>NC_090449.1:914953879-915578879 GCF_031143425.1 Pleurodeles waltl
GACCTGATATTACACTGGTCTGAATGTTTTCTAAGGGAGATGTAACCTTCACTTAGCCAAGGGCCAAATCACTAGTGACCCAACCGAATCTATATGTTGACAGTGCCTCTAGATAAGCTGCTAATAGCCTGTGCCAGGCAGTTGATGGATCGGTTTAATGTAGCAAACCACATCATGTGCTGGTGATGCCTGCGCCTTTTTGTTGAGTGGTACTGTTGCATTGTTGTAATGAGTCTATCGATTGAACTAGTGAGTATTGCAAAGTTGTTATTCATTATGAACTGACCATCCTCAACTGTTTTCCTAAGACTCTCTTGCTATTTGTGCAATGGATACACATACATTGCCGATTGGTGCACATAGAGCATAGAGGCCTCTAATCCTTCAAACAATTGAGATGTCTAAGATATATTTTCTGCAGCAAGGAGACTAGCATTGTGAGAAGCTGTGGCATGACAACGCCTCTCAAAGATATGCAATTCATCTGTCTGTCTCTAAAAGGCATTGCAGTGCTTTCTCTGTCTGGGTTGGTTCATCTCCTACATCTAGAAAATCAGGGAGCGGCAAAACTGTAGCTCTTCTTCTGGATGTTACTTGCTTTGTATGTGTGGCAGGTATGTCTATGCATTGCTTCATTTCACAAGGACTTTCATCTGTACCATCTTGCTCTGTGTCATGCTCTATTGTGATACATCTGAAAAAAATATATAGTTGTACTTTAGTATACTGTTTCTCTACATGAATATTTAAGAACGTATGTGACTCTAAGGTCTCTTCTCTCATTATTGGCTACATTTTGTGACAATTTGGTTTTTGGTGCAAACAATTTTACATGTGTTTCTCTACATATGTTGAAGTGTTGATTGTTGTTACTAAGACTCCCATTATGCATTTCAAAGTTGAAACAACCATTACAATGGAGTGTATTTTCTGAAACTGTTGAAATGACTGTGTTTCTAATACTATCATGATATGATGTACATCTAATGTAATCTCACCTTCCAATGTAGATGGTGGATTGGAGGTATGTATGTTGGACATCCTAACAACACTCTCCGGATGAATGGTTACCTCAAGTCATGGTTTCCATTGGTGCTAGTGGTGGCTGCTGAGATGGTCCTCTGCCTGTCCCACATGCCTCTGCCAAGCGACTTGCTACTTTCTGTTTTGTAGGCAATCCTAAATCCTACCACCTTTTCCTGATTTCGCGAGATGAAACATTGTGTCACTCTAAATGGAAATTGATTTTCTCCAGAATGTGATTCAAGATTTTACTTTTTGGTGCTTCTGACACAGTGAATGAGCTTTCCAAAACAGCTGCTCATTATGGCTTACACACTACTTGTTGGATCTCCAGCTTCTTCCATGAGACTTTAAACTTGTACTTTCTAACTGCAAGGTATTTGTGGTCTTAGTCTGCCTTTTCCCTGGACATTATAGGAATTGTATGCAGCTAAACATTCCCATAAGGGTCCACTGATGTACGATTGCAACAACACTCAGTTCCTCTGTGTTATAGGGCACTAGAAGAGGCATGCATTTGAACACTTCCTCAAAGTGATGTTATCATTCTGTTCCCAAAAAGCACTTTCCCTATTTGTGAATTCCTAAAACCGATATGCAGATTTGGGAACCATGTGCATGTGACTCTTACCGAATTACTATTTGTGGAAGATGTACTTTCATATGTTCAATTAGAGATTTACTACTAGCGATTCAAAATAAATCGTTATTTGGAAATCTCTAAGCAAAACGTACTTGCATTTGGCATATACGTTTTTCCATACCTCATATTATGTGGCAGAGTAAAAAAGGAACAGGGCATTCTGGAACTTAGGGTCAGATAATTTGTTGCACTCTAACTTGTGGACACAAACTGATTCAGCCAGCTATGATTATTTCTATATTCTATTTACCATATTTAACAGCTATACTAATTGCTCTTACCAACAATTGATGTGACAGTGCTTACTCGGATGTGCACAGAAGTGACACAGGAAATCTGTTTGCCAAATTTGGTGTTACAAGCATTTTGAATGACCTATTTTGATGGTAATAACATGTTCTATGGAAGGATTCACAATGGTTAGTCGTTCTTTTAAAATATTGATTCTGATGATCAGTTTTGTGCTATGACACTTTTTTCAGATTAGCATTGATTCTCTGGTAGGGAAAACACATTTAAATGCCTAAGAGTTGTATGTACACATACATTGCAAATTGCAAAGCAATGAAGTCATGGAAAAGCTAGTTAATCGCACTTCTATCCAACTTTAGTTTTAGTAAAAGAGTATACCTGGATAATTATATGTGAAGGAGCTTTTGTGCTTTGAAACTAAAATACGTATAAATATCAGTTGCTCTGCACTTTGATTCACGTGCACTAACACACAGCTATAGCAATTGAAGCAAAATCATTCCAATGTGTTAGAGTATGCTTTTATGTATTAGGCTAACTAGGCTTCAGTAAGGCCTCAGTGCCATCGTGTTCATAACAGAGGGATGTGTAATGACATTCATTCTATATTTATATTTTCACCTGACACTAGGTGCAGCAAGATGTGGACCGTTTTTATCTGTATGACACTGTTCTGGAAGAGCCATCTAGTGTAAACCTTTTGCTCCAATATTCAAAATCTTTCCTGCTTGCACACTGTAATGCATTCGTTTACAATGACTTTCTGTTTTTCATGTATTTAGTATGTACTAACACCTCGGGTTGATATTAGGGCATAAGCAGGGCCAATGAAATTATGCGGCAGGGCAGCCAAATTATGTGGCAGGATTGACTAAATTATGCTGCGAGTAAAGGCAAATTACGCAGTTTACAGCACTATATTTTGTGATAATATTAGTTCATTATTTTGTCATTTTTACATTTGTTAACACTAACGGGGCTTCGGATGCAACTCATTGGCACTAGTTTAACACCTACATACAGCAACAAGCAACAGAAAGGTGCCCCCTCAACCTTTTGCCACTGCACAGCAACATGTGTTACAGCGTTTTTAGAACCTTTTCACTTTTTAGCTCGAAACAATTTTTAGGGGGTTTAAATCTGCAGACTATGCAGCAGATGATGGATTTTGTAGCAAAAGTGGCAAATCCATATTGATGCAAAAAATTCAGCTGGCGCACAATCACATAAATTCAGTTACCCTGGTTATAAGGGGTGGTTCAATATTCATATAGTGGGTTAGAGCTAAAGTGATAGGGTTATGTGATATTTTAAACAGTGTATTATTAGAGCAATGATCATACCGTGCTGACTTTACAGTCTGTAATTTTTATACAAGAAAACTGCACATTCACACCTGATTATGGGGGTTAGACAGATCATTTCGTTCTCTACAAGGGATCCTGTCCAATTTCCTATTGATTTTGCTGCACACTTGAGACTCAGCATTTTTCCTTTTTTTTTGCACATAAGTGCTGCATTTACATTTCATTAATTCAGTATTGTACTTTTCAACTTTGTAATAAACCGTCATGATTTTCTAAATTTTAATCTCAAATTCCCTTTTTGAGTCAGTCCTTTCTTATTGACTATTTGAAATATTGCTTTGAATCTTGTCTCTAGGCATACATTGCTTCATGATCTTTGAAGTTAATACCATCCACCCAATGGTTTGGAGCCCTTTCTAATGCAGATAGCTAAGATGTTGGAGTTAAAGGTAATTGAGCCCTCTGATAGTCCTTGGGCCAGTCCATTGGTACTGGTTCCCATACCTAATCCCCAAGGTGGGAAAAAAAGAGCCAAGATTTTGTGTAGACTACAGAGGTCTAAATGCAGTAACTAAGACTAATGCTGATTCCATACCTAGAGCTGATGAGCTAATTGATAGGTTTGAGGGTGCAAAGTCCCTGAGTACATTTGTCTTGACCTCAGGATTCTGCCAGATTGCCTTAAGCCCAGGAGTTAGGGAGAGGTCAGAATTTCCCACCCCAGAGGGCCATTTTCAATTCAAAGTGATACCCTTTGGGTTGCAAAATGCGCCTGCCACCTTCCAGTGGTTGGTGAAGAGAGTCTCGTCTGGGTTGGAATCTTTTAGTGTAGCTTATCTGTACGATGTAGCTGTATTCAGTTCCTCCTGGGAGGATCACCTGGTCTACCTGAAATAAGTGCTTCAGGCTCTGCTCCAGGCACACTTGGCTATCAAGGCAAGCAAGTGCCAGATAGGGCAGATTTCAGTGGTGTACCTGGGCCACCTTATATGAAGGCCATGTACAGCCTCTCCAGCCCAAGATCCAGACAATCCTAGACTGGGAGGCTCCTAAAATCCAGACTGAGGTCAGGGCCATTCTTGGCCTGACAGGTATTACAGGAGGTTTGTTCAGGTTTATGGGACCATTGTGGCCCCTCTGACAGAACTCACCTCAAAGAAACAGCCCAAGAATGTCATTTGGAACCCAGAGTGTCAGAAAGCTTTTAACACTCTGAAAAAGGATATGTGTTCAGCATAACGTCTACTGGTCCCTGACTGCAGCAAAGAGTTTATTGTGCAAACAGATGCTTCAGGGAAAGGGATTAGGGCAGTGTTAGCACAAGTCAATGAAAAGGCCAGAATCAGCCAGTTACCTTCACCAGCAGGCACTACTCCCCAGATAAATAAAATGGAGTGCTATTGAGAGAGAGGTGTTTGCTGTGGTCTGTTCCCTAAAGAAGTTGAGGCTATACCTGTTTGGCACTCACTTCCATGTTCAGACTGGCCACAGACCTCTTAGGGGGATCATGCAAATGAGGGGGAGAATCCAAAACAGTTGAGGTGGTCCATTTCTCTACAGGGAATGGACTTTACAGCAGAACATAGACCTGGGAGTGCCCATGCCAAGGCAGATGGCCTTTCCAGGTTTTTCTACTTATCTGCTTAGGACTACCATGGTGTAGGTTAGCACCCATCACCTTTCATCTAAGGGGGGCAGTAGGAAAGTCCTCCTTTTCACCCTGGTCACCCCCAAACTGTTTGGACAGATACTGGTGGTTACTGACTCTTGGCTGTGCCCTGGGTACTTCTAATCAGTCCCAGCGACAGTGCTTTGTGCACAGTGGATATGCAAATTAGGATAACTATAATTGGAAGTATCAACCTACCTATAAGTCCCTAGCATCTGGTAGGGCATGTAGGTTTAGGAACCCCAGCATGGGTGTGCACCCATAGGTGCACTGCTGAAATGCTCAGTATCATTTTAAGGGAAGGCCCGTCTTGCAGGCTACTTTTAAATTAAAGTTACCTTTAAATTCGAATTTGGAATTAAAACTACTTCTAAAGTCTTAAACTACCTTATTTTTATAAATAAGTCACCCCTAAGGTGTGCCCTAGGTGCCTCCAGGGTTGGGTGCAGTGTATCTATAAGCAGGGACCTTATAAAATATGTTTTATAAGCCCTGGTGAGGCAAAATAGCCACATTAGTTTTTCACTCATTGTAGTGAATGAGCTCCATAGGCTAAAATAAGGAGACTTTGGCACTCATTACAACATTGGCGGTAAAAGCCCCTTACCGCCGTGCAGAAGACCGCCAACACACCGCCGCGGCCGCGGAATTTCCGCCACAGCCATTATGACCCACAGCTCGGAATCCACCAAAATTCAGACACCCACACAAGCCCGCCACACCAAAGGTCAGTGATAAACTGGTGATAACAAAACCTCCACCGTCACGCCAACAGAAATACACCCACACTATCACGACACACAAATCCACGCGGCTTTCAACCACGGTATTCCATTGGATGTACACACCGCTGCGCTCAAAATACACACACTCTTACAAAACACTGCCACTTTGGACAATTTGAAGCACACACACCTGATACACATACACACACTACTCCCACACACCCATTACAATATAAAACACGCACCCACATCACCCACAAACCCCTACAACCACAATTACCGAGAGAAGGCCAGACAGAGACACCACAAACAACTACTAAGCATCCACAGGCACACAATACCATCACCCACAGAACTTCCACGTACCTCAGACAACACACCACTAAATATTGCCCCACTTATCACTACAAACACCACCCCACACATAACCCACACCACCCCATGGCACGGCAAAGACACCCCAGGTTCTCTGAGGAGGAGCTCAGGATCATGGTGGAGGAAATCGTCCGGGTAGAGCCACAGCTATTCAGATCACAGGTGCAGCACACCTCCATAGCTAGGAAGATGGAGCTATGGCGAAGAATAGTGGACAGGGTCAACACAGTGGGACAGCACCCAAGAAATAGGGATGACATCAGGAAGAGGTGGAACGACCTACGGGGGAAGGTGCGTTCTGTGGTCTCAAGACACCACCTTGCGGTTCAGCGGACTAGCGGCAGACCCCCACCTCCTCCCCCACAACTAACAACATGGGAGGAGCAGGTCTTGGCGATTCTGCATCCTGAGGGCCTCGCAGGAGTAGATGGAGGAATGGACACTGGTACGTCAAAGCTTTACTATTACATCCCCCACCCTACCTGCATGCCATCACATACCCCCACCCTCACCCTCATCCCCATCACTCCTACTCCTCACAAATGTCCCACAATCACAACCCACCCATCCCAACACCAAGCCCAGCATGCAACAACAAAGCATGGACACCCATCACCAAAGCATGGCCACTGCACATACCCATACACACCTCTAAACCACCATCACACAAGCTAACACACAGAAATGCAAGCACTGGGGTACACAGTCACCCACCCATTGCACACCATGGCACACAGAGATGTAATAAACATCCTTTTACACCTTGCAGGACCCCTACCCAACGTCACCGGGCAGGAGGGTCCACACATGTCCACACCACCAACAGAAGAGGCCCACAGTGATGACAGCAGCTCCGTCCAACTGGATCTAGATGACCAGCCCGGCCCACCGGGGACCTCAGGACAGTCGGTTCCCCTGACACAGTCAAAGGCCACTACAGAGCTTGCCTGCTCTGGAAACACCAGCACAGCACCCACCCAGTGGGCCCATACCTCTGTCCCCAGGACACGTCAAGCAGCAGTGTGTCCACCACTACAGGGAACCCAGGCTAACCCACCACCCCAACAACAACAGGGACCTGGGGGCAGTGGTAGTGGGCACACGGTCCAGGGGACGGAGGCCCAGGAACACAGGGGAACTGGGAGGGCTTCTGTGTGACAGGGGGAGGACAGGCCAAGGGAACCCACTCTCCACGAGGCCCTGTCCTCCATCATGGGAGCCTACCACCACTCCCAGGAGACGATGTCAACGGTACTGGCCAAGATTCAGGAGACCCAACGCCTGCAGGAGGAACAGTATTTGGGCTTCAGGGAGGAACTCAGAACCAGCAATTCCACCCTGGGCACCATCGTAGGTGTGCTGAAGGAAGTACTCAACACCAGGAGGGACACTGTGGCACTAGCCTGGATGATGAACTGCCCACCACCTCCGCCGGCGCTAGTGGACAGGAGGCACCGCCACAGGACCACCACACCAGCACCCCACCCCCTCCAGTTGGAGAACCACCCCGCAAACGGTCCCTGAGATCCAGGACAAAGACAGAGAATGATGCCAAGACCCCCGCCAAGAAATGAGACCTCCCTGAATGTCATCTTTCTGTCCCACTTTGTCACACTGTCCATCGTCAAACTGCTCCAGCTGCACTTCCTATGCCCATTTGGGCAATGCACTGGTGAGACTAATAGACTGGACTCTGCCATGGACATTCCTCCACCATCACCCCTCACCATTTTACAACCCCCTCCAATATTGAGCACTTAAATAAACTCCCTTGAAGCACAAAACAATCTGGAGTCAGGCTGTGATTTTGAAATAGTGTATTACCAATTACAGTGGCAAAAAGCTCTTTTAATTGTAATGTCAACATACCTATGTCACACAGCTCTGGTCCATGAGGAAACAAAGCAGATGTCACACTGTGGGACACACATCTGTGAAATTGTAAGGGAAAGTGACAACTCAGGGACCATACACTGGGTGAAAAAGACAGACATTAGAGAGATAGTACTATTAAAGTACATGTAGTAGGCAGGTTTGTATTCTTACCTGTGTCTCACTGGAAATATTGCAGGATCACTGAGTTTCTGTTGTCCATGTCCTCGTCTTCTGCTTCCTCGCCTTCACTGTCCACAGGCTCCACAGCTGCAAAAACACCGCCATCTGGACCATCCTCCTGCAGAAAAGGCACCTGTCGTCGCAAAGCTAAGTTGTGAAGCATACAGCAGGCACGATGATCTGGCACACCTTCTTTGGTGAGTAGAATAGGGATCCACCTGTCATATGGAGGAACCTGAACCTGGCCTTCAGGAGGCCGAAGGTCCGCTCTATTATCCGCCAAGTTCACCCATGTGCCTCATTGTAGCGATTCTCTGCCCTTGTCCTGGGATTCCTCACTGGGGTCAGTAGCCATGACAGATTGGGGTAACCAGAGTCACCTGCAAATGGCGAGAGACAACTGTTAGACACACACTAACCTGTAGGGATATCCCCAGACCCAGATAACCACTCCCACTGACTTGCTTCCAGGTGCTCACCTAATAGCCACACACAGTGCCTCTGGAGTTGACCCATCACATAAGGGATGCTGCTATTCCACAGGATGTAAGCGTCATGCACTGAGCCGGGGAACTTGGCATTAACATGGGAGATGTACTGGTCTGCCAAACACACCATCTTCACATTCATGGAATTATATCTCTTCCGGTTTCTGTACACCTGTTCACTCCTGCGGGGGGTACCAAAGCCACATGTGTCCCATCAATGGCACCTATGATAGGCTGGGACATCCCCGATGCTTTGACCACTGTTGTTTGAAATGACCCACCCTGCAAGGAAATTGAGTACTAACAGCACCTGCACTTGAGGGGGGATTCCTGTGGGATGGCGGATAGCTGACATCAGGTCTGGCTCCAGTTGGGCACACAGTTCCTGGATTGTGACACGGTCAAACCTGTAGGTGATGATCACATGTCTTTCCTCCATTGTCGACAGGTCCACCAGCGGTCTGTACACCGGAGGATGCCGCCATCTCCTCACATGTCCCAGCGGAGGATGCCTATGAAGGACAACAGCGAGCACAGAGTCAACCAACTCAGAGGTACGTACCCACAGCTTACACCGAACACTAATCATAATCCGAAAATTGGCCTGTATGAGTGTTGAGGCAAGGCCTAGGTATGTGTGAAGCAGTTAAAAAATAAGCCATGTGGGCCCCTAAAATGGCGGCTGCCTGACCTGTAAAGTGGGACAATGGGATGTGGGGTAACTGCGCTGGCGTTGTACACCATCACGGTAGGTGGTCAAAGACCGCGGCGCAGTGCTGCATTGGTTAAGATTGGACCCTATGGGTCCCAGGAGCCAATGACGATGAATGCCGGTGGTGACGGTAAGCACCGCTGTGGATGTGACCGCCATTTTCTATCTGTTCAATCACTCTATACCTGATCTTCGACAGGAGAGGACCTACACTGCAAGTGCTGCTGTGACCTCGGTCTGGAAGAGACAATGGCTCGTGTGTCTGGGGAAAGGGCCCCTGCCTTCACATCGGAGGAGTTGGAGAAACTCGTGGATGGGGTCCTCCCCCAGTACACGCTACTCTACGGTCCTCCAGACAAACAGGTAAGTACACTGAGAGCATGCTGTATGGGCTATGCCTGTGTGGAGTGGGGTGGATGAATGATGGGGGGGGAGATTGCGGAGTCCATGAAACGACGGTGAGTGCATGTGCATCATGGCAAGCGTAGGGATGGGGACCAATGACTGTGATGGTGCATTTGGTAATAACTTTTCTTTTCCCCCTGTACAATTCATGTTGGTCAGTGCCCACCAGAAAAAAGATATTTGGCG
This sequence comes from Pleurodeles waltl, assembly GCF_031143425.1. Lineage (NCBI taxonomy): Eukaryota > Metazoa > Chordata > Amphibia > Caudata > Salamandridae > Pleurodeles > Pleurodeles waltl. Next base: position 914,963,720 of record NC_090449.1, read on the forward strand.
TGCCATAGCCAAGGACGTCCGGACCCTGGGAGTCTACGACAGACGAAGCACTCACTGCCGTATGATATGGGAGGACATTCGCCACTGGAGCAAGAAGACGGCGGACGCCTAGCTGGGGATGGCCTCCCAACATGGGAGGGGTGCCCGTCGCACCATGACCCCCCTGATGTTTAGGATCCTGGCGGTGGCGTACCCGGAGTTGGATGGGCGCTTGGGGGCATCACAGCAGCCACAAGGGGGTGAGTACACTCTCAGGTGGGCTGTGGGTTTCCCTGGGCCAGGGCGAGTGTGCTAGTTAGGTCCCCTTGTTCTGGCAGACCCTGTGGCACCCCACCCCACCCCACCTGTGTACAGTACCAAGTACACCTAGTCAGGCTCCTGTGTCATCCATGTGTGCAGATGTCGTCCATAGCCTTGTAGGCCATGTCCCAGGGATTGAACAGTGGAGCCCAAGTGCGCGGCATAGTGCAGGGGGCTTCTCTGTCTGTCGTGTCCGCCGACGGTAGCGGTAATGCATGCACTCAACATGTTTTTCTTCTGTCGTCCCCCCCTTTTTGTGGTCTCCCTGTTCTTATGCGCATTAGCATCATCAGGCGGAGGAGCAGTGGCACCGGAGCAGGAGGGAGCTGCATCCCACATGGCCCTGGAGGGCGACACTATGGACTCGGAGTTCACCAGTGGGACAGAGGGTGAGGGGAGCTCCACGACGGGGACAGGAACTGACACCAGTGACATGGACTCGTCCTCGGATGGGAGCTCCATTGTGGTGGCGGCAACATCTGTGCCCCCGCATCTACAGGTCCAGCCGCCACCCCCCCACCAGCACCGCCCTCTCAGCAGCCCCTCAGCCTTTGACCTGTGCCCGCTCACCCAGGAGGGTGGGCATCACCTTCGCCCCAGGCACCTCAGGCCCTGCCCCAGTCACCCCTGCTGCCCTCAGTGAGGAGGCCATTGACCTCCTCAGGTCCCTCACTGTTGGGCAGTCTACCATTTTGAATGCCATCCAGTGTGTAGAAAGGCAGTTGCAACAAACAAATGCATTCCTGGAGGGCATTCATTCTGGCCAGGTGGCCCTTCAGTGAGCTTTTCAGACTCTGGCCTCAGCATTGATGGCAGCCATTGTCCCTGTGTCTAGCCTCCCCCCTCCAACTTCCTCCACCCAGACCCAATCCCCTCTACATCAGCCTATCCCAAGCACTCCTTCAGACCAGCATGCACACACGTCAACACAAAAGGGAAGCTCAGGCAAACATAAGCACCACACATCCCACAGGCACTCATACAAGCATCACACACATGCAGACACACCAACATCCACTGCCTCCACCGTGTCCCCCTCCTCCTCTTCTCCCTCCTCCCTCCCAGTCTCATCTACACTCACACCTGCATGCACTACATCTACAGCCACTACTGCCATCGCCAGCACACACACCACCACACCCCACTTACATGCAGTCACCACCCCCACTGCCATTCACATTTCCCCTGTGTCCTCTCCCAGTGTGTCTGTGACGCCACCTCCCAAGATACACAAATGGAGGCACACACCCACCCAACAGCCATCCACCTCACGACAGCCTCCAGCGCATGCACCTTCACCCAAAGTCACCAAACTAACACCTCCTACAACCACAACCTCTTCCTCCACTCCCAAATCCCCTCCAGCTACCCGTCCCAGTGTTTCTCCAAAACGTTTCCTGTCCAACCTTGACCTCTTTCCCACACCTCCCCCACCCCGCCCGTCTCCTAGGGCCCGACTCTCCAGGTCCCAAACTAGCACCTCAGCCACAACATCTCCGGGACCAGTGGTGCCTGTAGTCACCGGAATCTGGAGTGCACCGACCACCAGGGCAGCCAGTGTGGCACGGATCCACAGCACGGACAGTCCCCCACCTGTAAAGCATCAAACGTTAGCCAGTGCCCGGCGGGAGAGGGGGAAGACTCCATCCACCAAAGCCGCTCCCAGGGGTACAGGTGGGAGTGTGGAGTCAGCTGCGATACCTTCCAAGGTGGGGCCACATGACAGTCAGCAAGTCTGGGAAGAGAAGCACGGCAGAGAAGACCGCCATCATCCCCACCGCCCAGGAGGCCACCACCATCATCCCCGCTGCCCAGGAGGCCACCGCCAGCACCTGCCCTGCTGCCCAAGTGGCCACCGCCATCATCCTTGCTGCCCAGGAGGCCATCTCCATCATCTCCGCTGCCCAGGAGGCCACCGCCATCACTAGCCCTGCTGCCCAGGAGGCCACCGCCATCATCCCCGCTGCCCAGGAGGCCATCGCCATCACCAGCCCTGCTGCCCAGGAGGCCACCGCCATCATCCCCACTGCCCAGGAGGCCACCGCCACCAGCCCCGCTGGGCCAGACAGGACCGCCAGGCCCGCTGGGCCAGAGAGGACCGCCAACGCCAGCCCCGCTGGGCCAGACAGGACCGCCAGCACCAGCCCCGCTGTGCCTGAGAGGACCGCCAGCACCAGCCCCGCTGGGCCAGAGAGGACCGCCAGCACCAGACAGGACCGCCAGCACCAGCCCCGCTGGGCCAGAGAGGACCGCCAGCACCAGCCCCGCTGGGCCAACAAGCACCGCTGAACAGGGCACCGCCACCAGAAGCACCGCTGAACAGGGCACCGCTGCCACAAGCACCGCTGCACAGGGAACCGCCGCCACAAGCACCGCTGAAAAGGGCACCGCTGCAACAAGCACCGCTGAACAGGGCACCGCCGCCACAAGCACCGCTGGCCCAAAGCCCCCTCCAGAACCAGTGGAGAAAGACATCCACTACCTCAGTCCTTGGCAGGATGAAGCACTCTGGGCACAAATGCCCCTCCAGAACCAGTGGAGAAAGACATCCACTACCTCAGTCCTTGGCAGGATGAAGCACTCTGGGCACAAAGCCCCCTCCAGAACCAGTGGAGAAAGACATCCCCTACCTCAGTCCTTGGCAGGATGAAGCACTCTGGGCACAAAGGCCCCTCCAGAACCAGTTGAGACTGTCTTCCACTTGAGAGACTGTGGCTTTGCACTCCCCAGGATAAAGCAGTGGGCAAACCACCCACTGTAGAGACTTGAGAGACCGTGGCTTTGCACTCCCCAGGATAAAGCAGTGGGCAAACCACCCACTGTAGAGACTTGTGAGACTGTGGCTTTGCACTCCCCAGGATAAAGCAGTAGGCAAACCACCCCAGGCACTCAACCGGCTGATGTATCGATATGTCTTAGTGTGTGTGTTGTCATGGGTGAGGGTGGGGGTGTTGCATGTGTGTCCCTGTTTTTTCCCTCCCCCTCCCCTGTGTCGTAGGTGCAGTGCTCACCGTGGTCTTCGCCGCCAGCGTTCGTGCTCCTGGTAGAGGAGCAAGAAGATAAGGGCTGGCAGGATCTGCAGCTCTGGTTCCATGGCGTCCTGGTTCCTCATGGGGTGTGTAGAGGTGAGCGTTTTCCCTTCGAAATCCTGTTTCCGCCGTTTTTTTGTCAGCGGTAAATCCGCCTCGGAAAAGGTGGCGGATTGGTAGGTTGTGATACTGTGGGCAGTACTTTGTCCTCCGCCTGTCTGTTGGCGGTGACCGCCGCGCTGTTTGTTTGTACCGCCATGGCGGTCGGAGTGTTAAAGTGGCTGCCTTTGTTGGCGGTTTCCGCCACAGTAGTTTTTTACTGCCGGCCTGTTGGCGGTCTTACCGCCGCTTTAACACCGTCCGCCAAGGTTGTAATGACCACCTTTATTTTTAATTAATAAAGTCCCAAAAGGAGCTAGATATTTCAAGTTTGTTATCAAACTGATTGTTATGTGAATGTTGATTTCAATATAACTTGTTTAAGGAAAGAGCTTTAGAACTCTACCTGAAAGTTGCCAACTTCAGCTCTGTAGTGACCTTCTCTGATTGGTCAGCCTCTGGCAACCTGGACAGGCTACCTTGATGAGGGGTGAAGTGGGATGGGCTGAGGACAAAGGAAGTGCCTGGGGGAGGACATCTGCTTCACCACATGGTGAAACAGGATGGTGGGAGAGCGGCCAAACTGGTATTCAAAGGATAGAAGGTCATTTGGAGCAGCTAAGGATCTCCCCTCTTTCCTGCAAACCAAGACAATCAGGTGAACCCTTGATTAGATTAGGAGAGGGCAGGAAAGGGGTGTGTCAATGAATTTTAGTCACACCAGTAGGTGGACTCAGCCATATCTAACCTCCAAAATTAAATTTCTGCCATTTTTAATTTTTAAAGAATGTTGCTCCCCGGGATTGACTTTTGCCACACTTCCCAGGAAGTGGTCATCCAAGAGGGTGGTGGCCTGCCTGTGATTGGACAGCTGCCCACCCCACTTTCCACCCCCAATGATAAATATGGCAGAGCTGCACCCACACCTCAGATCGCTACAAGGAACAAGACAAGAAGAAGAAGTACTACCCTGCTAGATCCCTGACACTGAACTCTGAAGGACTGCACAAGCTGCACACTTCACCACTAAAAGGACTTTGCCTGGTTTCAACGGCTTCAAGAAGGGGCTCCCTGTTTGCTACAGGTAGAAAATAGCTAACAAGAGTCCCCTGCATCAAAATTTGAAGAAACTGACCAGCTATCACTGCATTTACGAGTTGGAGTCCTAACCCTCAAGGAGCAACTCAGAGCTTCTGGATCCTTGGGATGAGTTGTGTACCCCTAAAGATCCTACAGAGGCCCTCTGGAAGAAGATTCAGAAGCTTGAAGAAGTTTAGAGGACTTTTGGTAAAAATCTCCATAAAGGGGTTTTCCCGAGGTCGTGAGTCAAGCCGGCTTAGGTCGACCTCGACCCGGCCTGACCAGCAGGTTCATCCCGCAGAAAAGCTCCAGAGCCCCAGATTTCCATGATTTAAGGAGCTCCTGGAGAGGCAACTTTACGACATCGACTCAAAATTGGCTTGCTGTGGAGGGTCGTCTGACATCGGAGAGAAAAAGCTCAAAAAAAGTGACAAAGTCTGAATGTAAAAAGTTGACCGAGACTTCCCGCGCAGCGTTTCCGAGGAGGGCTCCAGGGACGTCGGATCCAATTTCCCCTTCGGCTGGGATGAAGATTTCCTTCCTGAAAATCATGTAAGTCCAGAGGTAAAGTTCTTCACTGAGAACTCCTGCGATGCATATCCAAAGAGGGCTCCAGGTAACTCAGATCGGATTGGTGACTTCATCCCGGTGAGAAAAATCTTCAAAAAAAGACTAAGGGCCATATTTGAAAAGAAAGTGGTGCATCACTAGTGATGCACCTCTTTTCTTGAACCCCCTTGTGCCCCCTAACGCCCCCATGGTAGCACTGTATTTACAATACGGTGCACCATGGTGCATGTTAGAAGCAATAGCATCATTTTTTTACGTTATTGTAATGCTATACTGGATTAGCGTAAAAAAATGACTCTAATCCAGTATTTTGTTAATAGGCCCACTGAAATCAATAGGAACCTCATTTTAATGCATATATTATGCATGATGTGGCGCAAAGGGTTTACAAGGTGGTGCAAACCTAGTTTGTGCCACCTTGTAAATATGGCCCTATGGTAGTGGCCCATTAGCATCACAATTGCAGCAACAGTTTCGCCGCAAATGTGGCGCTAAGGGGCGCAAGGTCTTTGTACTTCTGGCCTTAAGTCTGAAGGTAAATTTTGACCGAGGCCTCCCGCTTGCTGTAGCAGAGCAGGGCTTGACTGCAGACAGCATAAAATTTTGACTTTGCCCCGTTCGAAGTGCAACCCGATATCCGGAGGGGTTCTTTTGCTTTCTATGTGCTAAAAAATATTTATTCTTTAAAAATTCATATCTCCTGTACCCCTTATCCGATTGTATTGTTTTGGTGTCAAATTAAAGATAAAAATATGTCGTATTTGTATAAATTTGAATTTTTAAACTTTTTCCTGTGTTTTATTTTATTGCTGTTTTGTGATATTTGAATGCTTTACGCACTTTGGGGGTCATTCTGACCCTGGCGGTCAATGACCAACAGGCTGGCGGTGCTCCCAAGGGCATTCTGACCGCGGTGGTATGGCCGCGGTCAGAAACAGAAAACCGGCGGTCTCCCGCCGGTTTTCCGCTGCCCTGAAGGAATCCTCCATGGCGGCGCAGCTTGCTGCGCCGCCATGGGGATTCCGACCCCCTCACCGCCATCCTGTTCCTGGCGGTTGTGACCGCCAGGAACAGGATGGCGGTGAGGGGTGTCGTGGGGCCCCTGGGGGCCCCTGCAGTGCCCATGCCACTGGCATGGGCACTGCAGGGGCCCCCGTAAGAGGGCCCCTAAAAGATTTTCAGTGCATACACTGAAAATCGCGACGGGTGCTACTGCACCCGTCGCACCCTTCCCACTCCGCCGGCTCCATTCGGAGCCGGCTTCCTCGTGGGAAGGGGTTTCCCTCTGGGCTGGCGGGCGGCCTTCTGGCGGTCGCCCGCCAGCCCAGCGGGAAACACAGAATAACCGCGGCGGTCTTCTGACCGCATAGCGGTATTCTGTTGGGGGAACTTTGGCGGGCGGCCTCCGCCGCCTGCCAAAGTTAGAATCACCCCCTTTGTCTCCTACCTTAAGCCTTTTTGCTCGTTGCTAAGCTGCCAAGGTTTGAGCTGTGGTTAATTTATTGAGACCTAACTGGAGCTAGTGGGGGTTAGTGGCCTATTGCTAAGTGTTGGTACTTACCTGCCCTTACCAGTAATCCACTTTACAGCACAGTGTGACTGAATTTATGTAGTGTGGTTACAAATGCATGCATCTCCCTCACTAACCTTATGAATTCTTGCAGACTGGTTTTTAGAGGATTCCTGTGGAACTATTTCCATATATATAGGCTGTGGCTAAGCAAGCCAACTTGGACTGTCTGGTCTGCCAAGTGTTGATATCTGTGGTTGCATTGATACTCGTTGCATGTGGAATGGAACTGACCAATGGTAATGTGCTGTTATTTGTGACTGGATTACTCTTTGACTTTACGTACTGCCTCAATTGCTTTATTCAGTTCTATAAGACAATGTTCTGCAATGTTGTTGTTAGTAGCTTCAATAAATATGTAGCAGGCCCCTAAGTTGTGCCTCAGTGCTATGAGGCCTACGCCTTGCATTCAAACAATGCAAATAATGGACACACTACACTAGTGATACAGTATGGGTATAAAGACCCTGAGCGGTCTACAACCCTTTAATTTATAGCTTCTGACCATGCCTGGCCAGAGGATGGATACAGTGTATGTCCGGGTCACCCCCAGCATTCATAACAGTCCTGGTGGCTCACTACATCCTTCCTCAACTTGGTATTAGAGTTCTTCCTTGTTAACTTTGAATTACGCACATATAGTTTCTGAGCCATTGGCTCAGTGGGGGATGGGGTCTTAGGACATATCAGGGATGATCAGATCTCCCCATTTTCTGCTCTGATTGCAATCCCACCTGGCTGCTCTCACTCCTAAGTTATTTTTCCTGCTTTTGGTGTAGATTGTCACTCTTTGAGGTCAGACAGGGTTCCTTGCTCCTTTCGATGAAATTGTCCATCATCTCAGTCTGTTCTGTCTTTTCTACTGCAGGTGAGGTAGGAGTCAAGATTTTTCAGAACCATAATATGTTCCTCGATACAGTCTCCAAACCTTTGTGAGCTGTCACCATCATTCCATCCACATTGACAACCTTCCAGACTCTGGGCTCGAAAGATGTCTGGAATTTCCAGACTGGTGATTACTTCTTCACCAGGTGTGATGTTCTGGACTTTGGCATGCCTTCCTTCACTGACACAGACATTATTTTGTTCACACCTGTTTTGTTTTTCCTGTGAACCATATGATGGTGGATTCCATTCAGAATATGTTGGGATCATGTCCTGCCTCTTCCCTTTTTGCATCATGGTCCACACCGTTTGCTGAGTGGTGCAATGTGGCGTTACTTGATACTCATTTGAGAACCTGTGGAGACTAAGTTCTGGGTCTGTTTTTTCCAGGACTGCTATCATCAGGGCTTTGTTAAAAGTGTGCATAAAATGTTCCACATCCCCATTTGACAGTGTTGGATCCCTAGGTGTTCTAGCAATTCTTTCAAATGGGTCCCTTGGAATGGAAGTCCATTGTTGGTTTTCAGTTTGTCGGGTGGCCCAAATAGTGCCAATATCTTTTCCAGAGTGGGGACCATGTTGATGAATGCTGTTGACTCCACAACGTCAACTACAGGGTATTTGGAGTGCCAATTGACCAGGAGCATTGTCATCCTTTCATCCGGAAAGCTTCCAAAATTCATGCTTACTTTGGACCATGGGGCAGTGCATGGATCTTTTGTGATGATGGGTGCTGGCACCTCTTGGGTGCTTGTAATCTGGCAGGCAGGGCAACGCCGTATGAGCTCAGTTGCTTAGAGGTTTGGGAACCAGACTTTGGATCTTAGATGTGACTTTATTTACGCCGTACCCTGGTGACATCCACGTGTAAGGGATGTTACCTGGTGTTGCAGGCACGCAGGTTTTCCTAGTCGATGGCCCCGTAGTATTAGGCCTTCCAGGGAAGTGCTGAGTTTGTAAAGGATCCTCTACATTTGTGTATTGTTCTCCCTCCCTACTCCTTGCCAATGATTTGCATCACTGAGAAAATTCTTCCAGGACCCTGGTTTAAGGGCACCCATGATTTTTGTTAGCAGATTGTCACTCTTGGTGGCTTACAGGATCTCACTGAGGTTTATTGCTCTCAGACATGCCAATGTGTCACCAGGTGGGCGTAGTCATCAGATTCCTTGGCATTCTCCTCGGTTTCCCTGGTGTTCTCGGCCAGATGGCATGACAGAAGATCTGCGGGGTTCTTGGCGCCTGGTCTGTATACGATGCTGAAACTGTAGTGTATCCCAGTGTTCTATTCAAGATGGGAGTGTGGAGCAGTGCCTCTAAATAGCAGGATGATGGGCTGATGGTTGGCCTCTACTGTGAATGATTTCCCACAGAGGTATAGGTGAAAATGGGTGCAGGCCCTCTTAATCACTTATGTCGCTCTCTTTCTACCTGGGCATGTCTGGTCTCTGTTTGGGTGAGCAACTGGCTGGCAAATGCTAGCGGCACCCACTTGCAAGGTTCCTCCTCCTGTATTAGTACTGCGCCGACTCCCACTGGGCTAGCGTCTACTAGCAGCTCTGTCTGTCGGGTGGGGTCAAAGTAAGCCATTTTGGGTTTGCTCAGTAGTGCTGGCTTGACTTTCTGAAAAGCTTGTTCTTTCGGTTGTTCCCACCTCCATGTGGTTTCTGCTTTTCAGAGGCTCCATGACTAAGGCTAGGTTGGGGATAAAATGGCTGCACTACGGGGCCATTCCAAGGAAGCTGCTGACGTTACATACCATGGTGCGTGCCGTGGTTTGCTTGATGGCCTACAATTTTCTCAGGTCTACTTGTACACCACCCTGGTTGAACACGTAGCCGAAGAACTCAATGGTGTTTCGTAAGAAGGAGCACTTGTCCTCGTTAGCATGACTATGTATTTCCAGAGGTGTTTCAATAAAGCCTTCAGGTGTTTCTGGTGTTACTCCATTGTGGTTGAAAATATTAAAATATTATCATTTATGTTCATAACTCCCTGGAGTCCTGAGAGGGTTTTGTTGAAGGCTGCCTGGAATACTTCTGCGGCAGATGAGATCCTGAAATTCAACCTTTTGTATCTTTTGGAGCCCTAATGGTTTAAGAATGTGGTAATGTAGCGCCTTCCTTCCACTAAGAGCAGCTGGTAGTAGCCTGAGCTTAGGTCTAGTTTAGAGAACCACCATGCTCCATTGAGGTCTGCTATAATGTCTACCATGGTTGGGGTCGGGTGTCTCGCTTTTTTAATGGCTTTGTTGGGAAGCCTCATGTCAATGCAGAGGCGCACCATGCCAAGTTGTTTTGGCTTCTTGGCAATGATGATTGGGGAAACCCACGGTGTGGGCCCAGTAACCTCTTGATGTCTCCTAGATTTTCCAACCACTTAAGCTCCTCCTCCACTAGGGGTCTCAGATGGAAAGGTACCCGCCGGTTGTGCAGGTCCATGGGTTTGACAGTTGTGTGGATGTGCAGTTGAACAGGAGGGGCCTTGAGGCACTGAGCCCTTCAAAAAGACTTGGGAAATGTTGTAATAATTATCCTGTCTGACTGGATTTGATGCTGCATGCAAATGATACTAGCCCCAGGTCTTTGGCTGCATGGCTTGCCAGCAAGGTGTCAGCTCCTTTGTCGACCACATAGAAGGTTGTCTGGATCTCTTGGCTGTTTGATATGATGCATAGTGCCATGCCGCCTTTGAGTGGCAGAGGCATCCGGATACCATATGAGAAGATTTTTGTGCAAAATGGTGATTGTGAAGGTCTAAGCTTGAGGCAGCAGTATTGTTAGATGCCCATCACATTGACTTTATGCTCCTGTATCGATGAAGGCTGTGATTTTTAAGCCTTCTACTTCAATCAAGCATGCTGGTTGTGGTTTTCTGTGCTTTGTTAGCTTGTTGTCAAATGAAATGAGGAATATGTCTTCCTCTTCATTCGACAGTGATTCATTTTCTGGTTGTTGGCATCTCATTAAGTATGAGGTTGCTCCTTTAGTTGCAGCTCGCTCAGGGATAGCTGACGTATCACCTTAGTCGGCATCCACCTCCTTCTCGTTCCTCTGTTTCGTTGTCTCCTTTGCACATGGATGCAACGTGATTTTGTCTCCCACAGTTTGAGTATGTACGTCCTTGGGCTGGGCATTCATTTGGGAGGTGTTCTTCCGCAGTAGCCACAATGAGATCAGGGTGTGTTGGGCTTTGGAGTCTGGGGTCTCCTAGGTTTCCCACTTCTGGTTAAAGCATCTGCACAATCTGATTTGTTGGTAAGCGCATTTTCTGGTGTCTGCTGGATTGCTAAGTCCATTTCAGATGCTCTTGCCACTGAGAGATCGTGTGACCTGGCCTGAAAAGGATGTCGTTGAGGCTTATGTTGGGTTGGGGTAAGATGAGGCCTCTCAATGTCTTGCAGCAACATCCTTGAATTAGTTGTGCTCTGAACTCTTTGAGCTAGTCGTCTGCTGTGCCCATGCTGGTTAGCTCGCATAGCCATGCGTAGAATGCATCAATAGTTTCCCCTTCCTTCTGGCGGGCTTGGCACAGTTTGAATTGCTCAAAGTCAGGGTTTAGTTGGTGGTCAAAATGGCCTTTGAGGGCCTTTACTGCTGCGCCATAATGAGACGCTGCTCCAGTGTTGAGCAGATGCTTGAATAGTTTATGGATCTCATCCCCAACATAGTGAAGCAGTAGAGAGAACTTGACAGTTTCATTTGTTTTCCTGGTTGCTATGAAGTAGTTTTCTAATCTTTCAATCCATATCTACCACTGGGGTGCTGCTGTGGCCGGGTCTGCCAATTCGCTGAATGGCTGTATTCCACTGACGAGCTGTGTTGATGTGGGACTCTGCCATGCTGTTGTGCCTGCTGTGGGGGCATGTTAACTTTGTCAGCCATTGTTGTGTGTGTCCAATGGGAGTGACATATGCTGGGTCCCAAAGCAGTGAAATGAAATGGGCCCCCAAGTTGTACCTCAATGCCACGAGGCCTACGCCTTGCAATCGTACAATGCAAATAATGGACGCCCTACACGAGTGACATAGTATGGGCATAAAGATCCAGAGTGGTCTACTACCCTTTTATTTTTAGCCTCTGGCCACGCCTGGCCAGAGGATGCATGCAGTGTACATCCGGGACGCCTCGGCATTCATAGCAGTCCGGGTGGCTCACTACAAAACAGATTAAAAAAAAGATCGAATTGTAAACAACTATGACTGCTAAATCAGAAAAGTAGCAAAAAAAGCTACAGAACAAAAACGTGTCAGAGATACTCAAAGTACAAGGTTAATAAAGAAAACAAAAAATAACTTAAAGTTGGAGTTAAGGTGAAGTCCAAGCTGACCTCCATTTTCAAGTGCCTATGATGTAATAAAAGAGGGTAGACTTAAAGCCAAAAGTCTTACTTCGTGGAGCAACTATTTTGAATAGCATCATGCAGAAGTTTTGGATGGGCTAGCCGTCATCTACACATACAATATATGTGAATAGATGTAAGTTGTTTTTGTTAGAATAACTCATTTTAATTAAACATATATAATATATATATTAGATTTGATTTTATAAATCCCTAGAACACTTGTGCTTTGAATACTCCTACCATATTAAATGGACTTACCTGAGTACAATTAGAAAACATGTTAAAACTGTGTTTATTTATAATACAGATATCAAAACTGAATGTAGTAATCAGCGGACTTTATGTTCTAAAAAGTTTCTAGAGAACACCAAAAAAAATCAACTGGTGATAAAACGACTAAAACTCATTACTCTAACACAGGCAGCCACAAGAGGTCATAGACAAATAACTGTGTTTTACATATTTAAACGTAGACTTTGTGAAATAGAAGAATGACTGAGATATAATTTTTAAACAGTAGACTGTATTTTCGAATTTAATATACTAGAGTTCAGGGTAAATGCTCACCAATATGTTTCCATCTTCGCTGTAGCTGTCTATTAATGGTTTCCTTTCAAAAAGTTTAGCAATTCTCTGAACAGCAATCTTTGCTTTACCAAAGTCTGGTGCAAGAACACTGTACTGTCCGATACTTATGGCAGAAAACAGAGCGGTATTATACACACTGGAAAAATGAGCACAAAGTAATACATTTTTTAAATATCATATAAATGATCATACTATATATTTCTCAAAACAATTTTCCTCTTCATTGCTAAATCTAAATCGATATGCTTTAACAACCCATATATCAGCAGAAGATACAATTAGTGTTTTTGAACAATAATAGTGACCACTGCCGCATGAAATAAAAAATCATTAATGAGATGTCTGCCATGGCTAAAGGTAATGGATGAAAACATTCTGCAGGATTGCATATTTCTGGTATTAAAACAGAACATTCATATTAGACTTTTCAAAACAACCAAAGCTAATTTTATTCAATAAACTGGCTGAAGTCCATTCTTAGATTTATGGGATTAAGCCCCTATGTCATTAATTTTAAGGATATACCTCATGTCACCGAGGAGTTCCCTGACCATATGAAAGAACGAAACCAAAGGGTGAGTTCCTTTATAAGGTCATGGAACTATATTGTGACTTGTAAAATCCTTATAATGTGAGTCAGAGGGTACTTTATTCCTTCTAATACATGGTCAATCAGTCATCCATCTCACAAATTGGGTAAATCCTTGAGGGCATATTTATGCAAGCCTTGCGTACGTTTGAGCCATGCAAAGTGGTACATGTGTGATGCAAGGCTCTAAGTCAGATTTATGAAGCCACGCAAAGCCACTTTGCATGACTTTGACTTTGAGTTGCCTCATAAATATGGAGTAGTGCAATGCAGAGCAACTCACTGTGTTGCGCTACTCTGTCCTGGGTAGGCATTCCATGGGCTTTGCAGTGGGTGTTGCAACACAACATCCATGGATTTTGACGCATCCCCAGATTTACAAGAACTTGTAAACCTGAGGATGCACCAAAACCTTATGCCTCTCTAGGGGAGGTGAATAAAGGAGAAATATCACAATTTCTCCTCTTTTTTCCTCTTTCAATGTGTGTTGCAGAGTGCCTCCCAGGACTGTGCAGGAAAAAGCCTCCTAGGATCGCTTTTGTGCAGGAAGGTGGCCATTCCTAAACAAAAACATTCCTGCATGCAACGCATGCACCCTTGCAGGATGGTGCAAGTGTGTCTGTGTTGGCGCTAGGCAGCCAAAATGGCACCTGCGCAGGAAAGGACAGGAATGTACCATATTGAATACATACATGAAATTTCTCCTCTTTTCCTGTGACACAGTGCAGCACCGCAAGGTGACTTGCTGAGCTGCCCTGCGCCAAAAATTAGTATTTATGCCCCTAAAAATAATGTTCTTCAGTATGAAAGAGAGAGGATGTTTGCTGTCGATGAATAAAGCAAGTGCAGAATTAAACATACCATGCAGTTGAAGTTATTATAATCAGTTTAATACAAGTCAGAATTAAAAAAAATCTGTGAACCAAAATGCGCAATAAATGTTGGAGTAAATACCTCCTTTATGTTGATCACATAAAAAAAAGTAGAAGGGTACGTTGGTTTCTCCACTTAAAGGAAATGCAGTTCATGTTACAGCCATGCCATTCTGTACATAATCTCCTAAATTCATTTATATATGAATATGTAATAACGCTTAATTACCCAAAGCTACTTACAAGTAACTCGATAATGTATTAGTTATACCATAATTTGTATTATGATGAGAGTTATTTAAGAACACTTAAAGCTTATATTTCACCTTAGTCATTTAGACTCTGGTATTTTGGCATTCTATTGACAGCAAAATTACCAATCCACATTGAAAGAGGTATTTCCATTACTCGGGGCAGTCCAAAAAAACAGACATTAGCAAAGCAAATAGGTCTGCTTTGAAGTGAAAGAGAGAAGTTGTTTTTCATCTATGTACGGATTGCTGAGTGCGTGAAGGTAAATATGATTCCATGTATGGAAGGATAAGCAGGCACACTGATTTATGAAGGAATGAGTGAATCAGCATATTGATGGATGAATGGGTAAATCAGTTTGTGCATAAATGGGTGAATGATTGAGTGCATAAATCTATGATTGAGTTATTACACAAATGAATTGGTTGAGTGCATGGATAGGTAAATGGATGAGTGAGTTTATGGATGAATGCAGACTGCATAAATTAATCTTACAGGTGGAGTCTCAGAAAGCCATAGAGATAATAGCACAACAAAAATTACCATCACATACAATGAAATGCTTTTTCATGAGTCTTTAAATAACTGCATATGCTCGTTGACACCAAGCACTTAGTAGTGGTTGCAAAGCATGTGGGACTTCAGCCAGAACACAGAGCCTCCAAGATAATGCAAGAAACAACAGAAAAAAACATTCCCCAAGCCTATGTTAATCCACAGCACAGACTGTAAAGACCGATAGGCAACAAATTACAATAACAATCACGTCCTAGCTAATAGCCTGTCAAGAGTTTCCACAACATTTAAAACAAGTTTGCATTTTTCCACCACTATTAGATAGAGCTTGGTGAGCCAACAAATTAACAGGGAGAGCTGAACCAGAGGCGAGCTAAGGGTCTGGCTTGGATCTTTGAGGCTGTACAAGAACCGAACCCCGAAAATATGTGTTTTGTAAATAATACAACAAACCATGTAAAATATGCTAAAGCTTCTTTAAAGTTGAAAAACAAATTTAGTATGTGGAAGCTTCAACATTAATAGGGCACATTATAGCACTGCTGTGGGCAAACTGGGCTGATAACAGAAGCCCCCTCACTTTTTGTCGCCATTTTCCACTCATACTGGTGTTTTCTTGACTCTGATGGTGCCCTAAGCACTACTAAACAGTCCCAGGGCCTGTACTCTGATTTAAATGGTCTATGCAAATTAAGCTAATTAGAATTGGCTGTACCAACCTACCTATAAGTCCCCAGTATGTGGTACAGCATGTAGGTTTATGGGCCTTAGCACAAGTAGTACTCACATAGGTGCACTGCTGTGGTGCCCAATGTCCTCTTAAAAGCAGGCCTAGCTTGTTGGCTCCTTTTAAGTTAAAGTTAACCCAAATTCGACTTTGGAATTAAAAGTACTTCCCAAGTCCTAAGCTACCTTATTGTTACATATACATTCCCCCCTAAGGTATGCCCTAAGTGCCCCAGGGTTGGGTGCAGTGTACCTATTAGCAGGGACTTGTATATAAAGATGTTTTATAGGCCCTGGTGAGGGAAAAATTGCCATATTCATTTTCTCCATATTAATGAATGGGCTCCATAGGCTTACATGGAGAGACTTTATTTTAAAATCACAAAGTCTTATTTTCCATAGGAAGGAGCTAAATATAGCAAGTTTAGTATCAAATTACAAGTTATAATAAATCCAACAACTTGCTACTCTTGCATTTAATATAACTTGGACAGGGAAAGAGTTTTGGAACTCTTGATAAAAGTTGCCAATTTCAGCCCTGTGGTACACTTCTCTGGTTGGTGAGCCTCTGGCAGCCTGAGCCAGGCTGCCTTGATGAGGTGTGAAGGGGCCTGGGCTAAAATAAAGGCAGCATCAGGTGGGAGGAGATCTACCTCAGCAGATGGTAGAACAGGATGGGGGGGAGAATAGCCAAACTGGACTTCAAAGAAGGGAAGTACATTTGAGACAGCAATAGGACCTCCCCCATTTCATGCAGCCACAGACACCGAGGAGCCCCCTGATTAGATTAAGAGAGGGCTGGAAAAGGGTGTGTTAAGTGAAACTTAGCCACACCTGTGAGTGGGCTCAGCCAGGTCTAAACTCTAAGATTGAAATGTTGCCATTTTGGAGGAATGTGCTCCCTTGGATTGATTTTTGCTCAAGAGGGTGGTGGCCTGCATGTGATTGGACAGGGGCACCCCCCTTTTTTCCACCCTAAGATCAAGGATAAATATGGCAGAGCTGCCCCAGACTTTCCCTACTGGAAAAAGACAAGAAAAAGAAGGACTGCCCTGCTGGACCCCTGGTCTGCACCTGGACACTGCACTCAGAACGACTCCACACGCTGCACACATTGGGCTTCACCAAGAAAAGGACTTTTCTGTATTTCTACAACCTCATGAAGGTACTCTCTGTACCTGTAAGCTACAGGTAGAAAGGACCTGACCATATTCCCCTGCATCAAGTCCTGCAAAGATAACTCAGCTGACCATTTACCAGTCGCCATTTAAGGATTTTGACTAGGTGCATTCTGGGAGTTGAAGTCCTAACCCCCAAGGAGCAGCTCAGAGCTTCTGGAACCTTGGGGTGAGTTGTAGACATGTGAATTACCTCAAAAGTGCTTCTGGAAGGGTATTCGGAAGTTTGGAGAGTTTGGAGCAACTCTGGAAAAAAACTCCAAAAGTGGACCGACACGATGGCGAGAGTCAATCCGGCCCATGTTGACTGTGATCCGGCCTTGCAGGTTCATCCTGCTGGAAGGCTCAAGAGCCCCAGACTTCCAGGATTTGACTGAGGACGAGTGGAAAGACAATCCGACGATGATGCATGAAAATCGGCTTGCTGAGAAGGGCTGTCCAACGTCAGGAAAAAAGATCCCAAAAAGTTTCTAAGTCCGAAGGTAAAATCTTGACCAAGGCCTCCCATACCGTGTATCAGAGAAGGGCTTCATTGCGGTCAGCCTCAACATTCGACTTTGTCCCGGTCGGAGGAAATCTTCCTGAAGAAGTGTCTCAGTCTGAACATAGAAAACTTGACCAAGGCCTCCTGCGCCGTGTATCCAAAGAGGGCTCCAGCAACATCAAACTCAACTTGATGCTTTGTCCCGGTGAGAGGGAAATCTTCAAGAAATTTCCTAAGTGTGAAGGTAAAATTTTAACTGAGGCGTCTCATTCAATGTAGCATAGCAGGACTCCATCATGGTCAGCCTCAACTTTTGAATTTTCCCCAGTCGAGTGCGACCAGATTTCCAGAATGGCGCTTTTTGTTTTTAGGCGCTAAAAAGCATTTAGGGGGTTATTACAACTTTGGAGGAGGTGTTAATCCGTCCCAAATGTGACGGAGATACCACCAGCCGTATTACGAGTTCCATAGGATATAATGGACTCGTAATACGGCTGGTGGTATATCCGTCACTTTACCGTCACTTTTGGGATGGATTAACACCTCCTCCAAAGTTGTAATAACCCCCTCAATCTTTAAAAATTCATATCTTGGTTCCCTATATTGAATTTTTGTCATTTTGGTGTCATTGTAAGGATAAAAATATATTCTAGGTCTATAAATTGGTGTTAGATTCTTATTGTGTTTTGTGTTTCACTTATTCACTGTTTTGTTGATATTAAATGCCTTACATACCTGTCTCCTAAGTTAAGCCTAACTGCTCGTGGTCAAGATACCAAGGGTTGAGCAAGGATTAATTTATTTGAGACTTTGACTGGACCTAGTGGGGGTTTGTGGCCTATTACTAAGTGTAGGTACCTCCCTGCCCTTACCAATACACAATTTACAACAACTGCACTGATCACTAAGTGATACTTTTGCACAACTCACAGTCTGAACTTATAGATTTGAAAAGGCTTTCATATGCAATATTGAAATATTTTGGTGAAAAAAATGTTTGCCTAAGATCACACAATTTAGGCAGGAAATCTGGGATTTGTCCAGGTTTCTAGTTTTGCTCTGTACAAATCAGCCAGTAAATGGGTATCTATTTGTCTTTCCTTATTCAAAGGTTTTGTTTTTACCTCTAAATGCATTTTTCTGCAGTTTTTAAAATCAAGTGAGCACTTGAACCAAAGGTATTGGAGAACTTTACATGAGCACCAATTACATAACACAGAGTCACATGCATTGTTTATAGTCGTGGGTAGATTAAGTGATTTGCCCAGAATCAAAGGATGTTGAGCCAACTCTGAGACTCAAGCCTGGTTCCTGAGTTCCATTGTTTGCCGCTTTGGTCATAACACATTCCTGGTACAGGGAGGAAAGCAGGCAGAAGCAACATGAAAGCTCGACTCTTAATGGGCTTGAAGTTCAAACAGGACCTTGAGTTGTTCCAGAGCAAGGCTTCAGGCTCAAGCCTAGCTCGAGCTTTTAGATGCTCACCCATCTGCACTATTAAAATATGTTTCTTATTCTCTGATTGTTGTGAGGCTGGCATGTAAATTGTTAGATACTTCTAAGTGACTAAGCCCTGCTCTTGTTTTCTGTCGATATGGGACTGAAAAACTGTTAATTTAATATAATGTACAGAGAGCCTTGCTCCTAAATAAGCATCAATTAATTAACCTCTGCGGAGGCGTTCACCCTAGCAAAATAACACAACGGGAATGGGGAAAGATGATAAGACAACTCATCTGCTTTACCATAATTGACAGTTACATTTGACCTTTGATGTGGGTTTGTAATTATGTGGTTATAATGGGATGAAGTAGGTTGCACTTTTGTCCTTTTCCATAGATCAGATATGTTGTCACGAGACAAAAAAAACAACAAAAAAACAGTCTCTATCCTGATTTAAAAAGAGTGCAGTACAGGTTCTCGATTAAACCATGTGGTAGAAAAATGTATTTTGAGAAATGTGATGTGTAACAAAGCATTTGATCTCTATAGTTGCATGTCAGAAATAGATATTTTTAAAGTATGCCATAAAATATGTGGGTCACGCAATAAGTAGAAAGAGAAGTCCAAAAGCTGACATGCAGCAATAAGGAGATACGTTAAACAGTTCTTCAAGTTAATGTATTGCTTTTGGGTGATATGAATTATAAATATACTGATGAACAGTTGAAAATGAAACATATTACACATGATGTCTGAAAGTGTATGGTTAATGAGGTGTGCAGCCAGAATACAAATACAGAATGTTGATGGCACAGAATATCCAGCAAAAGAAATTTTGAAACTGAAATATTGACAAGTAAGTCTAGAGTTTCTACAGCTAGCTCCATAAACAGGTACCTTGGTGATGCAAAGATTTTTAAAGTATGCAGATGTGGAGTTAGAAAGAGTAAATCTATTGTTACTTTTGAAATTGTTTCCCTCGTAGAACAATGAAAATTTGGAAAGGGAAAAGCAAAGTGTTTTAAAATGTTTGAATGTTGCAGTCCATGTGGGCTTAGACTTTCACAATAGTAGGAACATTGGCATGTGCCTAGGTTCATTGTGGAGGATATTAGTAGCCTGTATCTTAGAAGAAAATATATGTGAAGAACAAACTGAGATTGCAAATAAAAGCATCTCACTTCCAAAAATAATAACTCAATGCAATGCACAAAATCAGGCCCTTTAAAGAATACTTCATCACTAGTGAAACAAGTTATCACTTCTAGTGTGAGATGCTGTAGGGAATAACCAGCTTTTGCGTGGTGTACACCCACACTGTTTTTTCTGGCTCTGGAACTCTGTGCACTTTACCTCTACTATCCAGACGTTAAGTGCCTATCCACCCCCTTTTCACATGGTTGACTTGGTATACTCATAATTTAAAATGTAACTTACCAAGGACACCCTAGTGTATGGTACATGATATACCGAGGGCCTGTAAGGAACATGCCACTGCAGCACATTTTATATCATCCACTACAGTGGCCACAGAAATGAGGCACTAATAATGTCAATGTAATCTGACTGTAGCAGTGTAAAAACTGCAACTCATCTTGTCATAATAAACCCTTTTGACAGGTGAAATCTTCCCCTTAAATATTAATATGTCACTCCAACGGAGGCCTAATAGCCCACAAGGCAGGGTGCATGGTGTTTAAACGATGGACATGTAGACAATTAATGTTAAACCTGACCTCATAATTAGTAGCACCGATATTTTTTTTCACTGTAGCAAGGCTGGCTGTTCCATAGAAAATCACTGGAATACACTATTACATTTATGAATGCTGTGGTTAATGAATAAACACATACAAACAGCATTCTAGAACTATTTGTAATATGTATTGAAGTCCCAATTTAATGGTGAGATTAGTTTGTAAAACATATTAGGAAAAAGACACTTTTAGGAAGTTACCTTTTCCCTACTCAAATCATCTGGAGGCTAATTCGCATTAGCCTTCACCTGCAGCCCTCTCAGTGCTCAAGCCCCGATTGAGCTGATAAAACTGCTCAGAGAGCAGACAAAACAGCCTAAGTATGGGGAGGTAATTTTATAGAGGAATTTGTGTTCCTGTGGCAGGATGAACATGTGGTCTGTGCCCCGGATATTAGTTTACTTCAAAGAGGCCTCCCCTGTCACAGGCAGATGTCATATTACACCTGGGATGGCCCCACCTTTTTTTGACTGGTTAGACCACAGAGGTTGGGGGTGGCTGCTCATTTACTTGGCCACACCGCTGAGGAGGGAAAACAGGCTTTGCATGTTGGGAGAAGGGTTGCACCATCTTGAATTTAGCCAGAGAGTAGCTCATGTGATTGTTTACCAAAGGACACACAGGAAGTGCTGCAGAAGTAGGTAGTGTAACATAAGGGAACTTTTACCATATTGGTTAGGAAGGTTGCAGGAGTCACCCCATCCACAAGCTGGGGCTAGGAATAATTGTGGCATTACAAGTACCCTCCGGAGAACACTTTCTGGACCTGAAGAAGAACAGAAAAAGACTGGACCTGCTGTCTATGAACAGTGATGAATCCTGAAAGACTGAACCAGATCCCTTTTGTACCCAGGACAAAAGTGGACTTCAACGGCCATGAGGCTGACCTCCTGTTTATGCTACAGGGATACAACAGGCTACAAAAAGCTGTCACTGCAATTTCCAGGCTCACCAGTTCCAAACTGAGCCTGCCCTGGAACTGGCTTTTGGCCTTTGCTGGAGTGAATCCTGGCCTTGAAACACTGGACTAAGCCTGGATGGACTTCCCCTACCAGCCCTGAAAACCTTTGACTTGAAACATTTTCTCTTCAAAGACCTCTAGACACCTGGGACAAACCTGCAAGTTGATCTGAACAAGTGCATTGTGCTGGGCTGAAGAATCAGGTTACTCCTACTTTGAGGGCCTGATTACGAGTCTGGCAGGCCAAGGCAAATGCCATCGTACAGAGGGGTCCTCCAGCAACCTCGCAGTGTGCACTGTCTGTCCCTGTGGTCCATGGTCATGGGTAGTGCAGGGGCCCAACTGTGGCCCGGCACTGTCTTTCTGCCAGCCTTTTCATGCTGGGGGATCCCACCATGAAAAGGCTGGTGGAAAGGGTACTTGTGATCAGCACGGCAGTGCTGAACTGAGCACCGGTGTGGCTGTCCTTGACTTCAACAGCCATCATGTAGCAAGGATCCATGATCCTGGCAGTGGCTGCGGTCCCTTGGTAGTCTGACCACCTGGAGTGCATCGGTCCCACCGCCACCGCAGCTTTGGCAGTCCTTGGACCACCAAAGTCATAATGAGGGCCTCAGTCTTTATGTAAGGGTAAATCCTCTCCAGCTGGACTTTGCGAAGACAGTGTCCAGCCTCATGGCGTACTCCTTGAGAACAGCCTGTTGCTGCCTTGCACTACTAAAGATCTTGAACTTCTATTTTTGAGACTAAGGGCCTGATGCATCAAGAGGATTTATCCATTCTGTGTCTAGGATAAAATACAGTACAACATATAGGCCTAAGGCCCGAGGTAAAACGTCCTTCTGGTTCAAACCTAGTTTCTGTGTCCAACCCGCATTCCATCGCGGTCAGCCTTAAATGGCACCTAGGTCCCGGTCTACCATGACGAGTTAATCACAGTGTGCCATTAACCCTTTATGGTGCTACTTGTATTTAAAATCTAAAAAAAACATCACTCTGGTTCCCTTTATTTTTTATGTTGTATCAGTGTCTTTTCATTAATTAAAATATTTTCTATTTATCTGAATTTGCATACAATTTTTACTGTGTTGACTTTATCACTGTTCTGGTACAACAAAAATACTTTAGACGTCACCCTTAAGTTAAGCTTATCTGTTCAGTGCCATGGCTATCATGGGTTGGGCTTAGCTTAGTTTATTGACATTCTGGTTCATCCTGATAAGGAATCTGCTTGTTATTTAAGGTAGATAGTCAACAGTCAACTACTAACTCAGTTTCTTATAGATGTAGAAAAAATATATAAGCAACTAATAAAAAAATACAAATACTTTATCTAAGATATGGCGCATCCTGGCTGTAGTTAGGGGAACTAGGGTAAAAAAAATATAGCTAGTTCAGAGGTTTGCAGGACTAACGTAAAAAATGTTGACACTAATCCCGCAAAGCTCATTGAGGCCCATTGAAATCAATGGTGTGCCCCATTTGAACCAATGATCAGAGTAGGTGTTAAAAGTGCCAAAAAAAATGGCGTAACTAAATCTCTTAGACTTCTTTGAGACACTTGTTTGCCCTCTCTAACAGGGGAACGTCCCCGGTGCAGACATAATGTAGCGCAATGGTTACAAAGTTGAAGAATGCATGCATTCCACCACTTTCTAAATCTGGCATGGCGATTTTGGCCTAGTTGTGCCACATTAGCATACTTTAAAAATGACCCTAATGTGGTGCAAGGAGGCTCTAGGGGCTCTTAAATCAGCCCCATAATTTTTTTTTAAGACAGTGTCCTGGTAGTAAAACACTTCTGTGAGGCCTACTTGTGGCGCAGGAAAGAATGGTTTTTGTTATTACATTTTATAATTGCTAACTTTTGAAAGAGAACAGATATACATGTTGTGTTTGTTGTTTGAGAAAATGTAGTTAAAAATCCTCTTTAATGGTAAACTCAGATTTTAAGTTACAATTTTGAAAATGCCACTTTTAGAAAGTTAGCACTTTCCTGCCCTATTTAATGCCTGGAGTTTACTGCTGCGTCACATGACTGGGTGCAGTTGAACTTTGTTTTTTCTTCCCAGACAGTCACACAATAGAAGGATTTGGTGTGCCTGGATGGGTTATCAACTGACATGATGGGGGCTGTGGAGCTGGGCATAGCCTCACTTGCAATTGAATAGGACTTGACAGAAATGACTTGTCCCTCCTACATTGTTTATGCAGCCAGATTGGAGCCAGGGGAGGGAAGCAGGAAACTTCAAGCTCTTTAAAGGGAATTCTATAGAAATGACTCATACTTCAAAGAAGGCACCAGGTGTAAAAATGGGACCCTCAGACCCACTCTTCAGTTCACTTTCAGGACGTGGGGAAGTACTCTCAAATTTCTGCTTGCTACTGTTGCCTGCTGTTTACTTCAGAAGACTGCATTGCTGCACCTGGAAAGACTGCTTTGCTGCCTGAAGTCTGAACCCTCAGAGGCCTGCCTTATTCTTTGAGTCCTGTTCTACTGCTGAAACCAGGACTACCAGAGTGATTTTAAGGTCTAGTTGGGTGGCCTCCTGTTAGACCTAACATCCTTGACGTGGTCGCCCCTGTCTTTTTTGCCTCTGCTTCCCATGTTTTGTCTGTGTGCTGGACTCTGCTTTTGCTGTCTGGGCACTTTACCACTGCGGACCAGTGCTAAAGTGCCAGTGCTCCTGTGTAAAGTGTAGGTTTAATTGTCTTTTCCATGATTGGCATATTTGAATTACTAGCAAGTCCCTAGTGCACTGGAGGTGCCCAGGGCCTGTGAATCAAATGCCACTAGTGGGCCTGTGCTACCCACATGAATAGCCCTGTAAACACGTCTCAGACCTGCCACTGCAGTGTCTGTTTTTGCAGCCTTTCACTGCTAATTCAACCTTTCAAGTGTACCCATTTGCCAGGCCCAAACCGTACCTTTTTGTAAATGTAAGGCACACCTAAGGTAGGCCCTAGGTAGACCCATGGGTAGGGTGCAGTGTATGTTAAAGGTAGGACACATACTGATGTGTTTTACATGTCCTAACAGTGAAATACTGCCAGATTCGGTTTTCACTGTTGCAAGGCCTATCTCTCTCATAGGTTAACATGGAGGCTGCCTTCAAATATTCTTAAAGTGCAGATTCTCTTTGAAAGCAGATAGAAATGTGGAGTTTGGTGTCTCTGAAGTCACAATTTAAAAATACATCTTTTAGTGAAGTTGGTTTTTAGATTGTTAGTTTGAAAATGCCACTTTTAGAAAGTGAGCATTTTCTTGCTTAGACCATTCTGTGAATCTGCCTGTTTGTGGATGCCCTTTCTGGGTCAAATTGACAGTTGTCTTTTTTTTAATTCCCTCTAGACAATCATTCAAAGTGAGCTGGGGGTGTAGCCTGCATATCTTTGGTGATCCATATGAGCTAGAGTGGATGGACGAATTGTCACTTACACCTCTAAGGGTTGTGCCTGCCCTCACACAATGCAGTCTTCAACCCTCTGGTATGTGTTTGGGGCCTGGCGTTGGCAAGGCAGGGTTTTGTGAACAACAGAGACTTTCCTTTGACGTTTGCCTACGTCAAAGGCAGTAAGAGGTATACGTAGTGGTCCCAAAACCCCAGACTTTAGATCACTTCTAGAACCAAGAGGAACCTCTGCCAAAGAGAAGAGCTGGAGTAGGAGTACTGCTCCTTTGCCTGTGACTGTACTGTGCTGGGTTGGCCTGCAGTTACTGTTTCGGCCTGAAAGAGGACAAGGACTGGACTTTGTGGTATATTCCTGCTTGTGAAGTGTCTCCAAGGGCTTGTAAGGAGCTTGCATCTGGTTTTGAAGTCTCAGGGCCATCTAAGACTTTCTCTGCCAGCATCTGGACTCTCTGCTAGGACACCTGCCCTGCCAGGTGGTGCCCCATCCAGTCCCTGTGCTCTTGAAAGGTGAACTTGGTAGAAAAAGGACTTACATCCACCCACAGGAAGCCGTGTGGGAAAAGTTTGATGCACCACCTGCAAAGCGTCAGTAAAAATTACGCTACCCCTTGCAGCACGGTTTTATTACTGTGCAGCCGGATTTCACATGCATCGTTGCTGGGTGTCAAAATCATTGTGAACCTGCATGGATCCAAGGTGCCTTGTCCGGCTATCGATGCATCGCTCTCTTGCTAGAGAGGAAAACAACGTATTGCCTACCCGACCAGAGAAAAAACTACACACGGCCTCACTTACGAACAAGGAATCGATGCATCGCTGACCTTTCTGACGGACGCTCATCCGTGCAGCTTTATTTTTGACACAAACCAGGTACTTTGTGTAACAACCACATTTGCATTGTGTTCTATGGAGTAAGGTACTCTTTACTTTAAAAAAAATCATATCTTGACTTGTGTATGTTGGATTTTTGTAATTTTGGTCTTGTTAAGATAGATATTGGCTAGTTTTCTACACTGTTGTGGCGTCCATTTTGTAGTGTTTTCACTGTGTTACTATGTGTTTTGGTGCAAATACTTTACACATTGCCTTTAAGATAAGCCTGAGTGCTTGTGGCATGCTATTAAGGGCGTGAGCAGGGGTTCTCTTAAGTATGTATCTCCATTGCCCTAACTAGATTGAGGGTCCCTGCTTGGAAAGAGTGCAAACTGACTGCCAACCATAGACCCCATTTCTAACAGTACCAAAATCCATGGGTGGATATGTGGGAATACCCACTTTCCACTCACTGAGTGCCTCCCTGCTATAGGATGATGCCAGACAGAAATTTGGGCTGCCTTGCGTTACTCTAGATTTATCAACCTATGGAGGGCCACCCAAGGTGGCTTTGCGTGGCTTGATAAATGTCACTTATATTTTGTGCCACCCTTGCTCCCCTTGAACAGCGCATGAGTGACACAAAACCTTCATAAATATGCCCCCAAGTGTCTGAGCGGGTACCAGACGTACACATTTTCGCACTCTATTCAGACAATGAAAGAAGTGATGACTGAGACCTCTGTTTCTGTCATTACATGTATCAAGTATGCTGTCCTAAGTCAACTTGAAGAACCGTTGAGACTCTGCCATATTACCTTTTTCTAATGATGGATCTACACGGCTTGTACTCAAGTAAATATTTCTGTTGGCTAAATTAGAATTCTTCTAACATAGGCTTCGATAGTTCAATTTTCTAAAGGTGCTTTACACTAAATTACTGTACTTCATTCAGTGATAATATGTACTCCCAAGTTTATGTCATTTATTTTAGATCAATCGTAGAAAAATTAATTAAAGTAAGTTATCTAAACTCTGTCAAGTTTTAAGTAAATTTTAACATTACATTTCTCAGATTACTCATACCATTTATACATTCATAGAAACAACCAGTCTAAATGCATTCCCTGAAAGACCCCACAATTAGATACTTACATAAAGATATTCTCAAAATTTGTGTAGCAATTCACAATCAGCCAGGCTCCAAATCTGCAAACAATTGCAGTAACAAAGAAATTAACTGACTGGGACATTCCATAAATTAATCCATTGACGGGGCCACCTTTACGTGCATCCCTGTGTAAGAAGAAAGGGTTAAAGATAGAATTTGCAGATAAGTTCAAACAACATGACTAACAAAGTGTATTACAATGTACAGGTAAAGAAATTGTGAATGGGTTGTTTACAGTAGAAGCTCAGACTACAGAGACTATGACGACAGTCGTAATTTGTGACTTTTAAAATATGTTAAGAATTCGTGGCCACAAATCCCAAAGCTATCTGAGACCAAAGCTGAAACTAATAACCCAAACAGTTTCATTTTACTAGTGCAAATTCACTTTCAACTCAAAACTAAACTTACACTGAGATGCTTCCATATTTTATGTGAGTAAATATACTCACAGGGCATGAAAGCTGATATTTCAGGACAAAGTTGCATTAGTACATAAGGGGAAATGCATTGTAATAACTTATTTGTGCATGCATAATGCAGAGAATATCCCTGTCAGGTTTAATACAGAAGCGTGTGACGAGGATTGATGAGTTTCTGTTCATTAGGCCTGGGCGGAACTTATGGAATTTCACTCAGTGGAATTCTGCAGAGTTACATAAAAACTTGAGATTCATTTGAGTTCCATGAGTGGGAAGAATTCGGCATGTTGCACTCCTTGCACTGATTTTTAGCCCCGGAAGCTACTTCCATGCTGTAAAATCAGCCCAAATGTGACCACACTACACACAAGAAGGCACTACTTCTTTCTGCCACAGCAAAGCATCAGCTTTCTCATTTTGAACGGTTACAACCTGCCACAACCGCCTGCATTGAGAAATCTCACTGCGAAGGGTGCTAGCGCCTGAAAATCAATCATGTTTGGGGGATGCAAATTCTCACTTGTGCTTGTCAAATTACCGTTGGTGAGCCCCATGTGAGAAAAAACTCCACCATGTGTCAGTTGGTGAAGTTTTGCTAGAACTTCACGAACTCCACTGGTGGAGTGAAATTTTTCACCCACCCCTAGTTTTCATTACATTTTCTGAAGAAGGCCATTCAGTATAGAGGACAAAGTCAGCTCTCTTTACCCATACCCGTGTCTCATACAATCATGTTGCATTTGCAAAAGGAGTCAGATGGAGTTTGACTGCTACTGTATGTGGGTTTGAGAGGTGTAAAGGAATCTTTTTTTGTGAGAGTTTCAGTATCTTTGTTCATTTGCATGCAGTTC
This sequence comes from Pleurodeles waltl, assembly GCF_031143425.1. NCBI lineage: Eukaryota > Metazoa > Chordata > Amphibia > Caudata > Salamandridae > Pleurodeles > Pleurodeles waltl. Next base: position 914,991,633 of record NC_090449.1, read on the forward strand.
CATAATGGAAGGCCTGTTTAAGGGAAGTCAGACAAGCGTTAATTTGCTAACCACTATGCCGCCGTTTGGCAAATCAACAGTTTTCAAGGTGATCCATATGAAAGAGCAATGTTAAAGGGAAGCAAACATTTTCTTTTCATTTGCTGATAAGGTTGGCACAGTTTGGCAAGCAGATCCATAGGGTTAACCAGGTGGGGGACAAGTTTAAAGGGGGATAAAAATGTTTGATTTGCTAATAACTTTAGCACCATAGAGAGGATTTCAACAAAACGTAACAGACACTTGAAATTTATAAGTTATTCTTTATGTTTTGAGTGTAGTGCAGCTACTCAAGCAGTTTCAGTAAAAAGTGGTCAAACATTGTTCATTTGTTGATACATTTTGTGCCTTTTGATATATCAATATAATGACTGCATACGCTTCGATATTGTGTTTTTATGTTTGTATGTCAATTTTTTATGTTAATCCATCAAGGTGGGCAAAGTTAAAGCAATATATTGGTAATACATTTGGTGCCATTTGACAGACTAACATAAAAGCTGAGATACTAGCTATGGCTAACGTTGCAAACAGTGTATGGAGAAGGTGGTAGGCTGCATGGGAGGATGCCTGCCTGTGGTTAACCCTCAACGTACCAGCTGGGTTAGCCTCAAGGTGGGTTTTATGCACATCCTGGACAGTCAACCCACACAATGTACAACTGAAGCCCATGCCCAACAGGGGTTAGCTGCAAGGAAGGTTTGATTTATGGTCTGTCCTGCTGTGCCATCAGAAGTGAACTTCATGCAGGTTTAGGCTGAAGGCCAGACTGTCTGCGCAATACCATACAAAGGGAATGGAGAGAAATGATTTTACGCGGTTCGGCACACACCCTTACCAATCTAACTGTACATATCAAAAATTGATATGTTGTTCCACTATGTGAGAGCAGGGTGAGATTGAGATATGGTTCACTACATTCATAGAGGTACAGAGGAGTTCTAATAATAGGGCATAATTGCCCTGATCCACCTAAGTGGCATACTGTATAATCGTGCTAGCTCCTCCGTGGGTTGGTGCTGCAATGCCCAGCAAACAGACAGAGATCTTGTTTATATCCTGGCTCGGTGTTTACCAAGGCTCAGGTCACTACCCTAATGGTTTGATGGTTATAGCAAGTAGCTTGGGTATGTGAGTGGATTACAATTGGCTACAGGTACTCCCTCTTGAACTGGCTACAGCAACTCCCTCTGAGCTGGAACACAAGCAATCCCTGACAGGTTTTGGTCTATTTGGGCCTCTTAAGTAGGATGCATCTTTGTACTTAGTGTGTCATAATGAGAAATGCAAAAAGGGTGGGTAGAATGCTTGAATTAATCTCAGCCACTAGTAATTACTCTGGAATGCATCCCAGTCCATTTTCTGCTCACCATGCTATTTCAGACAGGGCTCAGCCATATGTAAATCGGTCTTGGCCCTTTTTTAAATGGAAACACTGAGCCTTAACTGCCATACCAGGTCCCCTTGGAACACAAATTACCCCAGACTGGTTTGAACCTACTTGGGCATTTTTTAAAGGGTGCAGCTTAGCTCCGGGAGCAAGGTGAGCACAGTACCCATCACACCAAGTGATTGAAAGTGGCTAGACTATTAGCAATTCCTACAGTCACATTTATTTTTTTAGATGTAGCATTCTATGTGGGGCAAGGGTATACCTAGATGTGAGTTCCTTGCTCAATGTGCCATAGGATCAATCTAAGCTATTCCTTAATGACAAATGCTAATAAGGCCTAAAATAATCTGAGATTGCCTGTGTTCCCTTCTGTAGGCAATGTCGCCTAAGGGTTTGTAATAGACTGTTTCCCCAAGAGGAGCAAGGGCATTGTTGATTTGCACAAGAGAGATCTCTTGTGGCACTGTATGTGAAAAATGATGCCTTGGAATGACGCCCCAGTAATTGCCAGTATTCCTCCCATCACCTTTTATGTGTTTGATACAATGCTTTAAGGGACCTAGGGAATGCCCAAACGTTGGCATCTTACTTACACAGGATCCAAGCTATACATCACTGATGGGGTTTAAAAAGCCCTACATCTTTTTGTGCGTTTGGTTCAAAACTTTAATTGCACATGGGTATGCACAGACATGCTTCACTTGTTTGCTGTTCAACAGAATCCAAAACATACCTCACTGCCAAGGCCTAATGAGTCTGAAACTGGTCTGTTGTTGCTTATGTTATCTTCTGGAGGTGACCTAAACTAGCAGTTTGGGATGGATGGCTCCTTGAGGTGCAAAGTCAGTACTGATTTGCATAAGATGAGCATCTGGCTAGAGTAGCAAAGTGTGCAAAAACCGTGGGTGGAAAGCTATCCTGAGAGATTGTCTGTTACACTATATGCAAGTATTCCTCTCATCAACATTTGTGTGTTCATTGTCACACTACAGTAAGTCACCTTAGATAATGGTTTGTAGGAATCTTTTAAGCAATAAATATAGCCACAGTGTTGGTAAGTATTCCTTTCTCATTAATTGTATCTCTCTTATGTTTAAGCAGACTCAGTTTAATTATTTTTAAAAAGCAAAATCATATCAAAGTAGAACTATCCTCTGGCATCTCAAATTTCAATATTCTGGAGTCCAGTTTCCTCTTGCTGCTCATTGTAACATCAGGGCTTCCTTTTGTCAACTGCAGAGTACATGAATAATGTCAACTTAATTTCAGAGGGTTAACCTGTGAGTGCAGCCTTGGTGACAGCATTTAGTATTATCCTTTCCATCTCAACGGAAATAATTATACTCTAGCCTGCCATCTTAGCCTTGCTGGCACTATTGTAAGTAGCTGGGGCTTACATTTTGTACTTTGGACAGAGTGAATAAAACCACTAACTCCAGCCAGGTATACTTGGGTGAAGGTAGCAAAAATGATGTGGGCATGCAAGACAGTGGCCAGACTTTTGAAGCATTCATACAAAGTGACACCACACATGAATAATGGAGATTCATAATTTGCAATGGCTCTCTCCACAAGAGTAGAAAAGGCTTTAACATATTGTGATCAGCCACCTGATATCTGACAGAGGATTAAGGGCCTAGCTCAACTCCAAGGAATGCTGGTTGGCCAATATTAAGGACTGAATGCTGTGAAGATCTATCAAGTTTCCTTCTTGATTACCTGAGAAATGGACTATGCCTCCCAGTAGATACAGTGCCAACATGAACTTAATGTATATATGAAAAGGTCTCCTTCAAAGTGTACGAATTAGGAGGACAAGTCACAAAGTGCAGGACAAATTTCTGTGACAATCTAGGTATTCCTTTTTTTAAGGTGATAAAAAATGTAGGAATTGATAATCAAAGAACCAAATAAAACCAGAAGTAGGGTTAGAAAGTGAGACCATCATAGATCTCCTAGAAATAGAAATTCAAGCAGAAACCTTGCTAAATATAGAGCAAAAAACATCAAAGTCACAAATCATAGAAAGAAAACAATGAATGCAATGAAAAATAAGGGAGCAACTACATTGTTTTATATATATATATATATATATATATATAAATATATATATATATATATATATATATATATATATATATATATATATATATCTTTCCTAGAAGTACTGCCATGTACAATGTTGAGTGTATGTGAACAAGAACTAACCTTTATACCCATCTAGGACCAGGGTAAATAACTAGAACTAATATAACAAAGTTCTCCTGGGACTCATTTAGCAGGGAGGCTAGAAACCTATGTCATATGTCAATGGAGATAAATCTGAGTCTATCCATTTATTCACCACATAAAACTAAACCAACATATGATCTGGTAAATAAATAACAAACAGGCTTCTTCTAAACAAAATTGTGATTCTTTTCTCATATCACATCATCACAAAGAAGAGGTGACGGTAGAAGCACTGGTGCAATCTAAGTCATGATCTACTGGAGCTGCACATCCAAATAGCCTGGTTTGTAGTACTGTGTGCCTAAAACTCCCGCATCCATAAGGAGAAACAGTTTGTCTACCACTAAGCACCACCTGCCACCTACGCAAGTTGGACCGGTGAACCAGCTATTCGGGTAACAAAACAACCGTTGATACAGTATTAGAAGTATGTGGCAAATACGTACAAAAGAGGTGATAGCATGACCATTTTGGACAGTGCAATGTGTCCCAACAGTGAAAATTGAAGTCTTTACCAGGAAATCATGGAAGATAGGAGGGATATCATCACTTTCTTAGATGACTAGGTTCCCTTCCCAGACATCATCTGGGAGCTTGCAAATGTGGATGCCAAGGTACCTGCAATCTGTCAGTCAATAGATATCACAAAGGAGTCTCCGCCAGATGATTCACACACTTACCTGTTAACGAGAAGATGCAGAACTTAGCTCTGCTAACAAACAGTCCCTAGATCTATCCAAAGGACTATAATGCATGAAAGTACGGTCTACGGCAAATGCAAAGTCTGCATAAAGATACATTTAATGATTTTGGCCACTGACAAGTTAATCTTTGTCTGATGTCCTGTTGATGAATTCTGTGTGCCAGAGGCCACGTATCAAGCACAAAAAGCAGCAGCAACAAGGGGCAGCCTTTCATGGTGCTCCTATGGATGCACCAGATATCAGCGAGCTCAAAGTTGGTTTCTTACCCATGGCACAGGCTCTGTGTTCAGGATCTTTATCCAGGCTAGTATGTCTTTGTTGAAGTCCATTGACCACAGTATTGCAAACAGGTAGGTCCAGGGCAAGCTATTAAGGGGCATATTTAAGAGCCCTTAGCACCACAGGAGTGTCACTTTTTGATGCTCTGGTGGCGCAATGCCCTGTACCGTATTTACAAGGTAGCATTGTCACTTTTTGTGGCTTAACACTACCTTTGTAAATATGGCCCCTTCACATGCAGCCCTTTGCATGGAAGGGACGTGCAATGGGTGTTGCTCTGGGTGTGCCACAGCAACACCCATTGCATTTTGACACTGCCTCAGATTAACGAGTTTTCATAAACCTGGGGCAGCACCAAAATCTAACACCACCCCAGGGGTGTCCCTTCCTGCACAGAAACAATCAGTTCCAAATTACGCTTTGGCAATACTGTGTGTGCTGCATTCTGCAGCACACACAGACGTGTCAAACCTCCATTAATGATTGTTTATGTGCAGGAAGGGACACCTTCCTGCATATAAACAATTAACCCCCCCCTCAACGCAGACATCTTGCATGATGGCGCAAGGATGCCTGCATTGACACTAGGCAGCTCAATTTAGCGCGAGTGCAGGTGGAAATGCAGGGGTGGACTGTATTCTAATAAATATGGTGCATCCCTGTGTTGTTAAAGTGATGCAGGTGGTGCTGTGCACCACCACACTGTTCCACTTTTGAATACATCTGACCCTAAATGGCTTCTTCATGGTGGCAAAAGGCACTGCTGCCTGTGTCTGAGGCATCAATATTCGAGCTATGACATGAAAGATGCATCTTGGAAGATGTGCTTAAAGCAGCACTGATCGGGATACACCAGGGAAAGCAAGTGAAGCTTGATGCTCTTTGCCATTGTCTTACATAGCATCCTGCAGTCCAGGTTAAGAATGCAAAGTGGATAGTAGAATCCTTTGTTCTGGGGCTCTCTGCTGATTTTGGGGAGCATTACAATAAGAATCTGTCTGGAGGACAGAGACAACCTACCCTTCTTCTGTACCAATCCATATAGCACTGTTAGGTGCATAATACGGTCAGTCTGGAAACACTTGTAAAATTACAGAAGGATTCCACCCCCATGGTTTTCAACCTTTGTTAATTGCTTGATTGCAACAGGTATCTCACACTCCATGATCCTGCCCTGCATTGCATTTCTGTTTTGCGGGAGTAATGAGATAATGTTTTCAGATTTGCCATATCTAGCAATCACTCTAATTGACCGCTCTCCAATTCTTTCGGGGACCTATGTAGTCTTTGAAAATATGCGATAAAAAACACATTGAGGACTGCCTGTCTAAGTAGGCAATGTCCATTCAGGTGATGGAGTTTCATAATTGTGGACCTGCGTTGTTCTCCTTTTAGCAATCGTAACAGGAGATGTCTGACTTTGTCCCTTCTGCATGGTGCTGCGCTATGTAATCCGAATAGACATGCTGTGCAAAACGGGCCCTAAGCTCAGCATTAGGGTGTTTTTTTTTGTACCAGTCCATGGTGCATGGCGACTGTATTTATTGCTTGCAGCTCCAGTGGACACGTCTCATTCCTGAGGCCATGGGACAAGCATATTGCAGTAGGATTTCTATAACTAATAACCAGAACAACTCACCCAACAGCAAATCCCCACCCAGGGCTGGGTCAAGAACTGCACCCTACCTAGTTACAGTATAAAGTAACCCAAAAAGAAAAAGAAGGCCTACACCATGAACTGAGAGGGACAGAAAAAAAGAACGAGGACAGAAGATCCTGGCCTTGCTGATATAAGTTCTAAATAAAGGGGAAGGGGATGGGAGGCAAAGATGAGCAAAGAGAAGAAAGGATGAAAAAGAGATAGATAACTGATACCACAGAAAGAGGAGGGGAAGAGCAGGGCACCACTCCTTACCATCATTATAGTGGTGGGTCCCTTTGAACAAGAGTATACTATTAGTTCTTGAGTGCATGAGGAGTCATCAACCTCGGCGTTGAAAAGGCAACAGAATGCAGTATGTAAAAGCATAGCCATTTATTGCATTTAGCCTAAACCATAGGCTGCAATATTTGTGGAGGTACTTGGCATCTGTGGATGGTCAGTAGGATATGCCCTACTAGTGTCACCCATGTGTCTATACATCCTACATTGACAATGCCACAGAGATCAGTTGATTGGCTAGTTTGGGGCATGCAGCACCATCTTCACTGGAGCTAGTTTGTATTCTCTGGGTTTTACTATTACTGCTGGAGTGAGATGCAAGCAGTTTGGTTCTGTTTTGGATAGCTGCTGCTGCTCATAGTACCAACTTCCTTTCCATCTCTTCTGTCCAGGGTCGATGCCGCACATGCACTAGTCCTCTGGCGCTTCTGCCTCTGTTTACGCCAGGGCTTACTTTGTTGTCGTTGCCATGACCCCTCAGTACCCACCTGTGAGCATGTGCTGTGTGCCTCTGTGCAGCTCCAGGGATCTTCCGGGTCTGTGAAGAAAAGATTACTTATTTTCATGTGTGATTTTTAGTTTGTCAGGGAAAAGTGGGGCATATATTCATTCCCATGTCTCTCAATTTGTGTTTTACTCCAGAGAAGGAGGCTTATTGCAGCTGAACCATTAGAATATATTCTGAGAATATAAAGATGTTGCTGTCGCCCGCTGTAAAATGCCACTCACTTTTGGCAACCTGCAGAATGACATTGTGGTCTTTGAGGTGTAAGAGTTTGGCTACCACTGGCCTGGGGTTGCCCCAGGGTGGGGGCCTTGCATAATCTCAGTCTATGTTTGTTTTTGTTACATTGATGGCAATTGCAAGTTAATTGAAAGATGTTACTGTTTAACATATCCACAAGACCTATCTGCAGGAACAATAGCTGCAGCTATTTATAATGAATTGAGCATTGCTTTCTCAGGGGAATGTGCTTAAGAAAAAGTAATTTCTCAAGCCTATGATGGTTCCAGCGTCATGTGTGGTGAAACTGGTGGAGTGCAAAAGAAGTTCAGTGATGCATACTTAAAAGTACATTGTACTCATTGCTGTGGCCCTCAACGTAACCTAATCAGGGAGAAGAATGTCCATAGTCAAAATATTTTTTTCATGGGTGAATAGTATAACAACTTTTTTTTGCACTTTCTCCTAAAAGAAATTAAGGGGCATATTTATACTCTGTTTGCGCCGGAATTGCGTCGTTTTTTTTTACGCAAATCCGACGCAAAGCTAACTCCATATTTATACTTTGGCGTTAGACCCGTCTAGCGCCAAAGATCTTGGAGTTTGCGTCATTTTTTAGCGTGGACACCTACCTTGCGTTAATGATATGCAAGGTAGGCGGTCCCGTCTAAAAAATGACTCCAAGGCATGTGCACCTTATTTAAACTCCCGTGCAAAAATTACGCACGGGAGTGGGCGGGTAAAAAAAAATTACGTCCAGCCGCTTTTGCGTCATTTTTTAATGCCTGGTCAGGGCAGGCGTTAAGGGACCTGTGGGCTCGGAAGGAGCCCAGAGGTGCCCTCCCATGCCCCCAGGGACACCCCCTGCCACCCTTGCCCACCCCAGGAGGACGCCCAAGGATGGAGGGACCCATCCCAGGGAACTTAAGGTAAGTTCAGGTAAGTATGTATTTTTGTATTTTTGTGTGGCATAGGGGGGCCTGATTTGTGCCCCCCTACATGCCATTATGCCCAATGACCATGCCCAGGGGAAATAAGTCCCCTGGGCATGGCCATTGTGCAAGGGGGCATGACTCCTGTCTGTGCTAAGACAGGAGTCATTTCAATGGGGGTTGGGAATAAAAGAAAATGCTGCAAATCGGGTTGAGGCCAATATTTTGCCTCACACCTGACTTGCCCCATTTTTTGACGCCCAAGCTCCATTTTCCCCTACGCCGGCGCTGCCTGGTATGGGTCTTTTTTTTTTTACGCACACCAGTCAGCTGCGCCGGCTAACGTCATTCCATAAATAAGGCGCCCGCACGGCGCTTTGGAATGGCGTTAGCCGGCGTTAAAATTTTTGTCGCACAACTGCGTTGGCGCAGTTGTGCATCAAAAAGTATAAATATGGCCCTAAGTTCTTGAATTTTATGGTTACCTTAGGGCGCAAGTTATATTAACTTGAAATAACTCTGACTATAACAGCTTTTTTATAGTTTTATGCATGTAAATCCGGATCCTAACTATAACGGCAGAGTAATCTTTGTTTTTGTTTTAGTGAATACATATATATATATATATACTTTTTTTTTGTAAAATGCTCAAGATGCGGTGTGCAGACTACCGCTTCTGGTGTCAGAGATAAACCTCTCGCCGTTGATAATGTTCACACAAAGGAAAGATGCTGTATTCCAGGGAACACGTTTTTCTTTAATTTAATTGATTTGGCATCAGCACTGGCCCACACACCAACGAGTTTTAACTCAAAGTCTTGCTCACATTATGAGTCTTTTTTCCTTCTCCTCTTAAATACATATGTCCATGCTGCCCATTCTGAGGCATTATGGGATTTGTAGTTTCAATACCAAATACTCATATTTACTTGCATGTACTGAGACAGAAATTACAGCTTTGTTATTTCAATTTGGACATTGTGTTGATCACATAACTCTGTACAGGGCAACATTATGAGTGTCCAAGTTGATTGTTATCACATATTACAATAACTGCATTAATTACTCAATATGAATATGAAATCTTCATTGTGTACCATTGTTCAAACGGCAGATTATATGACTTCACTACTAATCTGATGGTGGCATTCTGACCATTTGTATATACCATATGGCTCCTGCATACTTGCCATTAGCATGAAATTCTGTGTAGCTGGCACCCGTTAGCATTATGTACCAACCTAATTCTATGTGTCAGACAGGCAAGTCATCTCTATTTCTCAAGCTAAGTGTGTTTGGGTTTACTTTGGTTACATGGTAATGTCCCTATGCTTTTGCAAGCTCAGTGCTTGTTGGTTGACTCTGGGGCAATTACCATGTATATTACCCCCAGTATCTGGATATTCATACCAGCCATAAATCACTTTTTTATCACCATTTGCCTGTCCAGTTTTCACTCCTTTCAGTTATACATTCATGTTCCTGTGCTCCAGTAAGCTCTATGCTAACTACCCTAAGGTCTTTATTCATTTTTAACTCCCATCAGTTTTACAGTATTGTTCCTGCACTCGTTTAAGCTCAGTGCTGACTACCCTAAGAGTGATTTATTTATATGTTACACCTGTACCTCAAATTCCATACAACCCATGAATCATTTATATTAGTATAATTTTTACACAATTTACCTTTTCCTCCTTGACTCTTTTGCCAGGTCAGTGTTAACCACTCTTACAGGCATTGCACCAACGATATATTGGAAGGTTGTTTACCAATGGTTAAGAATCTGTCATGTTATTACATATATCATATTATTCCTTCATCACAGATGTATATACATTTCCTCACTTCCTTGTACGCAGTCTGATGATGAAGCAGGATGCTAATCTTCATAGTTTTGGTTCACTATTTGCCCCTCTTTCATTTTTTGCAAGTATGCAATACCATAGTATCTCATTGATCTCCAATTACTTTTTGGGAGAAACAGATAATGTTTGGCAACAGCGTAGCTTACATCCGTGTTCTGAATTGCTCGGATATGTTCCAGTATTCTTTTCTGAAGACTACAAATGGTAGGTCACCTCCCCCATACTGGACCATCACCCAAGTAGGTAGCACTGACTAACTTAACAGGAGAAAGTGCTCCAATTGGATAGACATTTTTTGCAAAACTGTGGACTCTTGTTGGATAAACGAGCAAGTGAAATTCTATTCTGGCCATGATGCTCATTTCACAGAAATGAAACCTCAATAGAAAGCATTTACAAATGTAAACTTATCAGGTGCCACTGTTGAAGCTCCACTTATGGAAAGAACAAATGATCCTAACTCCTGGGCTTGGCGAAGGCAAAGCAAGCATGTTTACTCCACGACTCCATATTGAAAAATTATATGAAATGCTTTGTGGAGGTGAATGCATCTTTCATTTATTGGAGCACAATCAGATACTTTCACACCCTCTCTTATACCCTGACAGGCACTCTCATAGCCACTCTCATGTCCAGAGACACCCTCTGACACCTATTCTCACACCCAGAAAGACAGGCCCTGTGGCCAACCCCTGCTGCGCATGGCCAAAGGCAGGTAATTCTTGTTGCTCATGGAGAGTTTTGGGGTGATCTGTCAAGCAGGGGCTGAGAAAAAGGGGGGGGGGGGGGTCAAAAGAGTGTGTTTCCCATGTTAATTCCCACAGGAGAGTTGAACACAATTACAGCCTGAACTGCTGGATGGAATTACACCAAATTTGGCCGAAAGGTAGATGTTGTTCTGCAGATCGTGCTTTTTTTTATTTAGTGTAAATTCATTCATTAGTTGTTGAGAAATCAAAGAAAATCCAAATTTGTATTTCTAGAGTGGCAGTTCCTCTGTGATGACTTCGCAAAGAATAGTGAGCTTGTGCAAGGAAATGCAGAGTTCTGATTGGCTGTCAACACTTCAACCAGGAAGTGTTTGCAATCATCTTAGGGCTCGCATTCAGCTGAGTACCAAAAAAAAAAATGGAGAAAAAAAGAAAAGGGGGCCACCACATCCCAGGGGCTAAATATGTTAATCATAAAAGAGGGGGTCAGGTGGACTCCCTTTGCCCCAGGGACTGCAGCAGGGCTGCTAAATAAAATAAGAGCAGATGTGGCTCAGTTGTGGATGAATCACTCACACAGCAACTGACGTACCCACACAGACACTCACACACCCACTCACAGATGTACTCAGACCCGCACCCACTTATTGTCCCACTCAGAGATTCATGTACTCATTCACAGTCCCACTCAGGCACACAGACCCACTTATACACTCATGTGCCCACTCACAGGCCTACTCAGAGACACTTATACCCACTCACAGACCTACTGAGACACTTATGCACTCACTCACACATTTAGGGACGTATTTATACTTTTTGGCGCACAACTGCGCCAACGCAGTTGTGTGTCAAAAAACTTAACGCCGGCTAACGCCATTCCAAAGCACCTTGCGGGCGCCGTATTTATGGAATGACGTTAGCCGGCGGAGCTGCCTGGTGTGCATCCAAAAAAATGACTTACACCAGGCAGCGCCGGCGTAGGGGAAAATGGAGCTTGGGCGCCAAAAAATGGGGCAAGTCAGGCTGAGGCAAAATTTTCGCCTCAACCCGATTAGCGCCATTTTTTTTTACTCCCAACCTCCATTGAAATGACTCCTGTCTTAGCAAAGACAGGAGTCATGCCCCCTTGCCCAATGGCCATACCCAGGGGACATCTGTCCCCTGGGCATGGTCATTGGGCATAGTGGCATGTAGGGGGGCACAAATCAGGCCCCACTATGCCACAATTTAAAAAAAAAAAAAAAAACTTACCTGAACTTACCTCAAGTTCCCTGGGATGGGTCCCTCCATCCTTGGTTGTCCTCCTGGGGTGGGCAAGGGTGGCAGGGGGTGTCCCTGGGGGCATGGGAGGGCACCTCTGGGCTCCTTCCGAGCCCACAGGTCCCTTAACACCTGCCCTGACCAGGCGTTAAAAAATGACGCTAAAACGGCTGGCCGTCATTTTTTTTTACCCGCCCACTCCCGGGCGTCATTTTTGCCCGGGAGTGTAAATATGGCGCACATGCCTCGGAGTAATTTTTTAGACGGGAACGCCTACCTTGCATATCATTAACGCAAGGTAGGTGTCCACGCAAAAAAATGACGCAAACTCCAAGATCTTTGGCGCTAGATGGGTCTAACGCCAAAGTATAAATATGGAGTTAGTTTTGCGTCGGATTTGCGTAAAAAAAAACCGACACAATTCCGGCGCTAACAGAGTATAAATATGCCCCTTACTGTCAAGGGTTAGTGGTTACAGTTCGGAAATACAATTTAAAAAAAAACAACTTGAAATTCACTTAAAAAACCAAGAGTTACAGGGACGTTATAGTTAGGCAACAACATTAAAAAGAATCTTTGATGATCTTTTCATCATATGGAATGGCACAGATGAACAAATTCTGGAATAGTTTGACTTATTGAATCATAACGAATGTAGACTGAAATTCACCTGCAACACCAGGACCACCCATATAGGCTTTCTGGATGTGAGAGTATACATAAAGAATACCACTCTGAAGACTACTATTTATGGCAAACCTACAACCACCAACAGTATTCCCATCGAACAAGTTTCATCCACAGCCCCTGATCAGAAGTATACCTTATGGTGAATTCCTTTGATTAAGATGGAACCGATTAAATGACGAGGGCATGTTAACCCGCTTTAAAACAGCAGAACGAAGATGCTAACAGAGAGTTTTCTCACAGAGATATATAAACCAAGGAATGAAACAAGTAAAAACTGCGACCGGAATCAGATCTTTACGCAGAGTAACATGAATAAAATCACAAGATGAAAATATCAGAATGATCCTCACCTATAGCAAGGGAAATGGAAAAATCTACAACATACTCAGGAAATACTGGAACTTGTTAAGCAGGGATCTCGTCATTGGCTACAAAGTGGCACTAACCCAAAAATAATATATAAAAAGGTTCTGTCATTTAAAGACAATTTGGTGAGAAGTCACTTTACCATGTCCAAACAACTAACATGGTTAGACAAGAAGAAACAAGGTGGGGCATATTTAGGAGCCCCTAGAGCCACCTTAGCACCGCCATAGCATATTTTTTCTACACTATGGTGGGACTAAAGGGGCTTTCCTGCCGTGCCATATTTAAGAAGTGGTGCAATGCATGCGTTGCACCACTTTGTAACCCCTTATGCCACATTATGCCTGCACCAGGCAGAATGTATGCAAGGGAGGCATTCCGGTGCTAGGAGGCCTGCAAAAATGGCACAGTGAAATGTAAAAGATTTCACTACGCCATTTTTGGCATCATTTTGAATGTCTGCTCTGAGAAGGTGTTGAAATGATGCTCCCATAGTAACCTAAGGGCCTCCTTGCACTTTGCTGCATTAGTGTAATTTTTTTTATGCTAGTGTAGCAAAGTGGCACAATAGCATCAAAAATGTTGAAGTTATTGTGCTAAGAACAACCATGGTGCACTGTATTGTAAATACTGCGCAACCATGGTGTAGTTATGTGCTGGTAGGGGGGGCGCAAGAAAAGTGGCACATCACAGCTGATGCACCACTTTTTCCTAAATATGGGGCAAGGGTTTGTGAAGTTTTATAAAGGTAAGGCCTGTCAAATAGGAATAAATACCAAAACAATATGAGATTGCAAAGGCCAGGAACTGCTCTACATAGCTCCACCAGTAAGTGGAAGCCTGTCCTGACTTGAACTCTGACCTTGGTCAGAAGTTCGAGGCCCACCTCCACCCACAGGCTTCTGCCTGCGCCTCATCTCTGGTGTCTAGTGGGAGAGTTCTGCTCTTCTGCTGGGCTGCCCTCTGCCTCTTTTCTCTTTTCTCCTCATTTTTTCTTTTCTGTGCTGTTTTTGTGCCTTTTGCTTTCTGTGCTTCCCTCTATCTTTTCCTTGTTTTTCTCCTCACTCATCTCATTCTCACATCTCTCTCCTCCTCTCCTCTCTCTCACTCTCCCCGCCGCTGTTCCCCCTGAGGACCCGCCCCCTCCTCTCTCTCATTCTCCCCACCGCTGCTGCCCCCGTGGCCCACCCCCCTTTTTCGCGCCGTTCCCACCTCCCAGCTGTCCTCTCTTCCCCCACCCTACTTAATGGCGGCCACTGCGCGGTAGGAAGAGCAACCTCACTGACCTGGTCAGTGAACTGCTCTGCTTCCGCATAGCTCCGCCAGTAAGTGGAAGCCTGTTCTGACTTGAACTCTGACCTCAGTCAGAAGTTCGAGGCCCTCCTCCACCCGCAGGCTTCTGCCTGCGCCTCATCCTTGGTGTCTAGTGGCAGAGCTCTGCTCTTCTGCTGGGCTGCCCTCTGCCTCTTTTCTCCTCATTTGTTTTTTTTTGTGTGCTGTTTTTGTACCTTTCGCTTTCTGCGCGTTACTCTATCTTTTCCTCGTTTTTCTCCTCACTCCTCTCATTCTCACATCTCTCTCTCTCTCTCCTCTCTCTCACTCTCCCCGACGCTGCTGCCCCTGTGGGCCCACCCCCCTCCTCTCTCTCATTCTCCCCGCCTCTGCTGCCCCCGAGGCCCCGCCCCCTTTTTTGTGCCATTCCCGCCTCCCAGCTGTCCTCTCTTCCCCCCTCCCTACCTAATGGCGGCCACTGCGTGGTAGGAAGAGCAACCTCACTAACCTGGTCAGTGAACTGCTCTGCCTCTGCATAGCTCCACCAGTAAGTGGAAGCCTGTTCTGACTTGAACTCTGACCTCAGTCAGAAGTTCAAGGCCCTCCTCCACACGCAGGCTTCTGCCTGCACCTTATACCTGGTGTCTAGTGGGAGAGCTCTGCTCTTCTTCTGGGCTGCCCTCTGACTCTTTTCTCTTTTCTCCTGTGTTCTGTTTTTGTGCCTTTCGCTTTCTGCGCTTTCCTCTATCTTTTCCTCGTTTTTCTCCTCACTCTTCTCATTCTCGCATCTTTCTCTCTCTCTCCTCTCTCTCCTCTCTCTCACTCTCCCCGCCGCTGCTGCCCCTGCGGTCCCACTGCCCTCCTCTCTCTCCTCCCCGCCACTGCTGCCCCCACAGCCCACCCCACTTTTTGGCGCTGCTTCCCAGCTGCCTTCTCCTCTCCCCCTCCCTACTTAATGACAGCCGCTGTGCGGCAGTTCCACTGGCATGCAGCTGGCATGCCTAAGGCAAGCCCTTCTGCGCCGGTCCGCGACCCGACTGCGACCAGCGGCAGGACCCCTGGACGTCTCGCCCACCACCGCTACACGCCAGCAGCACTTATCGCTCTGAACCCGGGACATGACAACAAATGTTAGTAGGCATCACCAAGCAATACCAAGGGACCCTTCACCTGTCACCACTACAAATTCACCAGCTTCTATCTCTCAAGCCCACCCAGAGGACCCACAAAGCAGAACACAACCTAAGGTGTATCCTGATCAACACTCGCTACATCCACAGGCACGCCATCGAACTCTGGAACCTCATCGACACCACATCCCTGGACATCGCCTTCCTCACAGAGACCTGGCTTAACCCCTCCTCGGCTCCAGAAATCGCCATCCCAGGTGGCTACAAGATCATCCACAAAGACTGCACAAACCGCCCCGGGGGAGGCATTGCCATCGTCCACAAAGAGTCCCTACGCCTCTCTACCAGCACCGAAGACTCCACAACCAACATGGAACTCCTTCACTTCCAGACTGAAACCAACCCTAACACCACTCTGCGGAGCTCCCTCATCTACAGGTCGCCGGGCACCTGCCCCCCAGTCTGTGACACTATCGGTGACCTCGCCACCACCCACGCACTTGCTTCCAAATACTACATCATCAACTTCCACATGGAGAACCCCAATGACAACAAATCCACGACGCTGCTTGAAAACCTCGCCAACCTTGGACTCAAGCAACTCATCACCTCGTCCACCCACCCTGCCGGACACACACTCGACCCCATCTTCACCTCCAGAACCACATCTCCATTAACCACATCACTGAACTCCAATGGACCGACCACCACTGTATCCACTTTACGATCAGCAAAACCCCCAACCGACACCTCGCTCACCAACCCCCCCTGCAGGAGCTAGAGCAAGATCACAAAGACCAGCTACTCTCCAGCCTCAACAACTCACCCCCCAGATGTACTCAACACTAACACAGCTGCCCAAGACCTCATCAACTGGATCTCAGACTGCACCAACACCTTAGCCCCCATCAACAAACGCACATCAGCGAAAGCCAATTGGTTCACCCCCACCCTCAAGGAGTCCAAACAAAACTGCAGACACCTCGAAAGAAAATGGCACACCAACCAGACCCACACAAACTATGAAGCCTTCAAAAAAGCAATAAACACACATCACAAACTCATCTGGACCACCAAGAGAAACGCCTTCCTGGGAACGCATCAACAACAACACACACAACAGCAAGGAACTCTGCGATCATCAGCGAACTGACCAACCGAAAAGCTAACTCCACGGATATTCTTCCTTCAAAGAACTTTGCAATAACCTCTCCACCTACTTTCACTGCAAGATAGCAGACATCTACAACAGTTTCCTGACTCAGGACCTTCCCACGACCACCACTGGCATATCCACCACTGAAGCCCCTCCAAACCCCCACCAAATACTCTGCTGAGCCAACATCTCCAACGAAGAAACCCTCAACATCATGAGCTCCATCCACTTTGGCTCTCCCTCCGATCCCTTCCCCCACCACATCTTCAACAAAGCAACCAGCACCATAGCACCCAAACTCCAGCACATTATCAACCTCTCTTTTGAAACCGCCACCTTCCTAGAAATCTGGAAACACGCCGAAATCAAGCCCTTACTGTAGAAACCCAATGCAGACCCAGGTGACCTCAAGAACTTCCAGACCATCTCTCAGCTCCCTTTCCCAGCTAAGGTAATCGAAAAGGCTGTCAACATACAACTCATCAGACACATCGACCTCAAGAACATCTTGGGACCCTCACAGTCAGGCTTCCAGAGCAACCACAGCACAGAGACCGCCCTCCTCACCGCCACAGATGACATCTGCTTCCTCCTAGACAGGGGTGAGACCGCGGCTCTCATCCTCCTTGACCTGTCCGCCTCTTTCAACACCATCTACCACTGCACGCTACAGACTCATCTCCACGACGCCGGGATCCGAACAAAGCACTAGAATGGATCACCTCCTTCCTCTCTGACAGGACCCAAAGAGTCTGACTCTCCCCTTCTACTCAGGGGCCACCAAGGTCATCTGCGGCATCCCGCAAGGCTCCTCTCTGAGCTCACTCTCTTCAACATCTACATGGCCCACCTTGCCACCATCGCCAGACACCAGGTACACAGCATCGTCTCATACGCTGACGACACTCAGCTAATCATCTCCCTCACCAACAAAGCCAAAACCAACTACCACAACAGAATGAGGGCAGTCACCGCCTGGATGAAGGAGAGCTGCCTCAAGCTTGATACCAAAAAACAGAAGTCCTCGTCATCGGCAACAAACCCGCAGCCTGGGACATCTCCTGGTGGCCCACTGCCCTCAGAAGCGCTCCGTCCCCCACTAACCACGCCCGCAACCTTGGCTTCATCCTGGACTCAGCACTCTCGATGAACCATCAAGTCAGCGCAGTCTCCTCCGCCTGCTTCAACACCATACACATGGTCCGGAAGATCTTCAGATGGACCCCAACCGAATCCAAAAGAACAGTCACCCAGTCCTTCGTCAGCTGCCACCTAGACTACAGCAACGCACTCTACGCCACTGATGACATGATCCAGCATCTGTAAGTGGTTATATGTATGTATGAATGAAGGTGTGAGTGCTTGTATTGGTCAGTTAGTGGTTGAGTTAGTTTCTGTATGAAAACATAAGTGGATGTGTTACTAGGTATACAATGAAGGGGCTGTGTGATAGTGTTGGTACAGTTAATGGGTGTCTGAGTCGCCCTATAGCTGAGAAAATGGGTGTGTGTTAGTGTTTATAAAGTACTGCCTGTATGTTTCAGTAACTGTGTTAGTATGTAACTCTCTACTGTATATTATTGAGAACATGGATGAGTGAATGCCTTTATAAGTGGCTGTACCCACAGGTAAGTGGTTCTGTCCAATCTTATGTGGCACAGTAAGTGTATGTATAAGAAGGTGTACACGTAAGAAAGAGCTTTATGGGTAATTATATATGTGTGTGACAGGTTTAATTGGGGACTAAGTAGCCATATTAGTGTTTTTATTAGTCAGTTAGTTGGTGATTTAGTGAGTGTATGAGTGACTGATTTTATCTTTGAGTTGCTGTTCCCATAAGTGCTCTACCAGTGAGTCATTGTGAGAGTGAGTGGATGTGTGAGTATATTTATTTGTAAAACATTGGGAGTATGAGTGGCTGTATGAGTGAGCATGTGGGTGAGTAACCTCCTGTGTGTATTGGTAACTGGGAGTAGGAGTTGTTGTATGGGTAATTGATTGGGTGTGCAAGTCTTTGTATTGGTGGTAAGTGATTATGTAACAGTATTGTTTTATGTGTGAGTGAGTGGATGTGTCTGTGGTTATATGTATTTTATAGTAGATTTGTGAGTCATGTATGGATGAGTGAGTGGGTGTGTCAGTGGTGTATTGGGCTGGATGTGAGAGTGTAAAGGGCTGTATGAGTGTGGTAATAGCATAGTTAGTTATGTATGAATATGTGTGTGGGTATGTTAGTGTTATGTGAGTGAGTAGGTGCGTGGCAGAAGTTGTATTGCTCTGTTTCAGCATTTGTATGTATGGTGATCTATGTGAGTTTGTGTAAGAGAATGATTGTGTGTGTGAGTGGTTCTGTGGATGATGTCATCAGTGATGTCATTTGATATGTCATCAGTGATGCCACTGACTATGCCATGAGTGATGCTTTATGTGATGTCATAAGCAGTGCATTACAGGGGTGCAAGTTATAGTTAGCTCGCGTAACTATACCTGCTGAATTTCTCTGGTTTTGTGGAAGTAAATTCAGGACCTAACCAAAACGTCCCTGTAACCTTTGGCTTTTTCAGTGAATTTCTAAGTTTTTTTAAATTCTATTCCTAACTATAATGACCCTGTAACCTTTGCTTTTTTCTGTGAATTTCTATGTTTTTTTAAAATTCTGTTTCCTAACTATAACATCCCTTTAACCTTTGTTTTTTCTGTGAATTTCTATGTTTTTTTTTACGTATAGCAATTCTCATTACTATACATTATTCTAACAAAGTTGTGCATGGCCGGAGGCAGTTAGCTGCAGCCTATCTCGCTGTGAGAGTCTCTATCTAGGTGTGCAAGTGTAAGTGTATGCATCAATGTCTTAGTGGGTGCGTCAGTGTCTGAGTGGGTCAGTGAGTGAGTGCATGAGGCTCTGAGGGGTCTGTGAATGGGTGTATGAGTGTCTCAGTGAGTACGTGTGTGGGTGCATCAATGTCTCACTGGTTCAGTGAGTGTGTGCATCAGTGTCCCAGTCGGTCTCTGAGTAGGTTAAGTGCATGAGAATCTCAATGGGTCTGTAAATGGGTGCATGAGTATCTGAGTGGATTTGTGAATGGGCGCTTAAGGGTCTGATTGGCTCTGTGACTGGGTGCATCACTGTAGAAGTGGATGTGCCAGTATCCATGTGGGTCTGTGACTGGGTGCATGAGAGTCTGAGTGGATTCAAGAGTGGGTGTAAGAAGGTGTAAGTTTGTCCCAGAGGGTCTCTGAGTGGGTGGATGAGGGACTGTGTGGGTCCATAAGTGAATGTGTCTGTGTCTGAGTGGGTCTGAGAGTGGGTGCAACAGTGGCTGAGTGGGTCTGTGAGTGGTTGTGTCCGTGTCTGTGTGGGTCTGTGAGTGGGTGCATGAGGGTCTGAGTGGGTCATTGGGTGGGTGCGTCAGTGTCTGAGTGGGTCTGTGAGTGGATGTGCCACTGTCTGAGTGGGTTGGTGAGTGGGTACATCTGTGAGGGTGAGTATCTGAGTGAGTCTGTGACTTAGTGTGTGAGGGTCAGAGTGTGTCTGTGAGTGGGTGTGTGAGGGTCTGAGTGGATCAGTGAGTGGGTGCATCAGTGTCTGAGTGGGTCCGTGAGTGGGTGCATGAGGTTCTGGATGGTCTGTGAGTGGGAGCATGAGGGTCTCAATGGGTGTGTGAGTGGATGCATGAGGGTGTAAATGGATTTGTAAGTGGATGTGTGAGGGTCTGAATGGGTCTGTAGATGGGTACATCAGTGTCTGAGTGGGTCTATGAGTGAATGGGTCAATGTATGTGTGAGTCTGTGAATGGGTGAGTCTTGGTCTGAGTGGGTCTGTGAGTGGGTGTGACAGTGTCTGAGTGGGTCTGTGAGTGGGTGCATGAGGGTCTGAGAGAATTTGTGAATGGGTGTATGAGGGTGTAAATGGGACTGTTAGTGGATGCATGAGGTACTGTGTGGGTCTGTGAGTTGGTGTGTGAGGGTCTGAGTAAGTTAGTGAGTGGTGCGTCTGTGTCTGAGTGGGTCTGTGAGTGGGTGCATGGGGCTCTGAGTGGTCTATGAGTGGGTGTATGAGTGTCTTAGTGGGTCTGTGTGTGGGTGCATCAGTGTCTGACTGGGTCTGTGAGTGGGTGCCTCAGTGTCTGAGTGGGTCTGTGAGAGGGTGCATGAGGGTCTAAGTTGCTCTGTGAGTGGGTGCGTCAGTGTCTGAGTAGTTGTGTGAGTGGGCGCATAAGTCTCTGAGTGCATGTATAAGTGAAAGAATTAGTGTATGAATGAGTCTGTGGGTTCTCTTCCAAATTCTTTCATAATCGTGAATATTTGGTGAATAATGCGCAAAGATCTTGCACATAGTGATGCAAAATTACTTTAAACCCATAATTTGCCCCTAAACACACCTATATTACACCCCGGGTCAGGGTACCTCCCCACCGACCCCTTATGCCACTTGCAATTACGGTTTTCACCCCTGTGGACCGTGTCCCCTGAAATAAAATGGAGCTGCAACTTTCTAATCAGGTTGTGGTCAGCCAATTACAGAGCTTCTTTTCGCATGCGCGTTCATGAAAATTTGCGAATTTTCACAAATTATTTGCAAGCCTAGATATATAAATTTGGATTTCCTTTAATATCTCAAAAACTACTTAACAGATTTAACCAAATAAACGAAAGCATAATATACGTACTGAAAGATAGGTTTCTGCCAAATTTGGTGTGATTCCATCCAGTGGTTTGGGCTGTAATCACGTCTAAATTTCCTATAGGAATTAACATGGGAAATGCTACTTTTTTGGCCCCTCTTTTTCTCTGCCCCCGCTTGACAGATCACTCCTACACTTTCCATGTGCAACAAGAATCACCAGGGCACTGTTTTGGAAACCTTTTGTGAAGATTCGTCAAATGGTGCCAAAGATATAGGCATGTCAACTAAATGCTTTTTCTATGGAAACTAGGTCCTAACTATATCTAACTACTGGTGACTGCCACCAGTAGGCAATATATATATAAGTAAAGCGCCACTTAGCCTGGCAATGCAGCTGATTACAACGGATTCAGCCCTGTCTTAAATTAGCAAGTAAGATTCCATCCTCGCACAATCCTCATCACATGAAAGAACAGCACCATACCAGATTGAAGCGCTCCAATACTTTTATTGAGTTAAGTAGGCATGACGTGTTGTGCCTAGCAAAGCCTTTGTCAAGTAAATGGTTACACAGCCCATGTGATGTAAAAATAGCCATTTAAGATCATAGATATTAAAACACGTAATAGAAAACTCCATGGAGAGGTCTCACATAAACACATCAAGATTAGAAATTCATCAAGATAGTAAATTATTGCATTTATACCATTCGGAGTATTGTTAGCGACACAGTGTAATCATTAAAAATTAAATGAATTGGAAGACATGATATTATCAATCATAGCAAATAATGCATACAAATAGAAGTCATGCTGCAAACATATCCAATTCTGATCCATTGACATGTTTCATAAAAACAAGAACATATGTACTCAATATTAGGTCTGTGTGGAGTTGACTAAAAAACTCTGCCACGATACACAGAGTAGTGGAGTGCGTTAGTTCACTCCATTTGCGCTGATTTTAGCACCTGGTGTTTGTCCCATGCTGAAAGATACGCACAAACAGCACCATGCAGAGCGCAAGAGAACGATGCTTCTTTTCTGCCACTTGAGTAGCAACACTTTCCTAAACATGAATGGAAAGTTTCTCAATGCGAGGAGTCGCGAAAATCCACAACCGCCCACGTTGAGAAATCTTGCTGGGAGGAGGTCTGAGTAAGATTTTCCTCACTCGTGCTCACCAACTTAATGTTGCCGAGCATGACCAAGAAAAAAAGACTCTGCTATGCAGGGTTTTTTGAAACGCCGTGGTTTAAGTGGAGTGGGAAAAACACTGCAAACTCTGTGAGTGGAACGAAGTTCACCACCCACCGCTACTCGATATTCATTATAAAAAATCAATATAATATAACAAGGGATTTGCAATTATATGGGTGGCTTGTATTCTTTCAATTACAAAAGCAAATATGTGGTAATACCAGGGGTGCTACGGGGAAGTAATCATCTGTGAAAAGTGCATGTATAAGTAAATAGAAAGATAAAAATACTTACATAATTCTCTTCGGACACTTTAGTGGAATAAAATAAAAATCAATCCTATGGGTCACATTGATCCATATATGATGGATAAATAAATTGGAAATTAAATTTCAAAGATAGATGCCCTATATTTTTACCCATTCTGGGGGTTGTTTCCATATTTCACAAAAATATGTTTTCAGAGGAAATGGAAATGTAAACAAAACTTTTAAAAGGAAAATATTCTTAAATTAAAAAGGCAATAATGGGCAAGTGCCCATAATCCGATGCATCTCTGAAAAAGGTGGATAAATCACCTGTATGAAAGTGTTTCGAGAGTCAAAAAGTTGCTAAAATGACAATGGTTACATAATAAATGTTACACTGCAATGACACAGATATAACCACTATAAGTATACAGTAGTGTTGACCTCAATCCCAATATTAAAAAGGTA
Source organism: Pleurodeles waltl (assembly GCF_031143425.1). Classification (NCBI taxonomy): domain Eukaryota; kingdom Metazoa; phylum Chordata; class Amphibia; order Caudata; family Salamandridae; genus Pleurodeles; species Pleurodeles waltl. Next base: position 915,014,872 of record NC_090449.1, read on the forward strand.
ACACACCAAATGATAAGGGTATCTCTTGTAAATATTGTATTAAAGGAGGGAAGTCAACCATATCTAGTGTGACGCAACACTGAGAAAAAACATGAAGAGTAATAGAAGTGCAAAGAATGAAAAAGGTATATATATATAGAACAGTTCAACCTAATAGGTTGATAACAAACATGCGGGTGAACAAGAATGTTAACACTAAACATCCTAATATTCAGTTTCTTTTTCAAATGCTTTATCCGATTACCCCTGCTGATATTTTTGAGGATCCTGTCAATGCCAACATATCTCAATAAGGTGTTATCTCCTTCATGTTTTAGGGTAGCTAGCATCATTGTTTTTTATGGTAAGTAAATGTTTCAAAATGCATTTTTGATGGGCACTTTGGTACTGCCTACATGCTACAGGGGCATTCCAAAAGGTACACTATAAAATGATACGTAGATGTGATCAGGTTGGAAATCTTGTTCATTCTCCCCAGAGGTAATTTGTAATAGCCCCTGTTTGTGCTGTATTTGCATGCTTTACATGACCCACATGTAAAAAATCATGTGGGGGAGTGTTTAGCTAGATGGTACAGGTCTTGGTTTGAATTAAATAGCCATGGGCAATAATGTCATCAATAGACTGGTTTTCTGTAAGTTATAGATGGATGCTGCTATATTTATATATATATATTTATATATATATATATATATATATATATATATATATATATATATATATATATATGTATATATATATATATATATATATATATATATATATATATATATATATATATATATATATATATACTATAATTTGTGCCTCAAAGTAACTTTTGGGCAGGAAGTTATAGTTTCTTAACATACATATAACTATAACTGTGAGAAAACAGGGCTGATTGCAGAGGTCCCCTATTTTTTACCCCCATTTTTAACTTTTTGCTGATGTTTTCCTGAATCTGATGGTGTCCTGGGTACTGCTAACCAGTCCCAGGGCCTGTGATCTGTGTAAAATATGAATGCAAATTAGCCTAATTATAATTGGCTATGTCAACATACCTGTAAGTCTCTAGTATGTGGTAGGGCATGTAGGTTTAGGGACCCCAGCATAGGTGGTCTGTCCATAAGTGCACCGCTGAAGTGCACAGGGTCATTTTAAAGGCTGACCAGCCTTGCTGGCTGCTTTTACATTAAAGTTATATGCAAATTTGACTTTAGAATTAAAAGTACTTCCAAAGTCTTAAACTACCTTATTTTTACATATGTCACCCCTAAGGTGTGCCCTAAGTGCCCATAGGGTTGGGTGCCATGTAACTATAAGCAGGGACCTTATCGAAAATGTTTTATAAGCCCTGGTGAGGTCAAATATCCAAATAAATTTTTCCCTGACAGTAGGGAATGGCCTCAATAGGCTAAAATGGGGAGACTTTATTTTCATTAACAAAGTCCCCATAAGAACCAGATATCTTGAGTTTGGTACAAATTAATTGTTATAATAAATCCCCAAATTTGCCATTGTTGTATTTAATATAACTAGTTCAGGTAAAGAATTTAAAACTCTACCTGAAAGTTGCCATCTTCAGCTCTGTAGTGCCCTTCTCTGATTGGCCGGCCTCTGGCAGCTTGGCCAGGCCGCCTTGATGAGGTGTGAAGTGGCCTGGGCTGAACACAGAGGATGTGCTTGAGGAAGGAGATCTGCCTCAGCAGATGGTGAAACAGGATGGGGAGAGAGCATCCAAACTGGTCTTCAAAGGCAGGGAAGGACATTTGGAGCATCTCAGGACCTCCCCCATTTCCTGCAAACCAAGACAATTAGGTGCCCTCTTGATTAGATTAGGCGAGGGCAGGAGAGGAGTCTGTTTAGGATTTTTAGCCACACCGGTGGTGGGCTCAGAAAGACCTAACCTCCAAAATTCAGTTTCTGCCATTTTGGATTTTTAAGGACTGTTGCTTCCTGGGATTGATTTTTGCCATACTTCCCAGGAAGTGGTCATCCAAGAAGGTGGTGTCCTGCCTGTGATTGGACAGTTGCGCTCCTGCTTTTCACCCCAGGAGCAAGGATAAATTTGTCAGAGCTGCCCTCAAACCTCAGCTCCCTGCTGAAAGAAGATACTGGAAAAGAAGTACTGCCCTGTTGGACCCCTGGCCTGCACCTGGAAACCGCACTCACAAGAACTGCACCAGCTGCACACTTTGGGCTTTACCAAGAGAAGCACTTTGCCTTGCTTCTGCAACTCCAGGAGTGGACTCCCTGTAAGCTACAGGTACAAAGGAGCTGCCCAGAGTCCCCTGCATCAAGTCCTGCAAGAAGAGCCGAGCTGACCATCATTCAGTGGCCATTTGAGGATTCTTACCAGGTGCATTCTGGAAACTGTAGTCCCAACTCCCAAGGAGCAACTCAGAGCTTCTGGAACCTTGGATCAAGTTGTGGACACGTCAAGTGCCCAAAAAGGACCTCTGGAAGAAGATCCAGAAGTTTAGAGACATTTGGAACAACTGTTGTAAACCGCTCCATATGTTGAAAGGGTGCATTGTGGGAGTTGTAGTCCCAAATTCCAAAAGGCAAACCAGATCCTCTGAACCCAATGCTGGAGCTGTGGACCACTTCCGTGTATCAAGAAACACTTCTGAAAGTAAGTGTAACAGTTTTAACTCGTGGGTGGCCTAAACTCTGGCTTTTGTCCCTATCCAGTGTGACCTTTTTTTAACCCTTTGAGCGCTATTGGATTCTAAGCTCTAGAATTACTTTGAATCTTTCCCTACATTAGATTTTTGTCATTTTAGTGTCATTTTAAAGATAAAAATGTACTCTATTTTTATAAATTGTGTTGGATTTGCACTTATTTACTGTTTTGTGATTTGTAAATGCTTTACACACTTGTCTCCTAAGCTAAGCCTTGCCGCTCGTTGCCAAGCTACCAAGGGAGTGAGCTTGGTTTAGTTTATTGAGGCCTAAGCCCAAACCTTTTCATGAACATCAAGGCACACTTGTTTCTTAGAATTTCATAAAGATTTATCAAACGGCACCAAATATATATATATATATATATATATATATATATATATATATATATATATATATATATGCAGTAAGGCACCCCATGCTGTTAAATACTTACTGGCAGTGCTGCAAGTTTGTCTACATTCAGCTCGTTCCCGCATGGCGTGGCCTCTGCTCTCTCGTCACCATACACACCCTGACCCTGATGATTCCCGGAGGAGATCTATCAGAGTTGTACCAAAATCCAGCTAAAGAAGAAGACTACCAATATTTGCTAAAGAAGAAGATGACTCTGTTGCATCAGGCTTGAGAAGAAAGAACTGCTGATTATTTTGGCTGAGCTTGTCGCGGGTCCATTTTAGATAATGCAAAAACAACAAGTGATGGACGGAATGCTGAACATTGTCAAACATTCACCCCCAGTCACAGATCTGGGTTTAATCCATCGTTTTCTTGCTGCCCATACCCCGAAACCGGTCCCAGGATGCTTGTTTCCGGTCCAGTGAGGACCTGGCTTGGCAGTTCGGTCTGGCCTGTTCCCATGAGGAACAGGGTCAAGACTGATTTGCATATGGCTGGGTCCAAACTGGGGTGGCATGGTGAGCAAAAGAACGATGGATTAAACCCAGATCTATGACTGGGGGTGAGTGTTTGACAATGTTCAGCATTCCGTCCATCACTTGTTGTTTTTGCTTTGTCGCCCTAAGTGGGAAGGGTATGCCCAGACGTGGGTCCCGTGCTTCCCATGCCACTGGATTCAAGCTAGCCTGGCTGATGAGGGGTGAAACCCCGAAACCGGTCCCAGGATGCTTGTATCCGGTCCAGTGAGGACCTGGCTTGGCAGTTCGGTCTGGACTGTTCCCATGAGGAACAGGGTCAAGACTGATTTGCATATGGCTGGGTCCAAACTGGGGTGGCATGGTGAGCAAAAGAACGATGGATTAAACCCAGATCTATGACTGGGGGTGAGTGTTTGACAATGTTCAGCATTCCGTCCATCACTTGTTGTTTTTGCTTTGTCGCCGTAAGTGGGAAGGGTATGCCCAGACGTGGGTCCCGTGCTTCCCATGCCACTGGATTCAAGCTAGCCTGGCTGATGAGGGGTGAAACCCCGAAACCGGTCCCAGGATGCTTGTTTCCGGTCCAGTGAGGACCTGGCTTGGCAGTTCGGTCTGGACTGTTCCCATGAGGAACAGGGTCAAGACTGATTTGCATATGGCTGGGTCCAAAATGGGGTGGCATGGTGAGCAAAAGAATGATGGATTAAACCCAGATCTATGACTGGGGGTGAGTGTTTGACAATGTTCAGCATTCCGTCCATCACTTGTTGTTTTTGCTTTGTCGCCCTAAGTGGGAAGGGTATGCCCAGACGTGGGTCCCGTGCTTCCCATGCCACTGGATTCAAGCTAGCCTGGCTGATGAGGGGTGAAACCCCGAAACCGGTCCCAGGATGCTTGTTTCCGGTCCAGTGAGGACCTGGCTTGGCAGTTCGGTCTGGACTGTTCCCATGAGGAACAGGGTCAAGACTGATTTGCATATGGCTGGGTCCAAACTGGGGTGGCATGGTGAGCAAAAGAACGATGGATTAAACCCAGATCTATGACTGGGGGTGAGTGTTTGACAATGTTCAGCATTCCGTCCATCACTTGTTGTTTTTGCTTTGTCGCCCTAAGTGGGAAGGGTATGCCCAGACGTGGGTCCCGTGCTTCCCATGCCACTGGATTCAAGCTAGCCTGGCTGATGAGGGGTGAAACCCCGAAACCGGTCCCAGGATGCTTGTTTCCGGTCCAGTGAGGACCTGGCTTGGCAGTTCGGTCTGGACTGTTCCCATGAGGAACAGGGTCAAGACTGATTTGCATATGGCTGGGTCCAAACTGGGGTGGCATGGTGAGCAAAAGAACGATGGATTAAACCCAGATCTATGACTGGGGGTGAGTGTTTGACAATGTTCAGCATTCCGTCCATCACTTGTTGTTTTTGCTTTGTCGCCCTAAGTGGGAAGGGTATGCCCAGACGTGGGTCCCGTGCTTCCCATGCCACTGGATTCAAGCTAGCCTGGCTGATGAGGGGTGAAACCCCGAAACCGGTCCCAGGATGCTTGTTTCCGGTCCAGTGAGGACCTGGCTTGGCAGTTCGGTCTGGACTGTTCCCATGAGGAACAGGGTCAAGACTGATTTGCATATGGCTGGGTCCAAACTGGGGTGGCATGGTGAGCAAAAGAACGATGGATTAAACCCAGATCTATGACTGGGGGTGAGTGTTTGACAATGTTCAGCATTCCGTCCATCACTTGTTGTTTTTCCATTTTAGATAATCACTTGGCACAGTGATAGCTTAGCTTAGACTTGCTGGTTGTACCCTTTTGCCCAATTACCATACTCTCTCTCCTCAGAATCACAAGAATAAAATGTGAGGCAAAATAATGTTTGGGCCCAAGCCTGCGTAAACAGTGCATACCTGCATTAGTCTTCTGTGCTTGAACATAAACATGTACTCTATAAAAACATCTTGTAGGACAAAGGGCATTGGAGGGGGTGCCAGACAGAATTTTCATCCATGCTGCCTCCCAGTTTTCAATCAACCTCAGCCTTTATGTCTTCATGGATCCTGATCTGGAGATTCGTCGCTTGGCCCAGTAACAAGGTAATGGTGGTGGGGTGTTTTTCTCATTTATACTGTACAGACAGATTTGATTTACATTGCCATCCTTTTCACAAACCTGATTTTGTTATTCCTCATTATCCTAATCACTGCAGCTCATGCATTTTATCATATATTGCAGTCTTTTCAATAAATGTATTGAAAACTCTCCTACACGTCTTTTCTTGCCTATGTGTGTGTAAAGGACTTGTATGCGGAGAGAAAAGGGTAAAACTTGTTTCCACCACAATTTCCATTAGGGGTCTTCAGAGTTCCATGCAAGGCTGCCACAAATCACCTTTATCAGTTGGGTTTTGGTTAGGTGCTGCTAGTGAGCCGGGAGGGTTTGGCTGACAGCTGCCAACTGGTTTGGGAGTGACTCAGTCACCTACAACACTTAGGTGCTGCTGCCAAAAATCCAGCAGTCTCATTGCTATGCGAGAATCCATTTGAAAGGCTCATTAATGCTTTAATTGGTTTATGGTGCTCAGAGTAATATATAAAGCACCGTACAGATTGATTGTACTTTGAGGCAGTCTTTCTGTAACTGTTCGCCCGGCCATAGTGTTTAATTAAACCAACTGTTCCTGTTTTGCCAAATGCCTCTTGTCTTTTTTTTCTTCAAGGTAAATTGACAGTTGAGCAGCACCGCTGATGAGAGCTTGCGATGCAAAGACCGGAGTTAGGGATGTATTGCACAGTCAGAGCAACGTGTCAGTTCCGAGGAGCTGCAAGGCTGCAATGTGGAGTCCAGCATCAAAGATGAGGCTACCTTTGATGAGAGATGTGAGGGCCTGCGCCGAGGATGAAACTGTGCAGGGATGGTTCCTATGGTTCCTATGCGGGGACGGGAGGCATTGTGCTGAGAAGCCAGGCTCTGAGGTGGGTCTGATCCACACAGCATCAGTTCTGCTCAGGTCTGAGCCTCGTAGTAGGGGATGCGTCAGTTCTGCTAGGTCCACAGAGGCTGACAGCGCACCTTAGGCTCACTTTCAGGGGTCCAGAACCGGGGTGGCAGGTGCAAGGTTTATGGACTCTTCTATCCCTCAGACTCTAGTCATGAGGTCTTCCAACTTGCCCTTCGACTCACTGTGGGATTCTGGGTTCCCTCTCACCCAGGCAGGCAGCAGGTATATATAGCTTTCACATGAAGACAACGTTGTTTTTGAGATATATATATATCTATAAATATATATATATATATCTCAAAAACGAAGTTGTCCTCATGTGAAAGCGCACTCCCAACAGGTTATATAAACAGGAAGAAAAAGCAAAGCCAGCAACTCACAGTGAATTCTTTAAGCAGTTTCATTATTCCAGGCCTTATGTTATAAAATTATCTCTGTACACGTGTTTCTGGGTCAATCCCTTCATCAGAAGAGAAAAATATAAAAGTGTTTCACCCTCGTAGGTGCAGCCAGTGCTGGAAGTGTTCCAGGAATTTATTTCTTACTGAAAAGCCCGGCATGGCTTCAGCTTGTCTAATTACAGGCACCTGATTAGTCTCTTTAAATACCAGTCCGGCCCAGTGGGCCTCTCAAGTAACAGTGTATGCTGGTTATGGTACTCCTGCAATTTTTTCATTCTGCCCCAAGTGGGTTGCTGGAGCCAAACGAAATAATGAGAAAAAGTGCAAAACCTGTGCAGGTGAATCCAAAATAAAATTGTCAGATTTGCTGTGAAAATCCCAACCTGATTGCTCATATGTGACAATCCATTTTAGTCACACAGACCTGCTCCGATGTGCAGTGGTGCTGCTTTCCCAGCTGGACAGGCCGGTTATTATCAAAAACGAAGTTGTCCTCATGTGAAAGCGCATTCCCAACAGGTTATATAAACGGGAAGAAAAAGCAAAGCCAGCAACTCACAGTGAATTCTTTAAGCAGTTTCATTTTTCCAGGCCTTAGGTTATAAAATCATCTCTGGACACATGTTTCTGGGTCAATCCCTTCATCAGCAGAGAAAAATATAAAAGTGTTTCACCCTCGTAGGTGCAGCCAGTGCTGGAATGGTTCCAGGCATTTCTTTCTTAGTGAAAAGACCGGTATGGCTTCAGCTTGTCTAATTCACTGTGAGTTGCTGGCTTTGCTTATTCTTTCTGTTTATATAACCTGTTGGGAGTGCGCTTTCACATGAGGACAGCTTCGTTTTTTATATATATATATAAAGATATATATATATATATATATATATATATATATATATATATATATATATATATATATATATATGAGAAATCCAGGTACCACAGTCTCCTGTACCTGGAAAAACGCACTCCACAGGCTTGCAGTTCGTGACAAGAATGTTTACTGACAACACTGTTTATGCTAAGTTGGACAGTATCACTGAGAACAAAGGTGAATAAGTTGCTGTTACTGGTTCCTTGGTGTAAGAGTGGTGTACCATTCTTATTCCAAGATTTCATGCTTGTACAAAGATTTAAAAGTGATATTTTAGCTATCAATGAAAGACCTTTGGTATGGAAATTATAGTGTGTATTTACAATAAATGTGTAGTAATAGATGTCTGTGTATCTAACAGAGATAAAACTGTATATGACATTTAAAAAAACATATTGTCTGAGATAGAGCAGAGATGTATAGTAAGGTTTTAACATTTTTAGAACATGATTTATACCAATAGTTTTTTAACCATGCTTTCTGTATTCTACAGTAGAATGTAAATTGCAAGGAGAGTTCAGGTTTCTAACTACTTTGCATGAGTTTGAGTTTCTTTTTCCTAGATATAAGTTATGCGTACAGTACGCTTTATATAGATTATAGGAAAGTTGATATGTGCTTATGCACAGAGTGACACAGGAAGGCACACACTAATGCATACATTGACAGACCCAGGCACACACTAATGTATACATTGAGACAGCAACGAACACACATATGTATACGCTAATACAACCATACATACACTGATGCATATACTGACACATCCAGGCACACAGTAATGCATACCGTGACAGAACTAAGGCAAGTACGCATGAATAAACTGACACACTTAGGCACATATCCATACATACAATCGTATAGTGAAGCACAGAATAATGCATACATTGGAACACACAGGCAAATACTGATCCATGTGCTGACAAACCCAGGCACACACTAGTTCATACACTGTGACATGCACTCATGTATACTCTGAGAGATCTACAAACACACTTACACATAAACTCACACCCCCAGGGATACGTTCATGTAAATACTGATACATATCCTGACATATCCAGGAACATACTGTTGGGTACACAGAGACACCCATCAACACACTGATGCATACTCTGACACATCTAGGCAATGATATGCACACTGATATACCGAGTTATTTTGTAATCCATACAGTAACACAGGGAGGCACCATTACACACCCAAGCATAGATAGACAAATATTCTGATACACCCAGGGTTACACTTATGTATAGACTAATGTATTTAGAGAAATACTGATGCATCTGATAAGATACAGAAGTATACACTGGTACCTACCATAACGCAGTCACGCACACATTCATGGACAGTCTTGCCTATGACAATAGAAAAAGGCTTACTCTTCATTAAACATGAAAACTAACAAATGAGCATATAGTGACAGGAGTGTTTGTTTTACATTTAAATGCTTATGATATATAATTGGACATTATATAATAAAAATGTATACATTTTGCATTTTTTGATTTCAGAGATCTATTCTGTATTATAAGAGCTAACTAAAATGCAGAAGAAAACACAAACAAAAAAGAAATTGAGGAAAATATACTATCTACTTGCAAAACAGAAACAAAAAGAACAAGTTGACAATATCACTAAAACGAAATGAGCAGCTGGTAAGAAAACTAAAACATTTTTAAATCTGTATATGGGAAAGTGAAATGTTTGTGAAATTAAGAACATAAAAAGAGAACTTTTAACCACTTTGGTGCCGAGGATGAGCTGGTCTCACCCTCAGCCACAGTTGCCATGTGCCGAGGATGAGACCAGCTCGTCCTGCACCCGGCCCATGGGGCGGAGCGCTAGCTACCCCGTGGACCTCCCCCCCTCCTCCTCTGTGCAGGGATGGAAGGGGAATCGCTTCCCCTTCCACCCCTAGCCCCCTGACCCCCCCAGTGAAATCTGATCGCATGCTGATGTTATCGGAGGTCACCCCATTGCGCTAGAAGCTCATCTTTTGTTTCTCTTCCGAATGCAGAAGGGGAGGTCAGAGAGGCATCAGAGGAAAGGAAAGGCTTTTCCTTTCTTCCAATATCTCTCTGAGCATTTCTGCAGCACAATCACATACTGAAATGCCCACTAGACAACAGGGAGTTTTTTTTTTTTTAATAACAATGAAGGGGAGCGACCCCTCAGGCAAGGGTCATTCCCCTGGGGGGGGATTTTAAGGCCTTTTCTGCCCTCCTTGGGGGCAGATTGGCCTGTAATATTTAGGCCGATCTGGCCCGAAGGGGGGCAGAAACCATAAGGCACTGGGATTTTTATTTGTTTATTTTTTAAAGATAGGGAGTGACCCCCTAGGCAAGGGTCACTCCCCTGGGGGGCAAATTTATTTTAAGCCATTTATGCCCCCCTTGGGGACAGATTGGCCTACTTCTATTAGGCCCATCTGGCCCAAAAGGGGGCAAAAACCACTAGACACCAGGGATTTTTTTTGTGACAATTTCACACAAGGGGAGCGACCCCTTAGGCAAGGGTCGCTCCTCTGGGGGGCAATTTTATTTTAGGCCATTTCTGCCCCCTTTGGAGGCAGATCAGCCTATTTCTATTATGCCCATCTACCCTCAAAGGGGACAGAAACCACTTAGGCACCAGGAATTGGTGTGTGTGTTTTGTTTAGGGGGGCAGCCCGTTGGGCAAGGATCTCCCCCATGGGGGCACATTACTGTTGGCCATTTCTGAACCCCCTTGGGGGCAGATAAGCCTATTTTTATAAGGCCCATTTGCCTCCAAGGGGGCAGAAAGCCCACTAGACCCCAGGGAATAATTTATTTTAAAAAAAAGAGGGTGGGTGTATAGCCATACCCCCACCCCAAATAAATAGGGACAAAGTTGTTCTGCCCACCGGTGGGCAGATGGGACAATTACCCCCAATCCACTCCCCAGGGGAGCAGAAAGCCTACTAGATGCCAAGGGATTTGAAAATAAATAGTGGGGTGGTGGCTACCAACCAGTATGGGCATGGTGATGCCCCCACCCTAACTGAAGGGGGTAACAGTCTTTCAGTTCCCCCACACACTAAAAGATCTTATCCAAATGGCAAGCAAGAAGACTTGATTATTTTGGGTTTTGATTTTGCATTTGGGCCATGAGAGCTTGGCTAACTTTCAAAATCGTCCCACTTGGAATGGTGATGGTTGTACTTTTTAGACTTTGGGACACTGCCATGTGGAAAAATCTACGAGACCTAGATGCATCTGAAAACTAAACATCTGGGTGAGTCCAGGGTGGTGTGCTTCACATGCACCCCACACCATTTTCTTACCCACAATGCCCTGCAAAACTCCAACTTTGCTTGAAATTTTCTCCATATTTTTGTGATGAAACCTTCCGGAATCTGCAGGAATCCACAAAATTCCTACCACCCAGCACTGTCACATCTATACCGATAAAATTATAAGCCTAAAAATGTTTTTTCCAAACTGCCCTTTTGGACACGCTTTAGTTTCTCCTCAATTACAACATGTTTTTGGCTCTTCCCTGTCACAGGTACTTGGCCCACCTACACAAGTTATGTATCATTTTTATCAGGAGACTGATGGGAATGTTGTGCGGTAGGAAATTTGTGCTGGTGCACTGATCCCACACAGAAATTTGGGGTAAATGTGTTTTGTTTAGCTAAATTTGTGGTTTGCTTAGGATTCTGGGTAAGAAATCACTTGGGGATCCACACAAGTCACACCTTCCTGGGCTCCCTCAGGTGTCTAGTTTTTAGAAATGTCTGGGTTTGGTAGGTTTTCCTAGATGGCTACTGAGCCCAAGACCATAGGTGCCCCCCCCCTGCAAAAACAGACGTTTTTTTAATTGATAATTTTGATGTGTCCACGTAGTGTTTTGGGGCATTTCCTGTTGCAGGCACTAGTCCTACCCACACAAATGAGGTACAATTTTTATCATGGATATGAAGGAATGCTGGGTAGGAGGAAGTCTGTGGCTCCCCTCAGATTCCAGAACTTTGCAGCACCAAAGTTTGGGGAAAAAGTTTTTTTTTTTTGCCAAATTTTGAGGTTTTTGGGTAATAGAACCTGGTGAGAGCACCACATGTTACTCCATCCTGGGTTCCCCCAGGTGTCTAGTTTTAAGAAATGCACAGGTTTGGTAGGTTTTTCTAGGTGCCGGCTGAGCTAGAAGGCAAAATCCACAGCTAGGCACTTTGCAAAATACAGGTTAATTTTCATAAGAAACATTTGATGTGTCCATGTTGTGTTTTGGGGCATTTTATGTCGCTGGCACTAGGCCTACTCACACAAGTGAGGCACCATTGTTATCGGGAGACTTGGGGGAATGCTGGGTGGAAGGACATTTTGTGGCTCCTTTCAGATTGCAGAACTTTCCATCACTGAAATGTAACAAAAATGAGTTTTTTTGCCAAATTTTGAGGTTTGGAAAGGATTCTGGGTAACAGAACCTGGTGAGAGCACAACAAGTTACCCCATCCTAGGTTTCCTTAGGTGTCTAGTTTTCTAAAACGCACAGGTTTGGTTGGTTTTTCTAGGTGCCGGCTGAGTTTGAGACCAAAATCCACAGCTAGGCACTTTGCAAAAAACAGGTCAGTTTTCTTTGGGAAAATGTGATGTGTCCACGTTGTGTTTTGGGGCGTTTCCTGTTGTGGGCACTAGGCCTACCAATACACGTGAGGTACCATTTTTATCGGGAGACTTGGGAAAATGCTGGGTGGAAGGATATTGGTGGGTCCTCTAAGACTCCAGAACTTTCCATCACCGAAATGTGAGGAAAAAGTGTTTTTTTGCCAAATTTTGAGGTTTGCAAACGGTTCTGGGAAACAGAACCTGGTGAGAGCCCCTTAAGTCACCCTATTCTGAATTCCCCTAGGTGTCTAGTTTTCAAAAATGTGTAGGTTTGCTAGGTTTCCCTAGGCGTCGGCTGAGGTAGAGACCAAAATCCACAGCTAGGCACTTTGTAAAAGAAAAAGGTCAGTTTTCTTTGGGAAAATGTGATGTGTCCACGTTGTGTTTTGAGGCATTTACTGTCACGGGCACTAAGCCTACCCACACAAGTGAGGTACCATTTTTATTGGGAGACTTGGCGAATGCTAGGTGGAAGAAAATGAGTGGCTCCTCTCAGATTCCAAACCTTTCTATCACTGAAATGTGGGGGAAAAGTGTTTTTGTTTGCCAGATTTTGAGGTTTGCAAAGGATTCTGGGTTACAGAACCTGGTGAGAACCCGACAATTCACCCTATCCTGGATTTCCCTCTGTGTCTAGTTTTGACAAATGCACAGATTTGGTAGATTTGCCTAGGTGCCAGCTGAGCTAGAAGCCAAAATCCACAGGTCGGCACTTTCCAAAAACACGTCAGATTTTAATATAGAAATTTGATGTGTCCATGTTGCGTTTTCGGGCGTTTCCTGTCGCGGGCACTAGGCCTACCAATACAAGTGAGGTACAATTTTTATTGGGAGACTTGGGGGAATGCTGGGTGGAAGGAAATATGTGGCTTCCCTCAGATTCCAGAACTTTCTATCACTGAAATGTGCGGAAAAGGTGTTATTTTGCCCAATTTTGAGGTTTGCAAATGATTCTGGGTAACAGAACCTGGTGAGAGCCCCACAAGTCACCCTATTCTGAATTCCCCTAAGTGTCTAGTTTTAAAAAATGTATAGGTTTGCTAGGTTTCCATAGTTGCAGGCTGAGCTAGAGGCCAAAAGCCACAGCTCGGCACTTTGCGAAAAACAGGTCAGTTTTCTTTGGGAAAATGTGATGTGTCCATGTTGTGTTTTGGGGCATTTCCTGTTGCGGGCACTAGGCCTACCCATACAAGTGAGGTACCATTGTTATCATGAGACTTGGGGGAATGCTGAGTGGAAGGACATTTGTGGCTCCTCCCAGATTCCAGAGCTGGTGAGAGCCCCACAAGTCACCCCATCCTGGATTCCCCTAGGTGTCTAGTTTTCACAAATACACAGATTTGGTAGGTTTCCCTAGGTGCTGGCTGAGCTAGAGGCCAAAATCCACAGCTAGGCAGTTTCCCAAAAACACATCAGATTTCAATGTAAAAATGTGATATGTCCATGTTGCATTTTCTGTTGCAGTCACTAGGCCTACCCACACAAGTGAGGTACCTTTTTTAATGGGAGACTTTGGGGAACAAAGAATAGAAGAAGAAGTGTTATTGCCTCTTGTCTTTCTCTACATTTTTTTCCTTCCAAATGTAAGACAGTGTGTAAGACAGTGTGTAAAAAAGACATCTATTCACCAAAAGCCCTGTAATTCACATGCTAATATGGGGACCCTGTCATTCAGGGATGTGCAAATAACCACTGGTTCTCAACACCTTATCGTATGCCCATTTTGGAAATACAAAGATCACCTTAATTCCTATTTTTCACTCTTTATATTTCACCAAATAAATTGCTGTATACCCGGTATACAATGGTAACCCATTGCAAGGTGCAGCTTATTTATTGGCTCTGGGTACCTAGGTTCCTTGATGAACATACAAGCCCTATATATCCCCGCAACCAGAAGGGCCCTGCAGATGTAACGGCATATTGCTTTCAAAAATCTGCCATAGCTGAGAAAAGTTATAGAAGAAAACGTGGAGAGAAATGTCTCTTTTTTTTACTTCAAATTCATTCTTTTTTTTTTTTTCGCTGTTACTTTCTGCATGAAAATCTCAAAGGATCTACACAAACGACCCCTTGCTAAGTTCAGAATTTTGTCTACTTTTCAGAAAGGTTTAGCTGTCTGGGATCCAGCATTAGTTTCACACCCATTCCTGTCACTAACTGGAAGAAGGCTGGAAGCACAAAAAATAGTAAAAATGGGGTATGTCCGAGTAAAATGCCAAAATTGTGTTGAAAAATGTGTTTTTCTGATTCAATTTTGCCAGTTTCTGAAAGCAGGGAAGATGGTGATTTTAGCACCACAAACTCTTTGTTGATGCCATTTTCAGGGAAAAAACAACATGCTTACTTCTGCAGACCTTTTTTCCCATTTAAAAAAATTAACAAAATTCTAGTTGTATTTTGGCTAATTTCTTGATCTCCTCTGGGGGAACCTACAAACACTGGGTACCTCATGAATCCCCAGGATGTTGGAAATTTGGCAGGGGTAGCTTATGTGGACAAAACGTCATGAGGGCCCAAGCGCAAACTAGCCCAAATAGCCAAAAAAAGGCTAGACACCTGAGGAGAAAAGGCCTGGCGGTGAAGGGGTTAAATCATCCAAACAAAGGGAAAAAAACATGTCAGATTATAAGCAAGAAATTAATGAAGAAAGCAGATAGCTTAACCAGAAGACAGCAACAGTTCAAAGATTTTAGAGTTAGAATGTTTCATGCCAGGGTAATTAAGAATCTTATTTAAACTATGCAGCAATGCAAAAGTAGAAGAGAAGTAGTGAAGCAAAAAGTATGTGATAAGGCATTCGGCTCGAAGAGGAAGGTTTTTATTTTGATTATCAGTAGAACTGAACTTGAACTGTAGCAGTATTTGTAGTATTCTGCGGCAATGTATTGATTTATTGCAAAGTTTTGCATGTGACTTAAATGTATATGAATCAAACTGTACATCTATTTTAAGGAATTATATGAACAGAACCAAAATCAATGACATCCAACAGAGTTACTGAAATGCCATAAAGGAATAGCAGTGTATTTGCCATATTAGACTTTTAGAAAAATATTGAAACTGTAGTAGTAGAAAAAGACAACGAAGAGCTAATTAGTATTCTGGTAAATGGTGTGCCAACTAAGAATAAAACAATTTGGTAAGAGTTAGTTAATGTTAATAAAGTTAAACAAGCAAAGTTATACTTGGTACAAAATAATAGGTTTTACAAAATGTTGATGTTCAACCTGATTTACCAAATGTTGAAAATGACAGTTTGCCAGCAAGTGAACAAATAGAAAAAGTTGATTGATCCCGATCTGAAAACATTTATTAGCACTACAGTTATAAAGAAGTCACTGGTGATGCTATTGGCCTTTTTCAAATAAGGCAAGCTAAAGAGGCCCCCATGAGTGTGTGGGAAATATGTTTAGAGGCTAGCTACTGGAGTAGGAGGTTGGTATGATGACCGGTCCATACAAATACCAGAAGCTAATTACAGATCAATACAGATCAATACAATTATATTCAGAGGATTCAAGATTCAGACAGTGTATCCTATACATATTTCA
Organism: Pleurodeles waltl; assembly: GCF_031143425.1. Lineage (NCBI taxonomy): Eukaryota > Metazoa > Chordata > Amphibia > Caudata > Salamandridae > Pleurodeles > Pleurodeles waltl. The sequence continues at coordinate 915,030,862 of NC_090449.1, forward strand.
CCTTCTATTTGAGAGTGACATCCAGAATTTCAAATGCAGCAAATCACATTCTAAAAACAGAGGTTAACCTTTAATATATCTCTGCAAGAGATTTTGTGAACAAACTACATGAAAAGGAGGAGAACTGAAGTGTATGCTGAGAAACCTGGGTACACTTGTCGTTTCTCATACTCAGTTGTACTGAGTATGCATGGGTTGATCTTATTCAATTCTTGAGAGAAGCAAACTCTAACCTGAAAGCCATCAATGTAAACACAGCTGGAGAACATGGCTCATTAGATCCTGCTAATGTTTGTAGATATTTCAACTATAAGTTCCAAGCTATGCTTGCTTCTATCTGCAACAAAAGCAATCATCCTCTTGGAGAAGGGAGTGACTTCTTTTGGCAGAAAAAGTATCAGGCAAGAGGTGCTTCTCACATTCACAAGCTACTATGGATAAAAGACGCAACCACATTTTGAGCAGATAGTGATGAATCTATGTTGTCTTTTATAGAACAGTATCTGACATGTACCATACCAAAACACACTGCTGACAAAGGTCTCAGAGAACGTGTTTTGCATTTTCAAACAGATAAACATGGGAAGCTGTCGTCATAGATACAGATCAAAAGGAGAGTAAACAGCTTCTTGTCGTCAGTCAGACATATACTGACACAGAAATCACCAAACACATATCATCTAAAAAGAACCGAAGCTGTCAAATATATTAATGACTATAATCCTGTGATTTTATAAATGTGGAATGCTAATATCGACATACAAAATTTGTTGCAGACAACTCCGTTGCTGTTGCTCGCTATGTCACGTCATACATTACAAAATCTGAAAAAATAGAGATGAAGATGTGGGAAGAGATTTCTGCAGAAACAATACTTAGCAAGAAATTGTATTACTTCAGCTTGAAAATGCTTTCCCATAGGGAAATGGGGGCCCATGAAGCCTGTGATATGTTGAGTTTGGCAAGTTTGATCTCAAAATCAAGATAGTACAAGAAACAGAGGTCCAGATTTATTAAAAGTGACGCTGCACCTTGTGTAGCGTCTCTTTTCTTGCACCCCTTAGTGCCCCTCTAATGCCACAATGTGTGCACCATATTTAAAATACGGTGCACCATGGTGGTAGTTAGGGAACTAGTGTCCTAATTTTTTATGCTAGCTCAGCACTTTGTAGCACTAGCGTAAAAAATGTCGGCATTGAAGCCATAGGACAATTGAGACCAATGGGGCCCTCCTTTTAATGTCTGCTCTGTGCATAGCACTAGGCCCTCTTAAATCGGGGCCAGAATTTTAAAGTCTTGCCCTGAAATTCAGTACCTAGAAGAGTTTGAACCCGGAAAGTACAAACCTTGTAAAATCCAATATGTTGGATATATACTATCCAAGAAGAAGCCTACATCAAGAAGACAAGTGTCTTTATTAAATTCTTCAAAACTACAGATATGGAAGAAATCTAAATGAAAACATAGAAGGGAAATATGCAGTATGTGGGTGTAATGGTTGTTTAGTGAACCATGGGAAAAAAAATGTAATTAAGCACTGAAAAATTAGCTGCCAAACTCAAGAGAAAAGAGAATGTTTCTACTTAGGTCTTCTTCAACTCTTGAAAGATAGGTGTACTGCATTGGAATCACTTGTATATTAGGACTACTACGAAGATTATTTTAATGCTGTCAAAGATAGTATTCAGTGTTCCATCTTCAAAAACTATTTAAAAGTTTTAATTGATGAGATACAACAGGAAGAAATGATTGATGCAGAGGTAGCTAAGGACAGTTCTCAAAGCAGCCAAAGTTCAGCAGCTTTAAGGCAGGATCCTCTTGGACAACCAATTATTGAAAATGAAGCTGCAATAGCTATGAATGAAGTGGAAACTGCAATGGAACAAGCTTGACAGGAATCTGTAAATCTGAAACAGTTAGTTGGACAACTCAACAATGAACAGAAATACATTTATATTGAAGTAAAAGACAACATAGAACATGGATTTCCTCATAAGAAGAAAGAATGCAATTGCTCATTATTCAACCAATATTATTATTTTAGTGGTCAAGCTGATACTGGAAAAAGCTATTTAATCAAAATTGTTACTAATTACCTATAAAAAATTAAAGATTCAAACATATTGTGTGTAGTTACAACACCTACTGAATTAGTTGCATACAATATCTTATATAAATTCTGGAATACCAGAAGTGCCACACTCATAATGTGGCGGTCTTCACCACCAGCCTGTTGGCGGTGATACCACCACATTGACCAGGGTCATAATGACCACCTAAGTGTTCGCATGAATAACTCCAAAAATTTACTCTAGTTGTATTTTACAATTGGACTATTTTTCTAAATGTTAAATTTAATTAATATGCCCCAGGTTAGCTCCCTAAAAACAGTGATTTGTAACTAAATGACTTTTCTATAGCTAGGCCTTAGAAAATGATTCCAAAATTTTGCAAACGTTTTTGAAAGTTTGCTAAAGTTTTTCCAAAAGGTAAAAATGTCCCAACTTTAGTAAGGAAAATGTCTGATGAAGAGAACCAGACTAAGGAGCTTGACCTGACCCCTTGGCTGGAGTTGAAATACTCCAGACTGAGGGCTCTCTGAAAAGGATACCAAATTCACACTGGTGCTCATGCTACCACAGAAAAGGTTAGCCGGCTTGTGGCAGAATATGAGACTGCACACCAAGTGGATGAGGGGGAACCCTCAGAAAGAGAAAATCAGGAACACTCCAATGAAGCTGAGGACGATGAGGTGGGATCCTTCATCACAGTAGTAGGACCCCCCCAGAGGGGGATTTGGCTCTAGCAAGGATAACCAAAAGACTCGATTTATAAGCCAAACATTTGGAGATAGAAGTTTAAAGAAGAGAGTAGGGCCTAGGGGCCATCTCTGGTGGCAGTATTCAAGTAATTAGGGAGAAAGAAAAGTATTTTAATGTAAAACTTCCAAAATGAGTTGTCCTACCTTATACAGAGGGTGCTGATATTACAGAGCAGTTTTCTGACTATGATAGAGCCTGCATAGCCAGGGCTATAGATGGAAGACATGGGAGCTCTCTGTTGTGGGATCAGTACTCAGGAAAATAAAGTGATAGACTCCTGACATTGAATGATGCAAATGCCAGATCCAATGAACTCATAAAGGCTACCCTGATTGAGGGCTTTGGAATTACAACTGAAGAGTACAGATTTAGATTCAAGGAGAATGAAAAACCCAGAGTCAATCTTGGGTAGAATTAATGGACTATTCAGTAAACATACTGAGTGGCTGATTCAAAGGCAACAACATACAAGATTTTTATGGGCTTTATAATTTAATTGTGAAAGAGCATATTTTGAGCAATTGTTACAATGAGAAACTACATCAGTTCCTGGTAGACCTAGGTCCACTTTCTTCTATAGAGCTAGGGAAAAAGACAGGTGACTGGGTCAAGACAAAGATGACCAAAACAACCACTGGTGAGAGAGACCAAATGAATGAGGCCAAAAAGGCAGGCCCCTCAAGGGAAAGATGGGAATCAAAATAAAAGCAAAGAGTCTTCATCAGGCTCCCAAAAATCACTTCAGGAGGGTGAGCCCTGAGACTCCTCACAGCCTAAGGGTGGCTAGAAAGGTAGGAACTTTGTCCACAACAAGGCTTAGTGTCATGATTGAAAAAAAAAGAGGGCACCAAACTATAGACCCAAGCTGTAATAACAAGAAAACTGCCTCTAGTCCACCTGCAGTAAATGCAATTGCCAATCTCTAGATGAAATCACAGTTGTGGCCCGACCATGTCAGTAAACCCACAGAGGGAACATTAATCACTGAGGGAGGGGTAGATCTATCCTGTGCTGTCTGGCCCACTAACTTGCAAAAATATAGGCAGGGGGGGCTCTAGGGAGGATCTGTGCCAGGGACAAACAGCCTATCCCACCTTTGAAGGCCTGATGCAGCAAGCTACCAAGCTACACATGAAGAAGAGGGAAGTGTCAATGGTAGGATGGACTCCTGTTCACTGAGGCCAGAGACTTAAAGCCTGGAGCAACCAGGAGGGTGGTAGTGCCCCAGCAGTACAGAGACGTTCTCCTCTCTTTAGCCCATGACATTCCCCTAATTGGGCATCTGGGCCAAAACAAAACCTGGAGCAGGTGAGTTAATCACTTTCACTGGCCTGGAATGTCTCAGAAGGTAACTGACTTTTGTCAGTCCCCTGTCACTTGCCAAGCCAGTGGCAAGGCCGGAGGCCATCTGAAGACCCCCTTAATCCCACTACCTGTGGTTAGGGTGCCCTTCAAAAGGTTAGGGATTGACATTTTTCGCCCTCTTGACCCTCAAACAAACTTCGGGAAATAGGTACATTTTAGTGGTAGTAGATCATTCAACTAAGTACCCTGAAGTCATTCATCTTAGGATCATCACTGCACCTGCAGTGGCAAAGGCATTCCTGAGTATTTTTACCAGGGTTGGCTTTCCTGAAGAGGCAGTATCAGACAGGAGGTCACACTTCATGTCTGCATTCTTGAAACACATGTAGCAGGAATGTGGAGTGACTTATAAGTTCACCATCTTATACCACCCACAGACCAATGGATTGGTTGAAAGATTTAACTAGAAATTGAAATGCAAGATTGGAAGATTCCCTCAAACCCCCAGAAGGAGATGGGATGTCTTACTCTCATGTCTACTTTTTGCATACAGGGAACTTCCACAGAATGGATTAGGGTTTTCCCCCTGTAAACTTTGGTTTGGCCATCCTGTTATAGGTCCATTGAGTCTTGTGAGGGAAGGCTGTGAGAAGCCTCTCAAAGAGTCCAAGCAAGACAATATGGATTGTACTTGGCTTTCATTCCAGGATGGCTGAGTTAATGGAGAAATCAAGAAGAAAAAGGCACTAAACCCTGCCTGCTGTTCCTAGGACTCAATAATCATCACTGAGGTATTGCCTGGAAACCTATAGGACTCTACAAACCTCCAGACCCCATCTTGCCTTCTGCAACTCACCAAGAACCTCCCTCAAAGTGAAGGTATCACTCTCCTGAAACCTGCAAGCAAGAAACTAGTGAAGTCCAGTTCACTGACCAGCCGTTGACCAACGAACCAGACCCAGCACCCTGACCAATATCCACATGACAGACCTGAAGGACAAAACCTACCAGTGTGCCAAGTTTGGTGGCACTGCGACTTTCAGGGCCTGAGATGTCCGATTAACCGGGGTACTGGACTCCCAACTTCAGACACAGAGAAGCAAAGTCCGTTACGGACTCACCAAGGCCCAGAAGCAAGCACCAGTCGAGGAACTTCAGGACACCCAAGAACCACCCAGCAAAGTGGCCCTGCTGGCCTGCAATCTACCTTTCAAGTCCCAGATTTAAGAAAACTCAGTACTGCCTTTGAGCCATATTTTTTACATAAAAGAGGTGCTAACGGAACGCCATATCTATATTCTGCGCCGTTTAACAAAAATGATATGCAAGGTAGGAGTTCCCTCCTCAAAAAATGATGCTAGGCTGCTAGCGCCATACTTAAAGCCTGCCATAAAAATTACGCACACAAAGCACCAGGTCCAAACGATGACGCTAAGTCCGATTAGCGTCAAAATTTCAATGCCAGGTAAAACCAGGCATTAAAATGAGGCCCACACATTACTACATAAGGGAAACACACAGAAAGAACATTGGGAAGCAACTGGATAACATGGACCTGTTATTGATGACAGCGACGATGCCAAGTGCCACCAGCACCACTGCAGCAACTGCAAACACCACCACAGCATCCACAAAGGCAACGTAGAAGGCGGAGAGGATTTTTCCTCAACATGCAACCATGTCAGCCCCCAGGGAAGAAGAGGTGATCAACTCTACTGTCCGCCACATTGCAGCAGACATCACAGATAGAGTGCAGAGTCACACAGCATTGCCATCCATAACCAAACTCCTGGCTGTCTTCCACTTGCTGACATCAGGTTAATTCCAGATGATTGCAGCATAAGTGGTTGGGATCTCCAAACAATCCCTCTCTGCCTTCCTCCCGAAGGTCCTAGATGCCATCATCAGACTCATACCCCACCACATCCTGTTCTCCAACACCCAGGAACTGCAGCAGGAGACCAAGCAAGGTTTCTGTCAAATTGCTGGCTTCCCGCATATGCTGGGTGCAATGGACTGCACCAATGTTCAACTTGTCCCTCCTGCTGCAACCAAACCCCTTTATAGGAGCCATAAACATACACACTCCATCAGTGTACTGGCCATCATGAACCACCGTGGAATTATCTCAAACATCCTTGCAAAATATCCTGGCAGTGTCCAAGATGCTTGCATCTTCAGGCACTCTACTATAAACCAACGATTCCAGGTTGGTATGTATGGCAATGGCCTACTTGTAGGTAAGATAAGATACAAATCATAACACAGGCAACCCACCAAACTGGTAGTACAAATAGTACAAACACCACACTAAACACACATGGACAGGGAAACACAGATGTATAGACCTCAACACATGTACAGACCTTAACACTTATTCCACAAGCCACACTACACCTCATTCAATGCACATCATCCTCACATACACCCATATATGCAAGTCCCTGGCACCATCTGACTGACACATCGTGGGACAGACAGGTAGAGCAATGTCCCCTTTGAATACAAAAGCAGCCCTCAAACAACTACATGTTTCCATGGGTTGACAAGAAAACACAAATCCTTCACACATAACACTTACCAAGGAATCATTCTGCAATGTGAATTGCATCAGCCATTCAACCGTCAAACAACTCACATATTAGCACTGCCCCACATTTACCATGCTGTAGAAACATCAGGCAACACTGATATTAATTGCCATCCGAATGGTTCCATCACTATCTACATATCAGCAAAACATAACAGATACACTCATTGTGTTCAACTTTCCTTACAACAGCACCATCAATGAAAGATCATGTGCAGGAAAGGAAACCTCACAAAACAGCAACAAACATACCTGCAAATCCCACATCTCAATACCATGTTACAAGAGTACCAACAGTGGACTGTGGCAGATGAACTACTGACAATGTACAGAGACAGGCCAGAAATGCATTTAAATGAGGATACATGGAATTTAGCAGGGTTGGACTCCAGGTGCAGGACAGTGCTGAAAAGCACAGCATGCCCTGTCCTGTCCTTTCCCACAGTTGTCTGAAAAATCTTGCATACATCACAATACATCCCATATAACTGTGGCACACTGGGCACATTAACCTCATGCACATACGTATGCCAGCCAGCAATTGGCAACAACAACTTTGTACAAGGGAGGTATTTCAAGGGCAAAGGGGTGGGATTCTCATGCAACACACAGGCTCCTACACAGGTTACATGCAACACAACACACAAAATAGGTACAAATGTATTCAGCATCACTCTTCTGCAGGTCTAAAGTGAGGGTAACATGTCATGAAAGTTGGGCAGCATCTAAAGCAGCACCACTTTGCTTGCACCCCTTAGCGCCACCCTACAACCAATATGTGTGTGCTGTATTCAATATGTGGCCTACCATGGCACAGAGTAGGTACAATAGTGTCAATATAATGGATGCCATAGATGGACCTTGTGTAGGAATTTTGCCAAATTTATGGTGCAAACCCTGCACAGTACATAGGGGTCCATGGAAAGCAATGGTGTCCCCCCTACTTAACCCTGCTCTGTGAAGGCGTCAAAAGTACCAGATAAAAATGACGCATTGAATAACTTATATTCCTCTGCACCATTTTTGCATGTGTCCAAACTGGCGAACACACCCCTTGCATCCATGATGCCTTGCCCTTGCACAGGCATAATGTGGTGCAAAGGGTCACTAAGTGTTGCACTGCATGGGTAGTTCTACTTTGTAAACATGGCACTGTATTGTTTGCCTTGCTGGCCCACAATAGCGTGTGTAAAAGTAGGCTAATATGGTGCAAGGAGGTGCTAGGTCCTCTTAAATTTGGGCCCCAGGCTCAAATGTAGACAACATCACACATATTTGGCATGTGTGAACTCTCAAACAAGAATTTTAATTACAATCACCAAGTACCTGAGGCACAACTCATGATAGGAAAGTGCACCACCACACACAAATGCAACCATCTGTCCAAAGAGGAACACACACAATACCAAATGCAAGTCTGATTCACCACTCCTCTCAAAACACATACTCACCATGGCAACTAGAAAATAACTAATATGCCTGATTTACACATGTTCACATATTCGTTTGCAGAGGACCGAGGTTACGGCATCAAGCCATAGGTCGTGACATCTTATAGACATCCTACAAAGGATGCAGAGTGGGCATACAATGAAGACAACAAAAGGACCAGAAATGTGGTGGAGAGGACATTTGGCCTCCTTAAATAAAGGTTCAGGTGCCTACATCTTACAGGGGGAGGACAGTAATATGCACCACCCCTTGTCTGAAAAATGATCCTTGTGTGTGCCATATTGCATAACATTTGTCTATGCCCAAATGTCCCCTAGGATGAACAAGTAGATGTTCCCAATGAGGAGTATGATAACAATGATGTACAACTGGAGGAGGGGGAACAACAAAACACTGCTGCTGGAGAATGCAGAAGTGAACTAAGGCCCATATTTATACTTTTTTGCGCCACATTTGCGTAAATGTTTGACGCAAAAGTGGCACAAACACAGAAAATACAATTATAACTTGGAAGTTTGCACCACTTTTGCATCAAAAAGTGACGCTAAGGCGGCGCAAAACAAGTATAAATATGGGCCTAATTGTGCAAAACCTTTTTTGCATAGAACTGTACTTCAAGAATAACCATGTAGATAATTCTATAAAATCACGTCAACTCAGAATGCTCATGGCGTACTGATTTACACCATCATGTACCATTTGTAAGTTGCCCATACTCAGAGAGCATGACTACACCACAACAGTTGCAAACAACTTTGGAACATAGGCCCAGATTTAAGAGGGTCTAGTGCATACTTGTGCAACATTAACATCATACATCTTACGTCAATGTGTCCCAACCATGCCAAAATCTAAGCACCAGAAACTCATAGTGGTGTAATACATGCATTGCGCCACTTTGTAGCACTTTGTGCCACAATATGCCTGTGACAGGCATTAAGAATGCAAGGGTGTGTACAGCCAGTAGGGGGAGTCCCAAAATGGTGCTGTGAAAAATAAGAAAATCAATTGTGTTACATTGCTGCTACTTTTAACACCTGCTCTGAGCAGCTGTTTATAGGGGGCACATCGTTGATATCAGTGGGCCCCTAAGTACTGTTCAGGGTTAGGGTCTGAATGTTAGCCTTAACCCTGAACAGTACATCAATTGCGTCACAAATACATTGACAAAATTGTCCCCTACTCTGTGCCATGGTGCACAGTTCTTCAAAATATGGCCCACACAAGGTGGCGGTAGGGGGTGCTAAGGGCTGAAAGAAAAGTGTTTGTGTGAAGAATGACACAGAAAGGTTGGTTGTGTCATTCCCTCTACTCATAACTGACATGAGTATTCACAGTACCAAAATAAACTCATTGTGAATGTGACATAGATTGTGGAATGCAAATCTGAGTATGTGCCCATGTATAACAAATGATGTGAAGCTACAGTAGAACAGTTGTCAGAGAATTTCTAAGACTTGGAGGGCTGGTCCTGCTAAAATAATGCATGGATACTAATGGTACCTTTAAATACCAAGGGTCCGGTCATGAACATGTTCATGGAGGATTTCATCCAGAAACAGCTGCAAACACATGGACTTTCCAAAATCCTTTGGGTGGAGTGAGCCCAATGCATCCCAGGTGCACCTTCGAAGCCTGGAGCACACCCTCATCCCATCATAGCAAGACTCATCAACATCTGATACTGGGATGTGATTCTCCAAGCAGCTCAGAGTGCCCCTCCATTGCATATAGGTAACGGTCAGGTTACCTTCTTCCCCAGTGTCAGTCTTTGGGTCCAGAGGCTGTGCCGCAGTTTCCTGTAGGTGAAGAAGGCTCTGAAGGAATGGGACCACATGTATCCACTGAATTATCCAGCGCAGCTTTGATGGGTCACAGCATGCAAAACTCACTTTTTATCAAGGCCAGAAGCTGGTCGGGATTGGCTGGATAAATGTCAGGTGGCAGGAGGGACAAGACACTACGAACACCTTAACAGGCACCGGGGCAGCAGCACCGCAAAGGAGAATTGTGATACTGTTGAAATGGAGATGCGTGTAAAAAAATGTTGGCCTAGACCTGGGCATCGTCCTTGTTGGGCCACAACAGCCTCACAAGAATGATGACGCTAATGTGGTTCAAGGAGGCACTGTTCCAACTTAATTCTGGGCCCTAATGTTCAACATTAGAAATCCATTATCGCTGTGACATGAACATGTTACCGTAGATGACTGGTAGGCAGATTTGTATAGATTTTGATCTTGACATTGTTGTAGTATGTCTGATAGAAGACATGTGCCATCTGAAGATGCTGTATACATTGCATGGTTGTTCTTCCTCAACCCAGTGTAGTTTTTGATGTCAGGTTCTCCTCCTGTTTTAGCAGCCGCAACGACCCCAGCACAGAAGCGTGCATTTGAGAAGAGGGCAGAGCATTTCTTCCACATATTGGAAGTGCAAGCAGGTTACCACAAGATGGCAACGAGATCTTGAAAAGTCATTGGGGTCTTGACTGGCATTCTCACATGGGGGATCACCTCAACAGGCAGCAAGCAGCAGCAAAAAAGCTCAACCTCCACGCCAAGGGTCAGGTGTGCCCCAGTATGTCCCACACCCTCCACAGCCACTGCACAAACTTTGACAGCAGTCCAGAAACAGCCACCACCAGCTGCCACAGTCTCCACCTTCGAGGATTACATGAGAAGGGACATGGCTGATGTAAAAGCCAAGTTGGCAAAAATGGAGCAAGAAAATGCCTGCAACTGCAAACTTTTAAAGTACATTAAGAAAAAGCTGAAAAACTATGAATTTGAAAATGGTGACGTTCCCAGTTTTTTTCCCTTCCCCTATTTTATATTTTAAATAGATTTATTGGGATTTAAGTGAGTAGTTGTAGGTTAGGTAGCATTAGGTTAGTTGTAGGACACAGTTCGTATAGTTGGGTGGTGGGATTTTGGTATTTTATTGTTTTAGGGGGTTTGGGTGGGGGTTATGTGTGGGGCCCTATGTAAAAAATTAATAAATAAAACAAATAAAACAAAAAAACGTAAAAATATATATTTGTTTAGGCAATCGGTTTAGTTATTCTATGTGTAGCTTTATTTCATGTTATCCCACTCGTCTATTATCTCTTAAGAGGGGTGGGGGGACAATGTATATTGTGTGCCATTACATGTGTAAGATAAGTTTAGGTTAGGATTAATAGCTGTAGGGGCAAGTTAAGATAGGTTAGTTTAGGTTAGCTTAGTGTTGGTTGGTGTATAGTTTACGTTTTTAATAGGTTGCGTTTTTAAGGGACAATAAATCCTGTTACTTTTAGACAATGAGGTGTCCATGCTGATTGACTGTCTGGGTGATTTCATGTCTGCACTGGCCACGTTAGAAAAATGCCTAAGGGTATGCATTCAGTATTGATTTATATGTATGACTATGTGTATCCACTATGACCAAGGAGCTGTCTGATTGTCAGCAGTATGACACCAGCTACTCAAGACAGTTTTCAGAGAATTCCTGACACTTGGATTGTGTATGGATACAGTTAGAAATGGGGTCTCTGGTTGGCACTCTGTCTAAGCAGGGACCCTCACTCTACTCAGGACAATGGAGATACACACTTAAGATAATCCCTACTCACCCCCTTGGTAGTTTGGCACAAGCAGTCAGGCTTAACTCAGTGGCAATGTGTAAAGTATTTGTACCAACACACACAGTAATACAGTAAAAACCACTACAAAATGGACACCCCACCAGTTCAGAAAAATAGGTAATATTTATCTAAATCAAACAAGACCAAAACAACAAAAATCCAACATACACAAGTCAAGATATGAATTTTAAAAAGAATAAAAGTCTTCATTCTTAGAAAACTTTGCGAACGATGTTGTTACACAAAGTATCTGGTTTGAGTCAAAAACGTTGAAAAAGTGTCATTTATCAGCCACGTTGCAGATGGTGTGACAAAAACTTCCCTGCACAGCGGTCTTTGTGTGGATTTCAGTCCTTTTCCACTAGCTTCACCTTTCAAGGGCTCAGGAATAGGATGGGAGACCACTTAGCATGTCAGGAGTCTCACCAGAGAGTCCAGGTGCTGGCAAAGGAAATCTTTGATGGATTTGAGACTTCAACAACAGGAGGCAAGCTCAGCTCAAGCCCTTGGAGATTCTTCTTAAGCAGGAATACACAACAAAGTCCAGACTTTGTTCCCTTTCACAGGCAGAAACAGCAACTGCAGGATAGTCCAACAAAGCACAGTCACAGGCAGGGGCAGCACTTCTCGTCAGCTCTTCACCTCTTCTCCTTGGCAAAGGTTCCTCTTGAATCCTTGAAAAAATCAGATTATTTTCTGGAGTTTTGGGTCCTCTTCCTAGACTCCTTTCTGTCTTTGAAGTAGGCCTACTTCAAAGAGAAGTCTCTATTGTTTATGAGATCCTGCCTTGCCCAGGCCTGGCTCCAGACACACACCAAGGGGTTGGATACTGCATTGTGCGAGGGCAGGCAAAGCCCATTCAGATGTAAGTGTCAGCTCCTCCCTCCACTCTAGCTGAGATGACCCGTCAGGATATGTAGTCTACACCCAGCTCCCTTTGTCTTACTCTCTAGTGGAGATTCAAAAACAGACCCAGACAGGGAATACACAAGCAGGCAGAGTCACAGAATGGTATAAGCCAGAAAATGCCAACTTTCTAAAAATGTCATTTTCAGAATGACAGTTTAAAAACCATGTTGAAATCCATGCAAAGACTGCCGTACAGGGAAACTTTTGACGCACCACCTAAAATCGATGCTCCACCTGCATCACGGCTGTGAGATAGACGCAACGCTGCTGGAGAATCAACACGCAACACTCACAGCGCTGCTGTTAACGACGCAGGCCTCCAAGCAGTGCAGTTTATTGACACCGTATGACCGGATTTCAATGCAACATCGCTGGGTGCAGGAAAATCAACATAAAGCCTGCCCAGACCTGAGGTGCCCATCTGGATCGACGCATCGCTCTCTGGCGGGAGAGAAGAAATGATGAACGCCGATCCGACCAGAGGAGGAACGACGCACGTTCTCACTTGCAAGTGAGAAATTGACGCATCGCTGGCCTTTTCTGACGCATAATCGCCCGTGCTGCCTTATTTTGATGTTACCCGGGTACTTTTGTGCAATAACAGCGTTCTCGCTGTTTTCTAAGGATTAAGGCCCTCGTTATGACATTGGTGGCAAAGCCACCTACTGCCATGGCGACGGCTGCCAACATACCATCGCTGTGGCTACTGACTGTCCATGGCATTATGACTGTAGACTGGGGGGTCGGAGAGGGAGGAGTGGGGGAGGAGTTTGGGGAAGGGGTGGGGGTGGTGGAGACCCCTATCAGTGCCAAGGAAGCAATTCCCTGGCACTGATAGTGCCTACCGCCATTGTTTCTGTGGCGTTACAGAACACACAGAAACCATGGCAGTGGTCTCCAGCCCAGCGGTCATTACCGCCGTGGCGGTCGGTGTGTTGACTTGGCGGTTTGGCTTTGGCCAAACCGCCAATGTCATAATAGTGGTGGTAGGTACCGCCAGGCTGTTGGCGGTAATAGCTCCACTATACCACTGACCGCCGGGGTCGTAATGACCCCCCTAAGACTCTTTTTTTAAAAAAAATTCATAACTTGATGTGTGTATGCTGGATGTTTATCGTTTTGGTCTTGTTTTGTTTAGATGAATGTTACCTATTTTTCTAAACCTGTGTTGTGTCATTTTGAAGTGGGTTCACTGGGTTACTGTTTGTGTTGGTACAAATAAATTTTTTGACGCCCAAGCTCCATTTTCCCCTACACCGGCGCTGCCTGGTGTGAGTAAATTTTGACGCACACCAGTCCGCAGCGCCGGCTAACGTCATTCAATAAATAAGGCGCCCGCATGGCGCATTGGAATGGCGTTAGCCGACGGTAAAAATTTTTACGCACAACTGCATTGGCGCAGTTGTGCGTCAAAAAGTATAAATATGGGCCTAGGTTTGTGATTTATGTGAAGGAATCATCGAAGTAATTCAATATATAACACAAGGTATTCAGCTGAGCTTGGATAAGGGGTTTTGTGGATGTTTGCAGGTATTCAGCTGAGCTTGGATAAGGGGTTTTGTGGATGTTTGCAGTTTCTATCAGTATATTAAAGTGATCACTCATGTATGCTGAAGCTAGTATGGAGAAAACACTTATGAGTAGTATAATAGTTAGAAATGTTATATTGAGTTCTAAAAATGTTATGTTTTTGTCTATACAGAAATAGGTATGTATACAAGCAATGTTGAATTGATGCAGAGAGTCACACATATATTGAGAGATGATAGAAGTTATTTCACTATGAGTTAGACATCGATATGAGTGAAGTATATTACTTGAAAAGCTATGAAAAAACATGGGGTGAGAGCAGCTTGAACTGTTTTTTGCTGTAGAAGGTGAAGGAGTCAGATATACTGTAAATAGGCGAGATTGATTTGTCTACATAAGAGAAAAAAGTGTTGTTAATTTTTATTATGTTAAACCTACACTTGCTTTGTTAAGGTACATTTATAGTCTCTGATGTATACTGTTAAGCAGATAGAAAATATTAAAAATATAAAGGGAGACTTATGCTCAGTTAGACATAAACAACCACTTGTATATATTTATAAACACATACAAAATGTAAGTACATAGGCTACAGTAAGAGAAGTATTTAGGGTGTAATATAATGACTGCAATATGTAGTTTTCTATATTAATAATCTTGGGCCAAATGTATCAAAGGATTTTGCATTCACAAAAGGTGCAAATCGGTAAATTCCACTGTTTGCAAATGCAAAATCGCCTTTCACAATGTATAAAAGGCATTCACAGAGCAGTTCTAAGGAATCGCTAAATTAGCGATTTCTTGCAATTGCAATGAGATTTTGCGAATCGCATACTGCGATATATAAATAGTGACGTGATTTTCTGAACTGCAGCATGCGATTCACAAAATCCGATACGCAATGCAATGCATCAAAAAGTTGCAAATTGCGATTAGTCGCAGAATGGCTTTTTGCACATGCAATTTACCACAAATTGAAATCAGGTGGTAAACAGGTGAAACCTATATAAAAAGGCCCAGAATGACTCAGCCTCTTTTCCACAATGGCTGCACTCTACGTCATGGCGAGTAGTATGAGGATCCTGGCAGTTATGAGGAGAGGGAGGAGGAGACAGGAGTTTATTTACAGAGTGCACATTACTCTTTTTGACCAGACAGTGGAGGAGATATATAATAAGTACAGGTTTAACTCAGCCATGATACTTGACCTAATAGCTGATCTTCAACCCCTGCTGCAGCGAAACACACACAGGACCAATAGCATACCCACCCATGTGCAGGTATTATGTTCCCTGCACCTCTTAGGCTGAGGGAGCTATCAAGGGGTCATAGCAGGAGGTGTCTCACAGAGTGCGCTTTCACGCTTCTTCAATGCATTCCTCAATGTCATACTAGGCAAAATCCATCTGCAGATAACATTCCCCAACACCCCACAGGATTTGCAACAAATAAAATACAATTTCTACCAGATTGTCCACTTCCCACATGTCATTGGCTGCATCGATGGGACACATGTATCTATCTGTCCACCATCGGCCACAGAGTATGTTAATCGGAACAGAAAGAGTACACATTCCATGAATATACAAGTCATAAGCAATGCCTCTAACGTTATAACAGATCTTGTGGCCAGGTAGCACACATGACTCCTACCTCTTCAGGCACAGTGGAATGCACACAAGACTACTTGCTGGGGAGTTTGGCAAAGGATACCTACTTGGTAATATAATAGTTGACAATGTTGCCTTGATGTATATGTGATGTCACGGATAACAATTACTAATTTTACTCTCCTGTCATTCTAGGAGACAGTGCCTATGCAGTGTGGTCCTTCATACTTACACCCAATCTGAATCCTGCCATGCCAGGCGAAAGGAGGTACAATGCAGCACATAGGACGACATGTAGTGTTGTAGAGAGGACCTTGGGCCTGCTGAAGAGCCGTTTCAGATGCCTGCACAAGAGTGGTGGTGCACTACAATACAGCCCCGAAAACATCTGCAAAATCGTGGCTACATGTGCCATATTGCACAACATTGCAACAGCGAGGAACATACCAGTGGAACCCACAGAGCCTGACTCTGATGAGGATGATGATCCCCTGACACCCCTTCAGCCAGCAGACAGAACCAGTACAGCAGAGGGCAGACAAAAACATGCCGAGATCACGCACAACTCTTTTTGATGTAAGTAATGACAACACCACAGCAACTTTTATATATTGCTGTAGGTAGCATCTTTATTGCCTTGACTTCAGGTAATATATGTGTGATTCGGACATAGGCAAGCACTATACACAAACAGGTTCTGGTTACAGTGTCACACTATTAGCATCATAATATCACTGCATTGCTACATGATATGCAAGTCCCCTGTACCTCTCAACATTACTTTCTACGTCCACACACTCCACTTGAGTGCTCAGTGGTCTCGGTGGCACCTCTTGTTGTGGGTTCCGAGACAGTACTGTGTCTGGTACTGCGATGCCTAGGATCCATCACAGGGGCTGTGAGACTGCTGAGGCTAGAGAGCTCCTCACTATCCCCCCCACCCGGCTCGCTGTTTGTGGCACTCTGTGCTGTCTGCATTGTCTCCAAAACATTGGTGATTTGCACCAATCCTCATGCAACGTCCCTACTGCAATGTGCCATCTCCAATTGCATGCCTACAGCACGTTGTGACACCAAAGCAGTTGTGGTAGTGAGCCGATTGACAGATCTGCAGAACCCATCCAACCTGCCCATCAATTGGTGATGGCGCCTATGGTGGCTGACATGCTCCTGCTGCATCACTGTGCAGAGTTCCCTAATGGAATTTGTCATCTCCTTTGCGTGTTCTGCTGCTTTTTGCTGTCCCTCATGCAGCTTGCACGTTTTCATTGAGAGACTCCAACTGCTTGTGCATTGATCCCATGTTATGATCTATTGACACCAACTGCCTATACATTGACCTCATGTGGTAACATTGCAGGGGCTGCACTTTAAGCATGGAAGCCTTAAGGTCACCAAACAGTGATGGCCCCTCACCTTCCTCTGTGCACTGTCTGCCTTCTTCACAATGCCTCCTGAGGGGAGTGGACTGACGCTGAGGCAGGGACTGCTGTCTGTCGGTGCTTCTAGCCTCTGGGGGTGGTGTGGGTACTTCATCCGCCATTTCATCTGAGTCCAGGTTGTACTCAGAAAGGGGTAGCACTCTTGCCTGCATCTAGTTGGTGTTTGTATGAAGGACTCACTGGTGTTTGATTTGGACTGTGGCTGACTTTCGCTATCCCCTCACATTTCCACCTTCTGCTGCGTCAGGGCTCGGAACATCTGCAACAACAATGTGCAGCTGTCATTCTTGGATATGTACTCTCACAGTTGCGTAATAGGATTAAATTTACCCTTGCAAAGTAAGTCTTTTGTGTTGTGTATCTGTTTGGTTTTACACTATCTCACGATGTATGTGGTAGTTGCACTTTAGGGGTGTGGACTACCACTCCCATAATGCGTTGTTGTGTTGTATGTAAAATATGGCATGGACTACTTATCACACTGCACAGTGCCATAGCTATTTTCTAAGGGCCATTTGTACATGCACATATGGGGAAACACATCATTACTGCCCTTACCTTTGCTGGTGCTGGGTTGTGCCGGCGGTGTCAATGTCAGTGACACCACTGACAGCTTCAGGAAGCAGTGTTGACTGCACTATGTCTTCCATTGGTGTAGACGGTGTCCTCCTCCAGTGCTCCTTGCCTCCTTAAGCCTGCTTTCTACCCTCTCTTTGGCACGTGAATGCAAGTCATACCAGTGCATGCATATCTCCTCGATCGAGCGCTGCACAACACCCACTGCGAATATTTTGGTCTGGATGTCTGACCACAGTTTTCTCTTCTCACTTTCCGGAACCTGTTGTGTCTTCCAAATAACTTGTTGTGGTTCCTGACCACCTCCTCTGTGAGCACCTCCAATTCCTGCTCACTGAATTTGAGTTTGTGCTTCCCCTCTCCTTTCTCCTTCACATTTCCATCAGTAGCCATTGTTTTGTTTGGTCCTGGCTCACTTTCAAGACTGCCTCCCTGGTGCTTGGCTGGGTCTCTCTGCCTGCTCCTATTGCTGGGGCTTCTGGAAACAGCATACACTGACTTACTTCCTGGTTGTGATGTCATCAGGCTGTTCCAGATTGCCAGTATTGCAATTTGCGATTTGCAAATACTGATTCGCTATTTTAGCGATTCGGTATTTGGAACTCGCAATTTGCGATTGCGAGTTTCAAGAAATCGCTATTACCGATTCGCAATTTTCATACATCCTATTTTGCATTTCTTAAATAGCTATTGCTTAAAATTCTCTATTTAAGAAATGCAAACCGGGAGCTTGATACATCTGGCCCATAGAGTCCTATTTATATAAATTGTGGTTTAAATATGGTTTAGGGTATACTTGTGACCATAGGTACACAGTTTTAAGTTCACTTAGCATTAAAAAATATGTTTAAGTAGGTTTACACTGTGCGTTGTGAGAAAAATCAATCTTTGAGTGAGATGGATGTAGACTAAAGAAGAGAGTGTATTCTTATTAAAAGATGAAACATGTTGTTCTGAGTTTTACTAATTGAGATAAAAAATTGTGCAGGCCTGTGCTGAGGTATATATGTACTCTACTAAAATATATGGTACTTATATAACTAATAAGGAAAAGATACAGTCAGTTTCATATGTACTAAAACAGTGATAAAGTCACTTAAGTATTAACCAATTCAGGCACTAACATACCAAGTCATACACCAAGGGTCACTCTGATACACTGATACACTGACACACCTATGAATACTGTGATGTATAGACTGACATACCCGGGCGTGTACTAATAAGTAGAGTGACTCACTTCAGCATGCACTGTTGCATGCATTGACACAAGCAGGTTTGACACTGATGCATTGACTGAGACACCCAAGTGCACTGTAATGCATACACTATAATACCCAGGTGATAGTGATCCATACACTGACACATCCAGGGACATGCTGACATATACACTGAGACACTGAGGTATGCAGTAATGCATGTAGTGGGACATAGACATAACTGTTATCTATACACTGACAAAGCCAGGCACACACTGATGTAGACACTGACACATTCAGACACACTCTCTTGCATATACTGAGACATCCATGGATGCAATTATGCATATAATGACAAATTCAGGCACACATTGGTGCATGAAGTGCCACAGCCAGGTGGACACTAATGTATTCACAGAATCATTTAGATGTACACTGATATATACACTGAGACACCCAGGCACAAAGAGATGGATAGAGTGACACACACACCTAGCAGCACACTGATGCATACACTACCACACACAGGCACATACCAATGTATCCACCGTTACACTCAGGCAAATATATACATATACTGAGACATTTAGGTATACAGTGATATCTAGAGGAATACGGGTAGGTACACACTAATATATACACTGACATACAAAGGGACATATTGATGCATACACTGAGACAGGTAGCTATACACTAATGGATAGACTGACACACCCAGGTATGGAGCTATGCAGAGGCTGATATACCCAGCCATATGGTGATGTATATACTGATGCACCCAGAGCTGAAAACTGTCAGACATCTTGAGAGAGATTTATACCTACAGTAAGAGAGTAAGGGAGACACATATGCATAGAGGGACACATGTTGGAGATTAATCCATATTGAAAAGCTTTGAAGAAGACAGTGATATATATATTGACGCGAACAAGGTAACACCTATGAATATTGTGACACAGGTAGACACAGAGTGTTACATTAACTGGTACATGTATGAGAAAGTCTTGTGTTCACTGATGCACTAATACACAATCTAAAATATAGGCCCTCATTATGACATTGGTGGTAAATCCCACTTACCATCGCGGTGACGGCTGCCAACATACCGCCACGGTGGTGAATATCCGTTTGCCATATTATAACACACAAACACCAATCCGACAGAATACAGCCACATACACGAATCCACCAGTCCAAAGGTCGGTGATAAAGTGGCGGTCCCAACACCCATACCGTTACGCCAACAGAACAACGCCCATCACATTATGACCCACAAATCACCACAGCGGACATTCAATGGCAGTAAACCATTGGCTGTATATACCGACACGCTCAGAAGGGACACTTACGTACAAAACAACAACACATTGGCCAATACTAAAGACACACACCGGACACTCATACACACACCACATACACACCACTATAAAACACCCACCCACATTACCCACAACCCTTTACAAACAACAATTACTGCCAGGAGATTGACACAAACAGCAGAGACATCTAGACACACACACCACTTACACCCATACATCCCTCACGCAGCCCAAATCACACACCCCACCACATTACTCAACACACTCTCATCAACACACACCACACAACACCAAATGTCCCCACAAAGGCACCACCCATTTCACTGATGAGGAGTTAAGGGTCATGGTGGAGGATATTGTCAGGGTAGAGCCACAGCTGTTTGGAGCACAGGTACAGCAGTCATCCATTGCAAGAAGGATGGAGCTATGGTGGAGAATCCTGGACAGGGTGAACGCCATGGGACACCATCCAAGAACAAGGGACGACATCAGGAAGAGGTGGAGCGACCTAAGGGGGAAGGTCCATTCCATAGCAGCAAGGAACCAGCTGGCGATACACAGGACTGGCGGTGGACCCCCACCTCCTCCCCCACAGCTCACAGCATGGTCGCCATTTCAGGTGGGGGGAAACAGTCATATCAACATTAACTGCCTCACAGATGAGATTGGCACATACCTCGCCATTAGCACAGTCCCATTACATGAGTGCACCAAGTATACTGAAGTTGTGGTTCCATTGTTCCAATTGTGACAGCCTACTCACTCTTGTGTCCCTTAGAAATGGATGAATAGGAGGTGGAGACAAACCTCCGTGTACAGACCCCTTGTGGACTTAGCTACACTGGAGGAGAGGCACATCATCCTCAGTTATAGACTGGACAGGGCCACAATCACAGAGCTGTGTGCCCAAGAGGAGCCAGACCTGATCTCATCTATCCATTATCTGACTGGGATCCCCCCTCTTGTGCAAGTGCTAATAGTGCTCCATTTCTTGGCAAACTGGTTCTTTCCAAGTGACAGAGGGCATGGCAGCAGGAATGTCACAGCCAATGTTCTCAATCGTACTGGAAAGAGTCTTGCCTGCCCTGGTGAGACACATCTGCAGCTATATTTCTTACCCCCAGGTGGAAGATTTGGCCACTGTGAAGTCCGGATTCTATGCAATGGGCCATATCCCCAATATTATTGGGACGATTGACGGGACACATATTGCGTTTGTAATGAATGAACAGGTGTCCATGAATCGTAAGAGTTTCCACTCACTGAATGTGCAGATGGTGTGCCTGGAGGACCAGTACATCTCCCACGTCAATGCTAAGAATCCAGGGTCGGTGCATGAAGCCTTTGTTCTGAAGAATAGCAGCATCCCAAATGCATGGCTCAACTACAGAGGCACAGGGTGTGGCTAATAGGTTAGCCTTGATCCCCACCCACTGTATGTTAGTGTATGCCTTCTGATGTCAACCCCATAGGATTGTGTGATGCTAACTGTGGTCCCTCAATACTTGCAGGTGACTCTGGCTACCCAAACCTATTGTGGCTGTTGACTCTGTGAGGAATGCCAGGACAGGGGCTGAGCAACGTTATAATGAGTCACATGGGTGAACCAGGCGGATCATCGAGAGGACCCTGGGCCTCCTGAAGTCCAGGTTCAGGTGCCTCCATCTGACAGGTGGATCCCTGTGCTACTCACCGAGAAGGTCTGCCAGATAGTAGTGTCATGCTGCATGTTGCAGAACCTGGCCCTCAGACGCCATGTACCTTTTCTGCAGGAGGAGGAGACTAGAGATGCCCCTGTGGCAGCAGTAGATCCTGAGGAAAGTGAGGATGAAGAGGATGAGGATGAGGGCATCAGAACATCAGTTATCCGTCAGTACTTCCAATGGCACACAGGTGAGACAGTGCAACTGCACATTCCTATGACTATTGGTGTATTCTGTGTGGCTGTAGTATGATGGCATTAACTTCCTTTGCATCTCAACTTACTATCACCTATGGTTTGTCATTTTACAGATGTTGGTGATATAACAACTGTGTACTGATGTGCTGACTACAGCCAGCTACAGGTCATTATTTCTACGCTCCCACAGTGTACAGTTCATTTACACTAGATGTAACTGTTTCCATAAATACACATTTTAAATACATAAAATACTAATAGTCAACTTGTGTTCAATGATGTTTATTGTAGTGCTAAGAAATTGAGGGGAAAGTGCAATGGAATGATGTGATGATGGAGGAAATTCCAGGGTATTGTTCCAGTCTGTTTGTTGCACAGGTGCAGTGTCAAAGGGGCCATAGGAAGGGGAGCAAAGGCAGTTCAAAGTGGATAAGGTGACTGAGTGGGACATAAGTGGGACAATCAGGAGAGTCTAATTTCTTGGTGGTGGTCTTGGCAAGGGTCTCTGGCTTCTGTCTGGTTCGCAGGGAACATTTGTGGGGTGGCTCACCTTCTGCAGGGGGAGGGGTGCTGGTGGCCTATTGGTCCTGTGGTGGGGCCTCCTGCCCACTATCTGCAGCAGAAGTAGAGGGATGGTCAATGGACTGGCTAGTGGTAGGGGCCCGCTGATGTGCTGTTGCCTCCCTCATGATGTTGGCCATGTCTGCCAGCACACCTGCTATAGAGATCAGGGTGGTGTTAATGGCCTGCAAGTCCTCCCTGATCCCCTGAGACTGTCCCTCCTGCACCCGCCTGTTCTTCTGCACGTCCTCAAGGATATGGCCCATTGTGTCCTGGGAATGTTCGTAGGCTCCCAGGATCTCAGACAGTGCCTCCTAAAGAGTCGGTTCCCTGGTCCTGTCCTCCCCCTGGCGCAAAGAAGGCCTCCCAGTGTCCCTGTTGGCCTGTGCCTCTGTCCCCTGAACGGTGTGCCCACTGACCCCAGGTCCCTGACTGTCTTGGGTATGAAGTGTGGCCTGGGGTCCCTGTACAGGTGGGCACACTGCTGATTGACGTGTCCTGGGGACAGAGTTGTGGGTACGCTGGGTAGGTGCTGTGGTGTTGGATCCTGATAGTGGTCTGTGAGTGGGCTTGGGTGGCCGGCTGTCCAGTGGCCTCTGATGGGCCAGGTAGGTCTCCCAGATCCTGAAGTCCAGAGTTACTGTCATCACTGGGGGCATCTTCTGTTAGGGGACTGGATAGTCGTGGCACCTCCTCTCCGCTAACATTGGCTCGGCTACCTGTGTGGATGTAAGTGATGTATTATGCTTCATGTCTGTGACATATAGTACATCCCTGGCTTCCCCTCTATGGTTGGGGTTGCTCTGCCACCTTTTGCTTGTGTATGGTGATGATTGTGTGATTGTTAGTTCCCCTATGCTGTGCATGCTTTGGTGATGGGTGTCCATTCAGGGCTGGGAGGGCTGTACATGCATTGGTGCAGCATGCAGGGCTTGGCACTGGGGTTAGTCATATGTGTAGGTGCAGTATGTGGGATGGAGTAGAGTTATGGGAGTGAGGGTCAGGGTGAGGGTGAGATGGCATGCAGGTATGGGAGGTGATAAGTGGTAATTGTTGACTTACCAGTGTCCGGTCCTCCAGCTACGCCAGTGAGTCCCTCAGGATGCAGTAATGCCAAGACTTGCTCCTCCCATGCTGTGAGCTTTGGGGGAGGAAATGGCGACCGCTTGTCCTGTATGTAGGGGCAGGTGGAACTGAGGTGCAATTCCTCATTGGATAATATGGAGCTCTATGGAGTACAGTGTCCAATGGGGATCTGCTCCCACTGTCAGAAAAGGTGGGAGGCCCTGAGATGCTGGGCACGGAAGACCGCAGAAGCCCAGCTGGGGATGGCTTCCCAAAGAGGAAGGGGTGCCTGTCGGAACCTGACCCCCCTGATGGCCCGCATACTGGCAGTGGCCTACCCTGAGCTGGATGGGCGCTTGAGGGAACCACAGCAGCCACAAGGGGGTGAGTACAATGAGTATCATTCCAAAATTTGGCAGGTGGGATGGGATCCGGGTGGTGGATCTTAATTAGTGGGTGCCCCTAAGGCCAGGCCAGACATTGCAGCGTGGGTCAACTCTGTCAACGTTGGCGGTGTGTGGCCCTCATCTTGCCTTAGCATCTAGCCATATCACTGGCAGTGCAATGCATAGTGCTTAAGTCTGTTCCCTGTGTGTGACAGTGCTGTGTATGCCAACTGTGGTGTCCGTGCAGTCATTGACCCTGTGTTTCCTTTCTCTCTCTCCCTCCCTTTTTTGTTATGTCCTCCTGCCCTTGTGTGCAATAGCATCATCTGGCTGAGGAGCAGAGGCACCGGGGACAGAGGGCCCACAGGACCCAGGAGGCAGAGTCCACCGTCGCCGAGGGAACCAGTGGGATGGAGAGCGAAGGGAGCACCACGGCGGAGACAGGAGGTAACAACGCAGACTCTATGAGCATCCCAGCTGCAGGTACAGCTGCCACCCCTGTACCACCACCGCCCTCCCAGTAGCCCCTCAGCGAGTTGCCTGTGCCCGCTCACCCAGATGAGTGGGCATCTCCTTCACCCCATGCACTTCAGGCCGTGCCCCAGTCAGCCCTGCTGCCCTGATTGAGGAGGCTATTGACCTCCTGAGATCCATCTCTGTAGGGCAATCAACCACTGTGAATGCCATCCAGGGGCTGGTATCCCAGATGCAGCAATGCAATGCATTCCTGGAGGGCATCCACAGTGGATTGGCGGCCCAACAGAGATCGATTCAGGCTGTGGCCTCTTCTCTGATGGCAGCCATTGTCCCTGTTTCTACAGTTCCCCCCTCCAATTACCACTTCCCAGTCTCAGTCTCCTCAAACCCAACCCATCCCAGGCACACATACTGATGAGCATGCACACAAGACAACACCCAAAAGTGGCACAGGCAAACACAGGCACCACACTTCATCCCACAAGCACTCATGCAAACACCAGACAGTTGCAGACATGACAACATCCCCTGCCTCCACTGTCTCCCCCTCCTCCTCCTTCTCCACCTCCCTTCTAGTCACATCCACACTCACACCTGCATGCACAACATCAACATCCACCACCAGCATCACCACACCAAGCAGCACACACGCCTCACTAGCAGACACCGCCACAACATCCATGCACGCGTCCCCTGTGTCCTCTCCCACCCTGTCTGTCCCCCCTCCTAAAGGACACAAACGCAAGCACTCACACACCCAACAGCCATCCACCCCATATCATCATACTGCCCATGCACATGCACCCAAATCCAGCAGACATACACCTCCTACAACCACTCCCTCAACCTCCACTCCCATCACTCCTCCCGCCCCAATGTCCCTAAGAAGATTTTACTTGCCCAACTTGACCTCTTTCGTCCCCCCCCACCCTGCCCGTAAGAGCAGGGTCCCAAAAACACAGCCCAGCACCTCAGCCAAACAGTCCACGGGGACAGTGGTGGCAGCACCTAGTCGTGGTGGGAAGGATACCACACCTCCAGCCAAGAAGGGGAAGGAGCCTGCACCTCCAGCCTAGAAGGGGGAGGAGCCTGCAACTCCTGCCCGGAAGGCTAAGGAACACGCACAACCTGCCATGAAGGGTAAGAAGCCATCAACCCCTGACAGGACGGGTAAGGATTCCTCGCCACATGTCATGGAGAGGACAAAGCCCTCTACTCCAGCGTAGGCTGTCAGAGTGACACCTCCACCACCACCAGCGGTCACCGGGCCCCCACCGCCAGCTGGGGGAAATGCAGCCATCACCACCTGCAGAGGCTGCCCAGGAGGCACCTCCATCTGCCACCACACTGCAGCCATCACCACCTGCATAGGCTGCCCAGAAGGCACCTCCATCTGCCATCACACTGCAGCCATCACCACCAGTGGAAGCCATGTAGGCCACCCTCCAGGGGCTGCTGTATGAGGGGCCCCCTTCAGAACCAGTGGGAAAGTCACCCACTCTAGAGAATGTGGCTTTGCACTCCCAGGATAGAGTAATGGGCATGGAGCCCCCTCCAGAACCAGTGGGAAAGTCACCCACTCCAGAGACTGTGACCTTGCACTCTCCAGGACAGAGTAATGGGCAGGAGCCCCCTCCAGAACCTGTGGGAAAGTCACCCACTCCAGAGACTGTTGCCTTGCACTCTCCAGGACAGTGAAATGGGCATGGAGCCCCCTCCAGAACCAGTGGGAAAGTCACCCACCTGAGAGACTGTGGCCTTGCACTCCCCAGGACAGAGTAATGGGCATGGAGCCCCCTCCAGAACCAGTGGGCTTGTTCCCATATTTGGCTGAGGTTCCCCTCCTACCTCTGAGGTGCCTGCCCACTTGCAAACTGATGCCCCTGCAGAGTTCTATCTGGACTGGGCAGTGTCCCTTTGTGTACATGTGTACATATCTGTTTCGATTATGTATTAGCTGTTGATATTAATACATTCACCTTGGTGCATTCCTTTTGTCCTTGCATTATTCTGCTGTGTATCGGGTGCAAATTGTTTTTCGTGTGCAGCTGGACGTGTGTGTGTGTCGGGTGTGTGTTGTGCGTGTGTGCGTCAATCTCATTTTCCTCCCTGCCTCACTTGTGTGCTACGCAGCTGTACTCACCGTCTTTGTCTTCGTCGGCGTTGGTGTTCCAGGTGGAGCATAACGTATAAGATCAGAGGAAAAACTTGCAGTTCGGGTTCAATGGCGGCATTGTTCTTCCCTGTGTCTCCGATGGTGAGTCTTTTCTGTGTTGGTACCGCCCCGAACATGGCGGATTGTAGGATCTTAATATGGTGGGCAGTGCTTTGTCTCCCGCCTGGCTGTTGATGGCGACTGCCGGCATGCGTGGTGTTTCCATCTTGGTGGATGGTGTGGTACATTGGCTGTCTATCGGAGTTATCACCGCCATGGTCAGAACTTACCGCTAGCCTGTTGGCGGTATTACCGCCACTTTATCACTCACCACCAAGGTCATAATGAGGACCATAGTGTCACAGATACAGGGAAAACTGATGTAGTGTGTGTTTGTTAATTTAGTATGAAGTAAACCTTTATTAGAAAATGTTGCTCTTAACTTTTTTTCCACATATGTAATTGTATTCTTTATTTGGTTTGCAGGTATTGACTCCTACTTAAGTAAGAAGATTGAGAATGCCAGACAAAAGAGAAACAAGGACAAAAAAGAAACAACTGTACTACCTGCTCAAAACTGACAGCAAAATACTAAATACGGTGGAAATTGTTCAGAAGAAGAAAATAGATTTTAGTAAGAGTAATAAGGACTTTTAAAAAGAATGCTATAAAATGCAAATTAATAGGAAGATGTTAATTAAAAGAGAAAATTTGGAATGTAGGGATGGACTACAACAAATGGATGTTGTGAGAATTATGGAGGGAATTGAATAAGAAGCCACAGACATTTAGACAGCAATAATTTAGGGAGTTAAGAGGAAAAATGTTTCGAAACAGAGTATTTCAAGGTTTGTGGGAGAAGATGAAGACATATAAGAGGAGAAGTGCTATTATAAAACAAAACCATCATGTTGAGAATGTAATTGACAAAGCATTTGTTGTGAAGAGGAAACTTTTTATTTTAACATTAAATGGAAGGAAGACAGTAGATAAAACAGTCATGTCCACGAGGAAGAGAAGTGTAAGAAAGAAAATTATTAACAAAAGTAATTTTTGCAAAAAGGTGAATGGATGCACACATCCAGTACAGAACAGCTTTTAATTAATGAAGAGAGTTACTTCCAGGAGAATGTATTAGTACATGCTGTTGATACAAGTGGTTGTTGCTATGAAGTGAAAGATGGTAATCCTATAGAAAAGGAAGAAATAGTTGCTAGGAATGTAGAAGAAATACTAGTAGAAGAACTACAAGGAAGTCATAAACAGGCTCCTGTGTACAAGTGGAAGTGTAGTAGAATTTGTAGTAGCCGTCAGGAGTCAATTAATACATTGAAAAAATGATTGAGAGAATTTTCACAGAGAAGTCTAAAACAAAAAAAATAAAATGCTTCAAGAATTAGATCCTTGCAAAGTTAGAAATTATGTATAAACTTACAAGGGCATTCATTGGCATGTCCTTCAAAGAAAGTGTGTCAAAGTAATTTGTATCACTTTTGAATGCTGGCTGTGCATCATTCAAGAATGCAAAATTTGGTAAGGGGACTATATTAAGTGAAGACTCCAGGTATATGGTTCGGAGATTTGAATAGAGATGTCTTACACAGTACTTTAGAAGAGGTTGAGAAAAGTTTCTGAAGACATTCAGTTCTGTTTCTTTGGCCCTGGAGAATAGAATAGGGAAAATGACCAAGTACCGATTGAAGCTGTAGAGGAAATAGACACAGAAATTTCTATTGAAAAATTTAGAAAAGAACTAGACAAATTTAATTCAGTGTTTTCTGAGAAACCAGAGTAAATTTGTGTCTCTTGTCGACATACTCACTACCAAAAGCAAACTTGTTATGCAGATGTATTTTCTAAACCTGAAGAAGATGATAATGATAAGTGGAAGGAATTTGGAACATATCTATTTGTAGAAGCACGCTTTGATTTAGGCACAAAGCAAATAATATGTAAGTATTGTTATGATCAGTTACAAGAGAATAAAATGCCAAATAAAGCAATTCCTAACAAATTAGAGATGGCACCTATGCCAGATGAACTTAATGAATTAAATGTGTGTGAAATAAGTTTAATACAAACAGTACATCTATTTCAAGCAATTGTTCGAATGGAGCCAAAAACAGGGAAACTGCCTCCAATAGAACTTCAAAACGGTCTAAAGGGAAGAGTAGTATATTTACCTGTAGATTCAAAAAAAATTTGATTCTATGGGTGTTGAAAAAGACGTAATTGAGCCACTGATAATTCTAGTAAATGGAGTTCCCAGAAAAAGTAAGAAAATCTGGCAAGAATAAGAAGATGTCAACAAAGTGAAAAAGCTACCATTTATTTGAAAGAAAATAACATGTTTATACTAACGCTGATATTACTGGAGACGTAACCTGTGTTGAATGTGAAGTAGTACAATCTAGTGGACGGATTTAAAAAGTGGACAAGTAGAAGTCAGAAAAAATATAGGAACACTATAGTGTACATTACAAAGATGTTGTAAGTGATTCTATTGATTTGTTTCAAATGAATTTTGATGAGCAACCTGTACAAATGTCAACAGCTGAGTATTGGTCAACAAGACTATATTCAGAGGATCCGAGGTTTTGACAGTGTATTTCTTATATATTCCATCTGTTATTTGAGAGTGATTTGTCTGGATTCTCATATGCTGTTAATCATATTCTTAAAACAGGAGTTAATCTCAAAATCTTTGTACAAGAGATTTTGTGGATAATATATAAGTAAAAGATGAAAATCTAGAGTACAACTTAATCAATTTGATGGCTTGTCAACGTAGCACTAAAGAATACTGGTACCATTGTCATGGAGAAGTTAAATGTATGCTACGTAATCTAGGTCCTTCCACTTGGTTTGTAACACTTATTTGTGCAGAGTATGAATGGGATGATTTACTAATGCTTTTGAGAGTAGCAAACTCTAACATAAAGGATATCCATTTGAAAACAGCAGGAGAACCTTGCTCTTTGGATCCTGCTAATGTTTGTAGATATTTCAATCACAAGTTTCATACTATTTTGGCTTTCATATGCAATAAAACAAATCCTCCACTTGGAGAAGTTACAGATTTTGTTTTGAGAAAAGAATACCAAGGAAGAGGAGCTCCTCACATACACATGCTGTTATGGATAAAGGGTGCCCCAAAGTTTGGAATTGACACTGAAGAGTGTGTTCTGTCTTTTATAGAGCAGTATGTTACTTGTTCAATTCCAGATGGCAAACACAACAAACATTTAAGACAGCAAGTTCTACGTTTCCAAACACATAAGTGTAGCAAGTATTGTCACCGAAGATGTAGATGCAAAGGAAAGCTTTATTCTAGACGTTGTTTTGGATTTCCAAGGCCTAGCCTCTCTAAGGGAAGAGTAAACAGCTTTCTGTCTGCAGTAAGGCACATACTCACCGGAAAATTACCAAAAAATACATAAAATCTGAGAAGAGCAGAGGCATCCAAATATACTAACGAATATAATCTTGTCATCATGAAATTATGAAATGCCAATATGGACTTACAGTGTGTTGCTGATAATTTTATTGCTTGGTATGTCACTTCATGCATCACTAAGTCTGAAAAAATGGAGATGAAGGAAACATAGGAGGACATTTCTGCAGAAAGGTCTCTAGCAAAGAAATGGTACAGTTTCAGCTAGAAAATGCTGTCACACAGAGAGATAGGTTCATATGAGTGTTGTGATAGGTTGAGTTCATCTAGCTTGTTCTTAAAGTCTAGATGAGTTCTTTGGGTTAGCCTAGGCCTTTAGAACACATGGAACAGAATTTTGAAATCTTTTCCAGAAATTCAGTACTTAACAAAATTTGATCAAAGAGTACAGCTATAGTAAAAACAAATATTTTAGGCACATACTATCCAAAAATAAGTGTACACCTTGAAAATATGTGTCTTTATGAAATTCTGCAACACTATAGGTATAGATTCATGTTTCCGAAAATATTCATGACACAAATATGCTGTAGCTGGTTGTGATGGTTGTTTAGTTTGGCATGCAAGGGGTATCTTAATTAACCATAGAAAACATACTTATCAAACTGCTGAAAAAAAAAATTGTCTACTTGCCACTTCTTCATCTATTCAAACCTTAGTGATCTGAAACAGAGTTACTTGGACAGTTTGAGTGCTATGAAGAATCTTTCAATGCTGTGAAAGACACTATTCAGTGTGCAATATTTCCAAGATAAATGAAATGATCCGCTTTGACAGCCAGTAATGGAAAATGAAGCTGCCATAGCAATGAATGAAGTGGTGACAGCAATGCAACAAGTTAGAGAAGAAAATGTTACATTGGAAGATTTAGTAAAGCAAATGAACAATGAGCAGACATAAATATATATGGAAGACAAAGAAAATACACCACGGATTACAGAATGAAAACAATTTAAACCAATTATTTTATATCTTAGTGGACAAGCAGGTACTGGAAAAAAGTTTTAATACAAGCTCTAACAATATATCTACAGAAGACTACAGATTCCATTTTATCGTGTGTAGTAACAGCTCCTACTGGAATGGCTGCACTCAATAATAAAGGAATTGCCTTGTCTACTAATGCTCTCTGATGAACACAACAACAAATTTGAATACTAAAAGGTATCTGGTAAAGCTTGCCACAACGTTTCCAGAGTTTTGAAGAAACTAAAGATTTTAATTATTTATGAGATGAGGATGGTGTCAAATGTAATGCTCGCATTTGGGCATTTGAGAATGCAACAGATATTAAAAACTGACTATGATGTGCTCTTCGGAGGCAAGCATGTGATTGTTTTTGGTGATTTACTACAACTTACCCCTTGAAAGGACAATCTATATTTTAGACTCTATAACATGAAGACACTCATAGTTCTTTAGGAACCACTGAGAATGTACATTTTTGGTTACATTTTCAATACATGGAACTGATTACAAACATGTGTCAAGTATCCGATAAGCAAAAAGTATTTTGAAGGATATTAGAGTTGGAATACTGTCAAAAGAATGAAAACATTGTCTAGAAACATGACTTATAAAGAACATGGTGGTCATTACAACCCTGGGGTCGGTGTTAAATCAGCAGTAAGACCGCCAACAGGCCGGCGGTAAAAATTTAGCAATTACGACCGTGGCGGAAACCGCCAACAAAGACAGTCACTTTAACACTCTGACCGCCACGGCAGTACAAACAAAGAGCGCGGCGGACACCGCCAACAGACAGGCGGAGGACAAAGTATCGCCCACAGTATCACAACAGTCCAATCCGCCACCTTTTCCAGGGGGGATTCACCGCGAATAAAAACACGGCGGAAATAGGATTCCGAAGGGAAAACGCTCACCTCTACACACCCCACGAGGAACTAGGACACCATGGAGCCGGAACTCCAAATTCTCCCTGCAATAGTCTTCCTGCTCCTCTACCAGGAGCACGAACGCCGGCGGCGAAGACCACAGTGAGTACTGCACCTACGACACAGGGGAGGGGGGAGGGAAAAAACAGGGACACACACACGCAACACCCCCACCCTCACCCACTACAACACACACACTAATACATATTAATACATGATAGTCACACCCCCAGCCCCCCCGGAAGAATGCAAAGACAAAAGGAAATTAGTGGAACCATTGTAATATATTAAAATCAAGTAGGCAAAAATATATATATACACCATTAACAAAATATACACCAAGCATAGTAGTCCAGGTAGTGCTCCAATTAAGTCTGTGGAACACTGGGCCCACACAAGTTCCCCATCCATGACGGAGAGAACACTGCAGGGGCATCAGATAAAAATAAAACAGGCACCTCAGGGGGAGGGAAAGGGGGGGCACCTCAGCCGGTTGAGTGCACGACTCCAGATCCACGAGAGGGCCACATGCCCACTGCCATATCCTGGGGAGTGCAAAGCCACAGTCTCTCAAGTCTCTACAGTGGGTGGGTTGCACACTGTTCAATCCTGGGGAGTTCAAAGCCACAGTCTCTCAAGTCTCTACAGTGGGTGGGTTGCCCACTGTTCAATCCTGGGGAGTGCAAAGCCACAGTCTCTCAAGTCTCTACAGTGGGTGGGTTGCCCACTGTTCAATCCTGGGGAGTGCAAAGCCACAGTCTCTCAAGTCTCTACAGTGGGTGGTTTGCCCACTGTTCCATCTCGGGGAGTGCAACGCCACAGTCTCTCAAGTGGATGCCTTTCTCCACTGGTTCTGGAGGGGGCTTTGTGCCCAGAGTCCTTCATCCTGCCAAGGACAGAGGTAGTGGATGTGATACTCCACTGGTTCTGGAGGTGGCTTGGTGCCCAGAGTGCTTCATCCTGGCAAGGACAGAGGTAGTGGATGTGATACTACACTGGTTCTGGAGGGGGGCATGGTGGCCAGAGTGCTTCATCCTGCTAAGGACAGAGGTAGTGGATGTATCTCTCCACTGGTTCTGGAGGGGGCATGGTGCCCAGAGTGCTTCATCCTGCTAAGGACAGAGGTAGTGGATGTATCTCTTCACTGGTTCTGGAGGGGGCATGGTGCCCAGAGTGCTTCATTCTGCCCGTGACAGACTCAGTAGCATCAGTGCCCTTGGTGCTCATGGGCCAGCATTGCTTGAGGCGGCGGTGCCCTGTTCAGCGGTGCTTGAGACGGCGGTGCCCTGTTCAGCGGTGCTTGAGACGGCGGTTCCCTGTTCAGCGGTGCTTGGAGCGGCGGGCTCCTTTGCAGTGACTCAGCTGCTGGCAGTCCTCTCTGTCCCAGGGGGGCTTGTGCTGGCAGTCCTCTCTAGCCCAGCGGGCTTGTGCTGGTGGTCCTCTCTGTCCCAGCAGGGCTTGAGCTGGCGGTTCTCTCTGTCCCAGCGGGGCTTGTGCTGGCGGTCCTCTCTAGCCCAGCGGGGCTTGTGCTGGCGGTCCTCCCTGTCCCAGCAGGGCTTGTGCTGGCGGTCCTCTCTGTCCCAGCGGGGCTTGTGCTGGCGGTCCTCTCTGTTCCAGCGGGGCTTGTGCTGGTGGTCCTCTCTAGCCCAGCGGGGCTTGTGCTGGCGGTCCTCTCTGTCCCAGTGGGGCTTGTGCTGGCGGTCCTCTCTGTCCCAGCGGGGCATGTGCTAGCGGTCCTCTCTGGCCCAGCAGGGATGATAGCTGTGGCCTCCTGGGCAGCGGGGATGATGGCGGTCTCCTCCGCTGTGCTGCTTTTCCCAGACTTTCCTGCTTTCTTGTGGCCCTTCCCCACCTTGGAAGGTGTCGCAGCTGACTCCACACTCCCACCGGGACCCCTGGGAGCGGCTTTGGTGGCTGGAGTCTTCCCCCTCTCCCACCGGGCACAGGCCAACTTCTGATGTTTCACAGGTGGGGGACTGTCTGTGCTGTGGCACCGTGCCACACTTGTTGCCCTGGTGGCCGGTGCATTCCATATTCCGGTGACTACAGGCACCACTGGTCCCGGAGATGTTGTGGCTGAGGTGCTAGGTCGGGACCTAGGAGACGGACGGGGTGGGGGAGGTGTGGGAAAGAGGTCAAGGTTGCACAGGAAAAGTTTTTGGGAGACTCTGGGACGGCTAGCTGGAGGGGGTTTAGGAGTGGAGGAAGAGGTTGTGGTTGTAGGAGGTGTTCATTTGCTGACTTTGGGTGAAGGTGCATGCGTTGGAGGCTGTCGTGAGGTGGATGGCTGTTGGGTGGGTGTGTGCCTGCGTTTGTGTATCTTGGGAGGTGGCATCACAGATACACTGGGAGAGGACACAGGGGACGTGTTAATGGTAGTGGGGGTGGTGACTTCACATGAGCGGGGTGTGGTGGTGGGTGTGCTGGTGATGGCAGTAGTAGCTGCAGATGTAGTGCATGCAGGTGTGAGTGTAGACGAGACTGGGTGGGAGGAGGGAGACGAGGAGGAGGGGTACACAGTGAAGGCAGTGGATATCGGTGTGTCTGCATGTGTCTGATGCTTGCGTGAGTGCCTGTGGGATGTGTGGTGCTTATGTTTGACTGAGCTTCCCTTGTGTGTTGACGTGTGTGCATGCTGGTCTAGAGGTGTGCTTGGGATAGGCTGAGGTACAGGTGATTGGGTCTGGGTGGAGGAAGTTGGAGAGGCGAGGCTGGACAAAAGGACAATGGCTGCTATCAGTGCTGAGGCCAGGGTCTGAAAAGCTCACTGAAGGGCCGCCTAACCAGAATGAATGCCCTCCAGGAATGCATTGGTTTGTTGCAACTGCCTTTTGACACCCTGGATGGCATTCAAAATGGTAGACTGCCCAACAGTGAGGGACCTGAGGAGGTCAATGGCCTCCTCACTGAGGGCAGCAGGGGTGACTGGGGCAGGGCCTGAGGTGCCTGGGGCGAAGGTGATGCCCACCCTCCTGGGTGAGCGGGCACGGGGCAAAGGCTGAGGGGCTGCTGGGAGGGCGGTACTGGTAGGGAGGGTGGGGCTGTACCTGTAGATGGGGGGGCTACAGATGTTGCCGCCACCACAAGGGTGCTCCCATCAGAGGACGAGTCCATATCGCTTGTCTCAGCTCCTGTCCCAGCCGTGGAGCTCCCCTTGCCCTCCGCCCCACTGGTGAAGTCCGAGTCCGTAGTGTGGCCCTCCATGGCCATGTGGGATGCAGCCCTCTCATGCTCCGGTGCCACTGCTCCTCCGCCTGATGATGCTAATGCACACAAGAACAGGGAGACCTTAAAAAGGGGGGGGGGAACGACAGAAGAAAGACATGTTCAATGCATGCATTACCGCTACCGTTGGCGGACACGACAGACACAGAAGCCCCATGCACTACGCCGCGCTCTTGAGCTCCACTGTTCAATTCCTTGGAAATGGCCTACAAGGCTATGGACGTCATCTGCACACATGGATGACACAGGGGCATGACTAGGTGTACTTGGCACTCTACCGAGGTGGGGTGGGGTGCCACATGGCCTTGCCTACGGAACTCGCCCTGGCCTAGGGAAACCCACAGCCCACAGCCCACCTCCCCCACCCAGACCCCTCCACTGCGCGCAACATCAGCAGGATGAGAATGTACTCACCCCCTTGTGGCTGCTGTGATGCCCTCAAGCGCCCATCCAACTCCGGGTACGCTACCGCCAGGATCCTGAACATCAGGGGGGTCATGGTGCGACGGGCACCCCTCCCACATTGGGAGGCCATCCCCAGCTGAGCCTCCGCCGTCTTCTTGTTCCAGCGGCGAATGTCCTCCCATCTTTTCCGGCAGTGGTGCTCCATCTGTGGTAGACCCCCAGGGTCCGGACGTCCTTGGCGATGGCACACCAAATATATTTTTTCTGGTGGGCGCTGACCTACATGATTTGTACAGGGGGAAGAGAAACTTATTACCAACTGCACCGTCACAGTCATTGGCCCCCATCCCTTCCCTTGCCATGTGGCATATGCACTCACCGTCGTTTCATGCACTCCGTACTCTCCCCCCTTCCTTCTTACATCCATTCCTCTCCACACAGGCATAGCCCATACAGCATGCTCCCAGTGCACTTACCTGTTTGTCTGGAGGACCGTAGAGTAGCGTATACTGGGGGAGGACCCCATCCACGAGTTTCTCCAGCTCCTACGATGTGAAGGCATGGGCCCTTTCCCCAGACACTCGAGCCATTGTCTCTTCCAGACCGAGGTCACAGCAGCACTTCCAGTGTAGGTCCTCTCCTGTCGAAGATCAGGTATTGAGTGATTGAACAGATAGAAAATGGCGGTCACATCCACGGCGGTGCGTACCGTCACCGCCGGCGTACATCGTCATTGGCTCCTGGGACCCATAGGGTCCAATGTTAACCAATGCAGCATTGCGCCGCGGTCTTCGACCGCCTACCGCAACAGCGCAGTCACCTCACATCCCATTGTCCCAATTTACAGGTCAGGCAGCCTCCATTTCAGGGGCCCACATGGCTTAATTTTTAACTGCGTCACACATACCTAGGCCTAAACTCAACACACACACAGGCCACTTTTTAGATTATTATTGGTGTTCTGTGTAAGCTGTGGGTACGTACCTCTGAGTTGGTTGACTCTGTGCTCGCTGTTGTCTTTCATAGGCACTGTCCGCTGGGACATGTGAGGAGATGGCGGCATCTTCCAGTGTACGACCGTTGGTGGACCTGTCGACAATGGAGGAAACACATGTGATCATCACCTACAGGCTTGACCGTGCCACAATCCAGGAACTGTGTACCCAGTTGGAGCCAGACCTGATGTCAGCTATCCGCCATCCCACAGGAATCCCACCTCAAGTGCAGGTGCTGTCAGTGCTCCATTTCCTTGCAAGTGGGTCATTTCAAACAACAAGGGCCATAGCATCAGGGATGTCCGAGCCTATGTTTTCTAATGTGTTGTCCAGAGTGTGGTCTGCCCTGCTGAAACACATGCGGAGCTACATTGTTTTCCCTCAGGTGGAGGATTTGCCTACAGTGAAAGGTGATTTCTATGCCCTGGGACATATCTCCAACATCATAGGTGCCATTGATGGCACACATGTGGCTTTGCCCCCCCGCCCCCACAGGAGTGAACAGTTGTACAGAAACCAGAAGAGTTATCATTCTATGAATGTACAGATGGTATGTTTGGCCGACCAGTACATCTCCCATGTGAATGCCAAGTTCCCTGGCTCAGTGCATGACCCTTACATCTGCGGAATAGCAGCATCCCTTATGTGATGGGTCAACTCCAGAGGCACCATGTGTGGCTATTAGGTGAGCACCTGGAAGCAAGACAGTGGGAATGGTTGTCTGGGTCTGGGGATATCCCTACAGGTTAGTGTGTGTTTAACAGTTGTCCCTCGCCATTTGCAGGTGACTCTGGTTACCCCAACCTGTCATGGCTACTGACCCCAGTGAGGAATCCCAGGACAAGGGCAGAGGAATGCTACAATGAGGCCCATGGGCGAACTAGGAGGGTGATCGAGCGGACCTTCGGCCTCCTGAAGGCCAGGTTCTGGTGCCTCCACATGACAGGTGGTTCCCTATTCTACTCACCAAAGAAGGTGTGTCAGATCATCGTGGCCTGCTGTATGCTTCACAACTTGTTTTTGCAACGACAGGTGCCTTTTCTGCAGGAGGATGGTCCAGATGGCAGTGTTGTTGCAGCTGTGGAGCCTGTGGACAGTGAAGACGAGGAAGCAGAAGAAGAAGACATGGACAACAGGGACTCAGTGATCCAGCAATATTTCCAGTGAAACACAGGTAAGAATACAAACCTGCCTACTACATTTACTTTAACACTACTACCTCTCAACTGTCTGTCATTTTCACCGAGTGTATGGTCACTGAATTGTCACTTTCCCTTACGATTTCACAGATGAGAGTCCCAATGTGTGACATCTGCTTTGATTCCTCATGGACTAGAGCTGAGTGACATAGGTATGTTGACATTACAAATGAAAGAGCTTTTTGCCACAGTAATTGCTAATACAGTATTTTTATTTTAGTGCTCAATATTGGAGGGGGTAGCAAAATGGTGAGGGGTGATTTCTGGAGGAATGTCCATGGCAGAGTCCAGTCTATTAATCTCACAGAAGCATTGCCCTAATGGGCATAGGAAGTGGAGCTGGGGCAGTTTGAGGATGGACAGGGTGACAAATTGGGACAGTAGGATCACATTCAGGTTGGTCTCATTTCTTGGCGGGGGTCTTGGCTTCGTTCTCTGTCTTTGTTCTGGATCTAGGGACCATTTCCGAGGTGGTTCTCCCTCTGCAGGGGGTGGGGTGCTGGTGTGGTGGTCCTGTGGCGGTGCCTCCTGTCCACTAGCGCCGGTGGAAGTGGTGGGCAGTTCATCGTCCAGGCTAGTGTCAGGGGCCCCTTGTAGTGCCACAGTGTCCCTCCTGGTGTTGAGTACTTCCTTCAGCACCCCTACGATGGTGCCCAGGGTGGAAATGATGGATCCGAAGCCCAAATACTGTTCCTCCTGCAGGCGCTGGGTCTCCTGAATTTGGCCAGTACCGTTGCCATTGTCTCCTGGGAGTGCCAGTAGGCTCCCATGATGTTGGAGAGGGCCTCGTAGAGAGTGGGTTCCCTGGGCCTGTCTGCCCCTTGTCGCACAGCAGCCCTCCCAGTTCCCCTGTGTTCCTGGGCCTCTGTCCCCTGGACCATGTGCCCACTGCCACTGCCACTACCACCAGGTCCCTGTTGTTGTTGGGGTGGTGGGTTAGCCTGGGTTCCCTGTAGTGGTGGACACACTGCTGATTGACATGTCCTGGTGACTGAGGTATGGGCCGGGTGGGTGCTGTGCTGGTGTTTCCAGAGGGGGGAAGGTCTGGGTCTGTGACTGGGTGAGGGGAACCAACTGTCCTGTGGTCCCCTGTGGTCATCTAGATCCAGTTGGACAGAAGTGCTGTCATCACTGTGGGCTCTTCTGTTGGTGGTGTGGACATGTGTGGACCCTCCTGTCCGGTGACGTTGGGTAGGGGTCCTTCAGGGATATAAAAGGATGTTTATTACATCTGTGTGTGGCATGGTGTGCAATGGGTGGGGGACCGTGTACCCCAGTGCTTACATTCCTGTGTGGGACCTTGTGTGATGGTGGTTTAGGGGGGTGTATGTGTATGTGCAGTGGGCATGCTTTAGATGGGTGTCCATGCTTTGTTGTTGCATGCAGGGCTTGGGTTTGGGATGTGTGGTTTGTGATATTGGGACATTTGTGAGGAGTTAGAGTGATGGAGGTGAGGGTGAGGGTGGGGGTATGTGCTGGCATGCAGGTAGGGTGGGGGATCTAATAGTTAAGATTTGACTTACCAGAATCCATTCCTCCACCTACTCCTGCAAGGCCCTCAGGATGCAGAATTGCCAAGACCTGCTACTCCCATGTTGTTAGTTGTGGGGGTCCGCCGCCAGTCCGCTGAACCACAAGGTGGTGTCTTGAGACCACGGAACACACCTTCCCCTGTAGGTCATTCCACCTCTTCCTGATGTCCTCCCAATTTCTTGGGTGCTGTCCCACTGTGTTGACCCTGTCCACTATTCTTCGCCATTGCTCCATCTTCCTAACAATGGTGTTGTGCTGCACCTGTGCTCCGAATAGCTGTGGCTCTACCCGGACGATTTCCTCCACCATGACCCTGAGCTCCTCCTCCGAGAACCTGGGGTGTCTTTGTCGTGCCATGGGGTGGTGTAGGTGATGTGTGGGGTGATAAGTGTGTTGATATGTAGTGGTGTGTAGTGTGAGGTGCGTAGAAATTATGTGGGTAATGGTGTTGTGTGCCTGTGGATGCTAGTATTGTTGATGGTGGTGTCTCTCTCTGGCCTTCTCTCAGTAATTGTGGTCGTAGGGGGTTGTGGGTGATGTGGGTGTTTGTTTTATATTGTATTGAGTGTGTGGGAGTGGTGTGTGTATGTGTATCAGGTGTGTGTATTTCGATTTGTCCAATGTGGCTATGTTTTGTATATGTGTGTGTATTTTGAGCGCGACGGTGTGTACCGCCAATGGAATACCGCGGTTGAAAGAACGCCATGTGGATTCGTGGGTTGTGATAGTGTGGGCGTATTTCTGTTGCTGTGACAGTGGAGGTTTTGTTTTCGCCAGTTTATCATTGACCTTTGGTGTGGCGGACTTGTGTGGGTGTCTGAATTTTGGCGGGTTCCGCGCTGTAGGTCATAATAGCTGTGGTGGAATTCCGCCGCCGTGGCGGTGTGTTGGCGGTCTTCTGCACAGCGGTAAGTGGCTTTTACCACCAATGTTGTAATGACCGCCCATATTTCCTTTGGAAAAAAGTGCAGCAGAGCTAATGTTTGAATTTATTAAAAAAAGAAGTAAATTCTTAGCTCAGTGTCTACCATTCAAGAATGCACACTTCTTACTGAAGAATTACTACAACTACAGAAGAGCAAATATTAGAGTTGATATCAATTAATAAAATGGAACATCAAAGAGTAACAATACTATTGAATGAAAACTACAGTCAAAACTGGATTCTTTGGAAAAATCTGTTTCTAAAACTGCAGGATTAGAAAAGTGTTTGCCTGTTTGTCGACTAATTTTGCGGCATCATTTAATTGTCTAAGAAGGCTTAGTTAATGGAGCTACTGGACAGAAATAAAGTTCAGCATCTAACAATTAAATTTGATGATATTGAAGATGTAAAACAGATATCAAGATCTGTTCTGCGTTTCTTACTTGTGAAAGACCTGTGTGTGCCTAGAAAGCAGTTTCCAATATCTCTAGCACATGCTGTAACAATGCATAAGTCTCAAGGTTTAAGTGTGATGCAGCTTTTAATAATATTGATAGCACTGTATGTACGGAAGGTATGTCTTATGTAGCATTATCCCACATAAGCCGTTTGTCTGGATGGTATCTAATGGACTTTGATGACAGTAAATTAAATGTTGAGTCCAGTTGTGTATAGGAGTACAACTGTTTGAGAACCCTGTATGATCCCCATCTAGAACAGTATCCAGTTAAAAAAGCCTACTAGCTTACCAAAATGAACAATTTCAAAAGATCTGACTGATGTTGCAGAGAAAAAGAAATAAAAAGAAAAGAAAGAAGTATCAGAGAAAAACAAGAGTAAAAGTGATGGTGAAATTGTAGGTTACCACTCATCACATTTATCTGGAGTCAACTGCTACGTTAATATAGTTGTTAATGCACAGTTCTCATTACTTACTCTGGTCCACAAACTTGAAGAGAAAAAGGAAAAATAAATATGCTCTGTACTATTGACTTTGTTAGAATGGTTGTCGAGTGATACAACAAAAACATACTTTGCCTCTTGTACTAGGGATATTGCAGATATATGCTCTGGATCTGTTCACTTTGGACAAAATACTCAAAAGATGCACAAGAATTGTTGATGGTCCTACTAGGTATTTTAGAAGAAGATATGGTACCTGTTGATGGAGTATTTGGTCTAAGTTACTCATGGAAGTATGACTGTGCAAACTGTTCCTTTTTTTCAACAACAGAAATAGACTCACAATGATTTATCTACCAAACTCTACCAGAATAAACAAGCATTTGAAATGCAATGTGTCTCGCGTTTGCTCAAGGTAGAGCTATTAGCGTTGTAAATTCCTAACTGGACTTTTCTTGCCACATAAATTGAAAATGAAAAGTAAAACAGTTGACATAAGCGAGTCGATTCAAAATCCTACCATGAGGGCGAAGGAGAGACACAAAAGGAAAAAGAAGTCGCTCACAGTCAAAGTTATAGACAAAAGTGCAATTATCCATGTAACAGGGTCGATGGCCAAGGCGATAACAAAACCGCCCTAAGGAAGGACAAATGTAAAACATTTACCAATAAAAACAAGGGATTTTTGAAAGGCAAGCCCATGAACGATTGCTAGTGATGGGCGTGCGGTGGGCGTGGTTAAAAGCCCAGATACATACCAACATGTCAGAAAAGCAGTGCTTGCATGCTACTATGCTCGACCTAAAAACTGTCAATTTTGAAACATTGCTTAAAGATGCTCCACCAAATAATACATGCATGAAGTGCAACTCAGACCTCCTTTCAAGTTTGAGCAGAAGAAAATTGGGAAGTACATCATCTTGATGCTACAACGATGCAAAGTAGATGGAACTAAATTAGAAGTCAAATGACAAATTTTAAAGCACGACAAATCTCAATTTCTGGTAAAACATATATCTGCACAGCTATTATTTTCCATGATAGTAAGCGTTATATTTGGACAGTTCCACAATTTAAATAAAGAATACAACTGGATGGACAAAGTGTAATGATAATAAGCTTATATTTAAGCAGAGATTACATTATAAATTGCCAATTTCTTACCTTCTGTTTAATAAACCAAAGTTCTAAGGAAGAATACTATTAGAGGGATGGAACAGTAAATGTATAGGAATGTTTAATGTAGAATATAAGGTATCATACAGCCTAATAAGAGTGATGTTTTTCTAAGAGATTTTAAACATCAGTGATGACATTTGAGATGTCATGAGTGATATCACTGACCATGTCATGAGTGATGTAATATGTGAGGCCATAAGCAGTGAATT
Organism: Pleurodeles waltl; assembly: GCF_031143425.1. Classification (NCBI taxonomy): domain Eukaryota; kingdom Metazoa; phylum Chordata; class Amphibia; order Caudata; family Salamandridae; genus Pleurodeles; species Pleurodeles waltl. The sequence continues at coordinate 915,073,707 of NC_090449.1, forward strand.
ACAGTAGGGCCAGTTATAGTTAGCTCAGATAACTATAACTGCTGAATTTCTATGGTTTTGCCTCCGTGAATCAAGACAGATCTCAAGCTGAGTTCTGATTGCCAGCTACCACCACAACCAGGAAGTGGTGGCACACACTTTAGGACTCAGGACCCAGTCCTGAGTCCTAAAAAACAATTAAAAAAGTAGGAAGGATATAGATACCATTACCCCCAGGCCTTGGGGTAGAGTCCTACCAAAAACATTTTCTCTTTAATTTTGCTAATAATTTGTAGGGGATCAGTGAATTTGCAGCAACATTTTAAAGAAGACAAGCGCAGGCTTTTTAAAACCCAGTTCATTTTTAAAAGTGTTTCTAAAAAACCAGCATGTGTGGCCACCCTCCCAAGGTGAATTTCACTCTTCCATTCATGCCATTCCTTGAAGCCAGGCATCTTTTGTAGGTGAAGAGACACTCCCCCCTTGGCTGATTTTGTCCACAATGACCCTATTTCCTGGGGCCCCATGTATTTTTCAGAGGGGCATGTGGCCCCCCTCCTCAGGCAGGTTTCAGCCCTGTGGAGCTCAGCCCCAGGTCATAATGTATTTTTGAGGGGGAGGGGGCATGCTAAAAGCACAAAGGACCCCATCTACTAGGACTACTAAACTGTTAAAAAGTGAGGGGGCCACCCCTGAACCATGAATTGACCTGAAGAACACATCCTCCCGGGCCAGCTCTTTTATGGGGCTTGGCCACAGGTCCTGGCAGAATGCAGCACACTTAGAAAGAGGAAATAACAAGGCAAAATAAATATATTTCTCCTTGTTCTGTCTCCCCTGAAAAGGCGTAGCATTTTGACACATTCCCAGGTTTACCATTGTTGGTAAATCTGGGAATACTCCAAAATCTATGGATGGTTGCCTAGGGACAACAAGACTGCACCTGCGGAACCACTCCCTGGGGAAGAGTAACGCACAGCAGCAATTTGAGCTGTCTTGCATTACTCCAGATTTTCCTAAACCCCCGCAGGCCTTGGCAAAGGCTTTGCACCACCCTTGCACCCCCTGTGTGGCACAAACATGACACAAAACCATGATAAATATGCCCCAGAGTCTTTACATTTAAAATTTTAAGGCACCCAGGAAGTTGGGTGTAGGGTGAAATAACACTCTGGAATCCATCTACGGACCATTGCCTCTTGACTGTCTTTTAATGTTGTGCTTACGTTTATATCATTTATGTTGCTACTATGTTTAATTGTGAATAACAGATGGTAGGATATCTGCCTATGACTTATTAGTGGTGAACAAACTACTCTCTTTATATTGTTTTTTTGTTCTTATGCTTGTTTCTATACAAAATTAAAATAAAAAAGGTATTAAAAAAGATTGTTATTTCATCTTCAGTAAGTAGTATGCTTTTCAGATGGAAATGGATTTGCTTTATTTGCAATGGATAATACTGATTCCTGCTAGACATATATCAACACATAACACTACTCCTTAAATTGGGGAAGGATCCAGCACTCTGCATGTCATACCGGTCACTATCCCTCCTAAACACTGATGTAAAATTCTACCCTAAAATCTTGGCAAAGAGGCCTGAAAATCTCCTTCAGGTTCTTATTGACCCCAATTAGGTTGGATTTATTTGCGACCAGCAGGGAGCCCATTTGATAGATAAGGTCCATAGGAGAGACATACCAGCCTCTGTAATCTCTTTGGACACCAAAAAGGCAATTGATAGGGTTAGCTGGGAATTCCAAGAAGTGGTTCTATCCAAAATAAAGCTCAGCCCCAACATGAGCAACAAAACTATGACAGCTGACTCTTCTCCCACAGCAATTGTATTGATCAATGAGCAGAATACTTCTCCCATCTGCCTACACAGAGACACTAGACAGGGGCAGCCAATCTCCCTGCTCTTGCTCACTTTGGTAGTTTAACTGCTAACCATTCAAATCAGGCAAACTCAAGATACTGAGGATATTCGCTTTGGGGCACAGGAACACAAAATGGCACTCTTTGCAGATTACATATTGCTTACATTAACAAATCTTGAAGCAATTATGCCGCCAATGGCCAAAATCCAGGACCGGTTTGAATGTGCCTCAGGATTTAAAGTTAATAAGGACCAATCATAAATTCTCAACCTGACAATAAAAGCAAATGATATATCGCATTTATGTGCACAAGCACTTTTTTGATGGTCGTCAACCTCCATTTTCTACTTGGGCCTCTCTATTACCACAAGATTAGAAGACTGCTTGAAAATCAGCTGTTCAGCATTTAGGTAAAACATCTTGGACGACCTGAGAAGGTGGTGACCACTATATCTATACTGACTGGGGTGCATTAACGTGATCAAGATTAACGGTGTCCTCAAACTACTCTACCTCTTTCAGACATTGCCCAACCCCAATCCACTTTTTGTGCCTTCATCTGGATCAGGAAGCATCCATGTATATCTAACAAACTACTGATGCTTCCTGTCCAAACCTCCTACACTATTACTGGGTGGCACATCTATGCTTCATATCAGAGTGGGTGGTACACAAAAGCGAAAAGCACTGATTACACATGGATCAAGCACTTGCCTGCCGACTCCTTTGGGACCTTGCTTAGCTTACAAAAATCCACCAGCCAAAAGTGCATATATCTCGATCCTCATCAAACAGTCCTAGACTTATGGGATCACCTAGCCATTAAGAGAGGGCTCACAACCCATGGCCATTGCCTAAAACCATGACTATTCACCAGCACTGTCTCCCCTCGCATTTCCAGAATTGACACCCAGAGAATGTAGGACCCTATAGGACCTATTCTTGGGACATGCAGTCAAAATATTTGTGAAATATAAGTACAATTTCCAAGTTTTTGAATATTGCCAGCTCAGTCTTTGGGCCCTTCAGGACCCAAACTTATCTGCATCAAATTGCACCTTCACGCCCTTCTACAACCTGGTGCGCACATACACATGTTTAAAATACTTCCTCTTGTGCACCTACAAAGTACTCTAGGAATCCAGGCCTAGGCTCACATACACATATCAGAATCGATGGAGAAGGAATCTACAAGGACCGCCCCCCCCTTAAAGAATGGGGCAAGCTACAGTGGGATATCCCCAACACACTACGCAGCATAATACAGCAGAAATATGCATACAAGCTCATGTTCTAATGGTACCTCACCCCTACACACCAGCCACAACTTTTTTTCCACCACAACAAATCTCTGTTTGCAAAGTGGCATAGCAGAAGGCACCTTTATGCACATATGGTGGACATGCACACTTATCAAGACTTACTGGAAGGACATTCTAGGCCATATATAAGGGACCCTGGAATACCCAGTCCCAGAGGACCTATATACAGTCCTTTTGGGTATGACACCTCTAAATCTAAAAGCCATGACACAATCAGATAGCATATGCATATAACATTAAACAGGCACAGTCAAGCAACTAATATGTCTTCACTGGTGTTGGAAAATGGGTTATTGGTAGGGCAGGTAGGTACCTACACCTAGCAACAAGCCACAAACCTCCACAAAAGTACAGTTAGGTCTCAGTAAATTAATCCCAGCTCTACCCTTGGTAGCTTAGCATCGAGCGTCAAGGCTTAACTTAGGAGACAAAGTGTAAAGCATTCAAATATCACAAAACAGTAATTAAATAAAACACAGGAAACAGTTTAAAAATCCAAAACCAATTTATAAAAATAGCTTATATTTTTATCTTTAAAATGACACAAAAACGATTAAAATCGGTTCAGGGGAACCGGAGATATGAATTTTTAAAGTATTATTATTTTCTAGCGCATAGAAACAAAAAGCGCCAATCGGGTCATCTGGTTGCACCAGGACCGGGACAAGGTCAAACTTTCAGGCCGACCGCGATGGAGCCCTGCTCGGATACAGGTCGCGGGAAGCCTCGGTTAAAAAGTTACCTTCTGACTTAGTCTTTATTTTGAAGTTTTTCTTCACCGGGACGAACCTGCCAGTTGTATCCGACCTCCTGGAGCCCTTGTCCGGATACGCGAAGTCGGTTTCCTCGGTGGTGATTTCTACCTTCGGACTTAGTCGTTTTTTCGAGATGAAAATCCTTCGACCGGGGTAAACCTGGATCTTGATCCGACGTCCGTGGAGCCCTTCTCGGATACGATGGCTGGAAGGTCCCGGTCAACTTTTTACGTTCGGACTTAGTCTCTTTTTCTGATGTTTTTCTTGACCGGGACGAACCACGAAGTCAGGCCGGGTCGCGGTTGAGGCAAGCCGGCTAGAATTTCCGCGTCGAGTCGGTCACTTTATGGAGCTTTTTTCTAAAATTTCTCCAATCTTTTCCAAACTTCTGGGGCTTCACCCAGATGTTCTTTTAAGGTTCTTTTGGGGTCCACAGCTCACCCCAAGGGTCCAGAAGTTCTGTGATGGTCCTTGGGAAGTGCGGACTTCAACTCCCAGAGTGCACCTGGCGCAAACTCCTTTTTGGCCACTGGGCAGTGGTCAGCTGGTCACTTTTTCAGGAGTTGGTGCAGGGGACTCTGGTTAGCAATTTTTCACCTGTAGCAAACAGGGAGTCCCTCCTTGAACCAGTGGAAGCCAGGCAAAGTCCTTCTTGTGGTGAAGCCCAAGTGTGCAGCTGGTGCAGTCTTTCTGAGTGCAGGGTCCAGGTGCAGGCCAGGGGTCCAGCAGGGCAGTCCTTCTTCTTCTTGTAGTTCCTTTCTTGTTGAATTCTGGAGGGGATCTGAGGCGTGGGTGCAGGTCTGCCAGTTTTATCCTTGCTCCTGGGTGAAAAGCAGGGGGGCCCTGGTCCTCCAATCAGGGACAGGGTCGTCCCCCTGTGATGACCACTTCCTGGGAAGTGTGGCAAAAATCCATCCCAGAAGGCAATAGTCTCTAAAAATCCAAAATGGATGAATCTGATTTTTAGAGGAGAGATCTGGCTGAGCCCACCCACTGGTGTGGCTAAAAATCATAAACACACCCCTCTCCTGCCCTCTCCTAATCTAATCAAGGGGGCACCTAGCTGTCTGGGGTTGCAGGATGTGGGGGTGTTGCTGGGTGCTCCAGATGTCCTTCTCTGCCTTTGAAGACCAGTTTGGCAGCCCTCCCCCTTCCTGCTTCCCCATCTGCTGAGGGGAGATTCTCTCCCCCAAGCACATTCCTTTGTGTAAAGCCAGGCCACTTCACACCTCATAAAAGTGGCCTGACAGAAGCTGCTGCAGGCTGGCCAATCAGAGCACAGCAGCAAAAACAATGCAGAGCTGAAATTGGCAACTTTTTAGGTAAAGTCTAAACTTTTTACCTGCACTAGTTATATTAAATCCAACAACTGGAAGTTGTGGGATTTATTATAACAATCAATTTGATACCAAATTCTTGGTATGTAACATTTAAGGAGACTTTAAAATTTAAAATAAAGTCTGCCCATTCTAGCCTATGAAGGCCATTTACTTCAATGAGGGAAAAACGAATTTGGCTGTTTTTACCTCACCAGGGCTTATAAATCTATTTTTATAAAGTCCCTGCTTATAGTTACATGGCACCCAGCCCTAGGGGCACATAGGGCACACCTTAGGGGTGACTTATATGTAAAAATAAGGTAGTTTAAAACTTTGGAAGTACCTTTAATTCCAAAGTCGAATTTGCATATAACTTTAATTTAAAAGCAGCCAGCAAGGCAGGCTGGCTTTTAAAATGACACTGGGCACCTCAGCAATGCACCTAGGTGTGCACCACCTATGCTGTGGTCCCTAAACCTACATGCCCTACCATATACTAGGGACTTATAGGTAGGTTAACTTAGCCAATTATAATTAGCCTAATTTGCATATCCATTTTACACAGAGCACTGGCCCTGGGACTGGTAAGCAGTACCCAGGGCACAGCCAAGAGTCAGTAACCACCAGTACCTATCCAGAAAGAGTGGGGGTGATCAGGCAAAAAAAAAGGACTTTCCTACACTGCCCCCCCCCAGATGAAAGGTGATGGGTACTAACCTACACCCTGGTAGTCCTCATCAGCTAAGTGGAAAAACCTGGAAAGGCCATCTGCATTGGCATGAGCAGTCCCAGGTCTGTGCTCCACTGTGAAGTCCATCCCCTGTAGGGAAATGGACCACCTTAACAGTTTTGGGTTCTCCCCCCTCATCTGCATCAACCATCTGAGAGGTCTGTGGTCAGTTTGTACACGGAAGTGAGTGCCAAACAAGTAAGGCCTCAACTTCTTCAGGGACCAAACCACAGCAAAGGCCTCCCTCTCAATGGCACTCCATTTCTTCTCTCTGGGGAGTAGTCGCCTGCTGATGAAGGCAACTGGGTGATCATGGCCCTCTTCATTAACTTGTGCTAACACTGCCCCAATCCCTTCCTCTGAAGCATCTGTTTGCACTACAAACTCCTTGCTATAGTCAGGGGCCAGTAACACTGGTGCTGAACACATAGCCTGTTTTAGGGTGTCAAAAGCTTTTTGACACTCTGGGGTCCAAATGACCTTCTTGGGTTGTTTCTTGGAGGTAAGCTCAGTCAGAGGGGCCACTATGGTCCCAAAATTCTGAACAAACCTCCTGTAATACCCAGTCAGGCCAAGAAAGGCCCTGACCTGAGTCTGGGTTTTTGGAGCCTCCCAATCCAGGATAGTCTGGATCTTGGGCTGGAGAGGTTGTACATGGCCTCCACCAACAAGGTGGCCCAGGTACACAACAGAACTTTGCCCTATTTGGCACTTGCTTGCCTTGATAGTCAGGCCTGCTTGAAGCAGGGCCTGAAGCACTTCCTTCAGGTGGACCAGGTGGTCCCTCCAGGTGGAACTAAATACAGCTATATCATCTAGATAAGCTGCACTAAAAGATTCCAACCCAGATAGGACTCTATTCACCAACCGTTGGAAGGTGGCAGGAGCATTTTTCATCCCAAAGGGCATCACCTTGAACTGAAAGTGGCCCTCTGGTGTGGAAAATGCTGACCTCTCCTTGGCTCTTGGACTTAAGGCAATCTGCCAATATCCTGAGGTCAGATCAAATGTGCTCAGGAATTTGGCAGCCCCCAACCTGTCAATGAGCTCATCAGCTCTAGGTATGGGGTGAGCGTCAGTCCTAGTGACTGCATTTAGACCTCTGTAGTCCACACAGAATCTTAATTCTTTCTTCCCACCTTGGGGACTAGCTTTGGGCACCAGTACCACTGGACTGGACCAAGGACTATCAGAGTGCTCAATTACCTTCAGATCCAACATCTTAGCCACTTCAGCTTTGATGTTGGCCTTGACCTGGTCAGACAGCCTGTACAGCTTGTTCTTGACAGGCAAGCTGTCACCAGTGTCAACATCATGGACACACCAATTGGTGAGTCCAGGGGTCAGGGAGAACAGACTAGCAAACTGTCCCAAGACTTGCTTACAGTCTTGTTGTTGCTGATCTGTCAGTTTGGGAGAGAGTACCACTCCCTCCACTGACCCATCTTTTTCCTTTGAGGACAGGAGGTCTGGCAGAGGTTCACCCTCCTCCTCCTTCCCTTCATCAGTGACCATCAGCATGGTCATGTCTGCCCTGTCCTGGTGGGGTTTCATCCTATTAACATGCAGGATCCTGTGAGGATTCCTGGGGGTGCCAAGGTCCACCAAGTAGGTGACCTCACCTTTTTTTTCTAGGATTGGATAGGGCCCAGTCCATTTGGCCTGTAGTGCCCTAGGAGCCATGGGCTCCAAAACCCACACCAACTGTCCTGGGTGATACTCAGGCATGGTAGCCTTTTGATCATGCCAGAGCTTCATGAGCTCCTGACTGGCCTCCAGGTTCCTGCTTGCCTTCTTCATATACTCAGCCATGCGAGACCGCAGGCCTAGTACATAATCCAGCACATTCTCCTTGGCTTCCTTGAGAGGCTTTTCCCAAGACTCTCTCACCAAGCACAATGGGCCTCTTACAGGGTGCCCAAACAGTAACTCAAAGGGGCTGAATCCAACCCCCTTCTGTGGCACCTCCCTGTAGGCAAACAGCAGGCATGGGAGGAGGACATCCCATCTCCTCCTGAGTTTGTCAGACAAACCCATGATCATGCCCTTCAGGGTCTTATTGAATCTTTCCACTAGACCATTGGTCTGTGGATGGTAGGGTGTGCTGAACTTATAAGTAACACCACACTCCTCCCACATGGCTTTCAGATAGGCTGACATAAAGTTTGTGCCCCTATCTGAGACCACCTCCTTTGGGAATCCCACTCTGGTGAACACACCAAGTAGGGCCCTAGCCACTGTGGGTGCAGTGATTGTCCGGAGGGGTATTGCCTCAGGGTACCTGGTGGCATGGTCCACTACCACCACAATGTACCTGTTACCTGAAGCAGTTGGTGGGTCTAGGGGACCAACAATGTCAATCCCCACCCTCTCAAAGGGAGTCCCAACAACTGGCAGTGGAATTAAGGGAGCCTTTGACTTGCCCCCTGTCTTGCCACTGGCTTGACAGGTGACACAGGAGCTGCAAAACTCCTTGACTTTTTCGGACATTTCTGGCCAAAAAAAATGGTTGACCAGCCTGTTCCAGGTCTTGGTCTGTCCCAAATGACCAGCTAAGGGGATATCATGGCTTAAGGTAAGGAGGAATTCTCTATACTTTTGGGGGACCACTACTCTCCTAGTAGCCCCTTCTTTGAGGGTCCTAGCCTCAGTGTAGAGAACTCCATCCTCCCAGTAAACCTTGTGGGTACCACTGGTATCCCCTTGTTCTTGCCTGGCAGCAGTCTGCCTCAGGCCCTCAAGAGTGGGACACTCTCTTTGTCCCTGGCACAAATCTTCTCTGGTGGGCCCACCTGCCCCTTGCAGTTCTGCCAAGTCAGGCAGAGTTTGCAGGGAAGGTGTCCCTCCCTCAGAGTTCAGATCCTCCCCCTCAGGGTTGGATTCTTCCTGACCCTCTGTACTTGTTGGGGCTGGCAAGCCAGACCCAGTGCTCTTTCTCTTTTTCTTGGAGGCTTGGCCCATTGTTCCAGGGTCCAAGTGTCCAGCATTTCCCTGTTGTGCTGCCTGTGACCTAGTCACAGCACACACCCATTCAGGGAGATCCAGCATCTTTGCATGGACCCTTCTCTCCACTTCTGACCATTCAGATGCTTCAAGATCATTTCCCAGTAGACACTCTACTGGGAGGGCAGGAGCTACAGCTACTTTTTTAGGGCCAGTCACACCTCCCCATTCCAGACTCACCATAGCCATGGGATGGAGTTTGGTTCTGCTATCTGCATAAGTCACCTGGTGGAAGACACCAGGTAAGACCTGCTCTGGAGAAACCAGCTTTTCTGTGACCATTGTCACACTGGCTCCTGTATCTCTCAGAGCTTCCACTTCAGTCCCATTGACTTTAGGCCTCTGCCTATACCTCTGCATGATGGGAGGTAAGGTGGCCATAGTTGCAATGTCCACCCCACCCACGGATACTAAGGTGACTTCAGTGTACCCTGATTCCACCCCTGGGCCAACTTCCACCCCCAACCCTACACTAGCAATCCCCTGGGATTGCCCACCAGTGGGGGGCTTCTTGGTGCAGATAGCATCTCCTCTTTTATGTCCTGGCTGATAACAGTCAAAACACTTGCCGGCCTTAGCAAGCTCCTGAAACCTTCCTGCTTTAGCAGGATCAAAATTCTTTCCCTGATACCCTTTCCCTTTAGAAGTGAATTGGCTCGGGGCTCCCCCTCCCTGAGAAGTTTTTGGGGACTCTTGTGAGGACTCTTTGGGTTTTTTGTTATCTTTCCCCTGGTTCTTCCCCTGAGAAGAACCATGTCCTCCCTTTTTCTGATCACCCCCTGGGGGTCTCTGGTTAACTCTAGTTCTTAACCAGTCATCTGCTGCCTCCCCCAGCTCTCTGGGGTTGGTCAACCTAGAGTCTACTAGATACTGGCGGAGCCTCTCTTGGACACAATTAGTTAGAAGGTGCTCCCTCATAATCAAATTGTACAGCCCCTCAAAGGTACTTACCCTGTTGCCCTGTATCCAGCCCTCCAGTGCTTTCACTGAAATGTCCACAAAGTCCACCCAGGACTGGGTGCTTGTCTTTTGGGTGTCCCTAAACTTAAGCCTATACTGCTCTGGGGTTAGACCAAACTTTTTAGTCAAGCATCTCTTCATACTGGGGTATGAGTCTGCATCCTCCCCACTCATGGTTAGGAGCCTATCCCTCCCAGAGTTGGGAACTAACTCCCAAAGGAGTGAACCCCAGTACTGAGGCTTGACTTTCCTCATCTGGAGGGCCCTCTCAAAGGCCCCCAGCCACTTATCGATGTCATCCCCCTCTACATAGGCAGGAACCACCCCTTTGGGTAATCTGGGGGCAAAACCCCCACCCAGGGACACCTCAGTTTCTTTCTCGCTGCTTCCATCTTTTTTTTCTTTGCTTGCCCACTTCTTTTTTTCTAGGGCAAGCTTATCTGCCTCCAAAGCTATGTAGGCTAGCTGGGCTTCCAGCTCTCTCTCCCTGATGGATGGGTTCTCTCCTCCTGAAAGGACCCTCTTCCTACCACTAGCTTTGGGTCTACCCCTAGTGACTGTGTCCAGTGAGGACCGTTCCTCCTCTTCCTCACTTGGGGTCTGATGCCTTTCCTCCCCTGAATGGTTAGAGTTAGCATCATCTTCTTTTGGTTCCTCCTCTGGAGCTTCCTCTGTCTCTACCTCTTGGGCCTCAGCCCATGCTGTCAGGGAATTAATCAGGATTTCTTTCCTGAGATTAGTGGTTGCAGGCAACCCCCTCTCAATACACAACCCCCTAAGCTGGACTACTGTCAGTGTGGGTAGGCTAGCCAGATCAAGCTCCATGGTTCCCTAGTTTTGTGTCAACAAAAAACTTTTTGCAAAAATTGGTAACAGGAATTTAGAAAAATTACAAAAATTCAATAATTGAAATTAATCCAAATTAATTTAAAAAAAAAATTAAAATTAAAAATTCAAAACAATTTTTGCACTAGGACAATTTAAAGGATTTTTAATTTGTTTTATCTAAAACTGTAACGTGATATTGAACACAAGTACAGGATCCCGTCGCTGCTTCCAATTATGTTGGAAAATGGGTTATTGGTAGGGCAGGTAGGTACCTACACCTAGCAACAAGCCACAAACCTCCACAAAAGTACAGTTAGGTCTCAGTAAATTAATCCCAGCTCTACCCTTGGTAGCTTAGCATCGAGCGTCAAGGCTTAACTTAGGAGACAAAGTGTAAAGCATTCAAATATCACAAAACAGTAATTAAATAAAACACAGGAAACAGTTTAAAAATCCAAAACCAATTTATAAAAATAGCTTATATTTTTATCTTTAAAATGACACAAAAACGATTAAAATCGGTTCAGGGGAACCGGAGATATGAATTTTTAAAGTATTATTATTTTCTAGCGCATAGAAACAAAAAGCGCCAATCGGGTCATCTGGTTGCACCAGGACCGGGACAAGGTCAAACTTTCAGGCCGACCGCGATGGAGCCCTGCTCGGATACAGGTCGCGGGAAGCCTCGGTTAAAAAGTTACCTTCTGACTTAGTCTTTATTTTGAAGTTTTTCTTCACCGGGACGAACCTGCCAGTTGTATCCGACCTCCTGGAGCCCTTGTCCGGATACGCGAAGTCGGTTTCCTCGGTGGTGATTTCTACCTTCGGACTTAGTCGTTTTTTCGAGATGAAAATCCTTCGACCGGGGTAAACCTGGATCTTGATCCGACGTCCGTGGAGCCCTTCTCGGATACGATGGCTGGAAGGTCCCGGTCAACTTTTTACGTTCGGACTTAGTCTCTTTTTCGGATGTTTTTCTTGACCGGGACGAACCACGAAGTCAGGCCGGGTCGCGGTTGAGGCAAGCCGGCTAGAATTTCCGCGTCGAGTCGGTCACTTTATGGAGCTTTTTTCTAAAATTTCTCCAATCTTTTCCAAACTTCTGGGGCTTCACCCAGATGTTCTTTTAAGGTTCTTTTGGGGTCCACAGCTCACCCCAAGGGTCCAGAAGTTCTGTGATGGTCCTTGGGAAGTGCGGACTTCAACTCCCAGAGTGCACCTGGCGCAAACTCCTTTTTGGCCACTGGGCAGTGGTCAGCTGGTCACTTTTTCAGGAGTTGGTGCAGGGGACTCTGGTTAGCAATTTTTCACCTGTAGCAAACAGGGAGTCCCTCCTTGAACCAGTGGAAGCCAGGCAAAGTCCTTCTTGTGGTGAAGCCCAAGTGTGCAGCTGGTGCAGTCTTTCTGAGTGCAGGGTCCAGGTGCAGGCCAGGGGTCCAGCAGGGCAGTCCTTCTTCTTCTTGTAGTTCCTTTCTTGTTGAATTCTGGAGGGGATCTGAGGCGTGGGTGCAGGTCTGCCAGTTTTATCCTTGCTCCTGGGTGAAAAGCAGGGGGGCCCTGGTCCTCCAATCAGGGACAGGGTCGTCCCCCTGTGATGACCACTTCCTGGGAAGTGTGGCAAAAATCCATCCCAGAAGGCAATAGTCTCTAAAAATCCAAAATGGATGAATCTGATTTTTAGAGGAGAGATCTGGCTGAGCCCACCCACTGGTGTGGCTAAAAATCATAAACACACCCCTCTCCTGCCCTCTCCTAATCTAATCAAGGGGGCACCTAGCTGTCTGGGGTTGCAGGATGTGGGGGTGTTGCTGGGTGCTCCAGATGTCCTTCTCTGCCTTTGAAGACCAGTTTGGCAGCCCTCCCCCTTCCTGCTTCCCCATCTGCTGAGGGGAGATTCTCTCCCCCAAGCACATTCCTTTGTGTAAAGCCAGGCCACTTCACACCTCATAAAAGTGGCCTGGCAGAAGCTGCTGCAGGCTGGCCAATCAGAGCACAGCAGCAAAAACAATGCAGAGCTGAAATTGGCAACTTTTTAGGTAAAGTCTAAACTTTTTACCTGCACTAGTTATATTAAATCCAACAACTGGAAGTTGTGGGATTTATTATAACAATCAATTTGATACCAAATTCTTGGTATGTAACATTTAAGGAGACTTTAAAATGTAAAATAAAGTCTGCCCATTCTAGCCTATGAAGGCCATTTACTTCAATGAGGGAAAAACGAATTTGGCTGTTTTTACCTCACCAGGGCTTATAAATCTATTTTTATAAAGTCCCTGCTTATAGTTACATGGCACCCAGCCCTAGGGGCACATAGGGCACACCTTAGGGGTGACTTATATGTAAAAATAAGGTAGTTTAAAACTTTGGAAGTACCTTTAATTCCAAAGTCGAATTTGCATATAACTTTAATTTAAAAGCAGCCAGCAAGGCAGGCTGGCTTTTAAAATGACACTGGGCACCTCAGCAATGCACCTAGGTGTGCACCACCTATGCTGTGGTCCCTAAACCTACATGCCCTACCATATACTAGGGACTTATAGGTAGGTTAACTTAGCCAATTATAATTAGCCTAATTTGCATATCCATTTTACACAGAGCACTGGCCCTGGGACTGGTAAGCAGTACCCAGGGCACAGCCAAGAGTCAGTAACCACCAGTACCTATCCAGAAAGAGTGGGGGTGATCAGGCAAAAAAAAAGGACTTTCCTACAACTGGAAAAAACTGAATATCCCCCACACAAAACTATGGTTCCACAGGATGTGGCACATCCTGGCCATGGAACAAATCACAGCCACATTACAGCAAATAGACTTCTATATGGAAATCACTAATAGACTATGGCCCTGATTTATACTTTTATTGCAACGCATTGCTGTCATTTTTTTATGCAAAAGCGTCGCAAACTTACAAAATACAATTGTATTGTATGTCACAGCTAGAATATCAACATTTCACTCCACAACATCTTCACACAAAGGCCAATATTTATACTTTTTTAGCGCCGCATTTGCGTCATTTTTTGATGGAAAAGCAGTGCAAACTTGCAAAATACAATTGTATTTTGTAAGTTTGTGCCGTTTTTGCGTCAAAAAGCGTTGCAAATGTGGCGCTAAAAAAGTATAAATATGGGCCAATATATCTTTTTGACCTATGTGGTGGGGGAAGGGCAAAGAACTGATGGAGCCACCTTGAATCCCCTAAGCAGTGATAGCACATCTCCAAACTCTGCTGACTGCACACCTGTAAGACTATGGGGGACATTCTGACCCTGGCGGTCCAAGACCGCCAGGGTCGCGAATGACGGAAGCACCGCCAACAGGCTGGCGGTGCTTCCAAGCCCATTCTGACCGCGGCGGTAAAGCCGCGGTCAGAAAACCGGGTCCGGCGGTTTCCCGCCGTTTTTGCCCCGGCTGGGCGAATCCACCATGGCAGCGCTGCAAGCAGCGCTGCGATGGGGATTCTGCCCCCATTACCGCCAGCCTGTTTCTGATGGTTTTCACCGCCAGGAAGAGGCTGGTGGTAACAGGCGTCCTGGGGCCCCTGGGGGCCCCTGCACTGCCCATGCCACGGGCATGGGCAGTGCAGGGGCCCCCTACCAGGGCCCCATGAAGCTTTTCACTGTCTGCCTAGCAGACAGTGAAAAGCGCGACGGGTGCAACTGCACCTGTCGCACGCCCGCAACACCGCCGGCTCCATTCGGAGCCGGCTTCTGTGTTGCAGGCCTCCTTCCCGCTGGGCGGGCGGGCGCTAACATGGTTAGCGCCCGCCGGCCCAGCGGGAAGGTCGGAATGCCGGCAGCGCTATTTTGGCCGCGTGGCGGCCAAATGGCGGTTCCCGCCGCCCGCCAGACTTGGAAGGACCACCTATAACTACAATGCACTGTAGCACTCTAATAACACCAATCTGCAATGCAGCATTACCAACCGGTTTCTCCTTATCACTGACTTCTGTACAGTGACCTTCCTCCCACCCGATTCCCTGCCCTATATACCCCTTTACTTCACCGATTTAGCCCCTTCATTACTGTTGGCTGAAACAGGAAAACTATACATGAATCAATACTATATTGCTGCCTATTGATGTACGAAGGCATGTGTGTGATTTCTACTGTGTTATTTGTTATACACCAAAAACCTAATAAATGTATTTTCTTTTTTAATGAGGCTGATGAACTATCGCATTGTCAGTGTGTTAGATGCTGGCAATTAGTGCAAGTCTGCAGGAAAACACCATCACTGTCATCTCATGGACCTTGGATTATTGGAAAAAACTCATTTGAGGGGATGCAGAAGCAACAGCATCATACCAGGGTACATAGGAAGAGTCTGGTGGCAGAAGTTAAAAAGAAGAACAGCATGTTGAATTGTATAAGGGACAGGAGGAATTATGTGATTAACGTTTGATACATTCAATTGAAAAGAAAGTAGCACCAGCAAGGGTCGGACTGAGACAGCAAATAGGCCGAGGCCCAAAAATAAATGTGGACCTCACTAGTGAATCAAATTTAAAAAAATAGTGGCCCATGTTAGCAAATTTGGGAAGCTTGAACTTGTGAAAGCATGCTGTGGTATACACGACAGCATGGATTTGAGCTTGCTAGAGGTAATGTTTGGTTTACTAAAAGGGAAATTAACAGTGAAAACCGCCCAGCAGTCCATAAAACAGTCCCAGAAAGAACAAAAATGGACAACAAACTGACCTGCCAGACCAGCCCATCGGGCACTGCCTGATTGCCGTATATACCTGTCCGACTGGCAGCAGACATGACAGTGGGTAAGTTTCAGGGGGACCTTCAGGGGCACACAAGCAGATCACCAGCCACGTTTTGATCCGATGGTAATGTGAGAGCTCAGAGGATGAGAGCTGGGTAGCATGGAAAGTTTAGAATTCAAAAAGTGTAAGGCCGAGTAGTGAGGAGCAAATGGGAGGCTGACCTTTCTTCTACAGATAGCAGTGCGGACAAGAAAGGGGTGCGAGTAAAGATTCATGGAAAGAAATAAAATACTGGGATGCTAAGACAGGAAAAGTTACGATGAATTTATGTGTTCAGTAGAAGAGGTGATCATGAACAGATCCTTGATTTAAATGGACACTAGCGAACCTACATCCAATGTGTTAAACAAGATGAAATCTAGGTAATTTCACAAGAAATACAAGAGTTCAGATAGCACAGCAAACAATTCACCAGAACCGTTCTTAATCGCTCCATAACTTTCTAAATTAAATTCGGTGATGACCTGTAAAATTGCTTTTCTTAGGTATAACTCATCTTGTGACATACCTAACTCCTGCCGTAAACAACGTTAATTCTGAACTATTTAATTTGGTATAACATTAATATTTAGCTGCCATATCTTATGAGCAACAAAATGTGTTCATGGTATTGCAGTCAATGAAAACGATTGCATCAGCAACATTATTGGCAAATAACCTGTATGGCTTCTTCAGACTTGCTGCATATTTTTCATAGAAGGCATCTTCTCGAGTTAACGAAGCCACAGTTCTTATGTTTTCCACAGCTTCTGTTGATATCTAAAATAAAATGACATAAAGACAAGCAACATGTAATTAGGAAAAGACTAATGTAGTTTTTGGTAGGCAAATTACATATATATGTGTTTTTGCTGTAGTTCAATTGGAGAATTATGCTTCAACATCTCAAATTGTAACTTTTTTCTGTAAAAAAAAACTAATAGAGAGAGAGAAAACTTGTTTAACTACAGTTCTTCTCACTGATGGATATCGTTCCCCTGAAGGACATGCCTAGTGCTATTATTGGGCCCGATTCACAAAGGTAAGCTTAGACCAAAAGTTTAAGTTTAGACCAAAAGTCTTAGTTGAGACTTAGGCCTATATTTATACTTTTTTAGCATTGCATTTGCGCCAAATACAATTGTATTTTGTAAGTTTGTGCCACTTTTGTGTCAAAATGCGGTGCACATGTGGCGCTAAAAAAGTATAAATATGGACCTTAAGGTCTAACTTTACTTGTAGTAAAGTTGGGGGCATATTTATACTCTGTTTGCGCTGAATGTGCGTCAAAATGTTTGACGCACAATCGGCGCAAACCCTGCCCCATATTTATACTTTGACGTCCGACCCCGCGGGCGTCAAAGTTCCACCATGTGCGTCATTTTCTGGAAGGGGGAACCATCCTTGCGTTAATTATATGCAAGGTAGGCGTTCCCTTCCAAAAAATGGCTTTAAGACCTGTGCCCCATATTTATACTCTGACGTCATTTTGACGCACAGGAGGGGGCAGGCCTTAAAAAACGGCGCTCAGCCTGATGGGCGCCGTTTTTTAACACCTGGGTCAGGGCAGGCGTTAAGGGACCTGTGGGCTCAGAAGGATCCCAGAGGTGCCCTCCCATGCCCCCAGGGACACCCCCTGCCACCCTTGCCCACCCCAGGAGGACACCCAAGGATGGAGAGACCCACCCCAGGGAAGTTGAGGTAAGTCGGGGTAAGTATTTTTATTCTTTTTTTTTTTTGTGGCATAGGGGGGCCTGATTTGGGCCCCCCTACATGCCACTATGCCCAATGACCATGCCCAGGGGACATAAGTCCCCTGGGTATGGCCATTGGGCAAGGGGCATGACTCCTGTCTTTGCTAAGACAGGAGTCATGTCAATGGAGGTTGGGCGTCAAAAAAAATGGCGCAAATCGGGTTGAGGCCTGAATTTTGCCTCAGACCTGACTTGCCCCATTTTTTGACGCCCAACCTCCATTTTCCCCTACGCCGGCGCTGCCTGGTGTGAGTCATTATTTTTGACACACACCAGTCCGCAGCGCCGGCTAACGTAATTCAATAAATAAGGCGCCCGCATGGCGCTTTGGAATGGCGTTAGCCGGCGGTAAAATTTTTGACGCACAACTGCGATGGCGCAGTTGTGCGTCAAAAAGTATAAATATGGGCCTTAGACTTTTGGTCTAAACTTGGACTTTTGGTCTAAGTTTATCTTTGTGAAATTGGCCCATTGTGTTTATCCAGGGCAGTTAGGGATGAGGCCTTGAGGACAGGCTACCTGGCATTTCTGGAAAATTAGGCCCTGATTTATGCTTTTTGGTGCAAAACTACACTAATGGAGTTTTGCACCAAAAAGGTTCAGCACCGGCTTGCACCATTTCTGTGCACCGGCCAGGCACCATATTTATGGAATGGTGCAAGCCGGTGTAAAGGGTGGGCTAGCGTAAAATAAAATAAATTAGTCGGTGGGGCTGGCGCTATGGAAGAAGTGGGTTTTGCACCAAAAAATGACGTTAGGCAGGTTAGAGTAAAAAAAATGGCTCTGACCTGCCTAGAATCATTTTCTGACGCAAAACCATTCATACCATATGACTCCTGTCTTAGAAAAGACAAGAGTCATGTCCACCACCCAAATGGCCAGCACAGGGGACCAGGGTCCCCTGGGCATGGCCATTGCACTCAGTGCCATATAGGGAGGCCCATTTCTCGGCCCCCTATGGCACGTTAAAAAATAAAATGCAATACTTACCTATACTTACCTGGGATGGGGTTCCCCATCCTCCGCAGTTCCTCTGGTGTGGGGGGTGTCCCTCGGGCCTGGGGAGTGCACCACCATGGAAATAGGCCCACAGGTCCCCTAACGCCTGCCCTGACCCAGGCGTTAAAAAATGGGGCAAAGCAAGCTTTGCCCCACTTTTTGACCCCTCCTCCCTCCTATGCACCATTTTTGCATGGGAGTATAAATATGGAGTTAAGGCCATAGAGTCATATTTTGCATGGGAACGCCTACCTTGCATCTCACTAATGCAAGGTAGGTTTTCACTTCCCAAAAATGACTTTTACTGGGGTCTAGCGCCAAAGTATAGATATGGAGTTCGTTTTGCACCGAATTAGAGTAAAAACAAAAAAAATGACGCTAATTTGGTGTAAACAGAGTATAAATATGCCCCTTAGTGTGTTCAGGAGTCTAAAGGCATTTAAAATCAACAGTAGAGCAGGATGGGTATGTGAAACAAAAGGCTTAAGCTATTTTCACTTCTGTGCTCTCTTGCAATGTTATTTTTATCTTTGTCACTGTTTTTCACTGTGTGGTTTCTTTCATAGTGGTGTGTTTCCATTTGTCACTCTTTACTTAAACTGAGGTTTTTGCTGTATGAGAGATAGCTATGTGATGTAATTGTGCTTGAGATAAGGGACAACTTTTTTGAATGCCAATGACTGAACATACCAGTAAAAGGGTGGTGTTGTTTTTTTTTTTTCCTGAAGAAGGAAACTATTGCTAATGTTTTTTCATGAAAGATTCGTGCTAAGCAAGAATGTTCTTTACATAGGTCTCGATTACATTTTGCGGGAATGTAAGGAGTGTGTCTTTCACAAAGTACTAAGATACAAGTTATTGTTTCTCTTTCATCAGAAAGAGGTGCTGGCTAAAGTAGAATAGCATTTGGTTTAATATGTTCTACATACCAAGACCAGGAGTGTCCACTTAGAGCATTGCACATTGCACCGTTGTTGGCTAATTCTTACAGAGAGCCCTATTTAGATCTTGGCAGGCCTCTCATTGTCTCCGTGTAGTGGTGTTGTCAAGAACTCCACCAAGTTGAGAGATTCCCCTCACCCTCTTTAGATGTGGGCCTGCTGATACTCTGTCCTAGTTGACAGTGTGTTTTTGTCATGTAAGCGGCTCACCTCTGTCCACACGAGGGGCTCCTCTGCTGGTTAAAATTACTCCATCGCCGTCAGGGTGGTGCGATTGCACCAAGCCTATTCAGATTTTCTTTCCTAGCAATGGATTCCTGATGTAGTGTAGAAAAGTAGCCTCTTTCTAGCTTGGTTACCCCCACTTTCGGCCTGTTTGTCAGTGTGTTTGACTGTGTCTACTGTGATCCTGCTAACCAGGACCCCAGCAGTTATGCTCTCTCCCTTACATTTGGTTGTCACATACTGTTAACACAGTATTTTACCCACAATTGGCATACTGGTGCCCCCTTATAAGTCCCTAGTATATGGTACCTAGGCATCCACAGCATTGGGGCACCAGGGGATCCCTATGGGTTGCAGCATATATTTTGCCACCTGTACGGAACCCATGTGAGGGCTTCTGAAGGACTACCATTGCAGCCTGCGTGAAAAGGTGCATGCACCCTTTCACTGCCAATTTCACTGCACCAGGTGACTTATAAGTCACCACTACAGCAGGCCTTACATCTCTGAGGGCAGGGTGCAGAGCACCTGTGTGTAAGGCACCCCTGCACTAGCAGGGGTGCCTCCACAACCTCCAGGACCATTTTCACGGACTTCGTGAGTGATGACTCCATAGATAGGGAGCTTAGAAAGCTGAGATTGGAGAAGGCCAGGCTGAGGCTGCAGCAACAACAGCTAGCCCTAGATAGGGAGTCCTTGGCAGTGGAGAGGGAAAGGCGGGGGTTGGGGTTAGTGCCCCATGGTGGCAGCATCAGCAGTTTCAGGGATTACAGAGTCAGGGAGGATTCCATTGATTTCAGAAACTTGCACAAAATTGTTCCCTCATACAAGGTAGGGGATAATATCTACAAGTGGCTTGCTGCACTTGAGAGGGCCTGTAAAGTTCAGAGGGTCCCTCAAAGGCAGTGGGCTGCTATTCTTTGTTTGTCCTTCTCTGACAAGGGGAGGGATAGACTTCTCACTGTCAAAGAAGAGGATGCAGGCAACTACAGAATTTTAAAAACAGCTCTTTTGGAAGGTTTTGGTCCCATCACTGAACTGTATAGGATCAAGTTCAGGGAGACCAGAAAAAAGGGCTTACAGGATTGGGTTGACTTTGTAGACTGTTCTGTTAAAGCTTTAGAAGGCTGGTTACATGGCAGCAAAGTGACTGATTATGAGGGCTTGTACAATCTGTTGCTTAGAGAGCATATTTTAAATAACTGTGTCTGACTTGTTGCACAAATACTTGGTAGACTCAGATCTGACCTCTCCCCATGAATTGGGAAAGAAGGGAGACAAATGAGCCAGAACAAGGGTGAGCAGAAAAGCTCATACAGGGGGTGACAATGACAAGAAGAAAGACCTCAGGACAAGGGTGGGGACAAAGACAAAAGAATAGACTCCTCATCAGGTCCACAATACTCTTCTGGGGGTGAGAATAAAACAGCAAAAGCCTTGGTGCTATGTGTGCAGAAATAAAGGCCATAGGGTCATATGCAATGGGAAGGACAGGAAATTACTACACCACACTGTTAACTCAAACGTAACACAAATCTGACCTCTCACAAATAACCTCTGTTCACAACAACAGTATGCCTCTTCAGAAATGCCTCTAAATAAAGTGTATAATGTTGTCATCATTAACTGTCAAAATGGGCTGGAACAATGCACCATTTGGCCCCATTTCCAAAACATTTTTCTCTGTGGGGAACTCCTCCACCAATGTGCATTTGGAGGGTGGGCATGAGCACTGACGTGGGGCACTGGGTAGAAAATACATATAATATGGCCCCCACTTAAAGTTTGGATTAGTCAGACATAACAATATAAGTAAGGTCAATGTTTTTAGAGACACAACTAGAAAGACACCAGGCTAATGGACCCAGACTAGACCTAAACATACATATATAAGAGAAGGAAAGCATTCCACATTATGATTTAAGCAAAATGACCATAAGATCTAGCATGTTCTATCAAGGCATGGATGGTCTGAAGAAAAAGGGAACCTGGATGTTTATGTGCCTGACCTTTCCCTCCAGTCCACCAGATGTGTTTTGACAAGACTACAGAGGCACTAGCGAGCCATGCACAAGTGATACACTTTGAGTTTCAGCCTCTGATACATTCAACAACCAGTTCCACCCACTGTAATTCAAAGATATATAATCAATTTCCTACATGTAAGCAAGAGAGACTGCTACCTCTAATTTTGCTGAGAATGAATCATTTCATTTCAGATATTGGGGATCGAAATATCAACATTTCCTGTCCTTAGTCACTCATTTAATATTTGACTTCTTGCAGTCCCGAATTATTACATGTCTGGATTCCGATTAATTTGTCTCCTTGCGTCAAATGCCAACTATATATAATTCTTTGTGCACTTTATAATTTTTTCACTATTTCACTTGAACTGTGTCTGTACCAGAACACTTAATAATTGAGCTGTCTATTGAACTTTGGTTGTTGTTCACAATACAATTTATATATAAGTTACTAGGGATCATATTATTTGTTCATTGTGGCTCCCTATATTTGTAAATGATCTTTGTAGTGTATCTGGGTCTTACATTTACACTCACTGTTAACTCAGTCCAATATGCTTTTAGAGACACCAATCTGAGGTTAGTGACTATGGAACATGTTTGAAATGGCCTTTCTGGTTGGTTAGGGTATGCACCTAATACAGGCAGAACCCACCCCCTCTAGTCAGTGCGAGGGAGTTGCACACCCACGATAACCCCTGCTCACCCACTTGGTAGCTTGGCACAAGCAGTCAGGCTTATCCCAGAGGCAATGTGTAAAGCATTTGCACGACACACACACATGTGACACAATAAAAGCACCACAAAGGAAACACAACATCCAGTTATGTAAAAATAACCTGTATTGCACAAAACATCATTAGACTAAACACAACATGTATCCGTAATATGCTGCTACACAAGCAGTTGTCAGAACATCACACAGCTACTAGTACTCTGCAAAAGCCAGCAGTAGTCATATAAAACACATAGGTTACTGGTTATTATGCAACACAAGCAGAAGTCAGATGAAGCACATAGATTACTGGTATTCTGCAACACAAGCAGTATTCAGGTTGTCATCATTGTTAGAAATGGGGTCTTTGGTTGGCAGTCAGGTTACCCTCTGTCCAAGCAAGGACCCTCACTCTCGTCAGGGTAAATCACACACAATTCAAATTATCCTGTGCCGACCCTCTGGTAGCTTGGCACTGAGCAGTCAGGCTTAACTTAGAAGGCAATGTGTAAAGTATTTGGGCAATAAATCAAGCAATAACACAGTAGAACACCACAAAAATACACCACACAGTGTTTAGAAAAATATATAATATTTATCTGGTAAGATGCAGGACAAAACGATCAAGATTCAATAAGTACACATTGAAATATCACTTAGAAAATTATATAAAGAGTCTTTAGTTTTTAAAAAGCAACAAGTGTCTCTTGCAAGCACAAAATACCCGGTTTGTGTTCAAATTCTCCGCAAGGGACCGCAGAGGAGGAGTTGCATGAAAAACGGGGAGGTGTCCGTCGATTTTTCCAGCGCACACAGACGATGCATCATTGAGTTTTCACACAAGGCAGGCCTTGTGTAGATTTCTGGCACCTACACTGGGATCCTCTTAGGGCTGTGGGGTTTTTGGACGCCCGAGGGACGATGCGTCAAAATCCCGGCCATGCAGGATGAAGTCACAGGGGCTGCGTCGATCCGGTGGGTGATGCGTGGAAATTTCTGCTGCATGGCAGGTGCTGCGTCGATTCCTCTCAGGAAGTTGGGCTGCGTCATTCCGGCTCAGCTTTACGTCAGTCCAGTGGGCCGTGCGTTGAATTTCTGGTCACAACGTTGGTGCTTCTCCTTGCGAAGTCAGGCTGCGTTGTTCTAGTTCGGCGTGCAGTGATTTTCTCACCGCAATGCAGGCTGTACATTGTTTCTTGCAGGCTGTGAGTCGATTTTCACCACACAAGGAGTTCTTTTGCAGGAATTAAGTATTTTTGGTGCTGAGACTTCAGAGAACAGGAGGCAAGCTCTATCCAAGCCCTTGGGGAGCACTTCTCAGCACAGCCAGAGAGCAGCAAGGCAGCAGGGCAACAGCAAGGCAGCAGTCCTTCTCAGAAAAGAAGTCCAGGTGAGTTATTTTGTTCTTGGCAGATTGCAGGTTCTGGTTCAGGGTTTCTTCTCCAGGAAGTGTCTGTGAAGTAGAAGTGTCTACCTCAGAAGTGTCTAAGTTGGTAGGGTCAGAGACCCTGCTTAAATACCCAAATGTGCCTTTGAAGTGGGGTAGACTTCAAAGAGTGGCTTAGAAGTGCACAAGGTCCCCTTTTAGTTCCAGCCTGTCTGCCAAGGTCTCAGTAGGGGTTGTGGCAGTCCTTTGTGTGAGGGCAGGCTACTGTCCTTTGACATGTAAGTGTCAGGCCCTCCACCCTCCCATCCCAGGAAGACCTATTCAATATGCAGATGTGTGCAAGTGTGACTGAGCATCCTGTGTTTGGGGTGTCTGAGTGAATGCACAAGGAAGCTGTCAAATAAACCTAGCCAGACGTGGATTGCAAGGCACAGAAGGATTTGAGGGTAGAGAAATGCTCACTTTCTAAAAGTAGCATTTCTAAAATATTAATATAAAATCCAACTTCACCATTAAGCAGGATTTTGTATCACCATTTTGGCCATTCTAAATATGACCCGGCTACTCCTTTCAGATCAGGATCTACCACTCAAACAGTATATGAGGGTAGCCCTAATGCTATTCTATGAAAGGAGCAGGCCTCACAGCAGTGTAAAATGAATTTAGGGGTTTTACACTACCAGGACATATAGAACACACATGTTCATGTCCTGCCTTTAACCTACATAGCACCCTGCCCTATGGGCTAGCTGGGGCCTACCTTAGGGGTGTCCTATATGTAGAAAAAGGGGGGTTTAAGGCTTGGTAAGTACTTTTAAGTGGCAAGTCGAAGTGGCAGTGAAACTGCACACACAGGCACTGCAGAGGCAGGCCTGAGACATGGTTAAGGGGCTACTTATGAGGGAGGCATAATCAGTGCTGAAGCCCACTAGTAGTATTAAATTTACAGGCCCTGGGCACATGTAGTGCACTTGACTAGGGACTTACAAGTAAATTAAATAATCCAAATGGGTATGAGCCAATGTCACCATGTTTTAAGGAGGAAGCTTATGCACTTTAGCACAGATTAGCAGTGGTAAAGTGCGCAGAGTCCTAAAGCCAGCAAAAACGAGGTCAGAAAAAGGAAGGCAAAAGGTTTGGGGGTGACCCTGCAGAACGGCAATTTCCAACAATCATTATTACCAAAAATACACATGGCACAGTAAAAACATCATCATAGTGCAGGTAGTGATCTTTGACCCACAGGATGATGCATTAAGGGGAGGCGTGTCGCAACTGAGCATTGGTTGGTGATCGTAACGTGCCCTGAGGTCACGTGTATACCCCTCTAGTCCCAGCATGTGGCATGCAATGTGACCCCTAGTGGCACCAGGTGTCTTGACTACACCGTTTTTCTAGGGGCTTCTTTTGGGCTACTTTTGGGCTTCTTTTTCTGATCTTTGGGTGCTTCTCTAGATCTTCACGTGATGTTTTATCTTAATTGTCGTGAACTGGAGGGGGCCAGAGAGTTGTTCTGCTGCTCCATTGTGCCTCTGATATTGAGGTGTTCATCATAAGGACTCTTGCTGCCTCCAGCCAGTGTGTGTGTAAGGTCTTATGTGTCGGCTGCATGGTAGGCCTGACACAGGGGTGAGCATATTTCCACATTCTATTCTGCTCGGAGCTGTGATGCATCTTTTCGGACTCCCTTTTTCCCCAGCACCCATATCCCCCTCAGATCACATCTTTCCCAAGATATTTGGACCTGCAGTTCCAACCTGTTACTTGGAAAACTTTAAAGGAAAGGAGGAGTTAAAAATATTGCTGCATGGAGAGTCCAGTGCAAGGCCAAGAACTTATTGACATTTGTCCAAATCATGGTAATGGACTGTGATGGCTGCTTGTTCTGGTGAACCCCCTACCCCTTTTACTGGGTCGGTGCTATGCAGTGATTCGCAATCTGTCAGACCTTGTGCGTGTGCTGTGAAGGTTATGGGGAATTCTCTATCCCAAGTGGACGGGAAACCTGGCTCCTGACACTAGAGGACAGCTTTGTTTTGGAACTAAAAAGGGGGCTTTCATTTGGCTGGAAGCCTCCCTGGAAGCTCTGAGCTTCCCAGATTGCAAGTTATGGCTTGAATACCTAATGTTGTCTCACTTGTCCTTCTTTAGAGTTTTAGTACGGCATATTTTGAGGTGTGTGTGTGAAATGGATGCTTCGCATTTGGGGTGTTAACTTACTGCACATTTGGGTTCTGCGTTAGTGTGAAAGCATTGTTTCCCCAAACAAGTACCTGCCGTGTTGTGGCCCGGATCCTTGTTGTTCCCTATCTGTAGCTGCTGTTGCCACATGTTTGTCCAACTACCTGATCCCTGTTGTGATGGTGTAGCAGTGGACTCACTTCCTTACAGATGATTTTAAGGTGCATTTGAGTTTCCCTCGGCTTGGTTTTGTGGATGGAGATTTTGCGGAGACTGACCCAGGCTCATAGACCTCTGTTCGTGATATGCCTTAAGCTGGTATCTTTTGGTCATGTGACATATTCTGTGGCAATAGTGACATTCTCTAAGGTCTGGCTGCTGCCAACCTCCCTGGTTTATGCTGTTATAGCTAGGTTGAAACCCTCTGGGGTTTTGTGGTGGAGCTCCCTGTAGAGCTGGTGCCATTTGCAAGCTCACTGGCAATGCAGGCCCCTCACGGGTGGTCTTTTTCAATTTGTGTTAGACCAACTTAGCTGTTACTGTCTGGGCTTGTTCCTGTCTTTCCCTGTCCTTTTCTTGTTTCCTTTTTGATAGCGTAATATATGAGTATCTTCCACCAGGGCTTGGTGTCTAGCCCCACTACACTTTCCAATCCACTTTGTATTTCAGTGGGTAGCCCCATTTTTGAGGATATTGTAAAAGAATGCGACCTGCGGGTCAGTATTGGTCCATTGCTGACATGTCTCTTGTCCCCATTGTTCCCTCATCCTATCCAGAAAATCGGTTATGGTCACCCCAGGTTTCATAGTTTCTGCCATTAACTCTCCTATATCTTGGCAATCAGGGAACATTTCCCTCAGGGCCATCTGTATTTTGTGCCTGTATGAATTGAATGTGGCCTCGTCATGCTCTGTGTTTGTCAGCGTGATTGCTAGAATGCAAGCTCAGCCGAACACCTTGTTAGTCTGCTCTCCGATAAGAATACTTAGAAGGCTTTTGTCATTGCCTATCACTAGGTTTATTCCCAAAGTGTTCTTCTCAAAACATGAGATCCATTTTCCTGCTCCATCCAACAATGGTGGCAATTGAGTTCTTAACCCGTCTTTATCCATCTGAGCCCATGGCGAATAGATGGTCCCTGACGTGCCCTTTTGCAGTAGTGGGTATGTTCTGGGTAGCTCCACTGGTTTCTCCCTGACATAGCATTCCATTTTTCTTAGACATTCCTGCATGTTGCAAAAGTTCCACCTGGGGTCCCTCCCCCATGATGGATGCAGTCTTCTGCAATGGCTAGGTTCCCTGGTTTTTAGGATCCCTTCTCCAGGCAGGGTCCATCATACTGGTCTCTTCCCTGTCACACCTAGCAGTCCAAGCAAACAACACCTCTCAAGGATGAGGTGCTGGCCCTACTTCACACCCAGGACCTATGCATACCACCTGTGTCATGCCCAGTGGTCCAAGCAAAGAAGTCTCAACCTTGTATTACACCCAAGGGACAAGCTGGAATAATCTGTGTCATGCCCAAAGGTCTTAGCGAAGGACACCTCTCACTTATTGAGGTGCTGGCCCTATATCACACCCAGGGTCCAAGCCTACCATCTGTTTCAGTGGTCCAAGTGAAAAACAACATTTACCTTTCTTAGTGTGTTGACTATGTCCAAGACCACCTTGTGACTACTCAGTTCAGACAAATAAAATAGGTCACATGCCAGATTTCTATCAACGGCACTCAGGTTAACTTTTCCTAGTTTTCTGTATGCCAAATGCTGGGACTAAGGCTCTGATGTAGTCTCTTACACTTCTGACGGCATCTTCAGGATGGACCTCCTCTGCGCAGATTCCTTAGAACTTCCAATCAATTGCGGCATCTGATTACCTTCCTTGTGGCACAAAAGTGAATCCATCCGGGCAGGGTCCTCTTCCTTTGGCTCCAGTCAGATACCACTCTATCTGGCTTGCCAAAATGTTGCTCCAATGTGAAACTGCCTTGAAAAAACAAAAGACAGACGCGTTTGGCAAAACAGGAACAGTTGGTTTAATTTAACACTATGGCTGGGAGAACAGTTACAGAAACGGGGACTAAGGACTGTCTCAAAGTACAATCACTCTGAGCAGCGTTTTATACATTTCTCTAGGCACCATAAAACAATTACAGCATTCCAATTTTTAGGTGAATTTTGTGAATAGCTGTGCTGAAGTCATTAATAAGGTCCTGATAACAAATGCAGGTGGGCTTCACCCTTGTGTGGACACAACAAGGGCCAGTGGGTATTGTGTCCAGATGTCCAGCATGAGAGGCATGTGATTGTGGCATGCCTGGTGTTTTCTGATTGGCTGAGTGTTCCCAACTTCATGTGGCATCTGAATTATGTTGTTTTGTGAGTGCGCACACCCCTCCGGCCATGTGTGCTTTATTGGGGCCAATCTCATGAGATCATTGTGGTGTCACTGCACTTATCTATGGGATTATTCTGAATTTCCTGTTCATGAATTTGTCTGCCGGCTATGTGCTACCCCACCTGTAACCTGTCAATCAGTATCCTCAGGCCTAGGTCCCAGAGCCTACCGGACCACGCATTTCTGAGTCGGGGTCAATGGAGGGTTCAGGATGGGAGGATTTGATAAAAATATTGGGATTTTGCTTTTAAACGTGAACATATCATGGTGCACATCGACATTGACTTTTCCAATATTAGCAGTGGGATATTTGATGATGCACAGGACTTTACAGAGCAGCCTCGCTGCATCTCATAATTGAAGCAGCATTGCTGCTATGTGACACATCTTCAGTGTGGATGCTCGATTAGCAGGCCAAACTGGGTCCCTGTAGCTGGTGCATGCTCCATCGCAATCAGCACAAACTTCTGACTTTGTCCCCTGTCCAATGCGACCAGATAGCCACAGTGGGAGCTTTACGCCTTTTGGCACTATTTTTTCTAAAATCTTTAAAATTGAATATCTTCGGTTTAACTGATGAGATTTTTGTTGTTTTGGTGTTGTTTTATTTATTAAAAAGCTCTATATGTTTCAATGTTTATAACTTTGTTGTGGGCTCCTTTTGTGGTGTGTTTTCACTGTGTTACTGCTAAAACTGTTGCACATTTACTTTACAAATTGCCTCTCAGTTAAGTCTGAGTGCTCTGTGTCAAGTTATGCACAGATTAATTTAGGGCTTGCTTGTGACTTTAACCTGCAAAGAATTGTGGTTGTGATTTCACTCCCCCCTCTGCACAACCAGTAACACAATTTCCTACAAATGTGAAATACAATTTATCAGAAGCTTAATTAGAAGGAAATGTTGTGGGTAGGCATTTTGCAGCTTTTAAAAACAGTCAATATTTTGAAACTGAGATGTGACTTCAAAAATGTTATAGCTAATGAAAACAGCATTTGCAAATGTAAGCTACATAATTATAACTTTTTTCATAAACAATCCCAAAAATTGAAACTTCCCTCAAAAAGTATGCATTTTTAAATTGTTGGGTTTGAAAGCTAAAAATGCAAAGCACGGTATTAACGTTTTGTAAATGAGGCCATGATTTTCTAACACTTTACATAAAAAATAGAACATTGCAAAGAGCACAATCAGCATCATGGTTGTAAAAGGAAATCTATTTATCATTTAGCACACAATACCAATATCGTCAGAAATATCATGTAGGGTTTATGAGTTTCAAAAGATGTGCATATCAGTTACAATTGATTTTTTAGCAAAAAGTCTACTAAATGAAAACATGAATAACATTTATAACTGTTATTGAAACCATATTTCAAAAATAAAACTACGTATTAGCTTGTTGAAAAAAACCAAGAGAGTCTATCCGGAGCAAAACACAAACGTCTTCAAATTTGTCCAGTGCCACCAAATACAGTTGTTAGGTGCATTACAGTAAAAAAATACAGTAGTTGGTACAGTTGTTTTATTCCAGAAGAAACAAAGGCAGCCGACACATGTTTCGTCAAAGATGACTTTCTCAAGGCGGCAAAGTTAGCATTAAGAAACCACATTTAGTATGCATAAAGGTATGCACACAATTGATGACTTTAAACAAAATTACCTGTACACCATAGTGCAAAACTCAGAAGTGGCAACAGTGAAGCAGTTGCCACCTTATACATTAGGTAACATGGCCCCAGATCCAGTGTCAGTGATATAGGGAACCCATAACCATAAATAGAGACAGAAGGATAGTAAGTTCACTGCATCCATGAGCAAAAGTGAACAAAATAAAAGCCAATTATACCAGGTGCGCTCAGGAGTGAAAGTGTGAAAACAAGTGCACTCAGTTTAAGAAAATCACCTGTACACATAAGTACATAATGTAGCCATGAGATCAGTACTTTTAGTGAGACTGAACTGAGGTCAGTCCTCATGCATAAGTTTGCATCTAATGTCAGGAAAGTGAGGTTAAAAAAGGATAATGGCAGTCAATGTAGCGTGCAAAACAGTCAAAATAACAAAGGTAAAAGCATTAGCAGCAAGAGCCAGCATAAAGCCTAATACCTGAGTGTAGGAAAGTATCATCTTGCCTGGCATGTTACTCTGTTACCCCCATATTTCACTGTATATATGTTGTTTTAGTCTATGTGTCACTGCGACCCTGCCAGGCAGGGCCCCAGTGCTCATAAGTATGTGCCCTGTATGTGTTCCCTGTGTGATGCCTAACTGTCTCACTGAGGCTCTGCTAAAAAGAACCTGAGTGGTTATGCTCTCTCTGCTTTCCACATTTGTCACTAACAGGCTAGTGACTAAATTTACCAATTCACATTGGCATACTGGTACACCCATATAATTCCCTAGTATATGGTACTGAGGTACCCAGGGTATAGGGGTTCCAGGAGATCCCTTTGGGCTGCAGCATTTCTTTTGCCACCCATAGGGAGCTCTGACAATTCTTACACAGGCCTGCCAGTGCAGCCTGAGTGAAATAACGTCCACGTTATTTCACTGCCATTTACCACTGCACTTAAGTAACTTATAAGTCACCTATATGTCTAACCTTCACCTGGTGAAGGTTGGGTGCAAAGTTACTTAGTGTGTGGGCACTCTGGCACTAGCCAAGGTGCCCCCACATCGTTCAGGACAAATTCCCCGGACTTTGTGAGTGCAGGGACACCATTACACGCGTGCACTGTACTTGGACACTACCTATGTACAGCGTCACAATGGTAACTCCGAAACATGGCCATGTAACATGTCTAAGATCATGGAATTGTCCCCCCAATGCAATGGCTTTGGGGTGACAATTCCATGATCCCCCGGGTCTCTAGCACAGAACCCGGGTACTGCCAAACTGCCTTTCCGGGGTCTCCACTGCAGCTGCTGCTGCTGCCAACCCATCAGACAGGTTTCTGCCCTCCTGGGTTCCAGGCAGCCCTGGCCCAGGAAAGCAGAACAAAGGACTTCCTCTGAGAGAGGGTGTAACACCCCCTCCCTTTGGAAATAGGTGTGAAGGCTGGTGAGGAGTAGCCTCCCCCAGCCTCTGGGAATGCTTTCATGGGCACAGATGGTGCCCATCTCTGCATAAGCCAGTCTACACCGGTTCAGGGATCCCCCAGCCCTGCTCTGGCGCGAAACTTGACAAAGGAAAGGGGAGTGACCACTCTCCCAACCTGCACCTCCCAGAGGAGGTGCCCAGAGCTCCTCCAGTGTGTCCCAGACCTCTGCCATCTTGGAAACAGAGGTGTCTGTGGCACACTGGACTGCTCTGAGTGGCCAGTGCCAGCAGGTGATGTCAGAGGCTCCTTCTGATAGGCTCTTACCTCTCTTGGTAGCCAATCCTCCTTCCTAGGTAGCCAAACCTCCTTTTCTGGCTATTTAGGGTCTCTGCTTTGGGGATCTCACAGATAACGAATGCAAGAGCTCATCAGAGTTCCTCTGCATCTCCCTCTTCACCTTCTACCAAAGGATCGACCGCTGACTGCTCAGGACGCCTGCAAAACCATAACAAAGCAAGATGACTACTAGCAACCTTGTATCGCTTCATCCTGCTTGCTTTCTCAACTGTTTCCAGGTGGTGCATGCTCTGGGGGTAGCCTGCCTCCTCTCTGCACCAGGAGCTCTGAAGAAATCTCCTGTGGGTCGACGGAATCTTCCCCCTGCAACCGCAGGCACCAAAAGACTGCATCACTGGTCCTCTGGGTCCCCTCTCAGCATGACGAGCGTGGTCCCTGGAACTCAGCAACTCTGTCCAAGTGACTCCCACAGTCCAGTGACTCTTCAGTCTAAGTTTGGTAGAGGTAAGTCCTTGCCTCCCCACGCTAGATTGCATTGCTGGGTACCGCATGATTTGCAGCTGCTCCGGCTCCTGTGCACTCTTCCAGGATTTCCTTTGTACACAGCCAAGCCTGGGTCCCCGACACTCTAACCTGCAGTGCACAACCTTCTGAGTTGTCCTCCGGCATCGTGGGACTCCCTTTTGTGACTTTGTGTGGACTCCGGTTCACTCTTCTTCTAAGTGCCTGTTCAGGTACTTCTGCAGGTGCTGCCTGCTTCTGTGAGGGCACCCTGACTTGCTGGGCACCCCCTCTGTCTCCTCATCCAAGTGGCGACATCTTGGTCCCTCCTGGGCCACAGCGCATCCAAAAACCCTAGCTGTGACCCTTGCAGCTAGCAAGGCTTGTTTGCGGTCTTTCTGTGTGGGAACACCTCTGCAAGCCTCATCGTGACGTGGGACATCCGTCCTCCAAAGGGGAAGTTCCTAGTCCTCTTCTTTCTTGCAGAACTCCAAGCTTCTTCCAACGATTGTACGACAAAACAACGAATTAAAAAACAACTACTGACTTAACAACGAGGTCGGAACACCGACCTCGTTGCTACTACTTATGATTTTACCACGAATGCCTTAACAACGATATTTCGTTGTAAAGGCATTCCTGATAAAATCATTAGCAATAGGCACCATTCACCCTCCATCCTTTACCCCACCCCCCCAACCCCAACCCAAAACCTAAAACCCCCTGATCCCCCACCCACTCCCCAAAACCAAAAACGCCCCACCCCCCCAACCCCAACCCCACCCTAAAACCTAAAACCCCCTGACCCCCCCACCCACTCCCCAAAACCAAAAACGCCCCACCCCCCCAACCCCACCCCAAAACCTAAAACCCCCTGACCCCCCACCCCCTCCCCAAAACCTAAACCCACCACTTACCTTCGCCAACTCCCTTCTTTGTACCTTAACCACGCATGTTCGTTGTTCAGAACATTCGTAGTTAAGGCACAAAAAACCGGAGTCGTGGTTAAAAAAGGCGTTGTTGCGCTTTCGTTAAACACGACTTTCGGAAAAAAAAAGTAGTAAAAAAGGATGTTTCCCTCTTCCAACAGGTGGCAGCTTCCTTGCACCCTCAGCTGGCATTTCCTGGGCTCCTGCCCACTCTCAACACTGTCGCGACTATTGGACTTGGTCCCCTTGTCTTACAGGTACTCAGGTCCGGAAATCCACTGTTGTTGCATTGCTGGTGTTTGTTCTTCCTGCAGAATCCCCCTATCACGACTTCTGTGTTCTCTGGGGGTAGTAGGTGCACTTTACACCTACCTTTCAGGGTCTTGGGGTGGGCTATTTTTCTAACCCTCACTGTTTTCTTACAGTCCCAGCGACCCTCTACAAGCTCACATAGGTTTGGGGTCCATTCGTGGTTCGCATTCCACTTTTGGAGTATATGGTTTGTGTTGCCCCTATACCTATGTGCTCCTATTGCAATCTACTGTAACTTTACACTGCTTGCATTACTTTTCTTGCTATAACCTGCATAATTTTGGTTTGTGTACATATATCGTGTGTTTATATCTTGTCCTCATACTGAGGGTACTCACTGAGATACTTTTGGCATATTGTCATAAAAATAAAGTACCTTTATTTTTAGTACTTCTGTGTATTGTGTTTTCTTATGATATTGTGCATATGACACCAGTGGTATAGTAGGAGCTTTACATGTCTCCTAGTTCAGCCTAAGCTACTTTGCCATAGCTACCTTCTATCAGCCTAAGCTGCTAGAAATACCTCTTCTACACTAATAAGGGATAACTGGACCTGGCACAAGGTGTAAGTACCTCTGGTACCCACTACAAGCAAGGCCAGCCTCCAACACTGAGGAAGAAGGGCCATATTAGTAACATCAGCTGTAACCATTCAGAAGTAAACAGGAGTTTTACAGTAAAAGTGTGGGGAGGCCATGATAAGCCCCCAGAGTCTGTAAAGAGCAATAAGCAAGCGCTTCTATTCTGAAGTACAGTACCAATGATTAGACTGTAGTGTTAGTGGATACTAGTGAGGGCAGCTAGATAGGGGCTTACCATGAATGTGCGGTGTCCAAAAGAGGGTGCTTGCAGTGAGCCCAGCCCCGCAATTGCAGAGCATTTAAGAGGCAAAAGGTAATGAGCATTGAGATAGGACTCTAGTCATGGGCCGGGAGGTAGTCAGACCAAAAAACAGTATGCCATGTTTGAAGTAGCATATAGTAACGCCAGCAGAAACCCAAGGTATCATTGAAGTGAAAACAAGGTCTCTCTAATGCACTCAATAATCAGTCTCAGAGAAGTAAATACAGTATAGTAACCCCACAGTGTCTTGTTTTACAGAAGTGAAGGATCAAGAGGCGGGGAAGGTCCAAACGTGAGATGGCTAACAGTTGTAAACAAGCAGGTGTCATACTTCTAAATGTAAACGTTAGTCATAAGCACATCAAATGTATAAAAGTATAAAGACAATAATTGGAAAGTGAAAGGCGAGACCATATTGCCTCTATACAAATGTGCTCAGAAGGAAAAGTGTGACATGTAGGGTCTGAGATCACCTAAGTCAGGTGAGTAAGGAAAAGGTATCTAGAAAAATAGGAAAAAGAAGCTTGTAAGTGGAACCCCAGCCCAGAGACCCTGTACACACATGTATACCATTTACAAGTTCAAAGATAGGCATTGTAGGACTGGGCCCAGAACAATAGAGCATGGTTAAACAACAATATAGGTGGTTATTGTAGCACAGTAAACACACATACACAATTTACAAAGTCAAAAGTTGGCCATTTAAGAAGTTCACCATCACAATATTGCATAGTAAGTTAAAAGATGGGGAATCATACATTGAATAGTAAAATCAAGAACAAACTGAATAAAATGTCCATGTTTCACTATTTGAATACAGAAGGTGAAATGAGTTAAAAGAAATATAAGAGTGACACACTGGGTACCTGTTCCTCATCATATCAGATTATAATCAGAGCCCCTTTCCTACCATCCATGACCTGAGTGTCCCTAATGGGCCAACAGGGTACCGCCACAATTTATGAGTCATCAAGACATGTAGCTCCTGGCCTAAATTGAGTCAGTAGTCCATGGTTCTGAGTTTCGTGATCTAACCTGTCTCCAATTTGCTGAGTGCTCTGACTCTTTTGCCTTCTCTTGGGTGGTCCGGAACCCCTCCTAGGATGTGGAACCTAATATGCAAGAGTTCTCTGACCCAGTTTCTTGTAACAAAATGTGAAGCAAGAGGATAATTCTTGTTTCTGTTGCGGATACTATGTATGTGTTCCTGCAGCCTCTCTTAGAGTGGTCTAATCGTGCTTCCTATATAAATTCTGGTGACAAACATATAAAATACAATAGAACACAAATTTGGTATTGCAGATGAAAGAAAATGATAGTACATGTAGTGGAAGTGTTGTAGCGGACGCATTTCAATCTATCCAGGGCAAAAGGACACATGTTGCAGTGTTCACTGTTGCCATTTGCAAGTTTTGCACCATCAAGTGCAGGTAATTCGGTTTAAAATCACCAATTGTGTATATATTTTTATGCATACTAAATGTGGTTTCTTGATGTTAATCTTGCAGCCTTGAAAACGTTGTCTTTGACGTAACACATGTTGGCTGCATTTGTTTCTTCTGGAATAAAACAGATAAGACAGAATAAAACAACTGAACCAACCACTGTATTGTTTGACTCTAATACACTTAACAACTGTATTTCTCAGCACTGGACAGATTTGAGGACATTTGAGTTTTGCTCTGGGTAGACTGTCTTGCTGCATTTATGTAGGGATACCCTATATTTACTGACACTGTTTTGGTGGCTCAGTGTCACTACCTCTAGAGCACTTTTTCTTAAAATTAACATTTATAGTTGGTACTTGTGGGAAGTGTGGCAGCCTTGATACCACAGCCACCTACTGCTTTATTGTTTTGTTGAAAAACAATGCAGACTTTTCAAACAAATAAACATTTGCTATGTATTTAAAAGGAGTAGAAAAAACTTAAGAAGCTGCAAACAAAGATGTGAGGTGTGCTTCCACTGGAACCCTGCCCTTGATCATAGGCAGACAGCTAGTGGCTCCATGGTGATGGCCATTCTTACGCCAAACGTTTCTGACCTGTTATATCACCCCCTTGATTACTTAGGCTCTGCTTTGTCTTCAATGAATAGCCATATAAGAAAAAGAAGACTGAGACAATCTTAACAAAAATGTCTCTGCCTGCTTGTAACCTGAATCCTGTCCTCAACAGAGTATACTCTGACAGAACAAAACTACTTATGTGACGTAACTGGTCTTATGTAAATCTCTCGACACCCGTTGAGTAAATTGATACTATTTAAAATTCTATATAAGTACATAGGTAAATACAAGTAATGTTTTTGTGTTTGATTATAAAGTATTCCAAAGGGAAGGGGAGATAGCACCAGGCTGCTGTTGCTGCCACAAGTTCACTCCTGCCTCTCTCCTACTTCATGGCCTGCTTCTTTTGTGCTCAGTAAGGTCTTGACGTCTTTGTCTCAGAATCCACAGCAGAAGTATGCTACAGTTCTCCTGCAAGGTGTTGTATGTGCTGAAGGTCCTGCCAGTGAGAACAGTGTATACATGAGCTGCATATGCAGCTCTTACGGCTCCCTCCCGGACCGCTCGGGATCATGGTGGCTGAGGAACGTGAGCAGCACTTTCTACTTGGTAATGCGTCAGCGGCATTACCTCAGGATTGCATATTGGTGTCTCGTCTTCTCAGAATGGCCGCCCTGTGCTGAAATTTCTCACGAGCCAAGTAGCCTCATGTTTGGTGGGGGCCAAAGCTGCCTGGCGGTGTGACCTCACAGACAGAGGCATTCTCTATGGATGAATTTCCTGCTGCACTCTCACCGGTTGCCATGTAGGTAATGGATGTCATCAGGGATTGGCTCTCCTCCCAGTCTTACCCTCGACTCAGATTTGCCTCTGCTGTTGCAGAAAGCCTTCCATGTGGAGATGTCTTGCAGCTGTTGCAACCCCTGGATACACAAGGTAACAATGTTACGGCTGTGGCAGGGCTTCTGCATGATAAACTTGTTTCTTCCTCTGTTGAGGGTGAGGCTGCGGTACACATGGGCTTTAAGCAGGCTTTGTTATCACCATTCCTAAATGAAATTGATATTAATAGAACCAGCAACACTGAATCAACTAGGCCGGCCTCAGGGCATCAGACCCAGATAGCTATAAATTCACCTGATTCTTTTCTAGATGAAATGAGGGGAAGATGCAAGTTTTGAGGTCTCAAATAGGAGCTCTGCAAGGATTTGGGGTTGAATTAGGCTGGGCAATCTAAGGGAGCCCATACTTCAAAACCCAAAACCTCTCTGATATCTGGAACCGCAGCAGAGGTGAAGTATTGGGGAAGGAAGCTATGTTTAAAGAGTGGATGCTTCAAACCCAGAAAAAGGCAAGGCAGGTTTTAGTGGAGAGAGAAATGAGCATGCTTTCTAAAGCCCAAGCCATGCATAAGATAGGGGGGCTACGACTAATGCCACACATGGGGAAAAATATATATATATTCCGCCCTATCTCTCTTCTGCCTTTCCCAGCCAAAGTAATAGAGAAGACCGTCAACAAACAGCTGACCACCTTCCTGGAAGACAACAACCTGCTCGACCCCTCACAAACCGGATTCCGAACCAACCACAGCACTGAAACCGCCCTCATCTCAGTCACTGACGACATCAGAACCCTGATGGACAACGGTGAAACAGTGTCCCTCATTCTGCTCGACCTCTCGGCTGCCTTTGACACCGTCTGTCACCGCACCCTAATCACCCGCCTCCGCTCCACCAGAATCCAAGGCCAGGCCCTGGACTGGATCGCCTCCTTCCTCTCAAACCGTTCCCAAAGAGTTTACCTCCCTCCGTTTCGCTCAGAACCCACCGAGATCATCTGCAGCGTACCCCAAGGCTCATCACTCAGCCCGACACTCTTCAATGTCTACATGAGCCCCCTCGCCAACATCGTACGCAAGCACGACATCATCATCACCTCCTACGCCGACGACACCCAACTTATACTCTCCCTCACCAAGGACCCCGCCAGCGCCAAGACCAAACTACAAGAGGGTATGAAGGACGTCACAGATTGGATGAGGCTCAGCCGCCTAAAGCTGAACTCTGAAAAAACGGAAGTCCTCATCCTCGGCAACACCCCGTCCGCCTGGGACGACGCCTGGTGGCCCACGGCCCTCGGCACCGCACCGACCCCCACAGGCCACGCCCGCAACCTCGGCTTCATCTTGGACCCTCTTCTCACCATGACCAAGCAAGTCAACGCCGTGTCCTCCGCCTGCTTCCTCACCCTCCGCATGCTCCGCAAGATCTTCCGCTGGATCCCCGCCGACACCAGAAAAACCGTGACCCACGCCCTCGTCACGAGCCGCCTGGACTACGGCAACACCCTCTATGCCGGGACCACAGCCAAACTCCAAAATCGCCTGCAACGCATTCAAAACGCCTCGGCCCGCCTCATCCTCGACATACCCCGCAGCAACCACATCTCCGAACACCTGAGACACCTGCATTGGCTCCCAGTCAGCAAAAGGATCACCTTCCGACTTCTCACCCACGCACACAAAGCCCTCCACGACAAGGGACCGGAATACCTCAACAGACGCCTCAGCTTCTACGTCCCCACCCGCCTCCTCCGCTCCTCTGGCCTCGCACTCGCTGCTGTCCCTCGCATCCGCCGCTCCACGGCGGGTGGGAGATCTTTCTCCTTCCTGGCGGCCAAGACCTGGAACTCCCTCCCCACCAGCCTCAGGACCACCCAGGACCACTCCGCTTTCCGGAGACTCCTAAAGACCTGGCTGTTCGAGCAGCGGTAACCCCCCTTTTTCCCCTAGCGCCTTGAGACCCGCACGGGTGAGTAGCGCGCTTTATAAATGTTAATGATTTGATTTGATATATATATATATATATTCAGGGCTGCTGATTAAGAAGTCCTCTCTCAGGTTGCTGAGCTTCAGTGCAGTGCAGCAGGCTCTGGATAATGCTGCAGTACAGAGTCTACTTATTCTGCTGACTCCTACTTAATGGGTGCAGGATCACTCTTCAGGGAGCAGCATTGGCTTGACAGACCTCACAACAGACTCCTCAGAGCCATCTATTACATCCATTTGCTGATTCAAACCCATCACTTTGAGACTACTAAACATTATATTCAGTTTAGGGAGGAGAACTCCCGTCTTCAGCAAACTATGACAGAGATGGATGGGAAACTGACTACCCTGACCTTCCAGATGCAGGATCACCAGGAGAGAGTCTCTGCATTTAAGGAGGTTACAGCTTTTGCAGCATGGACAGTTACAGAGCAAGAACATGGCAACCAAAGCTGGAAGATCTCAAGAATCATCTATGTCTAAATAACCTAAAGCTCTTAGGGATATCAGAAGGCAGACAGGACAACAATGCCTGCTCATACATAGTTTGGCTATTTCAAAGGCTTCCCCAATCTGGTGAAATAGAACTGCCAGATTCAACATGCATACTGGCTTCCAATATCTAAGTCCTCTGGCTGCGGCTCCAGCAACAGTCCTTGCTCTATACTGTTCTTTGTGGGAGACTTCCTTTTGTGGCAGTCTATTTATTTCAAGGCCTGTTCAACTGATCCAATCTCTGTAGGTTCTGCTTCTTATTTTCTAATTCCTGACTTTTGTAAATTAACTATGAATCGCAGACTGAGACAATTGATAGAACCACTAAAAGCACGTTGTGCTCAGGTTTATCTGCAGGAAACTGTGCTCATTAAAATATTGTGTGGGGATCAGACTATGTTTTGTTTCCCTGATGCATATGTTCTCCAGCAGCTGCACAAATGGCAAGAAGAGGTCTAATTGGTGTTCTATCAGGATTCTTGTTGATTTTCTGAGTGTCAACATTTCATTGTGGATTTTTACTCAATGGGTGTGCATTTTCACATTTTATGTGTAGACAGGCTGCAGGGAGTTTTGCTGGCAGGGGTGCAGGTGGTGCAGGGGATGCATGGGGACTTTATTTTCTAGTAACAGCCAAGGTATGGTGTTCATTTTGTCCCTGGAAGTATAAAGGTGGGGATGAGGTTGGTGGTGGGATAGTAGGTAGGTTTTTTGTTGGTTGCTGCAGATAAACTGCAATATGCACATGGGGGGTTATAACTGCAAGATACAAAAGGAGTTGATTTGGTCACTGGTCTGTGCTATATGTATGGTACATGCTTTCAAATCACACTGGCTGTTATTTGGGTGAAGGGTGAATTGAATAGTTGTAAGTGAGACAGAAGAGAAAGTTGGGAATTTTTCTATTACTCATTCCTCATTCTAAAAAAATGACCTGGAATTTTGCTGGTCTCAATCACTCCCTGAAACAGCAGTTAGTTAGAGAGGAGGTACTTGCTTACAGGCCACATCTCTTATGTCTCACTGAGACGATTAGCATTTAAAGACAGGATGCTTCTTCGAGCAATTAGGGTATAATATTATTTCTTGCAAAACTCAGCAAGTCTCAATCAACAGGGTAGCCTTTTATAAACCTTTGTTCTTTTGGGTGTAAGGTACTACAGAATAAATCTGATAGGTATGGTAGGTGGGCAATTTCCAAGGGGGTCACTAGTCCCGTCTATGTTATCTGTGCTGTCTACAGCCCAAATA
Organism: Pleurodeles waltl; assembly: GCF_031143425.1. Taxonomy (NCBI): domain Eukaryota; kingdom Metazoa; phylum Chordata; class Amphibia; order Caudata; family Salamandridae; genus Pleurodeles; species Pleurodeles waltl. The sequence goes on from NC_090449.1 coordinate 915,114,378, forward strand.
AAGGTTACCCAGCATTACTAGATACGCTAAATCTTGAGCTAGCATAATAGTCTGATGATATATTAATCCTTGGTGATTTAAATTGTATTGGGAGTTAAAGGTTGGATACAACTAATAGATCTGCTCCTCCATCTATGTATAAAACTCATCAGTATATTAAGGATTTAGCAAGGGTACGTGGCATAGTTGATCTCTGCAGAACATTGCATATGTGTCTTCCCGGGTATATATATTATTCTGTGCCACACAGGCATTACTCTAGAATTGATATGATATTAATCTATCAGGATTTAATCAGTGATTCCAATATGGAGCTGGGTCCTGGTATCACTTCATATAACCCCTTGATACTAGTGCTTCAGTTCTCTGATTCTTCAAAAGGACCTCAAAGATGGTCTTTTCCTAGACTGCTATTATCAAATATCATATGCATAGAAAGGATGTGTACACGGTTAGCTGAATTTATATCAGCTAACATGGGCTCCTCTTCTCCTAGTATTGTCTGGGACACTTTCAAAGCTTTTGTATGGGGGAGGTCACTGTGCAGTTTGTTTATGAGCATAATATGCACCATGAGGGTCAAGCACAGCTGCTGCATTATTATCCACTTAAGTGGTAGTAGAAACATGCTTGAGCCATTTTAGAGAAAGACCCTGGTGAGCCAAAAATACAATTTGAATATGATCAAGTGTTGGTGTAATGCTGATCGTATAGCGAACAAAAAGGCTGCTGTGGCTTGTATGTCAGGTAGGGTGTCCCTATTTCAATATGGAGAGAAGCATGGCAAGGTATTAGCATTTAAAATAGTTGAAAAAAGAATCAGAAAATGGTTAAATGTTTTAAGGATAAGGACAGGAAAAACCATTCAAAACCACCGGTCAACCTTTAAAACGTTAGGAGTTTTTATATGGATCTATATAATGAGACACTGGCTCCCAATCATGATGAACTTGAAAATTATATAATAACAGCAAACATTCCTATGTTAAGCCCTTTGTAGGTAGAGGCACTTGATGAAGTGTTCACTTTTGAAGAGCTAAATTATGCTATTGGATCACTCCCATCGGGTAAGGCAGCAGGAGAGGACTCTCTGCCATTAGAATTCTATACAGTCTTCATAGATCTACTAGCAATGTGTCACTTATGGTCATTCTTCATGTTGATGAAGATAGAAAAATTCCAGACTCTTGGAATTAGACTAATGTTGTTACCTTTCTTGAAAAGGATAGGCCAGCAGAAGAGAAGGGCGTAATATCAGCCAATATCATTAACTAATGCAGATGCTAAGACATATGCACAATTACTGGCCACAAGGCTGGCTTCCTTTATCCAAGATTTAGTATGTTTGCAGCGTCATGGCTTCATACCGAGAAGAGACACCATCAATCATATTAAAGCTGCTATAGCATTATTCTATGCTGCTAATACTTTTGGCAGGCATGCTAGAGCAATATTATTAGATGCTGAGAAGGCATTTGACAGGGCCTTGTGGCCTTTCCTGTGGGCAATCTGAAATCTATGAGATTTAGGGATAGGTATGTTGATCGTGTATAGTGTTTATATCGGCACCCAATTGCCTGTGTGGTTCTAGTTGGGCCCTGCTCCTCTGTCTTTAAAATCTGTACATGGTACATGGCAGGGATGTCCATAATATCCTCTCCTATTTGCATGTTATCCAAATCCTTCATCTGGAACCTTATTTACAGTATGGTAGTAGTCCACAGATGACTCCAGTAGCCTTGAATGGAATTGAGATTATCAGAATTCAGGTCATACAATTTATTGCTGAGGAGGCTGAGCGATTTGGAGCAGTTTCTGGGTATTGTATTAATCTTAAAAAATTCAAACTATTCTTAATTTTGCTTCTATCCTTAAGTAACCAACTGTGGTGCCTATAGCAACTTATCCAGGAGTTAAGGGGCCAGATTCCCAAAGGACCTCTGCACTTCTTGCTGAGACCTCGCCATCGCGGGGAAGTCTCCACAATCTGGGTAAAATCTGTACAATGGGAATTCTCATTGCGGAGAATTCACACCGAGAGTAGACCCTCCCTCAGGACTATGAGGCCTCCGCTACGAGTGATGAGAACCTTTGTGAATCGGGGCCAAGATCACTGCTTCTGTTAATAGGATAATTAAATTAAATCATGAGCTGCTGCTTCATCAGTCCATAATTAAAATGTTTCTATGGAATTGTGTGCCAAATTCATTTTCTAGGAGGCTTGAAGTAGCAATTAGTAGCTTTCTCTCAGTGTATAAAAGAGCTAGGCAGTCTATCCGGCACTTGAAATTGCCCCTTAGTCGAAAAGGGTGGTCTCTACTGGATTTTAAAATGTACTTTTGGGAAGCCTTTGACTCTGGTATTAGGTGCCCTCTTACTGATTGTGAACTGGATTGTAATGTGTTTGCGTATCAAATAGGGGCTGGGTCTGACTGGAAGTTCTTGCTGTGCAGGCCTTCAAACCCTAACTACTTTAAGCAGGTTCAATTTGGGGTAATTACTGATGTCTGCAAGAAATGGGGTGGTATCTGCTCTGCTTTTCAGATTTAATTTCTACACTCTTTTGCACCTCTTTGGGGGAACCCATCCTTACCATTTATTTTTGCCTTGGCTAGGTAGTGCCTGTGATTTCTCCTCAAGACACACAGAGGGCTCAGAGCCTACCCACAGCTTTATCATTTCTTTGCTGTAGAGTCTTTCTCATTTCCTTCATTTTGGTTTGCCAAGGCATGCCTGCTTCATGTACTCTGTTTGGCCATTCCTCAGAGCATGGACCAAGTACTTGTGTCCATCCGCTGCTCTGGATTTTTGAGGTACTTTTTGTGTTCTAGCACTCCACATAAGTGCTTGTGTTTTCAGTCCGTCTCCCACATCCATGTTGCTTCTTTTAACTCTCAACTGCCCCCTGTCCATGTTGCTTTTTTTTCTCCTACCTCTCTGCCCTAGTCTGTTTCTTCTTCACCCTCACCTGCCCTCTACCTGGTTCATAAACTCCTTTTCCCACCCTCCCTCATTTCTGTTGTGTGGGTGAATCTGTAAGTAGTTTTAGTGGAAGATCAGTGTGCTCCTACAACCCTCCTGCCAGGAGCTGTTTGGTGCTGTTGTGGTTTCTGGTTTTCATTTTATTTCTTTTTGTTAGGATATCTTTTGTGTTTCGCGAGTAGCCTTGCAGGCAGCAAGCAGAGTGGAAGGAATGCTGGTTGTGTGGTGGTTCCCTTTTTGTGTACAGCAGTCAGTTGCTGCTCCTGAAACATTTTCATTTTTAGGTCTCGGCTACACAGTATGTGTGCTATCACTTTCTGTGCTGGCCTCTACCACTTCAATTGTGAACGAAGATCATTTTAAACAAAACAGACAAAACGTGGAGGTCTCTCGAGGGGACTTTTAACAAATACTTAGAAAAATAACAATACTTTGGATGTATTTTATCTGATAGCAAATGGCAGTTCTCTTCAGGGCGACACCTCTGATCTGGACTTTTCCCAGTTACTTCAGCTACCACTAGTAGATTATTTGCTTTTATCTTTGTGTGCTTTAGTGTGAAACTGGGGAACTAGGTTTTAGTCTCAGTGTCAGCTTTATATCCTGTGGCTCTGGGCACATCACTAAATCTCCCCATGCCTATAAACAAATTGTGAGCTTTTGGAATGTAATTAGTGGTCATGAAAAGCTCTTCGCTTTCAGCCGGGTTTGCTCTGCCTCCAAATACTGCAGAAAAATCAGCTAACAGGTAAAAACAAAGCCTCAATGTAAGGAAGGGCAAATAGATACTTGTTTCCTGGCTGAGCTGTACAAACTGAAACCAGAAAACCTGGATGAATTTCAGCTTTCAGCTTAAAATGTGTGCTCTTGGGTAAATATTGTATTTCACCAAATCTTTATTTCTTCATTATTGCATGTGACAGTGCTTTCAAATATGTGAGTTCAGAATACCAGTTGGACAAAACTATCACTTCCAAGAAGTACTTCTCAGTGCAGTGCTATAATGTGTCTTATTAATGTGTAAGGTTCCAAAGGGTAAGCAAAGACACTTTTTTGAATTTTGAAGAAACACACTGTGTTGTGTTGCTTGACTTCCCAGCGTTGTGTTGCTTGATGTGCCCTCCTCTGTTGTGTTGCGTGGTCCTCCTCTCCGGTCAGTCAAAAAGACGCTATGCGGCAGACAGCACTGAATGCATTCTAGCACTCTTTTTCACGACTTTCGGTCATGCTGAACAGCAGTTGTGCTGCTATACAAGATGGATAAAATACATTGACACTGACAAAGCAAATAGCCCTTGCATTGCTGAGACCTATTGGCTTTGACAATGCTTGTTCAGGATGCTGTTGCTAGATCTTGGTACACCAGTAGGATTAACGCTGCAGGGCAGCTATGCGATCATCAGGATTTAAGCACCTTTGCTGTCCTACAGAAAGTATATACATTTGGGTGATAGTTATTTTATTATTTGGATCTTCCGTCATTTACTGACCACATATGAGGAGGACGATCTAGGTAGACTTGCACGAAAGTGAACGGTTAAGGTCGGTTTGCCTGACCAGGCATCGGATATTGAGGGTTTCTTTGAAATATTCTACTCCTCTGTTGTCGCCATTAACCTGAAGTTATAAAAATTTAGAACCATTTGTATGTTGTATTATTCTTCAGAAAAGGTAGATAAATGGGGTCTGAATACGTGTGACAACAGGAATGGTTGCCCAAGGTATGGATTATGTGCTGCAGACATAATTCATATGTTTGCTGGATGCCCACTCTTGACACAATACTGGGACGATATTGCTCAGCATCTTTCTCAGCTTTTGCAGGCCGATGGACAGCTAACTGTTTGAGATATTATGCTAGACTGGAAAGAAGATACAGCCCAGTGTATATCTATAACTATATCTGTTGCAATGATCATGGCTTTCCTATGTATTGCCAGGGAATGGAAGGGAGCTCCCACAGTCTATCCGTGGTTTGCGTTCTTTGGTCACATTTGTGAGAAGGAGGTTGCAATTCTCCACCTTAGTGGTAAAAAGGTTGATAAATGTATAAGTCAAATATAAGCCAAATCTGGGCACCCTTCTGTCGACGTTAAAGATTTTGTATGTGTTTCAGTTCATTGAGTTTCCATTCTTTTTTTGGTTTATTAATGTGACATGAATCATGATACATGGAAGATAGGTATGTAAATAGCTATGGGGAATTCTGATACATTTGGGCTCTTATGTTGTGTTATATTTTCCTTTTTTTGTTGTTGTGCTGTCATCTGTTTCTTTTACCCCCTTCTTCTTCCTTCCTTTTTTTTCTTTCTCTAAGGGTGTTTTCTCTTCTAGTTTTCGAAAGTATTTTAATGTGTTCTTGTGCCACATCCTAATAAAGTGAACTATCCAAAACGCTTGAAATCAAAAAGTAAACTTTATATATTTAACACAATCATGATGAACTGCTTAAAGATGATGTACTTATGACATTTAGTAAACAATGTAGCTTAAAAACATTTTTTTTATGAGATTTGAATAAATGTCAACTGTTAATTGAAATGCGTTCAAACGAATGTATTACAGAATGTTGTTTTTTGTTTTACAACCTCACCTTTTACCATTACAGCTTTGTGCAGAGAAAGCATATTTCCATGAAAATTTATGTTTTTTTCATACCATGCAATAATAGGCACATGTCATTGTTTTTTTAGTGACTGTGTAGAAAGATTTGCTTATGTGTGAATTTTCACTTTCCTGTTCCTTTATGTTATATTTTACTAATCGGAGCAAAATTCAGATGTGCATTAGTGTAAATACCACAAAACATAACTTAACAAAAAGAAAGAAACCTACCATTCCAGCTTCTTCTAGGGCAGCTTGGTTCTCTGAGGCATGGCCGGAAAGGGATTTTGATTGAATCACAAATGAACCAACCATGAATGGTGTACAGGCAAGAATAAGTAGAGTTAGTTGCCATCCGTAAACAAACGAAATTATGAACGCTGTAAGCAAGGTGGAAGTCGTCAGGCTGAATATAAATAGACGGTCTCCAATTGCCTGGAAAGATAGAATGCTTTGGTGAATTTGGTATATGTACCATATTTGATATGATTTTGGAAACAGTCCTTATTTATTGTTTAGGCATACCCCTTTGGCTTGAGATGCATCTGTGGCAAGACGTGTGATCCAAATTCCTACATCATTCCTTCGATCATCAAACCATCCAATTTCCTAGAACAGCAAAGTATAGAGCATATCATAACATATGATTCATAGACACAGTGATTATCTGTAGCCTTACAAAATCCATCACACCGTCTAGGTTTATACAAATGTGCACAACTGTATGTTCTGCGTAGTACTGAGTAGTACATGGCTAGGATATTTCTGTTATGGAGAAGAGAATATCATATTAAACAGTAAACGTGTTATGGTAAGTTGCTCATGTAATGCAGCCAACCCTCAAACACATTTCTTTTTATAAAAAGTAAACTTTTGTTCTAGATCCAGCACAATTGCCTTTAAGGAAAATGGGTTGAAGATTTATTTTTTAAAGAAATTTTACTTTTACCCCAGCAGGCTACCATCCCTGTGATGGCCACCAATTAGACAGAGTTACAGTGTATGACCTGCATCACTGAGATTCATGCTTTACTTATTGCACAAATACTGATTGCAATTGGTGACCAGAGTTTTGTGACCAGTTTGTGGTGCATCTGGAAGCTCATTCCAGACTTGTGTTTTGTGTGGTTCTGTGTAGGAAAGTACCCTCTTTTTAGCATGTTACGCCCAATTTCTACCTGATATCAGTGTGTTTCACTGTGTCACTGGGATCCTGCTAACCAGGACCCCAGTGCTTCTGCTCTCTCTCCTCTAAATGTTGTCACTGCATACTGGTAATCCAGAATTTCACCCAATATTGGCATACAAGTCACCCCCTACAAGTCCCTGGTATATGGTACTTCACCCCTTATAAGTCCCTAGTATATGGTACTTAGGTACCCAGGGCATTGGGGTTCCAGGGGATCCCTATGGGCTGCAGCATTTCTTTTGCCACCCATAGGGAGCCCATGCAAAGGCTTCTATAGGACTGCCCTTGCAGCATGTGTGAAATGGTACACTGCACCAAGTCACTTATAAGTCACCTATATGTCAGGTCTTCCAACCCTGAAGGCTAGGTGCAGAGTACCTGTGTGTGAGGGCACCTCTGCACTGGCAGAGGTGCGCCCGCGTTGTCCAGGACCATTTTCCCAAGACTTTGGGAGTGCGAGGACGCCATTTTATGCATGCACTGTACTTAGGTCACTACCTATGTACAGCTTCACAATGCTAACTCCGAATATGGCCATGTTTGGTATTAAACATGTTGGAATCATACCTCAAGGCCTTTGCAAGCATTGGTTGTATGATGCCATGCACTCTGGGGGCTCCTCCTTAGAGGACCTCCAGTACTGCCATTAAAGTTTTCTCAGGTTTTCCAGACAGTCCCAGCTGCTGTCACCTAACAGACAGGTTTCTGCCCTCCTGTTGCTCAAGCAGCTCGAGCCCAAGAAGGCTGAACATAGCATTTCCTTTGGGAGAGGGGTGTAACACCCTCTCCCTTTGGAAATAGGTGTTACACGCATGGCAGGGGTAGCCTCCCAGAGCCTCTGGAAATGCTTTGAAGGGCACAGATGGTGCCCTGCTTGTTTAATGCAGTCCACACCAGTTCAGGGACCCCCAGTCCCTGCTCTGGCGCGAAACTGGATAAAGGAAAGGGGAGTGACCACTCCCCTGTCCATCAACACCCCAGGGGTGGTGCTCCGAGCTCCCTTGGTTTTGCCATCTTAGATTCCAAGTTGGCAGGGCACTCTAGGAGCATCAGAGTGGCCAGTGCCAGCAGGTGACGTCACAGCCCTCCCCTCCTAGGTGCTTACCTGTGTAGCTGACCAATCCCCCTTTCAGGGTTATTTAGGGTCTCTCCTGGGTGGTTCTTCGGATTTGGATTTGAAGACTCCAACAGGAATCCTCTGCATCCTTTACTTCACCTTCTTACCAACGGAACTGCATCTGCACCTTCCAGGAACTCTACAATCTGCAACAAAGAAGCAAAGGCGACCTCTGCAACAATATATCTTCAGCTCCTGCCAGCAACTGCAACTGTTTCCAGGTCATGAATCCTCTGATGACTGCCTTTCTTCATCCTGCACCAGAAGAACGAAGGGATCTCCCTTGAAGTGAAGGGGTCACCTTCCTGCTTCAGCAGGAACCTCTCTGCAGTGACAACTGGTGACTTGTGTCCCCTCTCCTGAAGAAGTGCGAGGATCAAACAACACGGGTGGTGGACTGAAGTGGTCCTGATGGTCCAGACGTCCAGCTGTCCAACTTTGGTAGAGGCAAGAGCTTGCCTCCCCACGCAAGACAGTACCCCCTTGCGCTGCATGTTTTGCAGCTGCCAAGGCTTGTTGGCATCCTTCCACGAAGTTCTTCATGCACCGTGCAGCTCTGGCCCTCAGCACTCTTTCCTGTGACGCACAGATTCCTGAGTGGTTCTCTGGCAGCATGGGACCCCTTTGTGTAGTGCTGCATGGGCCTCCTTTTGCGCCTCTTTGTCCCCATGCTGTGGGACTCCTGTGCATGCTGCCTGGTCTTATGAGGGCTCTCTGAGTTGCTGAGAGCCACCTCTGATTTCCCCTCCTTGGTAGAGTCCGCCAGGTCCCTCCTGGTCCCGGGCAGCACTGTTTTCCGCTAACCGCAAGTTATGTGCATGCCAAGGCTCGTTGGTGGAATCAAGCAACGAAAACCAGACTACAATCATCCATCCGGTGTGCGACATCGCCTGCACCAACCAGGAACCCACATCCGTCTTCGTGGGTGCAGCACTGACTATTGTTCTTCACCGGTGGTTCTTCTTTTGCAACTTAATCCGGGTTTGCAGGGGCTCCTGCTCTCCCTGGACTCTTCAGTGCTTCTTGGACTTGCTCCCCTTCCTCGACAGGTCTTCAGGTCCAGGAATCCATCAGTGGTGTCTTGCAGTCTCTTCTGGTTCTTGCAATATCTTCCTTCTCGTGTTCTTGTGTGTTCTAGGAAAGTTACTGTGATTTACTCCTGCTTTCTTGGGATCTGTGATCGGTTCTTTTACTTACCTTTGGATGTTTTCTAATACTCCCAGCGCCCCTCTACACCTTACATTTTCCTAGGTGGGAAACCGACTTTAGCATTTCACTATCTTAGTATATGGGTGTGTTCCCCATAGGCCCATTTCTAACTAAGGTATGTTTGGCATTTGTGTCACCAAAATAAAGTACCTGTATTTTTGTAACACTGAGGCCCGTATTTATACTTTTTTAGCGCCGCATTTGCGTCGTTTTTTGACGCAAAAACGGTGCAAACTTGCAAAATACCATTGTATTTTGTAGGTTTGCGCCGTTTTGCATCAAAAAGCGGCGCAAATGCGGCGCTAAAAAAAGTATAAATACGGGCCTGAGTATTTTCTTTCATGTGTGTGAGTACTGTGTGACTACAGTGGTATTGCATGGGCTTTGCGTGTCTCTTAGTTAGGGCTTGGCTGCTCATCCACACTACCCCTAGAGAGCTTGTCTTCTAGACACTGACTACATTTTACTAATAAGGGATAACTGGACCTGGTAAAAATGTAAGTACCTTTGGTACCCACTACAAACCAGGCCAGCCTCCGACACTCTGTACCTCAAAATGAAGAGATGTTCCCCAACAAGAAGCCAAACAATGGATATTTTCTTAGCACATGATAAAGGAGCTGTTGGCTCCTTTCTTTGTGTTTCTGTGCTTCAGAAAGAAGGCAGATATTGTTTTGTGCTTACGCTAAAACACACACACTAACTCTTTGAGGGGATAATGATACAAAATGTTCACTTTGAAATCCTTCTTTTAGAGAACCATTGTGAAACTATGAAACCGTGTGAGAGTCAGAAATTCAACAGTTTTTGGCTATCCCCTTGTAATCCTAACCTCCTGAGTCATTTTTCCTGTTCGTGGAGTGGGAGGGCCGGTGGAGCCGAAATGTGGCTCCAGTCATCTCTCCTATGTCCCTCCCTTCCTCTCATCAACAGGAATGAGTGCTTGACTTGGATGTTGCTGTGGCAGTAACAGCTACACTTAACCCTACCAAAGCCTTGCCCGACAGCTCAACATTAAATAAATCTCGGGGAGCTAAATAATTCCTCTTAGTTTGATATCATATGTGTGTGATATTGTTAGTGATGTAACACACACAATAATAATGAGGTGGCCCGCTAACTTGTGGTGATGTTTTCCATGGCAGCATAGTCTTTAAACACAGGGACATGCCATTGAGGACAATTAAGTTGGACTCTTGAAAGAGAAAAATGTACATAAAATAACCTGCTTACATTCAAGGTTGAACAATTCTCTCTAGTAGGTGGTGACACTATGAATAAGGGGGAAAAGCTGGATGTTTCTTGGCTGCACCTCCACAACAAAAAAAACAATGGCTGCAAAAAAAGCTTTCTATAATGAGCTTGGCAAAATCTGCACTGATATGCTAAATATTGTTCAGGCATTTGATCTTTTCTTTAAGAATCCATTTATATCTGAGTGGTCAAACACGAAGGCAGTGGAAAAGCTTTTCTTGTCCTCCCTTAATCTACCTTGAATTTCTGATGAAGGCAGGCAGCTGCTGCACAGTAAAACCACTCTCAACGAGATTTCAAAAGTAATGTCCAGCTTTTCTTACAAGAAATCTCCAGGGCAAGGAGGACATATATACACAATTTCAGAAATCAAGTGAGAGGTGCTTTATCCATAATGTTGTATATACTACAAATATAGATAGTGAAACCTCTGGATCCTTGACATCCATCTTCAATATTACATTGATCACACTAGTTTCCAAACCCAAAAAAGCTCATTTCATTGTGCCATCTATCAACTGATCCCACTGATTAAAGGGGACATCAAAATCCTAGATAACTTCAAGTTGAACATATTATGGTGAATGATCACCTGCCAGGTGATGAGACACAGTGGGATCTTAACTGGCCTGCAGGTCTTCAATAATACATCTACATAATTTATCACATCTCTTGTGGAGTGCAAAAGCCTCTTTCGAGAAAATCCCTCTCTCTCCTTAGATGCAGATGTATGTTGAGTAGGGGACATGTTCAGAGCCCTAGAAAAGGCTGGACTGGGACAGAAGCAACACTGGCTTTACACAAACCCAATAGAATACATTGTGGTGCTTTCTGTCTGACTTGTTCTCTGTGGAGAGGGGTGCTAGTCAGGGTGGCCCTTTATCCTCTCTTCTTTTTTATTAAAGCTAGAACCACTCTCTGCAGTCATTTACCAAGCTACAGAAATTAAATGGATGCTGACCTCAGCAGAGAATACAAAGCCTGTCTCTTGGATGATTATATTTTACTCACACTCACTAATGCCAAGATTGTAGATGGGTGGGCCACAGACATAAATAACCAAAATCTACTACTCAGTATGACAAACAACAGTTCATTTGCTGGTTTCATCTTCAATTCTCCCTATGAGAAAGGGTACAGATAATAAAGATGACAGTAGCACCCCATTCAAATATTCACTCAGGCATATCCCTAGAAAGAGTTGACAAAGGCATTTTCTCATTTGTATTGTGATTGATAAAACCCTACTGAAGGTTTACAACTAAAATGCAGAGTCTAGAGCAACTTGCCTTCAATTGCTATATACTGAATCCTACTATGTTTTCCGCCGGCTAGCTCAACTGTATATTACAATACTCATTTAAAATCCTCACCATTATTGTTACACAACATTCACGTTCTACAAGCCCCATAGGGGTAAGATATAATATATATAGTACACAACCTACAGACCCCATCCACCCAACAGGAATACTCAATCCTCTTGTGTGATCTGGAAGGCTGTTTACAATAAACTGCTAATTAACCACCTGTTTCATGCATTTGACCCATTTATAGGGTAATGTTGGTCTCCTAATAGGTGAAATTAAGCTAGAGTGGGATACTTTGCCATCCACCAGTAAATCTACACTGGATCACATGATTACTGTTGGTTATTTTGAGAAATTCAAGTTGGAGGGTTCCAGGGCAATCACAAAGTACTGAGCCCCAAATGTAACTACAGAGGTCTTTTACCTCTGGTGCATAGTCCAGGATTTCATTTCATCCACTGGCTGCCAGTCATGGAATAGAATGAATATCAGTACCAGGGCAAAGAAATTTCATGTAATATTGTTTGCATGCAATACCTGTGACAAAAAACAAATATCAGAATAGAAGGGTCTGATAGGGGTTTAAACGTTTGGTAGCGACAACCTGAGATGGAGTATAGCTAGCTCCCTGACATGTATGCCCTTGGAGGGGGACATATGGGCCTGGTGTACAAAGCCTTGATTGGCAGAAAGTGTTTGTAAATTGGGCACCAAGTTTTTTGCAAATGATTTCTGATTTTTCAAAACTGACATATAATATTAGATTGGTTTGTTAAATCACAATTCAGAGGGGGTTGAAACAAAACGTGCCTCATTACTATTTATGAAGAAGGCTGAAAATAGTGACTCACTCTGATTGGATGCCATCAAAGGAATGGAGGTCTACGTCTGTCAGTAGACCACAATGCCTACAATTGTATTTAAATAAAGTTATTTCTTTCAAATGGAGCCCGTTTTCTTTCAAAGAAATGGATCTGCATTTAAGAATAAAAAATAAACAAGTTTTGTTAAGTGTTGACAGTGGTCCCCTGGACCACAGACCATCCCCAAACAAAGCTTTTTTTATTTTCACAAGGAAATGGGCTAACACCTTTTTATGGTAATGTTTCAATTGTTTGCAAACAAATTGTGTTTTCAAATCATTAGTAAATAGCATTGTGAATCACAACTTGGAAGAAATACCCTACACATTCCCCTTACAAATTGTGATTTAGAATGCATCTATTAACACATTTTGCAATTTGGTAACAACGCCTGTGATTTAGCAAACCACGGGCTTTGCAACACTATCCGGCTTCTTGTATCACGCCCATAGTCCCATGGTTTGAAATACATAATGTTCTAGTGCTTATTTTTAGAATCTTCCCCATAATATCCTATGGCAATTGTAATGCGGATGGGATATCCATCACGTTTGTGATGGAGTAACCCGTCTGCCAAACTCTAAATTAGATCCTAAATCCTTGATAAGAAATGTGATGCCTGCACGGCTGTTGTGCAGAGAGGGCCCGCATGGTATCAGGTCAAAGGTTGCTAATCAGTGGCATGATTTTTTGGCAATGATAAGTCTATTCATAGTCAGTTTCTAAAGATGTTTAGAGTCCTGGATGCACCCAGCATAAAACAAGTATGGTACTTAATGCGATCAAGTTTCCAGTAGAGAAAAGTGTCCTTAAGGGTAGGTTTAATGGAGGTCATTGGCATAAGAAGGTGAGATTAGAATACCTGTGGCTTCAGACCACTAGCGAGTGTTATGTAGCATGAGAGCCCTCTCTCATATATGATTGATTGATAAAGAAAAAAACCCAACTCAATGGTTTGATTCCCCTAGTTTAACCTGGGAGAGATTTGTATTTAGAAGTGGGTTCAGACCTGTTTAATCCGCCTTACACTTTTTTGATTTTAGAACTCTAGTAATTGGTCCTCTAATGTGAGAGGGTCCGAGTAACTGAGCCTCATTCATTGTAAGGTTCTGATAAAAAGGTTTGTTTTGAGTGGTAACCAAAAGTGTCTGCCTTTTAAGATATAGCATGCAGCTGCACAGCTGGAGTAGGATGTTCTATGCTAATTATACATGCACACATCTACACATTCATTACATATGTGTATGGGTTTGAGAGATCAGGACTGCTTATTCAGTCATATATCTGTACACATGTTGCCTGTCGAAGAATGAAAACACTGTTTTGGCATGTGTAGGCCTTACAATCTAACTGTACATCCAAAAGAAAGGTCCCCTTTCTTTTTGACTAGAGTGAGTCTGCAGTGTTTTACTATAAGCCTTTGTTGCTTTACTTTATTCACACTGTTGGGGAAACTGCACTGTAGGAGAAAATATTAATGTTTGATTGCCTGATCATTAATAATTAATGCTATTTTATAAGTTTAGTAAGGTTCATAGTGCAGCTAAATATTTAGTTAGCATGTTTGCATTCTTTCATGTAATTTGTTTTTTGCAATATTTTGTTGAGGTAGCCACTAATGAGAATCAATTTTAAACATCCCTGCTGGGGAAAGCCAATTACTCTGCTTGCCCGTAGGTATATCAAACCCTCCCCAGGAAAATAGAGTACACCTAGTGGAGGAGAGGGTGAGGAGACATCTACATTGCCTTAATAACTGATATGCCCTTCCCACAGAGAAAAAAGGGAAACAAGCAGACCTCTGATACAACTCACACTAGGAGTCTGGATCTCTTGGAGAGAAGGAACAAGTTTTGCAGTATCAAAGCTAAAAACCAGGGAGATCTCTTGCAAACTATAACTTGATTTTGCTATCTTGGGAAACCATAGAAAGTTGGGGTGAATCAGCCTATGGACTGCTCTCAGAACAGTCAACAGGGTTGGGGGATTGATGTGGCATCTCTGGACTGGACAAAGATATCCTGATTGGAGAATATCCCGACTCCACCTTTAAGCTCCTGCACAGGAGAGGAATTCTGAGAGAAGAGGAATCTAAGGAAGGAAAAGAAGGCACCAACAGTATAGATGAACTCCTGTCTGGAGTTAAGGGACACTATGAACTCATGCTTTCTAGAATTCTTTCTCCACGGCTAGCGGCTAGGGGCACTGACCTCTCCACTCCCTCTGGGAAATATTGGAGGGTGGACTAGCTGGGGACTTTGAAGGAGAGGATTGTTCTGAACTTCTGTGGATCAGTTCTGGTTTGAGGAGCCTAGGAAGGCATAGTACTGACTACTGAAAGACACATACTTGCAATGCAAGTCACCTGGGGTTCATTTCATTACTGGAGTGCAGGCAGGCAGTGTAGGCTGTCTTGAAAAGGTGTTGCTGCTGTCACACCTCAGGAAGGAAGTCAGGTCACTGTGGCTCCCTTGCAACAGAGCAAAAGCAGTCTGAGACAATGCTCCTGAATAGTCTAGGATCTCTGAAAACCCACTTTTGACTCTATCAGAAAGCACTGCTGAAATAATAAAGGCAAGGGGGCCCCACATTTACAGTCTTGTTAGCTAGATCATAACACAAGGAGTAAAACAGCCAAGAAAACCATCCAAAAAGGCACCACACAGCAGAGACATATGCTCCTTTGTTTTCCAGTCATGTACAGACTCTTGCATCATTCAATGGGTCCTCTGAGGTCGTGACGGGCCACAGAACTCTACTGTTTCTTGGCAGTTTTGGCATCATCCAGAGAGCTCATATACCTATGGGTATTCCCATGGGGGGGGGGCAGAGACACACCATGGTCATGCTCTTATACATTTCATTGTCTCCAAGAGGAGCCCTTGCTCTGGAGGAGAAGAAGAGGGCCAATAATTGCTAAGTGTTGCTGTGATCCCACTCTTGGTTTGCCTGGTGTGCACCAGTGCTCCAGAAGCACCACTATGTACCTCCTAACATAGCTGGGGGAGCAGGAGGTATACAAAAGAGTGATGAAAGGAATGCTGAATTAATCTCAGCAACTGTTGATTATTCGGGCCGCATCTGAGTCTATTTTTTTATTGCACACTATGCCACCTGAACGTGGACCCAATCATATGCAAATTCATTTTCACCCTGAATCTTGACCCTGCTCCAATGGGAACAGTTCAGCCTCAACTGCCAGGCTAGGTCCCCCTTGAACTAGAATACAAGAAACCCACTACTGGTTTCACTCGAACTAGGGTTCATCAGCCAGGTATAGCTTGGTTCTAGCTGACATATCTGTCCCACTAAGGTTGACAGTGGCGTAACAAAGGCCCTGCAGCTCTTGCACAGCACCTGGCCTGAGTGAGTCCGGAGGGGAGCTTCCTCTATGTTCTTTGCAGGGGGCCCCCTCCAGTTTTGGTATGCCACTGAAGGGTGACACACTAAAGTGTACAAAAAAAGAGATGGATAGAATGCTTGAAGGAATGCTTGCACAAAGAACACCCGGCTTGTGCTGATATTTTCTGGAGACAGGAAGACAAGTTACCTATTATCTCTCCGGCAAAACAAGTCTGCCACACAGGAGAGTAGATAGTTCAAGAGACAGCTCCCTCTCAGGCTCTGGAAGTGCTGGACTTATGGTGAGGTGGCCAGTCCATGTAGTCTTGGGACTACCACGAGCCCCATCCTGCTAAATACACAGGTGCCCCACAAATGGGAGGCAGGGGAACAAGCTCCCAGTTGAAGAATAAAACATAAACAGGATCAGCAGTTACATATAGAAAAGATAAAGAGCCAGGGAAACGTTCTCTATAGCATTGCCACAGCAAATGATAACTCCACAGTAAAAAAGTGCCCCAGAGTGAACTGGGAGGCTCATTCTCTATTTGGGAGCATCCTAAATATGTAATTAAGCCTGAAAGAAGTATCTATCTTTATCAACTGTACTTTACCCCAGAATGAGAGTTGTAGGTCAGACCACCGCAAAAAGTTTGAATCATTTTTATCTATCAATGTCTATATTTTGTCTACAACCATGTCTTCTAGCCCTTATTGACCAAAATACCAAGATATTGCAAGCAAATGTTTTCCACGTGAAGCCATACTCATCTAGCCATAGACAGTGCTTCACTTTTGCCCCTGTTAATCCTTTAGTCCAAGAGACTGAGATGTCATCCATCAATGACATAAGACACAGGATTGAGACATTCGGGTAACTAAATGCTAAGAGAATGTCATTGGCATACAACATCAATTTACTTTCTCCTGCCTCAGTTTCTATACACTGTATGTGCTCCCTCTGTCACATGGCATCTGCCAGGAGCTCTAAAACCAGTACAAAGAGGGGCACAAAGAGATGGCAACCTCGCTCATCCCGTTGGGTATCATACATGTATGTGACATGTATCCCCTACAGTCCATATGTGAGGGGGGATTGGTATGGAGTCATCGTATTTTTGCTATGAAGTCTAGACACGGGTCTGATCTTCCCAGAGTGTCGCATACGTATCCCTATTGGACTCTATCAAAAACATTTTCAGCGTTTAATGATAGTAGTATTTTATAACCTGCATCTTTTTTTCATTTGCCATAATATATTTGCTAGAGTCCAGATGTAATTTCTGGAGGAGTGACCTGGCGCAAATCCTACTTGGGATTCATGGATTAAGCTCAGCAATATCTTTTTCAGTCTATTTGCCAATACTTTGGCCAGAATTTTTAGATTGGTGTTCACGCCTGAAATGGGACTTCAATTGGCACAGCTACTGTGTCACCTCATTAATAGCATGAGGGCCTAGGGCCCCCAACACTACACACCTGTGCAGTTGTTACAGCAACGGTGATCATTCCTCCATTGGTCTGATGCAGTCCATATTCCAGGTACAATTCCTATTCTTCAGGTTCGATGAAAAGTTTGTGCTTATAAGTTCCCGTAACCAGCACTGTGGCACCCTAGGGAATATTCAATTTTTGGAGAAAGGGTCTGTAGGAGGCTGGCCTGGCTTGTAGTGGGTACCAGAGGTACTGACACCTTGTGTCAGGTCCAGTTATCCCTTATTAGTGTAGAAGAGGTGTTTCTAGCAGCTTAGAATGATAGAAGGTAGCTATGGCAAAACAGCTTAGGCTGAACTAGGAGACATATAAAGCTCCTACTATACCACTGGTGTCATATGCACAATATCATAAGAAAACACAATACACAGAGTTACTAAAAATAAAGGTACTTTATTTTTATGACAATATGCCAAAAGTATCTCAGTGAGTACCCTCAGTATGAGGATAAGATATATACACAAGATTTATGTACACAAACCAAAAGTAGGTAAGTAATAGCAAGAAAAGTAATGCAAACAGTGTAGGATTACAATAGATTGCAATAGAAGCACATAGGTATAGGGGCAACACAAACCATATAATCCAAAAATGGAATGCGAACCACGAATGGACCCCAGACCTATGTGAGCTTGTAGAGGGTCGCTGGGACTGTAAGAAAACAATGAGGGTTAGAAAAATAGCCCACCCCAAGACCCTGAAAGGTAGGTGTAAAGTGCACCTGCTACCCCCAGAGAGCACAGAAGTCATGATAGGGGGGTTCTACAGGAAGAACAAACACCAGCAATGCAACAACAGTGGATTTCCAGACCTGAGTACCTGTAAGACAAGGGGACCAAGTCCATTAGTCGCGACAGTGTCGAGAGTGGACAGGAGCACAGGAAATGCCAGCTGAGGGTGCAAGGAAGCTGCCACCTGTTGGAAGAAGCTTGGAGTTCTGCAAGAAAGAAGAGGACTAGGGACTTCTTCTTTGGAAGACTGATGTCCCATGTTGCGATGAAGCTTGCAGAGGTGTTCCCAGGCAGATAGACTGCCAACAAGCCTTGCTAGCTTCAAGGGTCATAGTAGAGGTTTTTGGGTGCTGCTGTGGCCCAGGAGGGACCAGGATGTCGCAACTTGGAGGAGGAGACAGAGGGGGCGCCCAGCAACTCAGGAAGCCCTCACAGAAGCAGGCAGCACCCACAAAAGTACCTGAACAGGCACTTGGAAGGAAAGTGAACCGGAGTCCATGTGAAGTCACAAAAGGGAGTCCCATGATGCTGGAGGACACCTCAGAAGGTTGTGCACTGCAGGAAGGAGTGGTAGGGACACAGACTTGGCTGTGCACTAAGGAAATCCTGGAAGAGTGCACAGGAGCCGGAGCAGCTGCAAATCACGCGGTTCCCAGCAATGCAGTCTAGCATGGGGAGGCAAGGACTTACCTCCACCAACCTTGGACTGAAGAGTCACTGGACTGTGGGAGTCACTTGGACAGAGTTGCTGAGTTCCAGGGACCATGCTCGTCAGGATGAGAGGGGACCCAGAGGACCAGTGTTGCAGTCTTTTGGTGCCTGCGTTAGCAGGGGGAAGATTCCGTCGACCCACAGGAGATTTCTTTGGAGCTTCTGGTGCGGGGTGAAGGCAGGCTACCCCCAGAGCATGCACCACCTGGAAACAGTTGAGAAAGCCGGTAGGATGAGGCGCTACAATGTTGCTAGTAGTCATCTTGCTACTTTGTTGCGGTTTTGCAGGCGTCCTGAGCAGTCCGGAGGTCGATCCTTTGGTAGAAGGTGAAGAGGGAGATGCAGAGGAACTTTGGTGATCTCTTGCATTCATTGTCTGAAGAATTCCCCAAAGCAGAGATCCTAAATAGCCAAAAAAGGAGGTTTGGCTACCAAGGAAGGAGGATTGGCTACCAAGAGAGGTAAGAGCCTATCAGAAGGAGCCTCTGATGTCACCTGCTGGCACTGGCCACTCAGAGCAGTCCAGTGTGCCCCCAACACCTCTGTTTCCAAGATGGGAGAGGTCTGGAGCACACTGGAGGAGCTCTGGGCACCTCCCCTGGGAGGTGCAGGTCAGGGGAGTGGTCACTCCCCTTTTCTTTGTCGAGTTTTGCGCCAGAGCAGGGCTGGGGGATCCCTGAACCGGTGTAGACTGGCTTATGCAGAGATGGGCACCATCTGTGCCCATCAAAGCATTTCCAGAGGCTGGGGGAGGCTACTCCTCCCCAGCCTTCACACCCATTTCCAAAGGGAGAGGGTGTAACACCCTCTCTCAGAGGAAATCCTTTGTTCTGCCTTCCTGGGCCAGGGCTGCCTGGACCCCAGAAGGGCAGAAACCTGTCTGAGGGGTTGGCAGCAGCAGCAGCTGCAGTGGAAACCCCGGAAAGGCAATTTGGCAGTACCCGGGTACTGTGCTAGAGACCCGGGGGATCATTGAATTGTCACCCCAATACCAGAATGGTATTGGGGTGACAATTCCATGATCTTAGACATGTTACATGGCCATGTTCGGAGTTACCATTGTGACGCCATACATAGGTAGTGACCTATGTACAGTGCACATGTGTAATGGCGTCCCTGCACTCACAACGTCCGGGGAATTTGCCCTGAACGATGTGGGGGTACCTTGGCTAGTGCCAGGGTGCCCACACACTAAGTAACTTTGCACCCAACCTTCACCAGGTGAAGGTTAGACATATAGGTGACTTATAAGTTACTTAAGTGCAGTGGTAAATGGCTGTGAAATAACGTGGACGTTATTTCACTCAGGCTGCACTGGCAGGCCTGCGTAGGAATTGTCAGGGCTCCCTATGGGTGGCAAAAGAAATGCTGCAGCCCATAGGGATCTCCTGGAACCCCAATACCCTGGGTACCTCAGTACCATATACTAGGGAATTATATGGGTGTACCAGAATGCCAATGTTAATTGGTAAATTTAGTCACTAGCCTGTTAGTGACAAATTTGGAAAGCAGAGAGAGCATAACCACTGAGGTTCTGGTTAGCAGAGCCTCAGTCAGACAGTTAGGCATCACACAGGGAACACATACAGGGCACATACTTATGAGCACTGGGGCCTTGCCTGGCAGGGTCCCAGTGACACATAGACTAAAACAACATATATACAGTGAAATATGGGGGTAACATGCCAGGCAAGATGGTACTTTCCTACACAACCCCCCCAAACGAAGAACAATAAGACTAGCCATGACCTGATGAGTCTTCATTGTCTAAGTGGAAATATCTGGAGAGTCCATCTGCATTGGAGTGGGTACTCCCAGGTCTATGTTCCACTGTATAGTCCATTCCCTGTAGAGATATGGACCACCTCAACAATTTAGGATTTTCACCTTTCATTTGTTTTAGCCAAAGTAGAGGTTTGTGGTCTGTCCGAACAATAAAGTGAGTGCCAAACAGGTATGGCCTCAACTTTTTCAGTGCCCAGACCACAGCAAAGGCCTCCATCTCTATGGCAGACCAACGCTTTTCTCTAGGGGTCAACCTTCTGCTGATAAAAGCAACTGGTTGATCCTGGCCCTCAGAATTCAGTTGTGATAAGACTGCCTCTACCCCCAATTCAGATGCATCAGTTTGAACAATGAATTTCTTGGAGGTACATGGGCTTTTTAGGACAGGTGCAGAGCACATGGCCTGTTTGAGCTCCTCAAAAGCTTTCTGACAGCTGGCTGTCCATAATACCTTTTTAGGTATCTTCTTACTAGTGAGATCATTAGGAGGGGCTGCTATGCAGCCATAGTTTTTATTGAATCTCCTTTAATACCCTGTGAGGCCTAAGAAGGCTCTCACCTGGGTCTGTGTTGTAGGGGGAACCCAATCTATGATTGTCTGGATTTTCCCCTGAAGTGGTGCAATCGGTTCTCCACCTTCCAGGTGTGCCAGATAAACCACCTTACCCTGCCCTATCTGGCACTTTGAGGCCTTAATAGTGAGGTCTGCCTTTTGCAGGGCCTCCAAAACTTTCCAAAGGTTGAACAGGTGCTCATCGCAGGTGGAGCTAAAGACAGCTATATCATCTAAATATGCTGCACTAAAAGCCTCCAACCCTTGCAGGACTGTGTTCACCAACCTCTGATAAGTGGCAGGTGCATTTTTCGAACCAAAGGGCATCACTGTAAATTGGTAGTGCCCTCCTATAGTTGAAAATGCAGTCTTTGGTTTAGCATCCTCAGCCAATTTGATCTGCCAATACCCTGTAGTGAATCCTAGTTTGTTTTAACGGGATAACAGGAGTTAGCTTAGCCGTAGGCTTGTAAACTCATGCCCCCGTCACCTAGTGACTTTTAACCTACTTAGCTTGCTCTGTCTTAGTCCATTTAATTATTTATTTGATTTAAGATGGCGGCCTTGTTTATAGTTAGGCCACTTGTTATGAGTTTTATTATCAGTGTCACTGCGCCAAGGCGTCAAGATCAAGTACGAAAGACAAACAAACAGTAGGTGTTCACTGAGGGATTTTCCCTCTTTATACTTTCGAGGGATTGTTGATATTAATTGCCGTCCCAAGCATGCCTGTTATCTATTGTTTTGAGTTGCACATACGTCAGGGGACCTTGTATATCTGTATAAATACATCACACTTTAGACAGATAATCAGAGGGATTCCGACCAGAGGGCATCGCCACCATCGCTGATACCGATGCTGCAGTCATCTTGACGCTGACCCAATCTTCGTGTACCTGTGGAGTCTGAGATAGAGACCTCATTCCAAGGTAACAAGGGTTGGGGGCTCCTCTCATGGACACGGCTTTGGCAGATTAGGTTTAACGAACCCGGCTCTCCTTTAGGTAGGAGGTTAGACCTATTCTCATTAGGGTATTAGGGCATATTCCATCTTATACATACATATATATTTCTTTCATATATTGCAAAATGGTGGGGGTCTTCATAACAATGACTCTCTTCTTCACAATACTGTTTCTTGGTATATTCATTATCCTAATCATTGCAGTTCATGCAACTTATCGCAAATTGCAGTTATGTTGAATAAAAACTATTATAACTTCATTGCATCTGTGTTATTGCCTTTGTTTGTATGAGACATAATATATCTGTGAGAAAAGGGTAATTTCCATTTAACCACGACAACCCTGAGAAATCTTACTTTGAGTCCATGCGTAAGCGACTGCTACAAATCACCTTTTACTATTGTGATTCTGGTGAGGTACTGCTAGTGAGCCGGTAAGGTTTGGACAACAGTTACAACTAGTTGTAGGAAAAGATTTAGTCACCTACAAACGAAAGTACTGTCATCCTGAGACCAGCAGTCTTGCTCAGAGCAAGAGTCCAAACTACGACATGGCGCCACCAACGATGGTGTTTAGGCACTAATTTACGGTTACCCTGACTATCACTGTCTCACAGACAACAGGTACCCTCAGTACCATTATACGGAGACGTCCATGGTCTTTGGGAGAATCCTCCTCAGCTGAACAGGTAACAGCTAATTAAGCTGTAGGTTGTTCGAGCTCGAACTCATAAAAAGGAAAAAACTTCCCCTATTTGGTGTTCCGTTTCTCTAACCAACTATGGCTGATACCATAGACATTCCTGCGAATGCTAGACATGCACTTACACAACATTTATTAGCGCATGGCCTTACAGAAGAGGGCGGGGATGTTACTTTGATTATAGAAGCGACTGAAGCATACCAAACAGAGACTTTTTACAGTTGGGTCACCTTTCCTGAGGCTGACCAAAGAACACATACATTTCACACATATGAAATTGCGAACGTACCTGTAAGATACTAAGCATACCAGTATCATGAAATATCGCTCACATATCAAGAGCATCAGAACTGGTTTGAAGGCGCCCTACCACATGTACTAAGACGGGTGAGGCTAGGTCCTTTGAGTAATGAGGGACCTACATTGCCTATGTTTGCCACATATACACCTCACCCAGGCATACAGACCATGCCGATCGCAGATTTACGGGTATTATATAATGAATTAGTGGCATTATAGAGACGATTGGTTCAGTTCGTAATGCAAACATTGAACACTACACCAGCGCGTCCAGCACAGCCAGTAACTGGTGGATATCAATTGGCTACTGGGATCAATCCACAGACAGTGCATACTATTATGGGGAAAGTGCCCACGGAACGGGAAAAAATACCGTTCTGGATTGCCCAGAAAACAAATCAGCTGGAAGCTGTGTTCCCCCATACGGGGCCACAGGAAAAACATAGACTGCTCACTATGTGCTTGCCGTTTGGGATGGTTCCCTCGGTGGATGACTGTGCCACATGGGGTAAGGTCTTCGCTGCCGTTTATACTACCACACATGGTATCCCTACACTTGCCAATTTACCGGAAGAGCCAAAACAAATACAAAATGAACATGGGGCTGCACCGGCCCTGGATCCGGGGAGGAAATTGATGCAAAACTTTGACGCCGTCTCCTCAATAATACTGAGTAATATTAAAGGGGAAGCGGTGGCACTGGCAATACGCCAGCATCTCCGGGAAACTCCAAATGTGGAACAAGAGAGACAGCTACCGAAAATAATTTCAGATACCTATACTAGTATAGGACGGGATAGTTAGGGAGCCAAACCTAAAAAATTTGAATTACCAAGTACCACCCATAAGGAAGGTACAAAGCAGGCACAAGAGGGCTCTAAAAAGCGCTGAGATAAACAAAAAGATTTCAAAGAGAGGAGAAATAGAAGAGCTGATTCTCCACATCCGGAGTACTCCGAAAGGAGGTATAATCTCAGAAATAGGGAAAACATTAGAACTCCAGACAGATATACTGATTCACGTCCTTCTCGTTCCTTTCAGGACGCACCGGATAAACGTAGCGAGAGAGGGGGCCGTCAAGATCGACGTCCGGAATACACGAAAGAAAAGAAAGACTCGCCACAGTCTACCATTAATAAAGAAGAAAAGACTCCTCAGCAAAAGCCACAGTTTAAAAAGAAGAAAGTGGCAGCACTGACAGTTAAAAATGCCAGTAGTATTGAGAACACTGTTGAGGAACAAGAAGTGGGCCGTGACTCTGTTGGACAGCACGGCAGAGGTCACAATATGTTGCCAGAGTCTGAAAGATCATCTGGATGCGACAGCAACTAGCGATTACATCGCAGTTGAGACGGCGGATGGCCGCGTCCTCCTACCCGATAGGGTTTATGATTTAACAATTCAGATAGAGGGAGACGTGCAACAAATAATTAGTGTAATATTTTGGGATGAACTTACTAGTGATATCCTATTGGCTGAGAGAGTCTGGCCCCCTGAACACGTCCGCAAGCTCCCGCATGGGGAAGATGTCATTTTGCCTTCTTTCTCCGATTTTGTTCCAGAGGCAGATAAAAAAGCCTATGCTGTTGAATGGGCTTTAGCGCAGGCACCTGCATTATACCGTAATCATGTAGGTTGGGACAAGGACTCTCCTTGTCATGTTATTCCCGTTAGGTCTACACCCCACCCGCAACCACAATACCCTGTTAAGCATGAAGCAAAAGCTCCGGTGTCGGAGATACTTGTCACAACTTGAGTACCAGGGAGTGATTGAGCCATGTACATCGGCAATGAATAATCCATTATTTCCCGTTGCAAAACCAGATCATTCATATAGAATAGTGGTTGATTATAGACACTTAAATAGTCATACTCGCACATATGCTATACAAAATTCACACAGCACAGCACTGATAAACAATATAGTGCGTAAAAAATATAAAACTACATTGGATATATCTAATGGGTTTTTCTGCCAGAATTTAGCACATGAAAGTAGGGACCTAAGTGCATTTTCATTTGGCTCTCAGTAACGCTTTTGTCGTTTACCTCAAGGCTTTAAAAATAGCCCAGGACTGTTTTCAGCCCGTGTGACATCAATTTTGCACGAGCTTGATTCCGATGCATTGTCCTATGTGGATGATATCTATCTCACTGACGACGCCCTCGACGTTCATCTTGCGAGGGTCGATCGGATCATTTTGGGATTTGCAGACCTCGGTTATAAATTTAATTTTAAGAAAAGCAAGATAGCGTTTCTAAGTGTATTGTTCCTGGGATATTAGCTATCAAATGAGAGGAAGAGCCTGGCACCGCACTTCCTAGAAAAGTGTGCTCAAATACAGCCTCCGAACACACTTAAGAAATTACAGTCATTACTGGGTTTCTTTAATTTTGGCAGAACATACATTCCAGATTATGCAGAACGCATCAAACCACTTTATGACTTAATTCAGCCGAATTATTCTAGCAGACGATGGACGATTGAACACACACACATCCTTAGGGACATACAACGGGACATGCTAGAAGCTAGACACTTATACACACGTGACAATAAAACAAATTTGGTCATCAGAATAATTGCTGGTGCCCTTGGATTTACTTATGTCACCTTTAATGAGGGTGACACAGTGCCGATAGCATATAAATCACACTTATACTCAAATGCTGAAAAACGTTTTGCACCTACGGAAAAGATTCTGACAGCAGTGCAGATGGCCATCATAAAGGAGAGGCCACTTGCCCAGGGCAAACGCATTATTGTTGTCTCCCCGGTGCCGGCCTTAGAGGCTGTCACTAAAGCGAGCGTTCCAAACGCTAAGGCATTACATCCACACTGGATTCAATGGGCAACGTCTCTGACTGCCACTGATGTTGATTATGTGTTTTACCCAAGACTTCAGACACAAGAATTTCTCCAGTATGAACAGGAGTACCCCGCTCCTCTACATATCTTGCCAATAGACAGTTATAAAACTATCATTTATACTGACGGGTCGGCACAACCAGCTGTAGGTACTAAACATCAATACTCGGCAGCTTGCGCAGCCATGTGCAGGATAATGGAAGACGGAGTTTTCCATCCTCACAATACCTACACGCAGACCTTAGGGGACTGCACTGGCCAGTTGGCCGAGCTTAAGGCTCTTCTTCTAGCGCTCGAACATACTGAGTCAGGAACCCAGACTTTGATCGTCTGTGATTCATATTACTGCGTCCAGTCATACAATGATTATCTCAATCATTGGAAAGTGAACGGGTTTAGAGATTCTAAATGGAACACCATTAAACACAAAGGCCCTAATTCTAACCTTGGCGGACGGCGGAGGCCGTCCGCCAAGGTACCGCCGTCAGAACACCGCACCGTGGTCGAAAGACCGCTGCAGTGATTCTGACATTTGCCCTGGGCTGGCGGGCGGCCACCAAAAGGCCGCCCGCCAGCCCAGGGCAAATCAACCTTCCCACTAGGATGCCGGCTCAGAATTGAGCCGGCGGAGTGGGAAGGTGCGACGGGTGCAGTTGCACCCGTCGCGTATTTCAGTGTCTGCTAGGCAGACACTGAAATACTTTGTGGGGCCCTCTTACGGGGGCCCCTGCCGTGCCCATGCCATTGGCATGGGCACGGCAGGGACCCCCAGGGGCCCCGCGGCACCCCCTACCGCCATCCTGTTCCTGGCGGGCGAACCGCCAGGAACAGGATGGCGGTAGGGGGTGTCAGAATCCCCCATGGTGGCGCAGCAAGCTGCGCCGCCATGGGGGATTCTAAGGGCAGCGGTAAACCGGCGGGAGACCGCCGGTTTACCCTTTCTGGCCGCGGCTGAACCGCCGCGGTCAGAATGCCCTGCGGTGCACCGCCGGCCTGTCGGCGGTGCTCCCGCCGACCCTGGCCCCGGCGGTCTTGTACCGCCGGGGTCAGAATCACCCCCAAAATGTTGTGGGGAAGGGTGGCTGATCTTAAGGATAAGCTACCATGTGTCCATGTAGTTCATACATTAGGACACCAAAATGTAGGAATACACGTTGCCGGCAATACATTGGCTGATGAAGCAGCCAAAGCATCAGTAGCTACGGCTTCTGTGGCTGCAGTGACTCATTCTCGGACGAGGTTGGATAATGAAATACTGATTGCCGTTAAAGCTTCGGCTGCAGGCAAGACCCTTCAGAAAGGATACCCTACGAACTATACTTACCATATCAGTGCACAGAATGTTGCTTATGCAACGATTCCTGGGATAGGTGATCGAGTAATCCCCAATGAAGACCAGAGATTAGAGCTGATTACAGCCGCACATGAGGGTGTCGCTTCTGCACATGCTGGTATACAGGCCACTATAACAATTCTACAACAACGATACTGGTGGCCTGGTCTATGCAGACGGACTAAACAGTATGGGCCAGATGTAGCAAATGTTTTGCGACTCGCAAACGGCAAAATTTGCCGTTTGCGAGTCGCAAAACGCGTATCCCAATGCAGAAATGCATTTCAGACTCGCAAATAGGAAGGGGTGTTCCCTTGCTATTTGCGAGTCGCATTGGGATGCAATACCATTTGCGACCGCATATGCGGTCGCAAATGGCATCGCAGTTACCATCCACTTCAAGTGGATGGTAACCCAATCGCAAATTGGAAGGGGTCCCCATGGGACCCCTTCCAGTTTGTGACTGGAGCCCAAAATATTTTTTCAGGGCAGGGAGTGGTCCAAGGGATCACTCCCTGCCCTGAAAAAAAACCGAAACTAAAGGTTTCGTTTTTTTTTAAAGTGCAGCTCGTTTTCCCTTAGGGAAAACGGGCTACACTTAAAAATAAAAAAAAACTGCTTTATTTAAAAGCAGGTCGCTAACATGGAGGTCTGCTGACGTCAGCAGACCTCCATGTTAGCGAGTGCCTATACTCGCAATGGGGCCGCAATTTGCGACCCACCTCATGAATATTCATGAGGTGGGTCATTGCGACCCCATTGCGAGTTGCAGTCGGTGTCTGAGACACCGTACTGCATAGCAATTTGCGACTTGCAAATTGCGAGTCGCAGGGACTCGCAATTTGCAAGTCGCAAATTGCTTTTTTCCTACATCTGGCCCTATGTCCTTTGCTGTGACATTTGTCAGCAGATTAAGGGCTCGAATATCAGACGCCCTCCGCAGATGTCCCTCTTAGTGTCAGACAAGCCACTCCAATGTGTGTACCTGGACCATCGTGGTCCCTTACAGCCTGATGGTGCATACAAATACATTTTAGTGGCTGTGGATTCCTGTTCTAGATTCCTGTGTGTATGGACACAGTGGTCGGCTGACGCCCGGACTGTTATAAAAGATCTGCTGATCTTTATCGGTACATATGCGGTTGCAACATTCCATTCGGACCAGGGCCCTGCATTTGTCTCTAAAGCTTTCAGTGACACCACGAGAATGATTGTTGTTGAACTCCATTACTCCTCACCATACCATACCATCCCGAGGGAAATTCGGTCGTGGAGAGGCGGAATCGTGATCTAAAGCAGTCCTTAACAGCTCGAGTATTAGGTTCAGGCCACAGTTGGTTACATCACCTATATGGGGTCCAGAGAGCACTGAATAATCTGCCAAGACGGTCCTTGGGGGTAAAGTCTCCATATGAGGTTCTCTTTGGGATACCTATGTATGTTCCCGATCTTGATGCCCATGTTATGGTTGCAGCAGAAACACCATTTGACATAAAAGAACGTCTCACTGTTTTACATGAGCTTCAACAATTTTGTGATGATAAATCATCTGCAAGTGCTGCCACCTTAGGAATAAGGGAATTGGCGAAAACTTCGACTGGCTGGATTCCTAACGTTGGGGATCTGGTTTGTGAGAAGATCGCTGTGAAAAAAGAGTTTGGTCCATCATACAGAGCACCTGTGCCGGTCTTGGGAATAAAAGGCACCAGGACTGTCATCCTTCCACCATTTTCTGGTTCTAAATCCAATAGATTCATCTCCATTGATGACATCAAATTACACCATGTGGCCGATTCTTCACAGTAGACCAGGAGGTCCCTTGGGTGGTTCCCGCTCCCCTTCCACTACCCAACAGGACATCCCTCTACATAGTAGGATGAACATCTCTGCTACTGACTATGCAACTATGTCCACTGCTGTTCCAGACACTTCCTCGACCATGGGGAGGGCGGAACATGAACTTTTGTTAATTCCAGTCACAACTTCAGTGACCACCCCGCTTCAAGATTTGGCTGTATTTTACACGAACACTTCCACGACTAATGATGTTGTCTATCAAGACCCTCCACGAGCGGTGGATCAGAATGCAACAGGTCCTGTGTTTGCAGAGACTTCCTCTGGCTATTTCGTAGACATTGATGATTTTTCTTTGGATTCATCCTCAACTAAGACTGACAAACTTTTGAGAAGTAGCAAACTGTATCGGTGGCTTAAAAATAACTATTTGATCTACCCATGGAACTATCTATGGTTCTGTTTGACATTTATTGCATTATTTTTATGGATTGGGTTTGTGGCTGTTTTCTTTTTGCTGATTAATGGTCACTATATTGCTGATCGCTCCTCTGTGGAGCCTGTTGATGAAATTTTAACACCACATCATTCTTCCCATAAGGTCCGACGAGATTTGTCCCATGTAAATATTACAGCTATACCAATTTCCGATGGGATTATGTGGGACAAAGTTGCTTTCGATATATATGGGCCTACTGAGATTATTCAGATACCATACGTGTTCAAAATTTCAATGTCTGATGTTATTACACCTAATGTTGTCTCTGATGATTGGGATGTCCAAACAGTTGATTCCATGCTAACTGAAATGAAGGACTATTCCACTTTTGGAAGTGATGATGTATATCATTATACAGTGAATTATGGGGAAATGTTCTGCTATAACAATTGGGGACATCACTACCTACACCGTTCAACTAGATATAGGCCTCTCTTGAACTACACACAATGGGAACACTGTTCAACACCACAGGTGGGGAGTCCAAAGTATTACAGTGACAAATTTACATACTTTTCTGGGCATGATACAAAGAAAGCAGAATCGTATTATTTTAAAATACCTCCGGCACAAATTAGAAAACTTTTGCTAACAGATACGAAACTGATTTATTCAGATCCCTTTGTTTCCCGGCTCTCGATTGAGGGTTATGAATATTGGAAAAACACTATTGATTTGAAAAGTGTATGTGGGACACAAGATTGGCAGATACAGGGTAGGGAGGCTTTATTTCGAGCATGCCTGATTCCTGTACAAATGATTTTCTTAAATTACACTATTGAGCAGACCTCATGTCTATGGTTAGCAAAAATTAAAGATCTAAACACGCCCAGTATCCCTACTCGGACAAAATTTAGAGATTGGCAACACTTTCTTAATGTCTCAGAAGACAGGCTAGATGCAATGGTTAAGGCTGGTGCCTATAATTCTTCACTTTCCCGTCCCGGCGGATGGTTGGTATGGCCCACCAACACTGATGAGTGTCAAAAGCGTTTTTGAACTCTTCAGGGGGTTTTTCCATTCACAGGCCTGACCCTCGCTTTCTATCAGGTCAACATACAGGTATAATTACAACATACAGTGTGGGTAAGCTGTTCCAGCAATGGGTGCAGACAAACACTTTAACAGCAGTTAAGCAATACCTGAACACTCTTTCTGACAGTGTAGACTTACACGATTTCCTATTAGGTCCTAGGAAACAACGCTCGAAACGGTTTTTATATGCTATGTACAATGAAATTTGGAAACTTTCCCAGATTGAAGCTGCTGCACGTTTAAGGCAACTAGATAAGGAGAATTTGGAAAAAACATTAGCTGTTGTCGACAATGGCATGAACACGCTGACCAACAGTATTTATTCACTATCAAATGTAGTGTCGTCTGCTATTGATATCACTCAGACTGACTTGTCCCGGTTATATCATGGGCAGACACAGCTACGTTCTATCATGCAGCTGGGTTGGACATTACAGACACTGAAAAGTGGCCACATTCCATGGAAGTACATTAATGGGAGTGAACTATTCGCTGCTTTTAATTTTTCCAGGGAACAAGAGACAATGGCTAAAAGGGAGGCTCATTTCACTCTGCTTCAAGTAGAGAAGTTAGATAAGTTGCCCTTCACGGTAGCAGAGAGTCCTTCAACTATCTGGCTCTTACACGGCATTATTAATTTACCGATTTTGACCTTTCGTTTCTCGAGCTGCCTGAAACATCTTGCGGTGGGACGATATGAGCAGCTAGGAGACAGCTTTATTAAGGAAGAGTGGGAGTTGCCCATTGACTATAAATGTCTGAACGGTGAACAGGAGGTCTTTCTTAGCGGAAGTGAATGTGAGACTGCTGTTCGTCATTCTATGATATGCAAACAGGTGTCTCTTCACGGTCTTTGCAATGCGGGGGTCGCGAATTTGGCCTGTTTTCTGAAGGGTACTCCCGTCCCCTTGATTTGTCCGGTGTTTCATGTACTTTCCAATGGAAGTTATGTTCTACTGAACGATGAAAGCTGTTGCGCAATCTCAGTCACGAAGGTCGTTACGTGTTGTGGACATGTTTTGTTTCCCCACACACGAGAGATAAAAGTATCTGAAATGCGGCCCCACATAGATACTATTATTGTGAACTATGACAAGTTGAGTAGACTAAAGGCACTATTGTTTCAGAAACAGGTCGCCTTGACATCCGCAAAAGAGACGTATGCTCTCCAGATTGCGAGATCTTCAGCTGAGATACAATCCCTTTTAAATACCGATTTCCCCAAACACTTTGGAGAGCTGGTATCCAGAATATTCAATGCTTCAAGCACAACTGGGATTGTTCATTTCTTTAAGGCTGTCAGGTCTGGTTTCATGTCCATCTTCCAGACTGTCTTCGGAGTCATCCCATCTGCCATCCATTCTCTCTTTTCCAGTGTGTTTGGTGGCTTTCCAATTATTTTGGCTTTAATTGGCGGACTACTACTGCTATTTTTTCTGATTCGCAGTGGTTGTTTCTTTCCAGCAACACAGAGCAATGGAGCCGCTCCCCTCAACCCCACTGTGCCGTGAACGCATGGTTCGGATCTTCGGTACACCTTTGCTGGTGGAACTGGAGTTTCACTGGTCATTGTCATTCCGGCCTCTACTCTGGTGTGTACAACCGGTCTTCCGCTGCATATGGTGCCTCTTTGAACATCTGCCTATGGTCTGTCTTGCTGTTGCACCGACATCTCCTGTGGACCGCGAACTGCTGATGTCCCCCATGAGGGTTCATTCACGGTCATGCCCCTTGAGACTGAGGTTGCTCCGCGAGGCCACCTATGAGCCTTCCGTTATAAGATCTAACTTGGATGAGGACACTGCAGCGAGTATCGATGCACCGGTGAATGTGGCTCACTTCTGCTCTGTGGATCCGTTTGTCCGTCCAGCAATTGATTTCACTTCAGACGATGTTGACTCGTTTTTGAGGTCCTTGACTGGTGACTTCGATTACATTCTTCAAGATCCTGCGTATAACACATAGGGGGTGATTCTGATATTGGCGCGCGGCGGTCATTCTGGGTTTCCCACTGGGCTGGCGGGCGACCGCCAAAAGGCCGCCCGCCAGCCCAGTGGGAAACAGCCTTCCCACGAGGACGCCGGCTCAGAATTGAGCCGGCGGAGTGGGAAGGTGCGACGGGTGCAGTGGCACCCGTCGCGTATTTCAGTGTCTGCACAGCAGACACTGAAATACTTTGTGGGGCCCTCTTACGGGGGCCCCTGCAGTGCCCATGCCATTGGCCCGCCAGGAACAGGATGGCGGTAGGGGGTGTCAGAATCCCCATGGCGCTCCGCCACCATGGAGGATTCTCAAGGGCAGCGGAAAGTCGGCGGTACACCGCCGACTTTCCGTTTCTGGCCGCGGCTGAACCGCCGCGGTCAGAATGCCCAGCGGTGCACCGCCAGCCTATTGGCGGTGCTACCGCCAACCTCCGCCATGGCGGTAATTACCGCCAGGGTCAGAATGACCCCCATAATTTGATGAATTTGCTTACCATTTCCTGGTTCCAAAATATGCAATTATACTAAACGTTTGCTGCACTTGTCATAGTTGATATTAACATCTCTGTATGTATTTTTAAACAAATTTGTTTTAACATGTTTTTAACACTCAGCAATTGTTTTACTATTAGCTACAATTATTAGCTTGTTTTTCTGTTTTGCCTTTGGCTTTTAGTTCAGAAGCAGCTTTTTTAGCGTTTTGGTTCCTGTACCTTCATCATACCTGTTACGGCAATGGGGAGGGTGTAGTGAATCCTAGTATGTTTTAACGGGATAACAGGAGTTAGCTTAGCCGTAGGCTTGTAAACTCGTGCCCCCGTCACCTAGTGACTTTTAACCTACTTAGATTGCTCTGTCTTAGTCCATTCAATTATTTATTTCCTTTAAGATGGCAGCCTTGTTTATAGTTAGGCCACTTGTTATGAGTTTTATTATCAGTGTCACTGCGCCAAGGCGTCAAGATCAAGTACGAAAGACAAACAAACAGTAGGTGTTCACACTTAGGGATTTTCCCTCTCTATACTTTCGAGGGATTGTTGATATTAATTGCCGTCCCAAGCATGCCTGTTATCTACTGTTTTGAATTACACCTATGTCAGGGGACCTTGTAGATCTGTATAAATACATCACACTTTAGACACATAATCAGAGGGATTCCGACCAGAGGGCATCGCCACCATCGCTGATACCGATGCTGCAGTCATCTTGACACTGACCCAGTCTTCGTGTCCCTGCGGAGTCTGAGATAGAGACCTCATTCCAAGGTAACGAGGGTTGGGGCTCCTCTCATGGACACAGCTTTGGCAGATTAGGTTTAACGAACCCGGCTCTCCTTTAGGTAGGAGGTTAGACCTATTCTCATTAGGGTATTAGGGCATATTCCATCTTATACATACATATATATTTCTTTCATATATTGCAAAATGGTGGGGGTCTTCATAACAATGACTCTTTTCTTCACAATACTGTTGCTTGGTATATTCATTATCCGAATCATTGCAGTTCATGCAACTTATCGCAAATTGCAGTTATGTTGAATAAAAACTATTATAACTTCATTGCATCTGTGTTATTGCCTTTGTTTGTATGAGACATAATATATCTGTGAGAAAAGGGTAATTTCCGTTTAACCAAGACAACCCTGAGAAATCTTACTTTGAGTCCATGCGTAAGCGACTGCTACAAATCACCTTTTACTATTGTGTTTCTGGTGAGGTACTGTTAGTGAGCCGGTAAGGTTTGGACAACAGTTACAACTAGTTGTAGGAAAAGACTTAGGCCCTCATTCTGACCTTGGCGGTCGGCGGAGAGGCGGCGGTCGGACCGCGAACAGACCGGCGGGCAAAAAAATGGCATTCTGACCGCGGCGGTCACCGCCGCAATCGACCGCCACTTCCCCACTCCGACAGCCACGGCGGTCATGACCGACGGGCTGGAGTCTGCGCACTCCGGTCCGGCGGTCGACCCAAGACCGCCAACGGTATCATGACCCTGCTTACCGCCGCGGTTTCTGGCGGTCGGGAACCGCCATGCGAACCATGGCGGTAGGCACTATCGGGGCCAGGGAATTCCTTCCCTGGCACTGATAGGGGTCTCCCCCACCCCCCACTGCCCCCCGAGTCCTCCCCCCACACCCTCCACCCCCCTGCCACCCCCCAGAGGTGGTACGAACCCCCTCCCCACCCCCACCCCGACATGCACATACACGCACCCCGACATGCACACACCCCCAACATGCACATATACACACCCCCTACACACACACATACACAACGGGGACACATACCCGCACACATACATGCCGACATGCGCACCCGCCGAACTACACACATTGCCCATAGGCACAGCAGCACTCCCCGCCCGCATGCACGCACTCACACACCCCCTCTACACACTCACACGCACACCCCCTCTACACACTCACACAACACCCCCCCACCCCCTCCCCTCACGGACGATCAACTTACCTTGTGCGTTGGTCCTACGGGAGGCGACAGGAGCCATGGGGAGGTGACCGCCAACAGAAGACCGCCAACAGAAGACCGCCACACAGAAATGTGGGTCGTAATTCTGTGGGCGGTGTTCTGCTGGCGTGGCAGTGGAGGTTGACCAGTCTCCACTTTCCCGCCGACCGCCAGTGTGGCTGCTGGCGGTTTTCCGGCGGAACGCTCCCAGCGGTCGGAATGCGCACAGCGGCATACCGCCGCGGTCGGCGGTCTTCACCGCGGCGGTAACTCGGCGGTCTTGCGAAAAGACCGCCAAGGTCAGAATGACCCCCTTAGTCACCTACAAACGAAAGTACTGTCATCCTGAGACCAGCAGTCTTGCTCAGAGCAAGAGTCCAAACTATGACAACCCTGCAGTCAAATCAAAGGTGCTAAGATACTTGGCAGATGCCAGTGTATCAATGAGCTCATCTGCCCTGGGTATAGGGTGAGCATCAATTTTTATTACCTGATTGAGACCTCTGTAGTCTACACAAAACCTCATCTCCCTTTTTCCATCTTTTGAGTGAGGCTTTGGTACAAGCACCACAGGACTCGCTGATGGGCTTTCAGAAGGTTCAATCACTCCCAGATCAAGCATTTTCTGCACTTCTTGTTTTATGCAGTCCCTGACGTGGCCAGGCTGCCTATAAATCTTACTCTTGACAGGCAAGCTGTCACCAGTATCAATTGTGTGTTCACCAGGAAGTTGTACCTGGCATAATTGAGAAGAGGTTAGAAAATTGTCCAAGAAGATTTATGCAGTTGTCTTTCTGTTCTGCAATCAGACAATCTGCCAAAACTACTCCCTCGACTAAAGCATCAGTTTCAGTGGTGGAAAAGAGATCAGGCAGAGGGTCACTCTCTTCTTCCTGTCCCTCATCTGTTGCCATGAGCAGGGTGAGATCAGCCCTCTCATAGTAGGGTTTCAGGCGGTTGACATGAATCACCCTAAGGGGACTCCTGGCAGTGCCCAGGCCTACCAGATAGGTAACCTCACCCTTTTTCTCAACAATTAGATGGGCTCCACTCCATTTGTCCTGGAGTGCTCTTGGGGCCACAGGCTCCAATACCCACACCTTCTGTCCTGGTTGGTACTGGATCAGAACAGCCTTCTGGTCACGCCATTGCTTTTGCAGCTCCTGGCTGGCTGAAGGTTTTTACTGGCCTTTTTCATGTACTCAGCCATTCTGGATCTTAGGCCAAGTACATAGTCCACTATGTCCTGTTTGGGAGCTTTTAAAGGTTGTTCCCAACCCTCCTTCACAAGTGTTAGTGGACCTCTTACAGGGTGTCAAAAGAGGAGGTCAAAGGGGCTGGGGTACCTCCCTGTAAGCAAAAAGGAGGCAAGGTAACAGGACATCCCATCGTTTTTCAGGGTGTCCCATTATCATACCTTTGAGAGTGTTATTAAACCTCTCTACCAGTCCATTAGTCTGTGGATGATAAGGAGTGGTGAACTTGTAGGTAACACCACACTCCTTCCACATTGCTTTCAAGTATGCAGACATGAAGTTGCTACCCCTGTCTGATACAACCTCTTTAGGGAAACCCACTCTGGAAAATATTCCCAGGAGGGCCTTTGCCACTGCAGGAGCTATAGTGGTCCTTAGAGGAATTGCTTCAGGATATCTTGTGGCATGGTCCACAACCACCAAGATAAACCTATTGCCTGAAGCAGTAGGAGGGTCAAGGGGGCCAACTATGTCAACCCCTACCGTTTTAAAGGGCACCCCATCCACAGGCAGTGGAATAAGGGGAGCCTTTGGAGTGCCACCAGTCTTGCCACTGGCTTGGCAGGTCACACAAGACTTGCACAAATCTTTAGTGTCCTCTGACATCCTAGGCCAGTGAAACAGGGGGATAAGCCTTTCCCATGTTTTGATCTGGCCTAAATGCCCAGCCAAAGGAATGTCATGTGCCAGAGTTAGGAGGAACTCTCTGTACTGCAGGGGAATGACCAATCTCCTGGCATCTCCAGGTTTTGGGTCCCTTGCCTCGGTGTACCAGAGGTTGTCCTCCCAGTAAACTCTATGTGAGTCACTGACATCCCCATTTTGCTGCTTGACAGCTTGCTGTCTGAGACCCTCTAATGTGGGACAGGTTTGCTGTGCCACACTCAGCTCTTCCCTAGCAGGCCCCCCTCCACCCAAAAGCTCAGCAGTGTCTGCTGCCAGCTCATCTGGTGAAGATTCTGCACAGGGAGGAAATTCTTCTTCCTCAGAAGGAGAATCATCTGTAGAGGGAGGAATAGTGGGTAGGGATCTACCCTTGCTACCCCTAGCTTTAGGGAGCACTTGGTCCATTGTTCCAGGATCCAAGTTACCCTGTCCTTTTTGCTTTTTGGCCTGAGCCCTTGTCAAAGCAAAAATATGCCCAGGAATGCCCAGCATTGCTGCATGAGCCTCCAACTCCACTTCTGCCCAAGCTGATGTCTCTAAATCATTTCCTAGTAGACAGTCTACAGGTAAATCTGAGGCAACCACAACTTTCTTTGGACCAGAACCCCACCCCCCTCCCCCAGGTGAGAATCACAACAGCCATGGGGTGGCTAAGAGGGTTGTTATGAGTCTCTGTCACTTGGTACTGGTGACCAAGTAGGTGTTGTTCAGGGTGGACCAGTTTCTCTATTAACATGGTAACACTGGCACCTGTGTCCCTGTAGGCCTGAACCTCAACACTATTTATTAAGGGAAGTTGCTTGCACTTATCCATATTAAGGGGACAAGCAACCAAGGTGGCCAAATCAATGGCCCCTTCAGAGACTAAGGCAGACTCTGTGGTCTCTCTAACAAGACCAACCCCAACTACATTACCAATAGTGAGCCCAGCTACTCCCTTGGATTGGCTATTTGTAGGTTTGCTCCCACCACCACTGCTATTACTAGGGGCACTAGAATTTGCAGCAGGGGTTGTGGTAGTGGGAGGTTCGGTGTTTTTCTTTGGACAACTGTAATCAGTTTCCCAATGGCCTTTGACTTTACACAAATAACACCAAGGCTTTTTAGGTTGATTATTGGAAAAGGATTTGGACCCACCACCCCCACCAGATAATTTTTGTGGGCCTGATGAAGACTCAGTTTTACTTTTGTTCCCACCCTTGTCAGAAGACTTACCACCCTTCTTCCTGCCATCCTTGTCACCCCCTGTATGAACTTTTCTGTTCACTCTTGTTCTGACCCATTTGTCTGCCTTCTTTCCCAATTCTTGGGGAGAGGTCAGATCTGAGTCCCCTAGATATTGGTGTAACAAGTCAGACACACAGTTATTTAGAATATGCTCTCTCAAAATAAGATTATACAGACTTTCATAGTCAGATACTCTACTGCCATGTAACCACCCCTCCAAGGCCTTCACTGAACAGTCCACAAAGTCTGTCCAGTCTTGAGAGGACTCTTCTCTGGTGTCTCTGAACTTAATCCTGTATTGTTCAGTGGTTAAGCCAAATCCATCCAAGAGTGTATCCTTCAAAACTGCAAAATTGTTAGCATCACTTTCTCTAACAGTAATGAGCCTATCCCTACCCTTTCCAGTGAAAGATAGCCACAATATAGCAGCCCACTGTCTTGTAAGGGGGGGACTATCTTGTGCAGATTCATGCTCTCTAACACGATTACTATCAGGAATACTGCTGCTGCCACCATGGGGTCCAAACCCCAATCTCTGTCTTTCCTTCTCCAGGTCTAGGGATTCCCTATCTAAGGCCAGCTGTTGCTGTTTAAGCTTCAGTCTGGTCTCTTCAACCCTCAACTTTTTGAGTTCCCTTTCTAACAAGTTATCCTCAGGGTGGGTGGGTTGGGAATGCTTAGACACAGATGACAAATTGGAAACAACAGAGGGGGGTCTGT
Source organism: Pleurodeles waltl (assembly GCF_031143425.1). Classification (NCBI taxonomy): domain Eukaryota; kingdom Metazoa; phylum Chordata; class Amphibia; order Caudata; family Salamandridae; genus Pleurodeles; species Pleurodeles waltl. The sequence goes on from NC_090449.1 coordinate 915,153,335, forward strand.
CCCTAACTGACTGGACCCTAGCAACTTGGACTATAGGAATAAAGACTTCCCTACTGTGATGGGAACCTCCATTACTACCAACATTACTGGATGTCCTGCTAGGGGGCAGATCCTGTTCAGAACCCTCCCCACCTCCCTCAAAGAGATCCCCTGAGTCAGAATGGGAACCTTCTTTTAACCTCTCTTTTGATGTGCCTGCTTGGGACTCATCGTTTACAATAAGCATGTTAAATAGAAACTCTTTTGTAGGGTTCTTTCCTATCACTAAACCTCTATCTAAGCAGAGACTCGTTAGGCTCTTGTAATTCAAATTGTCATAAGTAGTATTGACCATTTTAAGAGTTGAATCTTCTACAGACATGATAGTAAAAGGTTTAGAGATAGTGAGAAGGAAGAAAAAGTTTCAGAACTTTTTAAAGAACAGAGAAAAAAAAACTTTTTCTAACTTTAGAAAACTTTTAGAAGTTTTAGAAAACTTTTCAGAACTTTGCAAAAAGCTTAAGAGGAGAAATGCAAAACTTTTTGGTTAGATGTACATACACTGAACTGTTTTGATATGATTCTCTTATGAAAAGTACACAATGACAAAGTGGTAAGAAGTTACAAGTACTTATCCCACAGCTGCACAAACAATGTAGGAGGCTGGCCTGGCTTGTAGTGGGTACCAGAGGTACTTACACCTTGTGCCAGGTCCCGTTATCCCTTATTAGTGTAGAAGAGGTGTTTCTAGCAGCTCAGGCTGATAGAAGGTAGCTACGGCAAAGCAGCTTAGGCTGAACTAGGAGATACGTAAAGCTCCTACTATACCACTGGTGTCATATGCACAATATCATAAGAAAACACAATACACAGAGTTACTAAAAATAAAGGTACTTTATTTTTATGACAATATGCCAAAAGTATCTCAGTGAGTACCCTCAGTATGAGGATAAGATATATACACAAGATATATGTACACAAACCAAAATTAGGTAAGTAATAGCAAGAAAAGTAATGCAAACAGTGTAGGATTATAATAGATTGCAATAGAAGCACATAGGTATAGGGGCAACACAAACCATATACTCCAAAAATGGAATGCGAACCACGAATGGACCCCAGACCTATGTGAGTTTGTTGAGGGTCGCTGGGACTGTAAGAAAACAGTGAGGGTTAGAAAAATAGCCCACCCCAAGACCTTGAAAGGTAGGTGTAAAGTGCACCTGCTACCCCCAGAGAGCACAGAAGTCGTGATAGGGGGATTCTCAGGAAGAACAAACACCAGCAATGCAACAACAGTGGATTTCTGGACCTGAGTACCTGTAAGACAAGGGGACCAAGTCCAATAGTCGCGACAGTGTCGAGAGTGGGCAGGAGCCCAGGAAATGCCAGCCGAGAGTGCAAAGAAGCTACACCTGTTGGAAGAAGCTTGGAGTTCTGCAACAAAGAAGAGGACTAGGGACTTCTTCTTTGGAAGACTGATGTCCCACGTCGCAATGAAGCTTGCAGATGTGTTCCCATGCAGATAGACTGCCAACAATCCTTGCTAGCTGCAAGGGTTGCAGTAGAGGTTTTTGGGTGCTGCTGTGGCCCAGGAGGGACCAGGGTGTCGCCATTTGGAGGAGGAGACAGAGGGGTCACCCAGCAACTCAGGGAGCCCTCACAGAAGCAGGCAACACCCACGAAAGTACCTGAACAGGCACTTGGAAGGAAAGTGAACCAGAATCTGTGTGAAGTCACAAAAGGGAGTCCCACGACGCCAGAGGACAACTCAGAAGATTGTGCACTGCAGGAAGGAGTGGCGGGGACCCAGGCTTGGCTGTGCACTAAGGAAATCCTGGAAGAGTGCACAGGAGCCAGAGCAGCTGAAAATCACGCGGTACCCAGCAATGCAGTCTAGCGTGGGGAGGCAAGGACTTACCTCCACCAAACTTGGACTGAAGAGTCACTGGACTATGGGAGTCACTTGGAGAGAGTTGCTGAGTTCCAGGGAACACGCTCGTCAGGATGAGAGGGGACCCAGAGGACCAGTGTGGCAGTCTTTTGGTGCCTGCTTTAGCAGGGGGAAGATTCCGTCAACCCACTGGAGATTTCTTTGGAGCTTCTGGTTCAGGGTTAAGGCAGGGTACCCCCAGAGCATGCACCACCTGGAAACAGTCAAGAAAGCCGGCAGGATGAGGCGCTACAATGTTGCTAGTATTCGTCTTGCTACTTTGTTGCGGTTTTGCAGGCGTCCTGAGCAGTCAGCGGTCGATCCTCTGGTAGAAGGTGAAGAGGGAGATGCAGAGGAACTCTGGTGACCTCTTGCATTCGTTATCTGAAGAATTCCCCAAAGCAGAGATCCTAAATAGCCAAAAAAAGGAGGTTTGGCTACCAAGGAAGGAGGATTGGCTACCAAGAGAGGTAAGAGCCTATCAGAAGGAGCCTCTGATGTCACCTGCTGGCACTGGCCACTCAGAGCAGTCCAGTGTGCCCCCAACACCTCTGTTTCCAAGATGGGAGAGGTCTGGAGCACACTGGAGGAGCTCTGGGCACCTCCCCTGGGAGGTGCAGGTCAGGGGAGTGGTCACTCCCCTTTCCTTTGTCCAGTTTCGCGCCAGAGCATGGCTGGGGGATCCCTGAACCGGTGTAGACTGGCTTATGCAGAGATGGGCACCATCTGTGCCCATCAAAGCATTTTCAGAGGCTGGGGGAGGCTACTTCTCCTCAGCCTTCACACCTATTTCCAAAGGGAGAGGGCGTAACACCCTCTCTCAGAGGAAATACTTTGTTCTGCCCTCCTGGGCCAGGGCTGCCTGGACCCCAGGAGGGCAGAAACCTGTCTGAGGGGTTGGCAGCAGCTGCAGTGGAAACCCCAGAAAGGCAGTTTGGCAGTACCCGGGTACTGTGCTAGAGACACGGGGGATCATGGAATTGTCACCCCAATACCAGAATGGTATTGGGGTGACAATTCCATGATCTTAGACATGTTACATGGCCATGTTCGGAGTTACCATTGTGACGCCATACATAGGTAGTGACCTATGTACAGTGCACGTGTGTAATGGTGTCACCGCACTCACAAAGTCCAGGGAATTTGCCCTGAAGGATGTGGGGGCACCTTGGCTAGTGCCAGGGTGCCCACACACTAAGTAACTTTGCACCCAACCTTCACCAGGTGAAGGGTATACATATAGGTGACTTATAAGTTACTTAAGTGCAGTGGTAAATGGCTGTGAAATAACGTGGACGTTATTTCACTGAGGCTGCACTGGCAGGCCTGTGTAAGACTTGTCAGAGCTCCCTATGGGTGGCAAATGAAATGCTACAGCCCTAAGGGATCTCCTGGAACCCCAATACCCTGGGTACCTAAGTACCATATACTAGGGAATTATATGGGTGTACCAGTATGCCAATGTGAATTGGTAAATTTAGTCACTAGCCTGTTAGAGACAAATTTGGAAAGCAGAGAGAGCATAACCACTGAGGTTCTGGTTAGCAGAGCCTCAGTGAGACAGTTAGGCATCACACAGGGAACACATACAGGGCACATACTTATGAGCACTGGGGCCCTGCCTGGCAGGGTCCCAGTGACACATAGACTAAAACAACATATATACAGTGAAATATGGAGGTAACATGCCAGGCAAGATGGTACTTTCCTACAGGGTCTCACTGCCAATACTACAGGAAAAGACAAAGAGTGCACTGATTCTCAGAACGAGATGTAATTCAGTTCAAAACATTCCTAGAAGGAAGGCTTTCTACCCTCTGGAAGTCAAGCGGGAATTAAAGATGAGGGCTGTTACCTCTGTGATAAAAGGGGTTTGGAGGCTGAATATAGCCCCTGCCTATTCCAGAAGGCCAAAGAAGTGGACATTGTTTCTCAGTCTCCATTCATCCATCTTGTAGGAGGCTGGCCTGGTTTGTAGTGGGTATTTACACCTTATACCAGGTCCAGTTATCCCTTATTATTGAAATGTAGTCAGTGTCTAGAAGCCAGGCTGTCTAGGGGTAGCTGTAGCAGAGCAGCCAAGGCTTATCTAGGAAACATGCAAAGCTCTTGCAGTACCACTATAGTCACACGGTACTCACACACATGAAAGAAAATACTCAGTGTTACATAAATAAAGGTACTTTAGTGACACAATGCCAAAATACCTTAGAGACTATACTCCCTTAGAAGGTAAGTAATATACACAGTATATACACTAGAATGCAAAAATAGCTGTAGAAAACAGTGCAAATAGTAGAAATCACAATAGGTTACAATGGGCCTAGGGGGAACACAAACCATACACTAAAACAGTGGAATGCGAAAGTCGGTTTCCCACCTAGACAAGTGTAGTGTGTTGAGGGGCGCTGGGAGTGTAAGAAAACACAAAAGGTAAGTAATAGAACCCACCCCAGAGCCCAGGAAAACAGGAGTAAATCACAGTACGTTTCCTAGAACACACAAGAAGTCGTGATAGAAGATAATGCAAGAACCAGAAGAGGCTGCAAGACACCAACTATGGATTCCTGGACCTGAAGACCTGTGGAAGAAGGTGACAAAGTCCACAAGGCACTGAAGAGTCCAGAGAGAACGGGATCCCCTGCTAACCCGGATGAAGATGCAAAAGTGGAACCAACGGTGAGAAGACAAAGTAAGTTATGCACCCAAGAAGACAGATGTGGGTTCCTGGCTGGTGCAGAAGATGTCCCACGCCGAATGGATGAGTGCAGTCTGGTTTCCATCGCTGGATTCTGCCAACAAACCTTGGCATACGCAAAGCTTGCGGTTAGCAGAAAATGTCACTGCCAGTACCAGGAGGGCCAGGAGGGACCTGGTGGCCTCTACCCAGGAGGGGAGGCAGAAGGGGTTCTCAGCAACTGAGGGAGCCCTCGGAAGACCAGGAATCTCACACAGGAATACCGCAGCACGGGGGACAAAGAAGGTGCAAATGTAAGCCCTTGCAGCACAACACAAAGGGATCCCACACCGCTGGAGAACCACTCAGGAAGCTGTACGTCGCAGGATATAGTGCTGGGGGCCTAAGCTGTGCTGTGCACGAAGAACGTTGTGGAAGGTCACACACAAGCCTTGGCAACTGCAAGTCATGTGGTGCATGGGGGTACTGTCTTGCGTGGGGAGGCAAGACCTTACCTCCACCAAAGTTGGACATCTGGACTTTGGGACTGTTGGGGTCACTTTAGTCCACCACCTGTGTTGCTGGATCCACAATTGTCGTCAGGAGAGGGGACCCACGCCACTGGTCATCACTGCAGAGGGGTGCCTGCTGAAGCAGGGAAGTGACTCCGTCACTCCACGGGAGATTCCTTCAGCTCTTCTGGTGCAGGCTGTAGACAGGCAGTCCTCGGAGGATGTACGACCTGGAAACAGTTGCAGTTACTGGCAGGAGCTGAAGATACAATGTTACAAAAGTTGTCTTTGCTTCTTTGCTGCAGTTTGTAGAGTTCCTGGAGAGGCCAGATTCAGTTCCTTCGGTAGAAGTTGAAGTAAAGGATGCAGAGGATTCCTGCTGGAGTCTTGCAATCCGTATCTGAAGAAACAACCATAGGACACACCCTAAATAGCCCTGAAAGGGGGATTGGTCAGCTAAACAGGTAGGCACCTATCAGGGGAGGCTCTGACGTCACCTGCTGCCATTGGCCACTCAGATGCTCCCAAAGTTTCCCACCACCTTGAAATCCAAGATGGCAAAACACAGGTACACTCTGGATGAGCTCTGTGCACCCCCCCTGGGGTGGTGATGGACAGGGGAGTGGTCACTCCCCTCTCCTGTGTCCAGTTTCGTTCCAGAGCAGGGACTGGGAGTCTCTGAACCAGTTTAGACTGGATTATGCAAGGAAGCACCATCTGTGCCCTTCAAATCATTTCCAAAGGCTCTGGGAGGCTACCCCTCCCATGACAGTAACACCTATTTCCAAAGGGAGAGGGTGTAACACCCCTCTCCCAAATGAAATGCTATGTTCTAGCTTCCTGGGCTTGAGCTTCTCAAGCAACAGGAGGGCAGAATCCTGTCTGTAAGGTGGCAGCAGCAGGGGCTGCCTGGAAAACCTCAGAAGGCTGGAATGGCAGTATTGGGGGTCCACTGTGGAGCCCCCAGAGTGCATGGAATTGTGCAACTAATACTAGAATCAGTATTGGGGTACATTCCCAGTTGTTAGACACCATAGATGTCCACATTGGGACTTACCATTGTGAAGCTGGTCATAGGTATTGACCTATGTCCAGTGCACACGTAAAATGGAGTCCCCACACTCACACAGTCCAGTGTTGAGACTCCTGGAACACCTCTTGGCACTTCCTGGTGGAAACAGAAATCCCGTCAGGTGTCCAAAAAGGAAAGGGGGAGTGGAAGAGAAAGAGACAAAACACTGCCATGTCTTGCCGGTCCAGCCAGGCACCGTATATCTTCTGGGGCAGGTTGTTGTTGACAGAGTGATAGTAGAGTTAGTGCACTCAACTTCCTTGAAACTGAATCTCTCTTTCTGATATGGGCATGGGAGCAGTAGAAGAACACTGGGATGCTTTAGCACTTTTCTTGGATAATAATAACTGTTGGCACAATTATTAACACTGCATTACCAAAAACCTAAATTGAGTACCATAACAATAAGTACTGTGAAACTAGGGATGGCTTCACAGAGATCCACTGTTGCACACTACAATTAGAACTGGGGTTGCACTTATCATGCACAAGAAAGACAAACAAGGGCATTAATTATATCACATATGTTTCCTACATGCATAGGGTTAAACTAAAAGGAACAAAAAACAATCAAAGAAATAGAAATGTCCACTTTTGGCTTAAACAGTTAGGGTGGCACAGTTTGGTTTGGTTTTACTGTGTGTGTGAAAAACCCTTCAAAAGCAAATTCCTCAAATCTGAAACACAGGCATGAATGACACAATTTAAATCGAAGAGTTATGCTATTAGAGAAAGAAAAGTCACGTAAATGCTCTTTTAAAATTGCACTGTCACTTTTTGTAATACTTGAGCTTAAGCAGATTTCCTAAAGCACGTTTAGGCAAGTAACTACAATAATAATGTAGCATGTGCATAAATGCATTTGTCTCTTCAAGATAAGCACTCTACCAAAATACGAGGTCTGAAATACACCAGCTGTTCTAGGAAAGCGCGGCGCTCAAAGAACAAACTCCCTGGAGAATACTAGTGACTTAGCTGCAGTCTTTTCCTGAGTGCTGGAGGAATGCCTGGTGTCAGCTGGTAGAGGAAAGAAGAAAAGAATTGCCTCAAAAGTCCTGAATACGAGGATGAAAGCAGGGGCTGGACTGCCAAATCAGATGCTGAGATCAGGAAGCAAAACAAAGCCAAGCAGGGAGGCATGATTCACTCTGCTATTTATAGCCAATCAAGAAAACAGTTGAGTTTTCACATGTGGATGAGTCACCACGCCCAATTAGAAGCACATGTCTACACCACACCCAATTAGAAGCACATGTCTACACCTGCTCACCTTAGCAAACACGCATTGGTAAAACAAGCATTGATAAAAACCAATTGTGTAACACAGCACATTATGTTTACTTAGAAACATAAAGGTTTAACCAAGAACAGAGATATGATTTAACCCTAATCCCTGGGGATGCTGACAGATAATGCAGGAGGCACCTTGGGGATTCCTGACATCCGGGAAAATGGTCCTGGATGATGTGGGGGCACCTCTGCTAGTGCAGGGGTACCCTCACACACAGGTACTTTGCACCCAGCCTTCAGGGTTGGAAGGCCTGACATATTGGTGACTTATACGTGACCTGGTGCAGTCTAATTGGCAGTGAAAGGGTGCATGCACCATTTCACACAGGATTCAATGGCAGTCCTGTAGAAGCCTTTGCATGGGATCCCTATGGGTAGCAAAAGTAATGCTGCAGCCCATAGGGATCCCCTGGAACCCCAGTGCCCTGGGCACCTAAGTACCATTAACTAGGGACTTATAAGGGGTGACCAGTATGCCAATGTGGGATGAAATAATAGGTTACCAGTATGTAGTGACAAATTTGGGAAAAGAGAGAGCATGAGTGCTGGGGCCCTGGTTAGCAGGATCCCAGTGACACAGTTAAACACACTGACAAACAGGCCAAAAACCACAAGCACTGAGGTCCTGTCTATCAGGATCCAAGTGACACAGTCAAACACACTGACAAACAGGCCACAAATGAGGCTACTTTCTCACACAACCCCTCCCCCCCCAAACAAAGGACAATAAGGCTAACCTTAGCCAGTTGAGACTTTATTGTCTAAGTGGTAATAAGTGGAAAGTAGATCTGCAATAGAGTGGTTACTCCCTTTATCACCCACTGTACGGTCCCTTCCCTAAATCACCCTGTTTGGAGATTTTTAGCTAGAGAACAGTGCAAGTGTGTACTCTGAGATTCCCTATTTGTAAAGTTCCAAAGTTTTAAAGTGGGGCAGTGTGACTGTCCCTGGGAACCTATGTCAAGACAGGGCTGCTGTCCGGATTGCAATGCTAGACAGGGGTGCTGTCTTAGCAAGGCTAGATCAGGACAAAAGGTTTGTCCCCATGGCTCTAAGAGAGGACAGGGTTGCTGTCCCTCTTTAGTTGGAGCAGGACAGGGCTGCTGTACTAAAGGCTCCACATAGGGAAAGGGCTGCTGTCCTATGTCTGTAGAGGTAGTGCAGGACTGCTGCACTAAAGTTTCTCTGGGAGGGCTGGAGATTTGCTCCAAATTTACCAAAACAGTGCAGTTATGCTTATCTGTTTCAGTGTTTTCACAGAGAGCGACTTTTACCTCTGGGAGTTTAACTGTGGTAGCTATGGATTCCCTTGGTACAGGTTCCATCCCAGGAGAGGTATCTCCCATTACAGGACCTGTATCCTTAGTGGTAGGGAGGGGAAGGGATACCTTGATACCTGTTTTACCTGTTGCATGAGTAGGATCCTGAGGCTTGAGGGTTCCTTCTCTTCTTTGCTTTTTCATTTCACGTGAAATGAGAGGAAGCAATTCCTCAGGGGTACCCAGCATGGATGCATGGGCCCTAAACTCTACATCAGCCCAACCTGAGGCCTCTAGGTCATTACCTAAGAGACAATCTACAGGTAAGCTAGGTGATACCACCACCTGCTTAGGGCCAGTAACTCCACCCCAACGAAGATGCACTACAGCTAAGGCGAGAGACTGAGTGGATTTGTTGACATCAGTTACCTGGTGCTTCTTTCCAAGGAGGTGTTGTGCAGGTGACACCAGGTTTTCAGTCACCAAAGTGATACTGGCACCTGTGTCCCTGTAGGCCTGGGCCTCAAAATCATTTATTTCCATTGACTGCTTGCAATTATCCATGTTATGGGGACAAGCAGCCAAAGTGGCAAGGCCAATGTTACCAGGTGAGACAGAAACTGTCTTGGGCGTTTCTAGACCTACCCCATTTCTGTGATGGAGCCAAAAGTGAACCCTACCACACCTTTAGTTTGACTATTGCCAGTAGTCCCACCACTATTACTACTACTACTAGGAACACTAGAAATTGAAATGGATGTACTAGTGGTGGTAGGCTCAGGGGCTTTAACTGGGCAGGTCTTATCCCCTGGCCTATGGCCTTTACCTCTGCACACATAGCACCAAGGCTTTTTATTGTGTGTAGAAGAGGAAGAAGAAGAGGTTTTATCCACACCCCAGAGGAGTGTTGTGGACCTGAACAGGAATCTTTATGTTTGTACACATGCTTGTCCTGAGATTTTTCACCATCTTTATTCTTTTCTTTGTCACCTCCTGTATGAGCTTTTCTCCTCACCATCATTCTGACCCATTTGTCTGCCTTCTTTCCAAATTCTTGGGGAGAGGTCAGATCTGAGTCTACCAAGTATTGGTGTAACAAATCAGACACACAGTTATTCAAAATATGCTCTCTCAAGATTAGATTATATATACACCCTCATAGTCAGACACTTTGCTGCCATGTAACCAACCTTCTAAAGCTTTGACAGAACAGTCCACAAAGTCAACCCAATCCTGTGAGGATTCCTTTTTTGTTTCCCTAAACTTTATACTGTATTGATCTGTGGTGAGCTCAAGACCCTCCATGAGTGCATGTTTAAGAAAATCATAGTTATCTGAGTCCTCCTCCTTGACACTGAGGAGTCTGTCCCTCCCTTTATCAGAGAAGGACTACCAAAGAATAGCAGCCCACTGCCTATGAGGAACCCTCTGGACTTTACAGGCCCTCTCAAGTGCAGCAAACCACTTTTGGATGTCATCCCCCACCTTGTAGGGGGGAACAATTTTATGTAAGTTTCTAGAGACAATGGTGTCCTCCCTGACCCCTTAACTTCTGAAACTGCTTCTGCCACCATGGGGAACTAACCCCAACCCCTGCATTTCTCTTTCCACAGCTAAGGCCTCCCTATCTAGGGCTAGCTGTTGCAGCATCAGCCTGGCCTCTTCTAATCTCAGCTTTCTGAGCTCCCTGTCTATGGAGTCATCACCTGGATTAGAAGTGTGGAACCCCTCAGAAACTGATGTGAAATGAGAATTGGCAGAGGTAGATCTTTCCCTAGCTTTCCGGACCTCTAGGTGTGAAGAGAGCCCTACTTGTGTGTGAACCCCTCCCACTGCCAGCTACACTATTAAATCTGCTAGGTGGAAGATCTTGGGAAGAGCCCTCCCCTGATTCTACAGGATGATTCCCTGACTCTATGGGATTAGAATTCCCCTCTCTCTCTTCTTCCTGGTTACTGATACCAGTGTGGGATTTATTGAAAAATGCACACAGAGGGCATCTTAGAGATACCCCCTGTATGTCAGCCAGCCTCGTAGTGTAGGACTGACCAGTCTGTGTCAGCCTGCCACTTCCAGACGAGTTTCTGACCACATGGGGTGAGTGTCTTTGTGCACTCTGTGGTCAGAAACAAAGACTTCCTGGGTGGATGTGCTTCACACCTCCCCCCTGCAGGAACTGTAATACCTGGCGGAGAGTCTCAAAGGCTCAGGTCTAATGTTACAGTGCCCCAGGGCACTCCAGCTAGTGGAGATGCCCGCCCCCCAGACAAGTCCCCACTTTTGGCGGCAAGTCCAGAGGGATAATTAGGAAAAGCAAGGAGGAGTCTCCCCCTCAGCCAGGACCACCCCTAAGGTGTTCAGAGCTGAGGTGACCCCCTCCTTGAGAAATCCTCCATCTTGCTTTGGAGGATTAGGATCAATAGGAAAAGGAATGTGCCCTCCTCCCCAAAGGGAGTGGGCACAAGGAGGGTGTAGCCACCCTCAGGGACAGTAGCCATTGGCTACTGCCCTTTAACCCTAAAATCCTGTATTTAAGGGCTCCCTGAACCAAGAGATTTAGATTCCTAATGATCTCAAGAAAAGGACTGCTGAGCTGAAAACCCTGCAGCAAAGAAAAGGAGACAACTGACTCAGCCCCAGCCCTACTGGCCTGTCTCCTGCTTCAAAGACCCTGCAAAAGAAAAGCGACGCGTTCTACAGGACCAGCAACCCTGAAAAGCCTCCATCACTGAGGACCAAGAAACTCCTATGGTAAGAAGACATGTCCAACAAGAAGAAGAGGAAACTCCTTCCAAGGGACTCCCACCTCACTCCAGAAGCGTGAGCCCAAAACCACTCTGCAGCCGACGCCCACGGCCCGTGTACAGGTGGCCCAGCTATCCAGAGAGGACCTCCAGTCGATACTGACCAAATGTCCACCCTGGGCTGACCTCTCCACTCTTCCAATACGACGCCTGCAGAGGGAATACTGAGGACCCGCCTGACCGTGACTGCCTGGGACGAAGATTTCCGACACCTAAAGAAGACACCTAAAGAAGCACTGCACCCGCAGCCCCCAGCCTCAAGAGAAACTGACCACCAGTGCAGCAGTGACCAGCAGGTGGCCCTCCTTCCTGTCCAGTCAGTGGCTTGACCGAGAAGCTCCTCTGTGCTTTGCCTGCAGCACCTACGTGACCCCTGGGTCCCGCAATAGAGTTCCAATGGGACCCGGATGCCCTGTTTGCACCCTGCACCCAGCTGCCCCTGTGCCACTGAGGGTGCATGTTTGGTGCCTACTTGGGCCCCCCCCCCAGTGCTCCTCTGAACCCCCCTGGTCTGCCCTCCGACAATGCAGGTATTTACCTGCATGCAGACCGGAACCGGAGTACCCCCTTTCTCCATAGGTGCCCACGTTATTTTGGCTCCTGTTTGACCTCTGAACCTAACCGGCCCTGTGTTGCTGGTGCTGGGTGTTTGGGGTTATCTTGAACCCCCAACGGTGGGCTACCTATGCCCCGGAGACTGAACCTGTAAGTCGATTACTTACCTCCAAAACTGTACTGTACTTTCTTCCCCCAGCAACTGTTGAAAATTGCATAGCACTGAAACAGCCCTTGAGACCATCTCTGACAACCTTAGATCTATTTTGGATGAGGGAGGTTTGGCTGTCCTGATTCCAGCTGATCTCTTAGCTTCCAACAGGGTCTCATATACCTTCATTTACCCAAGCTTTTGACAATGGTATCTGTAATCATGCTATTTTTAGGTTATACTCTTTTCTCTCTCTCAGGAATCAATCCACTGTGCTTCCCCCTTTCTGCTTTTCGTCAGTCCCCGGCACCGACAGGGTCTCTCACAGCTCTTGCCTTAGGTCTGCTCTTTTCAACATTTACATTTCCTATCCAGGGTCTCTCATTAGATCGTTTGTCTTTATGTACTATGTACACAACACTCAAATAATTGTCTCCTAATCTTCATTCTAGACAAATCCTGTGCCTGCATGACTTTAGGCACAGATTGGATGAGTAAGAAATGTCATAGCCTCAATAGGGAAAAAACTGAACTTTTGGATAATCATTCTTCCATCTGGTTCTCAATTTTATGGTCTTTAGAACCTGGCCCTAAACTCACCCCTATTCCCACTGCTGAAGTTCTATTTGACTGTAATCTGCACTTTTCACCTCTGATCAACCATGTGGTTGGCACTTGCTCTCGTCTACTAAAAATACTGAAAAATTCATACTGCTCTTCCCTTTTTAGGCATAAACAACAGAAGTTCAGGTCCTAATTGTCTTGCATCTAGACTACCTAAAGTTAATTCTATCTAGGCATCCCTGCATACATTCTCTACTATCTACAAGTTATCTAATTTGTAGCTGCTCGTTTTACTCTGAATTAACCTACAGTATGTCAGTATCTATTTATTTAAAAAACTACATTGGCTTCCAATCCACTAATGTTCCATTTTGAAATCTTCCTGCCTAGTTCATCTAATTTGATCAATAATGCTGGGTCCATCTACGTCAGACTCCACAGAGCTTAATTTGAGGCGGCAGTTTCCAGTGCTCGGCATCGCCACTTAATTGTCAGTCTGCCTCATGGTAGCATTGTTTGCCCAATTGACAGATCAGCACTGCAACAGTTGTTTATTAGTACAATATAGATTTAAATATTATTTCTATAGCTTTGGGGGTGTGGACTGATCTGAACTGTCACACTTGTAGATTTGTGCTGGTTTATAGATGTGTTGTTACTGTCATTGGGAGCAATGCCAGAGGCAGTTGGTGGTGAAAGATGCAGTGACCTCCTTAGAAAGGCCCTGACACATAGGCCCAGATTTAAAAGGGCCTAGCGCCATACCAATGCCACATTAGCGTTATTTGTTTATGCTAATGTGGTGTTGGAAGTCCAAAAACGCCATGCCATATTTACAAAGTGGTGCAATGCAGGGATTGCGCCACTTTGTAACCCCTTGCGCCACATTATGCCTGTGCCAGGCATACTGTATGCCAGGGAGGCGTTCTTGCGCTAGGGGGGAAAAAAATGGCGCAAAGAAATCTAAAAGATATCTTTGCGTAATTTTTTCAGGGATTTTTAACGCCTGCTCAGAGCAGGCGTTAAAAGGAGGCCCCCATTGGTTTCAGTGGGCCTCTGGGTGCTTTGCAGGATTAGCGCCAACATTTTTTACGCTAGTCCTGCAAAGCGCAGAAATAGCGTTCTCTAACTACCGCCTTGGTGTGCCATATTTTAAATACGGCGAACACATGGTGGCAGTAGAGGGGCAGTAAGGGGAGTAAAAAAAGTGGAGCTGCACTAGGTGCAGGGTCACTTTTCATAAATCTGTCCCTTATTTTTTTTTTTACAAATTAACCACTGATTCCAGTTTATTAGAGGACTAATGGACAACGATGACTGGAATGTATAACTGCTGCTATAAAAGCAAGTCTGATGTCACATTATGCTAATATTTTGTTCTTTTCTGTTCTTCTGAAAGCATTGACAGTTACACGATTAAGCAAGCACTTTTGAAAACAGTTTTTACAAGTAGCGATTTTATGTGATGAGCTACTCATCAGTTTGAACCTGAAGGCAGATGTAGACACATAAAGCTATGCTCTTAGTCAAAAATTATTTCGATATTCTTTTAATTCGACGTCTTTTAGAGCAACATACTGCTACTATGTGCTTAAGTATGTTATGAACTTTTAATATATGCCCGAATTTAATATCGCCCAAAAATTCACATGTTTGGGATCGAAAGACACATTATTATGTTTACAGACATTTCCTGAACAAAATGTGAAATGTTATGTGAAACGTACATACCTGTCGAAGTAGTGCTTTGAATGATAATGAGCGTAGTCTCATAGTAAGATTTCCACCAGCCTTTCCAAGAGTGTAGCCCTAAAAACGTAGACAAAATCCTCAAAGTGAGCAAAAGCTTTGTTGTCAAAAAAGGGCAAAGCATCCTATCGGTACTCTCTATCACAAAAAAAAACAAAATCAGTTTAATGGCGTATAAGACAAACGACTTCATCGTATGTTCAGAAATAAATCGTCTTAGGTATTTATTTGCTGATAAAAAAGGAAAACTGATATTTTGGAAACATTAGTCTTTACTGTGTAACATCTTAATGTAAGTACTTGTTTAACATGATCAGCCTAAACAGGAATAAAAACGCATGATGATTTGCCAGATTCAATAAGCCATTATAAAACATTTTAACCTTTTCTGTAGTACACGCCCTAGGAGGTAATCAGGTTAAAGTCATTAAGGGGCAGATTTATGAAAAGCGGCGCTGCACCTATTGCAGTTCCACTTTTTTTGCGCCCCTTAGTGCCCCCCTAATGCCACCATGTGTGTGCCGTATCTAAGATACGGCGCACCATAGCGGTAGTAAGGGAACTAACGTCAGAATTTTTGGCGCTAGTTCAGCGCTTTGCAGGATTAGCGTCAACATTTTTGACGTTAATCCTGCAAAGCACCCAGAGGCCCATTGAAACCAAAGGGAGCCTCCTTTTAACACCTGCCCTGAGCAGGAGTTAAAAATCCCGGAAAAAATGACGCAAAGAAATATGTTAGATTTCTTTAAGCCATTTTTTCGCCTCCCCTCCATTCCTCCTTACTGGGAAACGCCCTTTTGCACATTATGCCTGATGCAGGCATAATGGAGCGTAAAGGGTTTCAAAGTGGCACAATGCCTGCATTGCACCACTTTGTAAATATGGCGTGGGGATTTTGGCCTCGTTGGCCCACATTAGCGTAAAAAGAAATGACGCTCACGTGGCTCAAGGAGGCGCTAAGGGCGCTTAAATATGCCCCTAAGGGTCACATTCACTAAAGCATTATGTGCTTAAACGGCTGGGAATGGATTAATTTTCTTCTCTCAAGAAGACTTCCTCAAAAGGATTCCAGATGGGTGTAAATCGTTTTACAACTGTGCAATTCTACAGCACAAGGGTACAGAATTATACAGTAGTAAACTTGCAAGGGTTGAGTTATGGTCAGCCCTGTTTCTCAGCACTCACAACTTATGTGTTTGTGGGCAATCGGTCGAAATCTCTGGCTCAAGCATTTCCACTCTGAGAACGGTATGCCATAGTTTCCTAAATTCTTCTTCCAGGCACTTCAATCCGAGTTCGCTGGACTTTTCAATGAAGAGTTCAGAACTAATTTGACCTGCTGTTATCGCCGCCGTTGCAAGATTTTTCCCTGAACTAGTTGACGTCTGCTTAAACCTGCAATTGTAGGGTGTTTTACTGTGCAACTTTTCACTATTTTAATGAAAAACCCGATATTCAGTACTGCGGCAGGGGATGAGCAGGGGCTCGACAGTACAGCTGCCTCTTGGCTCAGCCCCTGCAGCTTCTGTGAAAACCCCTATGCATACAGACCCGGAAATAGCGGGTACAAAGTTTCCAGACACACTTATAACGTTCAATTACATTAATCCATAAGGAGTTACCAATCTGTGTAAAATAACATGACACGTAATGATGGACAGAGATTTTAAGGAGAAAGGCCCATTCCAAACTTGAAGCAGACAAAAGAGGAGGGGATTCTCCATTGCAAAAGAAATAAAAAAACGAGTATTTGCACGACCTGCTACAATTCACTAGAGTTTAATAGTGGACCGTGGGCAATTACACATTTGAGAAATATTTAAATTGTATACTATTAATTATGTTATTCAAAGTCCATTCTTCTTCATTTGAGTCACAATAGACATGCACTCCCGCTCTATACAACAATCTAAAATGACAAACCTAGGCCCGCTTGTTCTTAAAAGCACAAAGTAGGACCACTTGCCTCCAAGTTTTAACTTTTCTATTTACGTTTTTCACCATGAATATCTATTTGTCTTTCATCATTGAATGGGAAAATGTTGACAAAATTAAGGTCTTTGTCTCCTGATGATTCAAGGGCCAGCAGCTAAAAGCTTGTGGCCCAATTCGGAAATTGTATTTTGTAGTAGGTATAGTAATATTACAGTGGTATTACTTATGACAAACCTATCCGCTTCTCATATCTTTTCTATGGGGAGATTGCTGTATGTGTAGGTTTACTATTTAGGAATATATGATGGTGGAATCAGGAGAAGTGGCTGGAAAAGAAGGAATGCTCATCACAAAACAGTAGGGAGCATATATATGGAAAAGACATGCAGTGCAATGCAGCAGGTCACCGTGCTGCTCTGCACTGTGTGACAGCGACAAGGCATGAGTGTGCTGAATTTAAGACAATACTGTGCATTCCTGCCTTTTCCCCTGCGCTGGCACCCTTTTGGTTGCCTTGTGCCAACGAAGACACCCTTGCACCTGATGATGCAGAAATGAAGGTTTTACATTTATTAGCGCATAAACGTAGTGCAGCAATAATCAAGTGTGACTTTAACTGAACTAATAAAGATTGTACGGGGACAAATGTGCCCTCAGAGTAGTTCGCCAACATTTATAAGCGTGCTTTATATAACGTGATGTATTAGAATTGTAATAATCTGACATAACCGTAAACGTGTGCTATGATTTGCTTGTTTGAAATGTTTTAACTTAGCATAACTTTAGTGGAGGCTTCGGCCTAGTTGCCTTGTCTCACGGTTTAGATGCTCGTGTTTTTCTAACGTGCTAATGAAATGTGTATTCTTGCTTGAAGCTGTACTTTTCCAGTGAGATCGGTTCACATGCTTATCTTTAAGGTTTCGTGCCAGCCTGGCATCTTCTTCTTTGCTTCAAGGTCAATCTGCAGGTGCAGACAATGGACGCTCTGAAAGTGAGTTAATTGGTAAAATATGTTGCAACTTACGTTCCCGACTCCAAGGATAATGTATGCCTAGGTAGAAGCTTGTGAACTGTAGTTTTTGATTGGACAATTTGAAGCCAACCTAAGAACTCTCCAATGGAAGACCCTACTGGATTTGAACTGTTGTCTATTTAAACCTGGTGCACAAGAAGAAAGTAGCCATTAGCAGCCATTATTCGCCATTTTTGCCTTTACCAGCCCATTACCCGCCATTAGCCATTGGACATTACCCGCTATTGCCGACTTCGTCATTTTGCCATCTTCTACGATGCCAATTGATGTTCGATGAGACTTTGATGCTTTCTCTAATCGAGAGAAAGAGACTTTGATTAATTCTCGCCCTAGAGACTTTAACTTTGATTTACCCCTTTGCATGAAGTAATAGTTTTGTCCTTTTTGCCGCTGTGAGGCAATTGCCCCGTCCACCCTGCCCCTTTGCCCCGTCCCATGCTGATGGAAACCGGTACCTGTGAGACGAAGACTTCCTTGAAAGCTGATTGAATTTGGTAAATATGAAAGGAAAATGTACAATTGCATTGTGTTTCTTTTTAGGAAACCAACTTCTGATTTTTGATAAGAGCCCTAGTTAGGAGTTTTCCAAATTAATGTTGCTAAATTGTTTTTGCATGAAGTCCCACATGCCGATGCTAATTTGAGGATAGATGAGGATTCATTTGTTGCACGATGCAATTTGAGACCTTGTTATGCTGACCAATGTATGCAATTAGCTCATTACAGATTATAGTTTTAGTGGTTTGCATTGCTATTATCAAATGCATTGTTATTCAAATGCTGCATAGATTGCATCTGTTTCGTCGTTATGGACAGCTATTAATGTTCATTTACATATATCATTTGGTGTTGAGACACATTTATATCGTGCTAGCTTTGTTAATATAGGGAAATAAATTCATTAACTTTGAATAAACTGGTGTGATTATTCATGACCGAAAGGTCATGGTTCGCCGAAATGTTTTCTGGATTAATTGTGAAGTGTTATGTTGATCAGGGTATTGCTTATGTTCGTTATTGATTATTGATTTGATTTAACTGATTAATCTCAAGTGAAGAGAGCCCCACTTGGTCAAAAGATTCATCGACCCAAGAGCGTCCAAATACAGGTAATTTATTAGGTCGGAACGCTCTATCAGTAGATGGTAGCAGAGGACGGTTTGGCATTTTGGGACCCCACTCGAGAGGTATATGGTGTTGAATTAGATTTTTCTCGGGTAAAACAGATTGAGAGAATGATGATGGGCTAAGTCCCCCGCGACTTTCCCGGGATCTCGGAGCTTGCGAATGGAGAGAATGGAGGTGTGAAATCGGCGTTGGCGGTACTAGTGACGGTATGAGTGAAGTTAGGATTTTGCGCTTGCACAGCTTATTGCCGCAGATTGTTTGAAAAGGTTGCGAGGATTTTAGAGAATAGCGGAGATGCGACTCCGAGTGTGAGAGTAGGGAAGTCGTTGAACTTCATGTGCATGTGGCGCTTTATGCAGGAAAAAGGTCCACGTGGTTGTTGTTGTTGAGACGGGCCCTGCGAGGTCAAGAGACTCCGGAGTATGTTGAAAAGTGTATGAGACACTTGTTTTATGTTGTGGTCTGGTCGGTTTAATAGGTTGACCGGGCGTGGTCAACGAGTCGGTACGTGTGTTAAGGGAGTGAAAGAAAACTTCGACTTCGGGCTTTGACAAATTCTAAGTGCACTAGAATAGATCACTGACAAGTTGAGAGCAGAATCTGCGGGTCAGATTTGCTTGCGAAAGTGGGGACCGAGAAAGATGGAATAACTGCCGAGGCTAGTGAAAAATCCCTAAGGTCCTGAAGCGATTGTGTTACCCTTCCTGTAGTAAACCGACAGATCTGTTTTATTATTATTTGGTTGCTCGCGATACATGCTAGAAGTTGTTACGAGAGGAGCTGAGTGAAGGAGGACTAGCCGCGAGGCTTTGTCAGCCGCAGTGTGTGTGAGTGTGACGTCACTAGGAGCCGCGCTGGGATAGGTTGGTTGCAGAGAAGGGTCGCGCACGGATTGGACGCAGTCCGTGGGGCTCGATTGGAAGGGGAAAGGCAAGCGAAGAGTATTCCGGGAATTAAAGTCACTTATTGATTACAAACTTTGTGAAATAAAAGACGAGAAAATGAAATTTTTCAAAGCATTAAAGAGTGCGATGAAGGGGGAGTCTTACATTAAAGCGAGCATAGGAGAGGAGACGCCACCCGAAGGTACACCAGCTTACATTGTAATGGAGGAAAGGGGGGTAGCTCCGTGCCTTTGGCTAAAGCAATGGCACAAGCTGACAGAGAAACATGGGAGCGTAGCGTTCCCGATCCATGGGACATTCAATATAAGGATCCTAGAGAATTTGAGATTCGCGATGTACGACATGAAGGTACCTCCAAGGCCAGCACAGTTTGAGGCTCTAGCGATTTGGGAACTAATGGCTAGACAGCAGCAGCAAAAGAAGTTCGAGACCAGGATAAGAAAGGCAGAAAAGACACTAGCGGACGCTAGGTGGGATAATGCACAGAAGGTGTGGAGGTCAGATATATTGCAGGGGATAAAATTGTTTCCCGCAATTGCTAAGGAAGAAGAGGCGACAGGCAAGAAAGCTACCTGTAAGACAAACAGGAGGTGTTCCAAAGATAGAGAAGACGAGTCAGATGATGAGGAGTTCATCATGCAATTGCTGAACGACCGTCCACCACCTTATGTAGAGAGTGAACAAGGTCCAAGTACCAGTTCTGCCCCTCCGGCACCGGTACAGAATAATGAAACTCCGAATTCAGAAACGCCATCGGGATCTAAGGACCCGAGTTTACTGTTCACCCCGCAGATACCGCAGGTTAGGAGAATATATCCAGATGTGCCTATATTGAAAACAGCAGAAAATTATCAGCCGCAGGTCCCAAGGTATTACAGCAGTGACAACGGTACGGGAACGATTCTAGATCCAACCGTAATGGGAGTACAGAATGGGCGCAACCCAACATTGGCACAAGCTGAATCAACCCAGTTTTTGTTGCCTCAAAAGCAGATGCAGGGGGGAACCGCACATGCTCAGATGACGGGGAGTCAGACGGGCATGCCGGCAATGATGACCCATAGTGTGGGAATGAACATGCCTCAGAACCTGGGGAATGGACAGAACCCAGATGCGATATCCCTACCCATTTCTGTAGGTCCACCTGTACCTTTGTACGTTCAGCCTAACTCAGGTATGAGCGGTCAGGGATCAATGGTGCAGAATGGGACGGAAAGGAGGTGCATAGAAAACACTCCAGAGACAACTCCGATAGCGGCTCAGCCAACTGGATCTGGGTCCTTGATGGAGTTTAGTCCCATATGTGCTCAGTCAACAGTGGTAAGGTCGAGTCCCCCACTGATGATACCGCTATCATCGAACACTGAAAAGTTGCCGCAACCATCAATGGCAGTCGATGTGAATGCTACATTGATGGGGTTGAATGCGCAACAGCTGACACAGTGGTTCAACAGTCTGAATTCCACACAAAGCTCAGCCAGTGGGAAGGGAGAAGACTATCTGAATAGGGTAAGGTTGAACATGGAAGCAGAAGAATTGGTGGAAGGGACTATGGGGGTGAATAGGTTAGAGTCCTACTCGGAAGAAGAGCTGAGGTATCTATGTCCCAGGATTACGAGAGAAGTGAACAAGGTACATAGAAGCTTGCAAGAAATAGCTGACAAAAACGGGGTTGAAATAGACAAGACAAAACACTTGAGCAGGAGCTATAGATTGGATTTCAGGACCACAGACTTTGAACACATGAGGTCAGCAGGCATGAAAACGCACCTTAGAGAATTGCTGCAGAGTGCACAAGTGTGGAGGTGCTTAGACAAATGGGAAAGCAGGTGGGCAAAGAAAAAGGAAAAGAGGTAAGACAGTGTCCCAGAGCACAACGAGAAAAGACCACACAGTAGTGACGCAATAACCATGTTACCAATGAGGGAGACAGCAGGGGGAAAATTAATACATGTACCGTGGCACAGAAGCGACATTCAGTCTTTCACGGATGATTTTCCCAAACTGAGAGAGAAACCGATTGAATGGTATCAACAGACTGATAGGTTTGTGAAGCTTGCAAAATGTCTTTGGGAAGACCTGAACACCCTCTTTGAGATTGTGGTTCCGGCAGATTTGTGGGAAGAATGCAAAAGGGCTGTAGGTTGGCCGACAAGTGAACCAGAGAGAGACAGGGATACGGGTGCACCATCACCTATGGTGATGAGCTTGTACTATAAGGTGATTGAGCATCTGAAGACGAAGGTCGCCGCAAAAAATGTGGATTGGCAGAAGATTGATCGAACTGCCCAAGAGGCTAAAGAGTCGATTCATGGTTACTATGAGAGGTTGTTGAAGGCGTTCAAGAACTACAGTGGCACGGAAACAATAGAGGCGAAGGACATGCTTCATTTTGTGTTTAGATTCGTGGAAGGGCTGAGACCAGAGATAAGTCAGATGATAAAGTCGCATTTGATTTGTTGGCAGTCGAAACCGATTGATGAGGTGTTGAATTATGCGAAATACTGTAGCGACGAAATTGAAGTGAAACAGAAAAGGTTGAAAGAGAAAGTGATGGTGATGCAACTTAAAGCAGCTCAGACAGATTTGCAAGGGTTGCAAGGGTTCCAACAGCAGATACCGCAGCCGCAGGGAAATATGGTGTTTCAGCCACAGGCGAGAGGCAGAGGCAGAGGAGGCTTTGGGAGTAATGGTCCGGATTTGAATACTGTTGCAATTCCGAATGGTGTGCAGGCAATGAAAAGGGTGATGCCGTGTCACGTGTGCGGAATCGTCGGACATTGGAAACGCGAGTGCCCGATGGTGGTGCAGGAAGGTGCAGGTGTTGGTCAGCAAAACAATGATGTCAATGCATTCCAGACAATGAGGGGACCGAAAATGAGAGGTTCAAACCCAAATTTTCAGACCATAAATCAGCTGCAGGGATTACAGCCCATGCAGCCGCAGCAGATGCAGATGCCCCGTATGCAGATGACGCAAATGCAGCCAATGCAACAGCAGTTTCCCATGGTACCTAATCAGCAAATGCAAATACCTTTGACACCAGTGAGTCAGCAGCAAGTGATGGTTCCTCCACAGGTCTCGGGTCAGGTGATGAGTACAAATGGCACAGTACAACAGTTCCCATTACACAGTGAGAATGGAATAAACAATGTATGGGAGAGTGAAAGTTCAGATGAGGAGGGAAATTGTGTGCTTGCAGCATCCTTGGAAGTTGATCAAAAGGGTCCATATGTGGAGGGAAGAGTTATGGGTCATCAGGTTTCATTCTTGGTTGACACAGGAGCCACACGTTCAACTGTTAGGAGCATTGAAGTACCAAATTTGCCACTCTCAGGGAGAACAGTTCAAGTGGTGGGAGTAGCAAACAGGCACCTGACGAACCCAATCACGGATCCAGTACCAGTCAGCATTGGTAACTATCAAGGGTTACATAATTTTGTGGTATGTGACTCAAGCCCGATAGCACTGTTAGGGAGAGACCTATTGTGCAAATTGGGATGTTCGATCATGTGTTCGCACGATGGAATTAGAATTCAGACGAGCAGTGATGGGGAAGAAGATGACAGTGTAGAGGGGGATGAGATGGAAACTGTCGATGAAGAATATCCTCTGATTAACCTTTTTCCGATGATAACTGAAGAGGATATTCCAGCTGAATTACGCGAAACAGTCGGAAAGGAAGTGTGGGATATAACAGGAAAAGAGGTGGGATTGGTGAAAGGAGTGGAACCAGTGAAAGTGACCGTAAAACCCAATGTAACCTTTCCCCAGACCTCACAATACCACATGGCACAAGACACCCTCATGAAAGTCGCCCAACTCATTGACGAGTTTGTAAAACAGGGAGTATTGAAAGAAGTGGTAAGCAGTCCATGTAATTCACCAATCATGGGACTAATAAAGCCGAGTGGAAAGGTCCGAATTGTGCAGGACTTGAGGAAAATAAATGACATCGTAGTTAAATGCTGCCCTGTAGTACCGAATCCAGCTGTGATAATGTTTCAAATCCCTTGCGATGCCGAGTGGTTCTCAGTCATTGACTTGTCACAAGCATTCTTTTCAGTGCCTCTTCATGAGGACAGCCAATTTCTCTTTTGTTTCAAATTCTTAGACAGAGTTTACAGTTGGTGTCGAATTCCTCAAGGCTTTTCGGAGTCACCGTCAATTTTCAATCAGATTCTAAAGAAAGACTTGGAAGCGTTAGAATTGCCATTCGAGTCAACCCTAGTACAGTATATTGATGACTTACTGATTGCATCTAAGACAGAAAGTGGCTGCACAGCCGACACCATTGCTCTACTGAACCATTTGGGAAGGAATGGACACAAGGTGTCTCCTTCAAAGTTGCAGTTCTGTCAGAAGAAAGTAAAATACTTGGGTCATCAAATAGAGAAAGGGTCACGGAGAATAATGAAGGAAAGAATAACAAGTGTACTTCAAATGAGTCCACCAAAGACGAGGAGGGAGGTGAGGAAGTTTTTGGGGATGGTGAGCTACTGTCGCCAGTGGATTCCCAACTTCTCAACTCTAGCAAAGCCTTTACTGAAACTGACCCAGAAGGATGCCTTGGATGAAATTGAGCTGAAAGGAGATGAGATGGATGCTTTTATTGAATTGAAAGAATGCATGTGCAGGGCTCCAGCTTTAGGTATGCCTGATTACACAAAGCCTTTCACATTGTTTTGTCATGAACGTGATGCATGTTCTTTGTCTGTCTTGACCCAAGCCCATGGTGGCATAAACAGACCAGTAGCGTATTTTTCAGCTACTTTGGATCCGGTCGCAGCAGCACTTCCAGGGTGTTTGCGCGCCGTAGCAGCAGTTGGTATCAGCCTCACTCAGAGTGAAGGAATAGTGATGGGACACCCATTAACAGTCATGGTCCCTCACTCAGTTGAGATACTTTTGACCCGCTCCCGAACGCAACACATGACTGGAGCAAGACTCACAAGGTATGAAACAATAATTCTGGGCTCACCGAATGTGCAGCTGAAAAGGTGCACTACGTTGAATCCAGCAACCTTGCTTCCCGGTGAAAATGCTGAAATCGAGAACGCTGAAGACGTCGAGCACGACTGCCTTCAGGTGACTGAATTTTGCACAAAACCCCGACCTGACATCAAGGATACTAAGCTTGATGAAAATGACCAAATTGTTTTTGTTGATGGGTCATGTTTAAGAGATGCATTGGGAATTTTGAAAGCAGGATATGCTGTATGTACTGTAACAGGTGTCTGGGAAGCGTCCTGGCTTCAAGGAGTTTACTCCGCACAAGTAGCAGAGCTTGTAGCCCTTACAAGAGCATGCCAACTGTCTACATTGATGAAGGTTACCATTTACACTGATAGTCAGTACGGGTTTGGAATTGTGCACGACTTTGGGCAACTATGGTCACAGAGAGGTTTCCTGACCTCTTCAGGGTCCCCAGTGAAAAACGGGGAGAGAATAAGGGAATTGTTACACGCCATTCAGATGCCAGCCGAAATTGCAGTGGTAAAGTGTAGTGCTCATACAAAAGGACAGGACTATGTTTCCCTGGGAAATGCATATGCGGATCAAGTCGCAAGATTTTGTGCCTTGAACTGTATATTGCTCAGGGATGAATGGAATTCGATAAATGAGCCAGAGCTCGAATCAGCTGAAGCTTTTGCCTTGAAGGTCGTGGATACAATGGATGAGCTAAAAGCATTACAGAATAGCGTCAGGGAGGATGAAAGAGTTTTCTGGATTAAGTCACAATGTAAAAAGAGACCAGATGAGTTATGGGTTTCAAATGAGGGAAAATTTGTCTTACCAAATAGTCTCTTATCGCAGCTAGCGCGGTTCTATCATGGGCAGGCTCACCTAGGGAGAGATGCCATGATAAGATTGTTCAAAACTGATTGGTTTAACCCCAGATTCCGTCAAGTTGCAGAAGCAGTTTGCCATCGTTGTGTCATTTGTCAACAGATGAACCCAGGAAAAGGAACGGTTGTGAACGTGAGCCACATTGGTAGGGCGGGTGGCCCGTTCAGCAGAATGCAGATGGACTTTATTGAGATGCCTGTGCATGGAGGTCTGAAGTATGTGTTGGTGATTGTGTGCATTTTTAGTCACTGGATTGAAGCATACCCCACACGTAGAAATGACAGCCTTACAGTTGCAAAACTATTGTTGAGGGAGTTGATACCACGTTTCGGTTTCCCGATCTCTTTAGAATCAGATAGAGGAAGTCACTTCAATAACGAGGTGATAAAGTTACTTTGTGCAGCGCTGAACATTGAGCAAAAACTGCATTGTAGCTATCGCCCTGAAGCCTCAGGACTGGTGGAGCAAATGAATGGTACACTGAAATCAAGAATGGCGAAAATATGTGCATCAACAAATTTGAAATGGCCTGACGCATTGCCTTTGGTGTTAATGTCAATGAGAAACACCCCTGACAGAAAGACTGGATTGTCCCCGCACAAAATTCTCATGGGGAGGGCCATGAGACTTCCTGCAGTTCCCGCAAACGCGCTTTTGAATATTACAGATGATATGGTGTTAGACTACTGCAAAGGTCTGGCTGACGTGGTTCGCTCTTTCTCTCACCAGGTGGAAGCAACCACCTTGCCACCGATCCAAGGTCCAGGACACACACTGAAAGCAGGTGACTGGGTCGTGATAAAGAAGCACGTGAGGAAGTCGTGTCTGGAACCCCGTTGGAAAGGCCCTTTCCAAGTGATCCTGACGACCACTACCGCTGTGAAGTGTGCGGGAGTTCCCAACTGGATCCACGCCAGTCATACAAAGAAAGTGTTGTGTCCCACAGATGAGGAAGTTCAAGCGCTGAAACTGCCAGTACCTGATAACAAAGTGCCGAGCGCTGAGACAGAGCAAAACAGAACTAGAAGCGAACAGGCAGAAATAGAGGAGAGAGAAATATTCTCTGAGGACGAAGCAACCGATTCACTTGGGGAAGACCGAGGAGAAACCTCAGACAGCGATGAAGCAGCTGAAGGCAACAAAGAGCTTGAAGCAGCTGAAGGTAACAAAGAGCCTGAAGCAGCTGAAGGTGACAAAGAGCCTGAAGCAGCTGAAAGTGACAAAGAGCCTGAAGAAAGTAACGGTGACAAAGGGCTCGAAAGAGGTGAAGAAGCAGGAGAGCCTGATCAGAGGAGGGCTTTCCCAGAAGCAGACGGTACAGGAAAAGAAAAGGAAAACTTGATTGACTCCCCAGAAGGAGGGGACAAGGCAGAACAGAACGAAACTGTTCAAACTCCTTCAGAAGAGATCGCAGGTCCATCAAGTGGACACAGTGCAAAGAAAAGACAAAGTATATCACCAGTAAAAGTAAGGACTAGAGAAAAGTTGAACGACGGTGAAGGGCCAAGAGTGAAAGAGAAAAGAAAGGAAGTGTCTGTCGTGGTACCAACCTCAAGTGAAGAAAAAGACTTTGCCAAAGAGGAAAGTACCAGTGAGGCAGAATCAAAGAGAGATGCAAAATTGAAAAGGAAAAGAATACCAAACAGGAGATATTCCGGTCCAGAATGGGCATATGTAGTCAATGACGATTGGACTGACGAATTTGTATCTCTTAGCCTCGAGAACGAAGAAGAAGAGATACCAATAGAAAAGAAAAGTTTTATGGACACTATTGACTGAAAAAAAAAAAAAAAAAAAAAAAAGCTGATAAATGACATTGCTTGCTATAATCTAACGTGATACAACCAGCTGAGACATTGCTAAACCGGATGAGACATTTGCTAACTTGATAAGACTTTGATAACCTGATTGACTCTTAAACCCGATTTGAGACAACGTTGCTAACGAAAAAAAAAAAAAAAAAAAAAAGACTGAGTTATTGCCGAATTGAGACAAATGCTGCTAACCGATAAGTGACTGGGCTCCTGAAGAAAACTGTGTGAACATTGCGCTTGTTCAGCTTTGTAACTAATTGCTAAATCGTTTTTTTTTAAGTGCTTCTAGCTCTCTGATTCTATACAGATCATGACACAAAACAGTAGAGTGAAATATTGTAAATATGCGTGTATAGGCTTGATAACTGCATGTGTACTAATAATAATGGCAATAGTGCTTGCAACGCGTGGTAAGGGTGAGAATGAGAAAATTGATGCTTCTACTTCTGCTCCTATTACTGTCACTGAACTAACCGCATTGAAAAGACTAGAATTAGATGAGAGACACTTGCATGATAAGAAGGAACTTTCGTATAATGTTTTCTATCGCCTACTAACAGAATATGTTGAGACTATGGATGCGAAAGATTGTTATGTGTGTACACAGATACCGACATCGGTAAAGGAAGGGGTGACTTATCATCACATGCCTCTTACATATGGGATTACATGTAGTATAGTAACTTCTAGATTTTATGGTCAAACTAACATACAGTATTTTTACTCAAATTATGATGTTACCTTTGCATATGTTCCTATAATAACGCAACTAAGCCAGATTGCTAAAGATTGGGATGCTAAAATAATGAGGGAATTTTTCGAGCCAATGCAACCTTTTGAAACAGCTCACGCTCATAGGGAAAACCTTACCTGCTCGCTCACTGCAGTAGAAATAAGCTTTTTAGATCGCACAGATGATAGAAGGGCACAAATGAATGCGAAATTAGAAAAGGAGCTAAGTAAGAGGACTTCAGTAGATCATTATGCTTTTGCCGCAATAAAAACACAAGGGAGAATAGCTTTAGATGCTTGGCATGTAGGGAAGTTTTGTATATATCGAGGTGAATCTTATTATGATAACATTTTTGTGGGAGCGAGTGAATGTAAACATACGTTTATCTTTAAGGCCAAATGGACATTCATGCTGAACGGACTTGACCCTGTCATACCTGGTGTATATTACATTTGTGGGCATAATGCCTATTATCGTCTTCCAAAGGGATGGTGGGGGAGATGTTATTTGGGTATAGTGTTCCCAAAGGTTTATCAACTGGATGACCTATCGGTGATTCCAAAGACATCTGGATCTCATCGTATCCAGAAAAGAGAGACCGCAGCTGCTGTGGTAGGAGATATATTTGGAGCCATGATTCCTTAATTGGGAGTTGTGTTGAATTCCATCAAAATAAGAAAGTTGTCTACTATAGTGGATAACATGTTGACAAAGTTTTCAGGTGCTATAATCCTGATGGATGCTGAACTTGCAGCAGAAAGAGCTATGACTCTTCAAAACAGGCTTGCCCTAGACATTCTTTTAGCAAAGGATGGCGGCGTTTGCAAAATGCTTGGTGCGCGCCACTGTTGCACGTATATACCAGACAATAGTGTGAAAATTAAAACAATGCTTGCAAATCTAACAAAAGAGAGTGCAGACTTGAAGGAATTGAAAGAACCAGGAGTGTGGGAGAAGGTTGGAAAGGGAATTGCTTCAGTAGGAAATTGGCTTGGTGGCATTTGGAATGGAATATTACTAAAAATAATACAGGGAATACTAATAGTACTAATTAGCATCTTTGGGATTTGGGGAATAAAGAGAGGAATACTAATGATCATGGCAAGAATTAAGAGAAGGAAGGAAGAGAAAATGATGAAAAGAATGGCAGAAGAATACAAAGCAAGAACAAGGGGAACTAAAAGGCAAAGAGAACTGACAGAATTTTAATGGAATAAAATTTGTGGGAATAGTTTTGTGTGATGACAAGTAGTCATCAGAGGAGGGATTGATGACGCAGAAATGAAGGTTTTACATTTATTAGCGCATAAACGTAGTGCAGCAATAATCAAGTGTGACTTTAACCGAACTAATAAAGATTGTACGGGGACAAATGTGCCCTCAGAGTAGTTCGCCAACATTTATAAGCGTGCTTTATATAACGTGATGTATTAGAATTGTAATAATCTGACATAACCGTAAACGTGTGCTATGATTTGCTTGTTTGAAATGTTTTAACTTAGCATAACTTTAGTGGAGGCTTCGGCCTAGTTGCCTTGTCTCACGGTTTAGATGCTCGTGTTTTTCTAACGTGCTAATGAAATGTGTATTCTTGCTTGAAGCTGTACTTTTCCAGTGAGATCGGTTCACATGCTTATCTTTAAGGTTTCGTGCCAGCCTGGCATCTTCTTCTTTGCTTCAAGGTCAATCTGCAGGTGCAGACAATGGACGCTCTGAAAGTGAGTTAATTGGTAAAATATGTTGCAACTTACGTTCCCGACTCCAAGGATAATGTATGCCTAGGTAGAAGCTTGTGAACTGTAGTTTTTGATTGGACAATTTGAAGCTAACCTATGAACTCTCCAATGGAAGACCCTACTGGATTTGAACTGTTGTCTATTTAAACCTGGTGCACAAGAAGAAAGTAGCCATTAGCAGCCATTATTCGCCATTTTTGCCTTTACCAGCCCATTACCCGCCATTAGCCATTGGACATTACCCGCTATTGCCGACTTCGTCATTTTGCCATCTTCTACGATGCCAATTGATGTTCGATGAGACTATGATGCTTTCTCTAATCGAGAGAAAGAGACTTTGATTAATTCTCGCCCTAGAGACTTTAACTTCGATTTACCCCTTTGCATGAAGTAATAGTTTTGTCCTTTTTGCCGCTGTGAGGCAATTGCCCCGTCCACCCTGCCCCTTTGCCCCGTCCCATGCTGATGGAAACCGGTACCTGTGAGACGAAGACTTCCTTGAATGCTGATTGAATTTGGTAAATATGAAAGGAAAATGTACAATTGCATTGTGTTTCTTTTTAGGTAACCAACTGCTGATTTTTTATAAGAGCCCTAGTTAGGAGTTTTCCAAATTAATGTTGCTAAATTGTTTTTGCATGAAGTCCCACATGCCGATGCTAATTTGAGGATAGATGAGGATTCATTTGTTGCACGTTGCAATTTGAGACCTTGTTATGCTGACCAATGTATGCAATTAGCTCATTACAGATTATAGTTTTAGTGGTTTGCATTGCTATTATCGAATGCATTGTTATTCAAATGCTGCATAGATTGCATCTGTTTCGTCGTTATGGACAGCTATTAATGTTCATTTACATATATCATTTGGTGTTGAGACACATTTATATCGTGCTAGCTTTGTTAATATAAGGAAATAAATTAATTAACTTTGAATAAACTGGTGTGATTATTCATGACCGAAAGGTCATGGTTCGCCGAAATGTTTTCTGGATTAATTGTGAAGTGTTATGTTGATCAGGGTATTGCTTATGTTCGTTATTGATTATTGATTTGATTAAACTGATTAATCTCGAGTGAAGAGAGCCCCACTTGGTCAAAAGATTCATCGACCCAAGAGCGTCCAAATACAGGTAATTTATTAGGTCGGAACGCTCTATCACACCATGGTTCAATGGTGCCTTTGTTGCATGCAGGATTGTTTTTGTGAAGGAAGGGAAACCTTCATGCACAAAAAAATCCCCTGAGGCATATTCATCTAATTATGTGTTATGAAGAATGCAGCACACATAGAAATAGGAAGTAACACAGAGAAAACCAAAGATATTTCTCCACCGTTACGCCTCCCCTAGGAAGGTGTAGCATTATGGCACATTCACAGGTTTACAAGTTCTAGTAAATCTGTGAATGTGTTAAAATCCATGGGAGTTGTTTTTTAGAACACCCACACAACACCCATGGAGCACCTTTCCAGGGCACAGTAAGGCAACACAGTGATTGCCGCTGTGTTGCTTTACTCCAGATTTATGACACCACTCAGGGCCAAGCAAAGTGGTCTTGCTTGGCTTTATAAATCGCATTTGGGGTTTGGGTCATGCATGTACCGTGTTGCGTGGTGCAAACATGTGGCAAACTCCCACAATCTGCAGCACACATAGAAAGAGCAAATCGCCATTTAAGATTGTTTTTGTGCGGGAAGATGTTTCTTCCTGCACAAAAACAATCTCCCCCTCAACACAGCCATCCTTGCACAATGGTGCAAGGGTTTCTGCGTTGGCGCATGGCAACAAATTTGGCGCGGGTGACAATAAAAGGGTGCCCAAATTCTATTTCATACGGTGCAACTCTGTGTTGTGAAAATAACGTGTGCGATGCTACCAAATTTGGCGCAGCATCACACACCGTCATTTTCCCTTAAATCTGGCCCTAAGTTCTTTATTTCTGAACTGTGAGTTTTTGACTCCCCTCCTTGGACTCCTGGGACCAGCTTCACGCTGTGTAGTATGTTAATAATAGAGCACATAGGTCACGCAAATTGTTTATTTACATCTATACATGGAACGTGTAAGCTTCGCAGCTTATGTTTGGAATTTTAACCTATATCACAAACAAACACCTACACAATACTTACTTTGCGAAACTCATCTAGATTAGTGTCAGATTGATTTCAAGCACAATTTCGTTCAAATTGGACAAACTGTTTCCAGACTTAATTAGACAACAAGAATTGTGTAACAGTCAAACCGATTTACTTACGATAATGACGTAGACAAATAGACTAATTATCCCCATGACAAAGAACATTAGAGAAATTATGCTTGTCACAGTGCTCCGTTTTCCACCATCTGTTTCACGAAAAGCCTATTCATTAAAACACAAAATATAATTATTAGCATAAAGGTTTGGTAATTCGTTTCCACACAAATATATAAACCCTGGTGATGGTGCAGCAACAGACATATATATGTTACAACACCATGAGAAGAGAGGTTTTTTTATATTTGTAAAGTAATAGAGGTGTATTTCTATATCGAAATTCATCTGAACCTGATAGTCTAGGTACTAGATTATGTTCGGTTTAGTTTTCAAGACAAAATTGTCTTGTACACTAGAAGATAATATCGACTTATATAATGCCCTTTGGGGAAACCTTCCTGACCAATATTCTGTGATTTCAAACACATAATCATAATTAACAGTGATCATTGCAATATAATCTAGATGATATTTGCATCCCCCCGCATTACGGTTGCACATTGTACTAAAATAGTTTCCATTCTACCTGTGTATATATTAAATTTGTAATTATAAATTGCAAACAGCGAAAGAGAACATGTTCTTCAACAAATTATTCTTTAAATGTGCCCGTTAGATATACCCAGATGTTCTAAAAGCATCTCCATTTGGTGCCATACATATTAAAATTAGGAACAGCAATTTCCTAATTGAGATTTTCTGTGAATCAAATTAAGAAATTGCTATTTCCAATATTATGAAATTATTAATTTAAAATTAACGATTCCTAGTGGTTCACAAATTGGTCTATCTCATGAATATTAATCAACTAGGTTGCAGTTTGCGACCCACTAGGAATGATCACCATCACAGGGATGGTGGTCTGCAGGGGTCAGCACACCCCCATGATTGTTTTTAAATGAAGCAATCTTTTTTTTCATTGAAATGCAGATGTGTGTCAAAAGAAAATAAAGAAACATTTTAAGAGTAGGAAGTGGTCTTGTTCTCAAGGGGACCCCTTTCCATTGTTGAAGGAATACCACTACCTTTCTGAAGTCAGTAAAAAGATTACTGGTTTAAGACCATACTTCAATAGTAAAACATTAATACATACTACCATGAATCAGTATTTAGAAGGGAAGCCCTAACACACACTTTCCAAATACTGATTGGCAAACCCAGACTGCAATTCTTTCCAGTCACAGTTTTGCAGTTTGGTGATTGAGCATACCAGAAAGCATTGTTGCTGTTCCATAAAGCACGAGAGGCCCAAGCTTATCATAAAAGAATCACATGATAAACAAGTGGCCTTAGTATGATTTGCTAGAAAGCTGACACAATGTTTTGCACGCACCCCAACTATCTTTCCATACAATAGTGAAAACGTAGGCCAAACACCCCCAGCGATGACAGAAGCAATCAAACACATGATAAGGTAAAGCCATTCTGGTTTGTTCCATCCAAGAACTTTAGTAAGAGGCACCTCAGGAAGATCTTCCTGTAATGAGAAAAATACAAAATGTTTGAATTGAACTACTAAAGGTAAACAGTTTTGACATCTAATTCATGTCAAGATGAACTTTCACGAAGGCAAAGCAGCACAGCAGTCCCCATTGTGTTTAATACCTTAACTGCTTATTCAATGAACATTCAATGCAAGCAGGGGACAGACTGCACCAGATTTCCCTAAGCAACACTGCTCTATCGCCTGAAGAGGCAGCAACTCTCTGCCAATGCTCTGCTGCATTCCTGCACCAAATTAAGGTCTCTATGTTGAGTGGTAGATAAATATGTATATTTACAGGGTCATAGGCTACTAAGGTGTGTAACACATCCCTATTGCCTTTAGCAGCCCCTCATGGACAGATAGTCTGCACTTTGCTTAGCTGTGTTATGTGGAATTGCGTGACTTAAGCCTTCATATACATGAGCACCTCTAATGTACAATTGACCTACTTCAGTGCATTGAAAGTGATGCAGGACTACAAACCTCAGAATGCATTATTCTGTTAAACAAAAGCCCAGGACTAATGCACTACCCTTCGACTGATGTATAGGTTTTGGATAGTTATAGGTTATAAATTGATCATCACCATAATTACTTGATTTGCCCACGTCTTAACCATCTCACAATCAACATTATTCTCACCCAGCCAGCTATTACCACATCACACACCCTTGGGACCTACTTTGCAATCTATCCCTTGCAATGATCATGAAAGAAAATTAAACATACAGTCATGTGCACATGGGAAATTGTCAAGGCAAACACCATATACGCAGATGCGTAGAATATCATATGACATTTATTTCCATAGATGACAAATGAGAGGAGCATCATGCCACAGTGAGTTACACTCAATGGTAATAAATATTATGATATCATGTTACATTCTGCGCATGTGCAAACAATATATATATTACATTTATAAATATAAGGAATTGACTGAAAAGAAAGGTTAAAATTAAGTTATAGTTAGGTGGAATGTTTGAAATCTAAAAACCATCAAAATTCTCCAGTTATAGTTAATAGTGCAAGAGCGTGCAGACATTCATGTTGATTTTGCTGCCGACAGAGTAGAAAATCTACTCCAGCAGAAGAAAACCTACTTGTACCTTGCGGGAAAAAATTCTGCCACACGCTGATTGATGGTACAAAAATAATAGAGCCCTATTGTTGCCTACAACTAAAACGTCAGGAACCTATATTGCTTTAAGGAACCCAAAAAAACAATTCACGTAAAAAAATTAAACACAGTACCCAGAAAGACATTATTACATGTAATATGTATTCATTTTCAAGATCATTTATTTACATATCAATATTTTATTGCTCCAATGTGTGTGACAAATGTGCTCAGGCAAAGTGACTCGTGAAATAAGGAAAGTAACTGAGGGTAAAATACACAGAGAAAAATGTATGTATATTGCATGAGCTGTCTGACAACGAAAACAATACCCAGTTTGACCAGGGCAACTAGGAAAAAAAACCTTAGAAGTCCCAGGGGGAGGAAGTAGTATGTCCCGAACATTCAGAGAGCGTCGATGATTTGACCCTAAGAACTGCGTGGTTACTCAAAACCTTCAAGAACGGCCTTCATCAGGACATGGAGTGGGCAAAGGGAGCAACCTAAATAATTAAATATACAGATTTAAAGAAAATGGGCCTGATTGATAGTGAAAAAGACTGTAGAATAAACCCATGCTGAAAAACATGCAGAAGGTCAGCAATATCAGTAGGGCAGATTTACAACCCCCCCCTCCCCTATCTTCCCAACCTTCCTCCTAACTCTCTTCCTAAACTCTTCCTAAACTCATCCCCCACCACCCTTAACCCCCCCTCCCCCATCTCTTCTCCCCTCTACCGGTCCCCCCTCCCTCTGCTTTCCCGCCGCCACCTCCTGCACGCCCCCCCAGCTCCCATTCGTCGCCCCACTCCCATCCCCTGCCCCCAGCTGACCCCTCCCCCCTCCTCCCTCTTATGGCGGCCGCTGTGCGACAGTGGTAGCGACCCTTGACCCAAGGGTAGGTCGCTCCCCCTGCCGCTGCAGCTCCTCCAGCTCCTCCAGCCCAGGTTCCTGAGACCTCCTAGCAAGCCCACCTACCTCGCAGTAAGTACCCCCCCACCGCCCAGCCCCTCGCCCTGCCCCGCGCTACTCACCTCCTCTCCTGCTTCTTTTCTTCTTCTCTGTTCTTCCTCTGCGCTCTTCTTCTGTAGTCTTCTTCTGTATTCTTCTTTCCCTCCTGCTCCCCGTCTTCTGTCTTCATATGTGTGCTTCTCTCTCTCTCCTTTGCACCGCGACCTGCGTGTGCCTCTTCTTCTCTGTCCTTCTTCTTGGCTCTTCCCTCTGCTGCTCGTCGCTCCTCTCCTTCTTCACCTTCTTCTGTATTCTTCTGTCTTCTGCGCTCCTCTTCTTCACCTTCTTCTGTATTTTTCTGTCTTCTGTGCTCCCCTTCTTCTTTACCTTCTTCTGTGGTCTTCTGTCTTCTGTTCTTCGGCTCCTCTTCTTCTTTACCTTCTTCTGTGTTCTTGTCTTCTGCGCTCTTCTTTTTTACCTTCTTCTGTGTTCTTCTGTCTTCTGATCTTCGGCTCCTCTTCTGCTCCTCTTCTTCTTTTACCTGCTTCTTGGTTCTTCCCACGCCCGTCCTCCTGCTCCTGTCTCGTCTCTCTCCCTCACTCGCCTTCCCCTCTGTATCACCCCTATATACCTATCTCTCTATCTGTCCCCCTCACTCGCCACCTCCTCCTATCTACCTATCTACCTATCTCTCTATCTTTCCCCCTCACTCGCCACCTCCTCTGTAACCACCCCTATCTTCCTATCCTTTCACTCTACCTCTCACACTCACCCACCTCCACCTCTACAACCCCCCCTCCCCTATCTTCCCAACCTTCCTCCTAACTCTCTCCCTAAACTCACCCCCACAACCCTTAACCCCCCCTCCCCCATCTCTTCTCCCCTCTACCTGTCCCCCCTCCCTCCGCTTTCCCGCCGCCACCTCCTGCACGCCCCCACCCCCCCAGCTCCCATTTGTCGCCCCACTCCCGTCCCCCGCCCCCAGCTGACCCCTCCCCCCCTCCTTCCTCTTATGGCACCCGCTGCGCGACAGTGGTAGCGACCCTTGACCCAAGGGTAGGTCGCTCCCCCTGGCGCTGCAGCTCCTCCAGCTCCTCAAGCCCAGGTTCCTGAGACCTCCTAGCAAGCCCAGCTACCTCGCAGTAAGTACCCCCACCACCGCCCAGCCCCTCGCCCTGCCCCGCGCTACTCACCTCCTCTCCTGCTTCTTTTCTTCTTCTCTGTTCTTCCTCTGCGCTCTTCTTCTGTAGTCTTCTTCTGTACTCTTCTTTCCCTCCTGCTCCCCGTCTTCTGTCTTCATCTGTGTGCTTCTCTCTCTCTCCTTTGCACCGCGACCTGCGTGTGCCTCTTCTTCTATGTCCCTCTTCTTGGCTCTTCCCTCTGCTGCTCATCGCTCTTCTTCTTCACCTTCTTCTGTATTCTTCTGTCTTCTGCGCTCCTCTTCTTCACCTTCTTCTGTATTTTTCTGTCTTCTGCGCTCCCCTTCTTCTTTACCTTCTTCTGTGGTCTTCTCTCTTCTGTTCTTCAGCTTCTCTTCTTCTTTACCTTCTTCTATGTTCTTGTCTTCTGCGCTCTTCTTCTTTACCTTCTTCTCTGTTCTTCTGTCTTCTGATCTTCGGCTCCTCTTCTGCTCCTCTTCTTCTTTTACCTGCTTCTTGGTTCTTCCCGCGCCCGTCCTCCTGCTCCTGTCTCGTCTCTCTCCCTCACTCGCCTTCCCCTCTATATAACCCCTATCTACCTATCTCTCTATCTGTCCCCCTCACTCGCCACCTCCTCCTATCTACCTATCTACCTATCTCTCTATCTTTCCCCTCACTCGCCACCTCCTCTGTAACCACCCCTATCTTCCTATCCTTTCACTCTACCTCTCACCCTCACCCACCTCCACCTCTACAACCCCCCTCCCCTATCTTCCCAACCTTCCTCCTAACTCTCTCCCTAAACTCTTCCTAAACTCACCCCCCACCACCCTTAAACCCCCCTCCCCCATCTCTTCTCCCCTTTACCTGTCCCCCCTCCCTCCGCTTTCCCGCCGCCACCTCCTGCACGCCCCCGCCCCCCCAGCTCCCATTCGTCGCCCCACTCCCCCCCGTCCCCAGCTGACCGCTCCCCCCCTCCTCCCTCTTATGGCGGCTGCTGCGCAGGCGCGCCGCTGGCAAGCCCGTCTGCGCCTGTCCGCGCCTGGCCCGCGCCCAGCGCCACGACCCCTGGTCCTCAGCACTCCCAAACCCCGCTGCACCGCTACGACCCCACCACCCTCCACGCCCTCAACCCAGGGCGCTCCAGCACCTGCTTCCAGGCTAACCCGAAACGTACCCATGGACCTTTCGCATGTCACACCTGCAAACGTATCTTCCACCACAAAACTACCACGACCACCAGCCCACGCGCCATCAACCACCTCAAATGCATCCTGGTCAACGCTCGATCCATCCACAAGCACGCCGTTGAACTCTGGGACCTCCTGGACTCCACAGCACCAGACGTCGCCTTCATCACGGAGACCTGGATGAACGCCTCTTCGGCCCCCAACATCGCCATAGCCATCCCCGAAGGCTACAAGATTTCCAGGAAAGACCACACCAACCAAGTAGGAGGAGGAATCGCCATCGTCTTCAAAGACTCCATCAGCGTCACCACCTCCACCGAAGACACCCCCCTCGCCGCCGAGCACCTGCACTTCCAGATCCGCACTGACCCCAGGACCACCCTCAGAGGATCTCTCATCTACCGCCCCCCCGGACCGCGCGCCCTCTTCAGCGGCTCCATCACCGACTTCATCTCCCCGCACGCCCTCGCCTCGCCAGACTACATCCTCCTCGACGACCTCAACTTCCATCTAGAACAGAACAACGACCCAAACACCACCACCCTGCTCGACAACCTCGCCAACCTCGGCCTCAAGCAACTGGTGAACACCCCCACCCACATCGCCGGACACACGCTTGACCCCATCTTCTCCGCCAGCAAACACGTTTCCTTCAGCCACGCCTCCGCTCTACACTGGACCGACCACAGATGTGTTCACTACACCTTCCGACGCGAGACCCGCCACCTCCGCACTCAACCCATCCCTCGTCGACAGTGGAACAAAATCCCCGAAGAACAGCTTTTCTCCACGCTCATCGACAACCAACCTACCTTCACCGC
Source organism: Pleurodeles waltl (assembly GCF_031143425.1). Taxonomy (NCBI): domain Eukaryota; kingdom Metazoa; phylum Chordata; class Amphibia; order Caudata; family Salamandridae; genus Pleurodeles; species Pleurodeles waltl. The sequence goes on from NC_090449.1 coordinate 915,191,977, forward strand.
TGACCCTAACGTTGCAGCCCTCAGCCTCACGAACTGGATCACCAACTGCTCAGACAACCTTGCTTCCCTCATACGCATTCCAAGACAGGCCAACACCAAAAAACCTCTCTGGTTCTCTGACACCCTTAAGGAATCAAAGAAAACCTGTCGCGCCCTCGAGAAAGCCTGGCGTAAGGACCACACCGCTGACAACATGACCGCCCTCAAGAACGCTACCCACGAACACCGCCACCTGATCCGCACAGCCAAGAGGAATTTCTTCACTGATAGACTGGACAAAAACAGCCACAACAGCAGAGAACTCTTCAGCATCGTAAAAGAGTTCTCCAACCCCAACGCCAACGGCAATGCCATCAAGCCCTCACAAGACCTGTGCAACTCCCTCGCCACCTTCTTCCATCGTAAGTTTACCGACCTTCACGACAGCTTCGGACACCAGACCCAGCCGACCAACACTGAACCCACACCCCCAGCCATCACCCTCAACACCTGGACCCACATCAACACAGAAGAAACCAAAACCACCATGAACTCAATCCACTCCGGCGCCCCCTCGGACCCCTGCCCACACTTCATCTTCAAGAAAGCCGACGACATCATCGCACCGCACCTCCAGACCATCATCAACTCCTCTTTTTCGTCTGCTACCTTCCCCGAAAGCTGGAAACACGCCGAAGTCAACGCCCTAGAAACCTACGGCTGACCCAAGCGACCTGAAGAACTTCCGCCCCATCTCGCTCCTCCCCTTCCCTGCCAAAGTCATAGAGAAGACCGTCAACAAGCAGCTTACCAACTTCCTTGAAGACAGCAACCTTCTCGACCCCTCACAATCCGGATTCCGAGCCAACCACAGCATTGAAACCGCCCTCATCTCAGTCACAGACGACATCAGAACCCTGATGGACAACGGTGAAACAGTCGCCCTCATCCTCCTCGACCTCTCGGCTGCCTTCGACACCGTCTGTCACCGCACCCTAATAACCCGCCTCTGCTCCAGCGGGATCCAAGGCCAGGCCCTGGACTGGATCACCTCCTTCCTCTCCAACCGCTCTCAAAGAGTCTACCTCCCACCTTTTCGCTCAGACCCCACCGAGATCATCTGCGGCGTCCCTCAAGGCTCCTCGCTCAGCCCAACACTCTTCAATGTCTACATGAGCCCCCTCGCCGACATCGTACGCAAGCACAGCATCATCATCACCTCCTACGCCGACGACACTCAACTTATACTCTCCCTCACCAAGGACCCCGCCAGCGCAAAGACCAACCTGCAAGATGGTCTGAAACTGAACTCAGACAAAACGGAAGTCCTCATCCTCGGCAACACCCCGACCGCATGGGATGACTCCTGGTGGCCCACGGCCCTTGGCACCGCACTGACCCCCTCAGACCACGCTCGCAACCACGGCTTCATCTTGGACCCTCTTCTCACCATGACCAAACAAGTCAACGCCGTGTCCTCCTCCTGCTTCCTCACCCTCCACCTGCTCCGTAAGATCTTCCGCTGGATCCCCACTGACACCAGAAAGACCGTGACCCACGCCCTCGTCACTAGCCGCCTGGACTACGGCAACACCCTTTATGCTGGGACCACCGCAAAACTCCAGAAACGTCTGCAACGTATTCAAAACGCCTCCGCCCGCCTCATCCTCGACATACCCCGCAACAGCCACATCTCCGCCCACCTGAGACACCTGCATTGGCTCCCCGTCAGCAAAAGCATCACCTTCCGACTTTTCACCCACGCACACAAAGCCCTCCACAACAAGGAACCAGAATACCTCAACCGACGCCTCAGCTTCTACGCCCCCACCTGTCTTCTCCGCTCCACCAGCCTCGCTCTCGCCGCCGTCCCTCACATCCGCCGCTCCACAGCGGGTGGGATGTCCTTCTCCTACCTGGCGGCAAAGACTTGGAACACCCTCCCCACCAGCCTCAGGACCACTCCGTATTCCGGAGACTCCTCAAGACCTGGCTCTTCGAGCAGCAGTAACCCCTTCCCCTAGCGCCTTGAGACCCGCACGGATGAGTAGCGCGCTTTATAAATGTTAATGATTTGATTTGATTTGATTTGATTTAAGGATATTAACATTCGTTTGATCAACTTACAAGAACGAGGGTATCCCGGGTCTCTCCTTAAAAACTCAAGAAAGCAGGCATGGCATCGTCCCTGAGAGGCACTACTTGAACCAAGAGAAAGAACTGAGCATTCACGGCAAAGAATGATCTGTGTGACTTCATTCTGTACCAAGAGCAATTATATAAAAAGATCGTCAGTAGACATTGGGGACTTGTATCAAATTAGTTAAAGTTACAGGGCAAACCCATGTATGCTTTTAAAAGAGGCAAAAGCATTAGGGATCATGGTGGGAGTGCTTTGCGAAAATTACAGACAAACATTGATTTGCCGGAATAACTGAACCTTAGTCCCATTGCTGGACACCTCAGCTAGGGGAGATGTAAAGCATGTGCCCTCACCCTTGCACTGAAGGACTTCACACACAATGATCACAGATACACTTTGAATAGTCACACTAATTGGAAAGGTATGGATGTTATTGAAATCAAAAAATGTCCATGCAACCCATAGTATGTGGGACAAACATGCCAAAAAGAGAGAGCAAGAATACTGCAACATTGCAGTCAGAAATTATGCAAAGTATAGGGTTCCCCACTAGTGGAATACTTCACTCAGCAAACCACCCCACAGAGAGTCTTAAGTGGTTTTTGGTAGAAAAGTAGACCATCAGTCCCAAGGGTGGTAACATTTTGAACATTTTCAGCATGTGTGAATGTAAGCTGAAACATCTTTTGGACACAATCTCTAGAGGGCTATATTAGTTTGGGGAAAGTGCCAGGCAAGCTGTGATGCTGAATAATGGGTGACCTATGACTATTGGGCTGGGCTCATTTTTGCTGTTACTCCATTTATGAAGTGCCCCTTTGTATGCATCTCTTTTTACTGTACAATGTGAACACACTTAATTGTGTCCCTCTTTATCTGGCTCCTCTTATCTTGTCATAGTCTGGGATGCTGTGTTATGTGAATTAACTTTTGGTTGTTATCCATATAACCACCACCCATATGTTTCATTAAGACATAGGCTTGGCAGTTTGTGAAACCAAATTAGGTATTCTGTGGTATTGTGGCTTGTGCCAAATGTATTTGTACTACCTAGTACTGTTGATTGATTTTACATTACTAGGTTTTAACATAAAAGGGGAGAACTGTTTTCATATATGCCATTACTATATTCAATTATGTAAATAAAGTGAACACATGACCAGCCTCCTTAACTGTTGTGTTTCAGTGGGGCTCCACACTGTACCATGTGCTGTTACCTGAATCATAGTTATTTGTTTCAATCACTTAACTATGATTTATTTTTCAGGAGTATTGTATTTTGACAAGATATGAGCAAGAATATGTCAGGTAAGGATCAGTGTTATTTCATGATCTGCTTGTAATGAGTTTTTTATATTTTTTAGTGTGGGCCACATGGTTTGGAGCACCTGCACTGGCCAGTTTTGAACAGGGCTCCGACACCAGGATTGGTCTTCACACAGGGGATGCACATGAGTGACTTTCCTTTAATGCCAGGGTTGTTTTGCACTCCATTGTCACTCTCATTGATTGAGACAACTGGAGATTGCATCAGTTGTCTTTTGAAAATTGTGGACTGCAGCTACTTTGGGTGAGTGATTTTTTTGTCCTCCCCTGTAAATATCTTGGGGGTCATTCATGTTATGCCCCACGCATATACTCATTTTCCTCTCTCCACCCCTTTTGCTTTCCTTTCCCAAACCTTTTCCTCCTCTCTGCCCTGCCCCTTTTTTTTATCTCATAGAGTCCATTCCTTACAGAAGTTTGCGGAATGGTCATTTGTATTATTCAGTGGGTAGGTTTTCATTTTCAGAGGTACTGTTTCACATTTTTGACCCTTAGACCCAGAGCATTACTAATTAGTATTATTACTTGCTTTGAGTGACACTTATTAGTCTCATAATTTGAAGGGCTTTCCAGACCTTATGCATTATTAATTTGTGCAATTAGGCATTGATTAGATGAGCTATCTTGCCACCCACTCCCCAGGTTTCCCGTATGGACGGTCCACTTGCCTAATGTTATTGGTGAGCTTCTGCATGCTTTTCATCATGACCTTTTTTTCTAGTCTTTTTCACTACCTGATCATACTTTCTTTTCTTAAATTGTGTTTGTTTAATTATTTTGGTTGCTCTCCCTGACCTCCCCATGTCCTGATGGCCCTCTTTGATGGTTTTGAGTAACCAAGCAATTCTTAGGGTCGAAATGTCAACACTCTCAGAATGGTCTGGTTATACTACTTCCTCCCCCCCACCTTGGACTTCTAAGGATTTCTCCAAGTTTCCCTGGTCAAATTGGGTCTCATTTGTGTTGTCAGACAGCTAACAGGTAATTTATGCACTGTACTTAATTTTTTCTCTGTGTATTTTGCCCTCAGTCACCTTCCTTATTTCATGGGTCACTTTGCACAAGCACTTTTTGCACATTTGTCACACACTTTGGAGCAGTCACTTATTAATATGTAAACATACAATTTTGAAAAATAATACAAATTGTATGTAATAATGTCTTTCCGGGTGCTGTGTTTAATTTCTGAGCAGAAGGCAGGCTTCTAGACATTATGGAAACCAAGAGCACCTCAAGCAATTTGCAGACTTTAACTGATGTCCCCTCACCTCAGAGAAACTGACCATCAGACACCACTCCAACAGTTATTTGAGAACTTTCGCGGGCACTGCCTTCCTTGGTCAAGAAGATCTTGGAGCTGGAACACAGTGGTGGTGATATGGGTGCTGCTTTTATACTCATTTGGCAGCCAGGGGATGTGGATCTAATGTCTAAAGTCCTTGGAAGAGCTTTTAGGTTGGTCCCTTTCAAATATCATTTTCTGAGTGTAGTGTGTACGCACACTTTGTTATGGCGATGGCTCTCACACAATGGCATGATGATAAGGGATCTAAGAAGAAATATTCAAAACATAGACCCAATGAAGTGTGAAGCCTGTCCACCTGGCTTTCATCAGCCTTCCAGAAGTTGCATTCAGGGACAGACAAGGAGACAGGCCCTCTCTAAGAACTCTCCCAACTTTAAAAACAGCATTTCCTGACTCACCCCATTTCTTACAGCATCTTTTATATTGCAGTGCTCAGCAATATCTAATCAGCAATCCCTTTCTGAATGAGTCTCATAGAACGTCTGTGGGTATATGTGTCTCTATCCTCTTCACTTCAATGTCTGACTATCTTCTCTGGCTTTAGGGATTCAGGCAATACACTTTCATTGGCTAGAAAAAGATGTGCCATGCTAAACCAATGGCCATATATGAATCCCACTAGTCCCAGCAACCATATGCACTTTGGACATAGTTTCCCTGAAATGTAGGTGTTACATAAACACACTGTTAACACACATTCAACACGTATGCAGAATGTCAGCACAAGGGTGTAGGTGCTACACCAAACTGGTTCCTTTAAACTAGTGGAGCCAGTAAGCCCCCTCCTTTCCAATGCATAAAATGTGGTTTGGCCAGGACAATGAATTCACACAAATTAGTACACTGACACCACTGCCTCATATCTATAATCTAGTACATGTAGCGCAGTCACATGGCTGTAAAGGAGGGCACGTTCCATGTGTCCCTCCAGGTCAGAGAACCATTTCTGCATCTTGGCCTTACCAGGGACAGGGTTAAGCCTTGAGACTCATGCTAGGTTAGCATGACACCTGGCTAATTAAAATCAGGATGACACATTCACAAGTATTAGGTTCACTCAGGACAGGTGTAGAAACAGTTATACCATGGAGAGGGCATCGCTATGCAAACAGTACCACTGGAGGTTTCCTTACTGCTATGGTATCATGGTTCATAGGTGACATAGTATGAACAAAAGCGGAAGAGAAAGCCTAATCAGTATGTAACAACTTTCATCAAAGAATCAGAACCTCTTAATTATGTGAAACAATAGGGTGAATGCATATGAAGCCATTTTTAAATCAGTATTACTGCAATTTGAGTACATGGTTTGAGGGGTGCCTTTCGTAAAGCACTCAGCAAGCAAGTACACATGGCTCATAAAACCACTTTAAAAAAATGACCAACTTCACACCATTTAAATGATAGACTATTCTTTTTCCTATGAAGTCTGGTGTTAAGGTTTTAAGTTTTTTATGAAAGAACTGACAAAGCAAACTAAAAACTATACATCTAAAACACTATTACCTGATGAGTTTCACATAAGCTGGCATTCAATAGTGTTTGTCAGGAATGATGTGAGAATGTATTATTTTTGTCAAATTGATTTGCCAAATAACAAGGACTTAAAAAGTCTGCACATTCATCTAACACTTGGCACTGGCAGAAACAACTATCATTGTCTATAGGTGCACTGCTTTTCACTCCAAAACTCTATGTGCCTGATTTATATATTGGTGGTATGTATACTTCATTGCAACAGCGACAGAGTGTACATACCACTAAGGGTAGGAAGAGTAAAATCATTATAATGCTTCCTTTGCCTTGGGAGAGAACTCCCGTGGCATTGTGAATACAATATTTTTTTCTTTTCAAAAATAAAATTCTGTTTCAAGATTATCTTTTTGAAAAGAAAAATGACATACTCTGTGCTATAGGACTGCCTACTGCTGATGAAATCCCATAGCAGAAAATAAACTGCATTGACTGGAATCACCATCACAGTGGTTCATGGTAATGCCTTTTTAAATGACCACCTGCCTGGCAGTCATTTAAAAATCTGGTGATGGTCTTTCCACCAGGGCAATTGAGTAATTTAGTCCGCTGCCCAGGCAAACCCAAGGGCTGTCCGCCAAGATTTAAATCAGGCCTATGTTCCTTCTCATTGTTTTTCACTATCCACTAACACTTTTCAAATAGTTATTTAAATTTTAGTCTGATAGCTGGATTGTTCTACAAGATAAGGCATCAGCCAGACCCCCTAACAGCAACATTTTCTCTAATTCTTGGAAAGAAAACAATGATATGTCACTTCACTTAAGTTGTGATTCCCTGATTCTGGGTTTGGGGTTTTGTTGGAAGCAAATGATGCATGAACCCTCGTTAAGCTGAAACACAGTTAAAAGAGACAGCCTTCTCAACCCCTGGAAGCTATGGCACAAGCAGCAGGCAAATCTCCACAGAAATGCATGTTTGGTTGACCTACTACTAACAACTTTAAAGTCAAGAAACACACACAAGAATTCCCAAACCAATTAAAAAAAATAGACACTAATTGAATTCGCGAAAACAAACCAAAACAATTAAACTCAGTTGAGGGCAACTGATTACATGATTTTTTTTTAACAACATGTCAAAATGAGCCTAGAAAAATTAAACCACTTTGTGAAGTCATAGCTTAGGGTTGATGGAGACCTCAACTTCATTTCCAGCATACCACAATGAAGTGGAGGCTGAATACATTAAGTGGGTTGCCAAGTAAGTTTTTATTTTAGGAATTTTTTGAAGTGAAGGCCTTCCACTAGAATAAGATAAACGGTTGAAGTCCTAGAGGATCTCTTGAAGTAAGATAATTCACTGTTGAGCTCGTAATGCTAGTAATGTTAACACTACACGTTCTAAGTAGGATGAAGCTGGATTTCATTGTCACTGAGGAAGATCCACTATTGGAATACATTTGCTGCCTTATGGCTTTCCATTCAGAGCTGGATACTGATTTAGATATTGGTGGACGAGTTACTCCGTCACAATGGTGATGGATATTCCATCCACTGATACTTAAATCCCATTATATCCTATGGATGGATGATCCGTCACCGTTGTGATGGAGCAACTCGTCAACCAATGTCTAACTCAGACCCTTAGTCATTTTTCTAGTTCTCCACATAGTGTGAGATGGGATGCTGGAGTCAGCTACACTCCATAAGGCCAGATACCTATACTGCGAGATGCAGTTAGACTAGTTTTCGGCATGGCAAAAAGGTTTAGAAGGGGCAAACCTGGTATTCTTGGCCACCAATGGAGTGTCCCTCAAAGGTTAACCTCTGCACACTGTTCCAGGCCTCTAGAAGTGGCAAAATGGTTGAGTCCCAGTTTATTTCACCTGCTGGGTAACTCTTTTGTAGTCACTCTATAGCTGCCAAGCTAGGAAGAATTCTAAGTGGCAGGTCTATCTCCAGCCAGGGTTCCATTTGTGGTCAACCGAGCTCTCTTGGAGCAGACATTTTTCTGCTTTTATGTATATGGAGCAAGCATAAACGAAGTCATCCAACTGAACCTTCGGGAGCAATTTCTGTCTTTGGCAGCCAGCTGGAGTCAGAAGTCCTTGGATAACGTTCTTCTACCAGGATCCTCTTTCTTCAGATTTTGTCTTCCTAGGTCTATGATTGTTCTAAGTAGTAGTAAGGTGCTAGTGTTATTCTGCACACAAGGTATGTGATTGGAGAGCATTTGACACCTTTTTCTGACTACCTGCATTAGCCCCAGATCATTTTTAGCACTTCCTTATGTAATGTACTGCAATCAATCCCAGAAGCCACAAGAGCAAGGTAGCTAACACCTCCCTCCACCTTAAGATTCGCATGTTCGCCCCTAGTCATGGCCTTGTATAGATGAGGTGCCTTTCTCTCTAGCAGGCAATGTCTGTTTTGGCACCATATAACCCATTCAGGCAACACATTTTAATATAAAAAGAGATAAATAGATGATATCTATTTGATTTACCAATGGTCTCAAGATACAATCACCTTGTTCTGACATTGGCTCATTCAAAACTGTAAAGGCTTGACCTTCACGATGACCCGTCGCAGAAAGGAAATAAATTTCTTAGATGTTATGGGAGTAGTGGACAACAGCAGACTACATTCCACTTTATACCACAAACCCACTGAACAACACACTCTGTTAAATACTTTAGTTTCCACCCATGATCATTATGGGATTCACTCCCTTATAGTCAATTTCTAGGAATTTGCTACCAGAGAAACAATTTAATTAGGGATACATTTCCTGAGGGCATCCAAGGCAGTTGGTGAAACACGCCTGGTAATGCCCTCACAATATTTTGCAGACTCCACAGACCAGAGTATACTGACTAAGAGGGAGAAGGAGGTTTTTACATGGCTGGGTCTGTCCTCCTTAGAGTCTATACAATTTTACAAAAAGGCCCAGCTCAAAGTAACTTCGATGGGGTGGAACAAATGTTTTTTTGTGTGAAAACCCCTCACCCACCAGGGTTACCCCTTGGTGACATGCTTCATCATTGGGTTTCCTCTCGTTCTGCTGGAAAACGAGGCGTGCTGTGAATGACGGAATATGTGGGAGCACTGTTATAGTTTCATCAATGTGAATACTAAGGGGGATAGGATTGGTGGGGTCTTAGGTGGATTAAAAATACCTGCCTCTGGATGGTACTACTAATTTAAAATGTCTCTCAGGGGTGGTATGGTTAAAAAAAGGGTGTCAGAGGGGGGTATATTATGTATCTTACCTCCTGAGCGGTCTAAATGTTTTGGAGTCTACCCCTAGACTCCTCTTCAGAACCAAGGTGGACTCCCTAGTGTCACTCCTTGAATAGCTTCTACTAGGCAAAGCACTAAAACTAAAGGCTCTGTGGTATGGTATGGTACATACAACTAAAGTAAAGTAATACTAAATGGTAACGATGTTCTTCTGGAATACTTTTAATGCCCACGCTTTTTGCCTCACAGATCCTCCGGGATCACACATTCATCAAAGCGACCCTTCCACTTTCAGCCTAATTTTCACCCCCCTGAGGTCCGAAAACCCGACAGAACAGAGACCAGAAACTGAAAAGATTACAATGTGTTATCATTTTTTTACTTATGTACCCAATTTGGTTGCAGGCTGCATTAAGAAGAAACATTGGAAAGTGTTGGCAGCAGCTGATCTTACCTCAGAATCTCCATTGTTTTCTTATAAACAAGGGAAAAATCTTAAAGATTATTTGATCAGCACAGCCATTGTAGCAGATAATGCATCGGCTGCACTAACTAAACATTGGAGTATTCGACCCTCAATTGGTTACTTCAGATGTAGTTAGTGCAATGTATGCCCCTTCTGCCTCAAATCCAAAACCTTTACACATGTAGACACCAGGGTGCTATTGAAAATTTTCCTAACAGCAATACTTGTAATGTGTATGGTATAAGTTGCCTGTGCAATAAACTCTATATAGTACAGATGACACAAAAGATGATGATTTGCATATGTCAACATCACAGGGAGATCCACTGCAGTGTTACTACTGCCATCATGGTACAACACTGCATTGAACAAGGACATTTTCAGAATGATCTGAAGTGGCAAGTAATCTGTATTCTCAAGACCCCAATGAGACTGGGAAACATGGAGCATCTATTCAATAAAGAGGAACTCAAATGGATATTAAAATTGAACACAATGAGAGCTGGCTTAAACTGCCAAGAGGACTGGACACTTTTGATATAGACTTTGGGATGTACTATCACTCTAGAAGTGAACATGGACACTGCTGCACTGCTGCCCCCCCCCCGTTGGAACTGCTAAGGTTTGCCAAATGTAAACTGCAAATTAATGTAAATGTGTTTTTCTGCCGTCAATTGCCTTCTAATGTGGTCTGTGCTACTCCATTCCCTAAATTATTGTAATACCATTCCTTTTTTTGCCATTCCCATGGGAACCTTCCATTTTCTGATTTTTTTTTTATGTTTTCATTTTTACATTTTCTATCCCCTAGGTATTGCACATTAGTTACTTTTATGGTTTTGGCTCTTTGATATTAGGAGTAGCATTTCTCTCCCATCATTTGATCTTTAATTCTCCACTACTCCAATATGCCTGCTCTAATCAGGACTTTGGCCCTCCTTATGACACTGTTGCAGGACCTGCAGTGCAGACCACCATATTACGACCACAGCAGTTTGGCTACGGCCAAACAACCATGTCCCCGCCCGTTCTGTCACTTTACCGCAGCCAGCCAGGCTGGAGGATTACACCTGCAGCCTGGTGGGAGCCGAATAACCACTGAGGTTATTCCAACTACGGACAACGCCAGCTTTTTCCTGGCGGTATCACTGCCATGAAAATGCTGGCGGAAAGGTATCCCGATGACAGGAACTTGTGTTCCTGTCACTGGGATACCCCCCAAACACCTCCGCACACATGCATGCATGCACCCCCACACACACAATCACGCACAGACACATCCCCACTCACACATGCACTCACATTCACCCCCATAGACACGCCTACATACCCATACACATCATGCACGCACACATACACTCTCCATTCCCCCACCCCCTCCCTTCAACTACATACATACACAACCCCCCCACCCCTCACTCATCTTCACACAACCACATCCCCACCCCCCAATAATACCTCACCGCACACGCACACACACACACGGACAAACACACCATATACACATACAAACATACACGCACCTGCACACATGCACTCACTCCCACTTACCCTTTACTCATTCACCCATGCACACACCCCCACCCCTTCCACATGCATACACACACACATCACCACATTTACACACATGAACACACGCACGCATGCACAATCCCTCCCCCATTCATGACACAAATACACACACTCACACACACACACACCCATTCATACCCACCCCTCTCCCCTTGTGGACGACACTTACCTCATCCAATGAGGTCTCCTCCAAGAGGGGATGGAATCCGGCGCTCCCAACACCAGCACTGCCACACTAGAATAAGACAGCCCCACAGAATTACAGGTCATAATTCTGTGGGTGGTCTTTTTCTGGCATGGTGGTGCTGGCAGTGGATCTGCCTAAGCGCCGCCGACCGCCGTGGTGAATGCCGCCGGATAGCCAACTGCTGGCTGTGCGGATATCCGGTGGCAGTCATAACACGGTGGTCGGAAGACCACCAGCACTGGTGGCCTTCCTGCAGCCGCGGCCACGGTGGTCTTCAGAAAAGGCCGCTGCTGTCATAATAAGGGCCTTTGTGTCCTATCCTTCTCTCCAGTACCCAGTTACTCACACACCCAGGACACCGCCCAATTTTGGTCCTATTTTAATTTCCACACTGCTGGCTTGAATGTGAAACCAACAAGTGGTCACTTTCCTTTTCCATTTTTTCATTTTTACACCTTTGTATCGCCTAGGACCTCCACAATAATTATTTTTCTGTTTTGAGCTCTGTGATACTGGGAGTAGCAGCACTTCTCCCACTACGTGTGGATCTTGAACCTGGCACCACTCCACTATGGCCTACCCTGTTATCCACACATCCAGGTTGCCACCCATATTTACCCCTACTTTTATTTCCACAATGTTGACTTAAATGTAAAACCAACAAGAGGTTGCTTTTGTTTCCGCTGAAGGTGACACTGTTCCCTTTGCCATTGGGATTTTGCCTCTATCGAGCCATGCCCAATTTACTTGTTTTGACTATGGCTGGGCAGAACTCACAAGTTTTTCTCTGCAGAATTCTGCAGAGTTACATAAAAACTCTGTGAGATTCCACCGAGTTCTGCCCAGCCCTTAAACATTCAGTGATATCTGTGCCATATGCCAGAGCATTGTGTCCCCTCCCCCTATACAGCATCACCCACACCTTACCATGGCAATTGCTCTGGTCTGGCTACACACCACTCTCAGTGTTGGTCTAGGTGCCTTGCGATGTGTTGTTGTCATGCGCCCTTACACCCAGGCCATCATTCATGGCCTTGATTTTATCAGGAGTCCTGGTGACGATCCGTTACATCTTTAAGGAACAAAACATAGACTGAAATTGCGGATCCTTAGCTATATTGCTTGTTAGCCAGAAACAGGCTGTGCTATTCTGATTTTTACATATGCACTTTTGCTCACCTCCTCACTACGTAGGGCCTCCTTCTCTGACGTCCCCCATTTAGCCACAGCTCCTCTCCGGGCTTCTGCTGAGGGTGGGGTGGGGTGGGTGATATCGCAAGTGTTTGATTGTGCGGAGTGCCAGTGCTGTGAAGCGGGATTGCATGTTATGCATTTTCTTACATTTGAAGATACATAGGGCACTGGCCTCCCATGTATTCAAATCGGGTAGTACCAGTAGTTCCTTCAGGGTGGAGGGATTACTGTATAATCCAATAGGCATTCCCTCCCTCCCATTCGGGTCAAAACCTGGAATAATTAATCCCATGACAGTGTGTCAAATGCCTTCTCCACGTCCAGGATGAGGGCCACTGCATGTGGGAAGGAGTCATGGAGCTCATCCGGGATGTGGAACAGATCGCAGAGAGTTTGAGAGGTGTTCCGCCCCAGGATGAATCAATTTTGGTCCTTATGAACTGAGGCATGGACTATTTGTGTATAGAAGCTTGCTAGAACTTTACCCAATATTTTGTCATCTGCCCCCAAGATGGCTATCGGCTGATAGGAACTCAAGGAGGTCAGGTCTCAATCAGGTATGAAAATAGAGGTAAGGAGGGATTCCTGGAGCATTCCAGGTAAGGCACCCAGCTGTACAGATTTGCTTTAGACTGCCCCAAGTCGTGGAGCCAGTTTTGACGCAAATGTGGAGTAAAACTCAAATGGCAGGCCATCTAAACCTGGGGATTTATTCCAGGCTAGGTCTTTAATTGCCTGACAGATCTCCTGTTCTGTGAATGGGTCATCCAGGTGCATCTGGTGGCTGCAGTGATGCATGAGATGGTAATGTGTGACAGAAAGCCGATAATGGACTGGGTAGGGGCTGCAACTATGGCATTATAAATTTGTGTATAATAATGTGTGAATTCTTGCAGAATCGGGTCCTGGTCCCTAAGCATTGCTCTTGATTGAGAACATATTTCTGTGATCGAGGTGGTGCTTTTGCAAGGCAAGTAGTCGCCCAGCCTTGTCCCCTTCCCGATGTACCCTCGCTGCATGAGCATTGAAATTGAAACATTGTAGGTGTTCCAGTTGAGTTGCGTATGTTTCGAACACCTGGATTCGCTGAGTGGTAGTATTTCACTGGGAATCAGGGTACCTGTCCAATTATGCTAGTCATGCCTCTGTTTCACCCAGCTCATGTTCCAATGTTCTGCAGATAGCTATAATCTCTTTGATACATATAGTTCATGTGACAACCTAGAAGGAGTCCCACCTTAAGGCATAGCTTCCTGCAGTGTAGTGATTATCTAAAAAGTATTGCTGTATGTGGGTGTCCAGTGCCTGACGGAGAGCTGGATCTTCCAGTATGTCACATTTGAGGTGCCACAGAAGGACAAGGGGTCGTGGGAGCAACCAAATCAGGTTTACCACGCAGGCGGCATGGTCCACCACATTTCTGCCTAAGTAATCAGAGTGTAGTGCTAGAGGGAGTATAGAATGGGACCTCAAGAAGCGGTCCAGACGGGCATGAAGGTGATGAGGAACAGAGTAAAAGGAGTGAAGTTTATCAACTGGGTGCAATGTGAGTGGGATATCTTTTAGGCACTATCGTTCCACCCAGTTCTTGAGATGCGCTGCTTGGCGACAGGGTAGTGTGCGGGGCAAGGGCGGACGAGACCTGTCTAGCGAGGTGTCTAGAACACTGTTGTAGTCACCCCCTAAGAGCCATGGGAGATGTGTGTTGTGAGCAAGGTGTTGTGACAGGCAATCCCAGAGGAGGTGTTGACCTACACTGGGGGAATATACACTACCTACTAAGAATAGTTTCCCGTTCAGCCTACCCTCCAATAATACAAAGTGTCCCTCTTTGTCAATAGTGATCCTGTTTCTTGGAATGTGTCAACATCAGGACAGTGCGCGCTCTACGGGTGACAAAAATGCAAAAACTTAGTCTTTATGCAAGAGCATAATTCATGCATTGGGTTCATATGCAGTATGTTAACCTTTTGCATTGCAGATTTTAACCTTGAACAACATTATTAATGATGTTTGCAATAACTGTTAATTTGTAAGGTATTGCTGCGGACTGACTGAGTGCGTTAGGGTGTGGTCCCTTTCTAGGACCTTCTAGAAGCTTTCTCTGCAGCATGACTGGGTATGGTTTGTGGGCTGGGCCAGACTCTATATAAGGGAGTCAGCCCAGCTCCACGTGCTCACTATTCAGAGGTCCTGGTACAGAGCAGCAGCAATTTCCTGAGCTCCTGTCCCGGAGGCCTACCTTGAAGTTCCAGGCCTGCCCCGCATTATCTTGGTGATACTTGAGCAGGGTGGCAAGACGGAGGTCGGGCTGGGTCCTCGACCCCATTCTAAAGAGTCTTTTGAAATTTTGGGCCTACTTGTGAAACTTTCAGAGTGAGCGATTCATTTCCTGCATTTAAACCTTGATGTTCGGATCACTTACAGAGTGCGCAATCATTTCATGGCTTTTGCATCTTCTTGTTGAGACTGGCAATGTGCGCAATTAATTTCCCGCATTTAAACCTTGATGTTCGGATCTCTTACAGAGTGCGCGATCATTTCATGGCATTTGCATATTCTTGTTGAGATCGGCAGTGTGCGGGATTCATTTCCCGCATTTAAACCTTGATGTTCGGATCGCTTACAGAGTGCGCAATCACTTCATGGCATTTGCATATTCTTGTTGAGATCGGCAGTGTGTGGGATTCATTTCCCACATTTAAACCTTGATGTCCAGAACTCTTACAGAGTGTGCAATCATTTCATGGCATTTGCGTATTCTTCTTGAGCTAGGCAGTGTGCGCGATTCATTTCCCACATTTAAACCTTGATATTCGGATCGCTTACAGAGTGCGCAATCATTTCATGGCATTTGCATATTCTTGTTGAGATCGGCAGTGTGTGCGATTCATTTCCCGCATTTAAACCTTGATGTTCAGATCGCTTACAGAGTGCGCGATCATTTCATGGCATTTGCATATTCTTGTTGAGATCGGCAGTGTGCGCGATTCATTTCCCGCATTTAGACCTTGATGTTCAGATCGCTTACAGTGTGCGCGATCATTCCATGGCAATTAAACTTTTGATGTGTAGTGTTTCCTGAAGTGCACACGATTATCCAGGGCCTTTTGAATTTTCTACAAAGGAGTTAAATTCAAGATGTTACATTCTATATGCATGTTAAGTCCTTAGTACTATTCCTATTGTTTTCCAGGGAATGTTCAGATTACAGTTTGTCCTCATGTAATGAGGCTATGTTTGTTATGAATCATAATTCTAGAAGGTTCTGATACTCCTAGACAATACGTGACTTTTCATGAAAAGTTCATATGAAACCATTCTTGATTCCTTCCTAGGTACCCAGACATTTTGTGGTCTAGTTATAGTCCTATCTAGAGTTATCCATAGTTGCAGTATGACAATGCTTAGAATCATAGTCTAGAAAAATTAATGTGATAATAACTTTATATTGTGTTGTTTAACCTTTTGCTTCCTACAGCTCTCCTTCCCAGCTGTTCCCATCCTAATCCCCTTTTCCCCCGCTTGGACTCTCTCAGGCTCTGTGATATTTCTATCAGAGTTTTGGAGCTGTCTAGTGGTGGACATGTTGGGAACGTGCGCAGACCCGAGGATCTGGTCTCCCTGACAGAATGGGAGGCGAGGTCATACCCAGATCAGTGCCCCACATGCTTATGTAGTATGTAGAATAGGTGGGGGTATGTATGATTCCATGCCAAAGGCAGAGGAGCCTTGGTATTTCTCCCAAAATAATATGCATCTCTTGCAGTACTGTTATGTTGGCGTTCTGGAGGTGAATGTAGGAGTAGACTGTATAGCATTTCCGCACAATGTGCATGCCCCTTACATTAAGTGTAAGGAAACGACCTGTCATCAGTGTGGCCATTGGTGTGTTGCAAGCCTGCCTAAAGG
The DNA here is from genome assembly GCF_031143425.1 of Pleurodeles waltl. Taxonomy (NCBI): domain Eukaryota; kingdom Metazoa; phylum Chordata; class Amphibia; order Caudata; family Salamandridae; genus Pleurodeles; species Pleurodeles waltl. The sequence continues at coordinate 915,208,780 of NC_090449.1, forward strand.
GAGGGAAAAGGAGGGCCCCCATGTGGCCCTGTGTCCTCATCTACCTGCATGGAAGAAGTTGTGTTTCTCCGTCTTGTTTAAAGCTCAGTGTGCTGCCGTCTGAATGGGGAAGGGATGGTGCCTGTGTGAGTGCCTGTGATATGAAGTGTGGTGCTTGTGTTTGCCTTAGCCACTTTTGTGTGTTGATTTGGGTGAATGCTGGTCTGAAGGTGTGCTTGGGATACGGTGGGGTTAGATGCCCACTAACACCATTGGGGTTGGAGTGCCTCAGAGCCTGCCCAACAAGGGACCTACCCTGACATGTTCGCCCTGGCCTAGGGGCACCCACAGTCCACATCCCACCCAGGTAAAACCTTAACACGTGCAAAGTCATGATTCAGAAGCTGTTATCACCCCCTTGTGGCTGCTGTGATGCCCTAAAGCGCCCATCCAACTCTGGATAGGCCACCGCTGGGATGCGGAACATCAGGGGGGTCAGGGTACGACAGGCACCCCCTCGTAGTTGGGAGGCCATCCCCAGCTGGGCCTCCGCCGTCTTCCTTGCCCAGCGTCACAGGTCCTCCCACCGTTTGAGGCAGTGGGTGCTCCACCTGTCAAAGACCTCCAGGGTCCGCACCTCCTTGGCAATGGCACGCCAAATACCCTTTTTCCGGTGGGCGCTGACCTGCAGGGAAAATAAAGCAGAAAAGGGATTAGCCATACAGTTCTGGACTGTCATACTTATGGCCCACCATATCCCTCCCATCACCTTCCGCACATACATTTACCACCATACATGCAGCACTTTGCCCAGGACACCTCAGCCCCCCCACATGTGGCTTACACACACAGCACTCCATACATTCATGGGCCACGCATCATGCTCACAGTGTTCTCACCTCTTTGTCTGGAGGACCATAGAGTAAAGTGTACTGGGGTAGGACCCCATCCACCAGCCTCTCCAACTCCTCCGAAGTGAAGGCAGAGGCCCTTTCCCCAGATACATGAGCCATTGTCGCTTCCAGACACAGGTCACAGCAGCACATGCAGTGTAGGTCCTCTCCCGTTGAATATCAGGTAGCAAGTGAGTGAATAGATCGAAAATGTCGGTCACGTCCACGGCGGTGCGTACCATCACCGCCGGCGTACATCGCCATTGGCTCATGGAACCCATAGGGCCTAATGTTAACCAATGTGAAGTTGCGTGGCAGTTGTCGATCGCCGACCGCTACGACGCACAACACCAGCAGAATTACCTCATCCTCACAGGTCAGGCAGACGCCATTTCAGGGGGTACAGGCCATGGCACCTAACTGCGTCACAGCAAACATTGGCACATCAACTGACTCTCGGATTAACATACTGGCTCTGTAAAGGTAAAGATGCATCATTATTTCAATAGATGTGTGAATATGACCCTCTGCTCACCGTTTTCCTCCCTAGACTTCAACTGCTGAGGATGAATATGAGATGGAGACATCCTCCACTGTACAGACCCCTGGTGGACCTGGCGACAATGGAGATCAGACACATTATCCTAACCTACAGACTTGATAGGGCCACAAACCAAGAACTGTGTGCCCAATTGGAGCCAGACCTGATTTCAGCCATCCGCCACCCCACAGGTATCCCCCTCTAGTGCATGTCCTGTCAGTGCTCCGTTCCTGGCAAGTGGTTCATTCCAAGCAACAGTGGCCATGGCCTCATGGATGTCACAGCCTATGTTCTCCAACGTGTTGACCAGAGTGTTGTCTGCCCTGCTGAAACACATGCACAGCTACATCGTATTCCCACAGGTGGAGGATTTGGCAACAGTGAAAGCTGACTTCTATGCCCTGGGACATATCCCCAACATCATTGGTGCCACTGATGGTACACTCGTAGCATCCCCCCTCCCCCAGAGAAATGAACAAGTGTTCAGGAATAGGAAAAGCTATCACTCTCTGATTGTGCAGATGGTGTGTTTGGCGGACCAGTGCATCTCCCATGTGAATGCCAAGTATCCTGGCTCTGTGCATGATGCATTCATCTTGAGGAATAGCAGCATTCCGTATGTGATGTCTCAACTCCAGAGGCACAGGATGTGGCTAATAGGTGAGCCCATGATCCCCACCCAGTTGATGTAGGTATATGGGTGTGGGGTTGTCCCTAAGGGCGAGTGTATGTCTAACAGGTATCCCTCAAATATTTGCAGGTGACTCTGGTTACCCCAACCTGTCATGACTACTGACCCTAGTGAGGAATCCCAGGACAAGGGCAGAGGAACATTACAATGAGGGACATGGGCGAACAAGGAGGATCATTGAAAGAACCTTTGGCCTCCTGAAGGCAAGGTTCCGGTGCCTCCATCTGACAGGTGGATCCCTGTACTATTCACTCAAGAAGGTGTGCCAGATCATCGTTGCATGTTGCATGTTGCACAACCTGCCCTTGAGATGCCAGGTGCCTTTTCTGCAGGAAGATGAGCCTGGAGATGGTCTTGTGGCAGCGGTGGAGCATGTGGACAGTGAGGAAGAGGAGGCAGAGGAAGAAGATGTGGACAACAGAAGATCAATGATACAACAGTACTTCCAGTGACACACAGGTAAGACACTGTAACTTCACATTCTGTTGCAATTTTGTGTTTGACATTGAACATGGCAGCCTGATTTCCCTATTTCTATGGCCACTTACTGTACCCTTTGCATCTCTATTTTCAGATCTCTGTGCCCCACTCTGGCTCCTGGTTTGTTTACTGCTGTCCACTACAGGTTATACCTATGTTAATATTACAGTTGATTAGAAATGCAATGTTTACAGTTTGTACAACTAATACATTTGTCATATAATCCACAGACTCCATACTTGAATTTGTTCAAAGGGTGTTTATTTAGATGCTAATAAGTGGAGGTGTTATTGCAACGGGCTGGGTTGCTGATGGAGGACCAGTCTATTGATTCTAATTATGTATTGTATGTGCATATGTGTGTGTGTATGTATATATATATATATATATATATATATATATATATATATATATATATATATATATATATAATATATGTATGTGTATATGTTGTTTCTGTGCTTGGCATGTTCATGGATCATTGCATGGCTCCTGGGTGGGTTGTTATACTAGATATCTATGAATTCCTGCTCTCATCTTATCACACTTATCTACTCATCACTCTTATGTCATGTCTCTATCAAACTATCCTCCATTCTCACTCTGACTCATCCCAAATCCCTTTTACAACTTTCATCTCCTAAATATCTCTGCCTAAGCTCTTCCCTCCACTTCCACATCTAACTCACCAAACATCACTCTACCTCTGTGACCTCCCACACAACCCTACTAAATTCTCCTGCATTCATCTCACCCTGCTACTATGCTCTCCCTAACCCTTCCACATACTCTTCCCCCTCCACCCCCCTTTACTCATCCCAAGCCTTTGGGTTGAGTAAATGAAGGATATACTCCCAATTAACACTTCTGGATTTCTTTCCTCCTCCACCCCTCCATTACTCCAGTCAATCTAACTAACAAACTCTCATATCCACGGCTCAAATTAACTCCATAATAATACTAAAACTGTACTCATTATTTAACTATACTAATCCATCACTAATTCTCGTTGGGTTCCGGAGTAGCGTGCTACTCATCGAAAAGTGCTTCGACGCCTCGTCAGGGGTAGTAAGCGCTATATAAATATGATTACAATACAATACAATACAGGTGCATTGTCCAATGGGGCATAGGAAGGGGAGCAATAGTAGTTCAAGGTGGATAGGGTGACAGAGTGGGACAGAAGGGTGACAATCAGGAGAGTCTTATTTCCTGGTGGGGGTCATGGCAATGTTCTCCGGATTCTGCCTGGATTTCAGGGACCGTTTGCGGGGTGGTTCTCCTTCTGCAGGGGGTGGGGTGCTGGTGGCCTGTTGGTCCAGTGGCGGAGCCTCCTGTCCACTAGCATCAGCGGAGGTGGAGGGCTGTTCATCGGTGTGGCTAGTGTCAGGGGCCCGCTGGTGTGCCACTGCCTCCTTCATGGTGTTAGCCATGTCAGCCAGCACCCCTGCAATGGTGACCAGGATGGTGTGGATGTGTTTGAGGTCCTCCCTGATCCCCAGGTACTGTCCCTTCTGCATCCACTGGGTCTCCTGCAACTTGTGTAGTATCTGGCCTAAGGTCTCCTGGGAATGTTTGTATGCTCCCAGGATCCCTGCAAGTGCCTCGTTGTGAGTGGGTTCCCTGGGCCTGTCCTCCCAGTGTCCCTGTTGTCCTGTGCCTTTGTCCCCTGAACTGTGAGGGTGTGTGGGGTGATGTGTTGGGGTGTGTGCTGTGAGGTGCGTGGATGGTGTATGGGTGATGGTGTTCTGTGGCTCCTGAGTGGGTGCTCCTGGCTCGTCTCTCTCTCAGTTAGCAATCTTTTTTTCGTTGAAAAGGGTTGTGGGTAATGTGGGTGTGTGTTTTATATTGTATTGGGTGTGTGGGTGTGGTGTGTGTATGTGTGTCAGGTGTGTGTATTTTGAATTGTCCAATGTGGTGTAGTTTTGTTAATGTGTGTTTTTTGAGCGTGGCGGTGTGTACCTCTAATGGTTTACCGCAGTTGAAAGACCGCCGCAGTGATTAGTGGGTCCTGATACTGTGGTCGTATTTCTGTTGGTGTAACAGTGTGGGTTTTGGTACCGCCAGTTTATCACTGACCTTTGGACTGGCAGACTTGTGTGGGTGTCTGTATAGTGGTGGATTTCTCTGTGTGGGTCATAATACCCGTAGCGGTATACCGCCGCTGTCACAGTATGTTGGCAGCCATCAGCACGGCGGTAGGAGGCATTTACCACCAATGTTGTAATGAGGGTCATAGTGTCAACTAATAAAGTAGGAGGTGTGGTGACTAAAGCTGTAAGTGTAAACCGTGCAAGGGCCGTTTTCATGTCTGCTTGGGGTATCTTCCATGGCACGGGGCAGTTAGGAAAGTTGTAGAATGTCACCAGTTCTTCATCAAATCCTTGAAATATTCAGCTCAGTTTCCCAGTCTGCGGCGGGGCAACCCGCCCAGTATAACGGGAGAGAAAAGAAAGAAAATTGTGGGGTGTTTCAATCTAGCAGACAACATATCCATTGTTATCTTTAGGCAAGTCTAATGGGTTACCCCCAGATGTGCGGCTCTGTCCTCCCTATCTGCAAAGGGGAGTATAGTTTATCAGGGTGTTGAGCCTGGTCTCTCAGATCAGTCCATCCACTGTATGGTGCGTGACAACAGGCATTATGGACAAATCTTGGGTGTGATGGCTGAATCCATTGAGTCCCCGTATTTTGAGAAGAGGCAAGGTCCCGATTTTTCGTCCATGGAAGGAGTCGCCACTCCCAGGGTAGCAACAGCAGTCAGCACCACTTTTCTTTTTTTGATGATCTGTTCTAGGTCTGGGGGGGAAGCAGCCAGGGACCACTGGAAGGCCACCCCCTTGCACGTCCGGGTCCCTGATCCCGCCCCTGATGAGGAGACCAGAGGAGCCCCCCCAGCACTGATCACTAAGGTATCTCCATCTTGACTGTCTAGCCATTGTGTAACCTCTGCAGGGTCTGCAAAAAAATGTTTCTTGTTGTTCACGAAGATCCATAGTTGGGATGGAAAGAGTAGTGAGTACTGCAATCTTAATTGTCGGAGATGATGTTTAACTGCTAGGAATTTAGAGCGCTGCTGTTTGACTTGTTTGGTGTAGTCATGGAATAGCATCACTGTTTTATCTTCAAGCTGCAGTGGTGATCCCTTTCTGGCCAGTCATAGGATGGTGCCTCTGTCTCGGTAGTGCAGGAGCTTAGTGAGCATGGGGGGCAGCGGTGACCTGGGGGGTGGCCGGTGGGCAGGGATTCTAAGCACCCTCTCAAGTGTGTAGAAGGGTGTGAGGTCTGATCCAGGAGTGAACCTGTTTTCAAGGAAGACCAGAGGGTCTGATCCTCCACTCTTTCGGGCGTCCCAACAATCCTGATGTCTCCCCTTCGGGAACGTCCTTCGGCATCATCTGCTCGCAAACTCTGGGCGCTGGACCCGGCTCGCAACTCTGGGGGCTAGACCCAGCTGTTACCTGTAGCTGCATTTCAGTTAGTGTCTTTTCACCTTCCAAAAGTTTGTCCACCAGTTTTCGGTGGTCATCGCATGAAAAGCCAAGTTCAGTGGCCAGTGTCCTCAATTGGGTCTCCTTAGAATGCTTAACTTGTGCTATGGCCACAAGCACCTGGTCAAGCTTATCAGATATTGTCTGGGCTTCCACGCTGCCCTGAGTCAGGGGCCTGTATTTGCAGGTATGGGGGTTTGGGGGTTTATTGAGCCGGCGGGGAGGGTTGTTGTCTGACCATTCTGGTAGTAAGTCCCAGCTGTTTCCCCTCTCGCCGTCACCAGGGTTAGGTATTTGCCACTCTCAGTGTGCCCGGTGGGAGCACAACCCAGCGTAGCCCCTCCTATGGGATGGTCACACCAAAATCAGGGGGCTCCAGGAGTGAGATGTTTCCAACCTGTTGTTTGAGGTAGTGGAATAGCCTCAGAGCGTCACCCAGGGCCTCCAGTGCTTTTCGATTCAGTTCATCCACATGGGGGTTGCAATCAGATTGGCCCCCCAGGAGATAGCAAAGGTCTAGTAAGGCCTCCAGGGAGCCCTGGTAGATCACCAGCAGGCAAGTTGCCACCTCTCCAGACGTCCTACGGGGCCCACTCACCACAGCAAACACCTGAGGCCGCCTCCAGTCGTATCCAGATGGGCACAGGTGATCTCCAGCAGAGTCTGTCACCCCCGCCTCCAGGCAAAAGGATGCAGTCCACTGCCTGCTTGAACTGTGGGCGTCCGGACCTGGCTGGGCACCACATGGCCCATAGTGCCCAAGGTGGTCATCTGCTGGAGGGCCCAGCCACATGCACCACCCCAATCGATGGTTAAAGACGGGCCCCACACTGGCACGCACCCTGGGCGGCCCGTCTCCTCACCCCGACTCTATAGCGGGTGGATCATGGTTAGATCTGCTCCATTTGTCAGCAGGGATCAAAGTAAAGTCTGCCAGATAGCGTTCGACAACACCACCATCGGGGTGCCACTGGGGCCGTGTCATCCAGTCGCTACATCTCTCCTGCCAGGCGATCAGGTTGCTATGCAGTCACTGGCCATCTTCCGAAGCTCCTCGTCTGTGATCCGGCAGCTTGTGGTTCGCAGTTGCTGCTCTGTTGGTCGCACATCCAGGGTGTCTTTGACAGGCTGCCACCTCCGGCCTCTGCAGCACGGGTAGATAGGCTACACTCACCAGCTGGCCTCGCGGCGATGCAACCACCCTTTTCTTGGCTTGGGCTGGCTCCTCTCCCTCTTGGGGAATCTTAGTGTTCTGCTGGGGAGTTATATGTAGTCGCCACAACCAGAATATTATTTCATAGTTTGACGGACCGTGGAAGAGCTCCATTAAAGCGGTTCTGGCATGACAGCTTGCTTGGCCATGACCCCAAGGCCTACCCCTGCCATAGGGTAACATTGGTGATTCCATAATAAAAAATTAATACATTGTAATTCTAAACCTGAGGTGGTAGGTTGTCACATATGGTACCTATGAATTTGTAATAATAAGCCCTCTTTAATGGTAAAGTTGGATTTATTATTACAAGTTTGAAAATGCCACTTTTAAAGGGTTGGCATTAGCCTGCCTTTAGCCTTCTGTGCCTTTAACCTGCTTTAGGTCACATGACTGGGTGTAATTGACGGTTGGGACTTTTTCAGTTCACCCCAGACAGTCACACAATAGGGGTATTAGCAGAGTCTGGATGGGCAATTAACTGACTTGATGGGAGGGCAAAGCTAACACATCCCCACTTGCAACTGAATAGGCTGGGCCTTACCACCACACAATAGGTTTAACAACCTTGTATTGTCTGTGCAGCCAGCCAGGAACCAGGGCAGGGGAGGCAGTAAAATCCTGGAACTTCAGAGAACCCTTCTGGAAATGTCACCCAACTTCTAAGAGCAGGGCACCAAGGTATAAAAAGAGGGCTCTCAGCCCTGCTCCTCAGTTCACTACTGGACATGTAGAAGGACTCTCAGAAGACTGCCTCCTGCTGTGACCGTTTGTGCACTCTGCCAGACTGCTACTGTACCTGAAAAGACGGCTTTTCTGCCTCAAGCCTGCTTGGGACCTTCAGAGACCAGTCCTGCTGCAGAGCTCTGCATCACTACCTACACCCAGAACTCCAGAAGTGACTCCAAGGGCAAGTTCAGCTGGTCTCCTGTTTTGAACCACGGGGACATAACAGGCTCCCACTATATATCTACCATGTATCTAGTAGAAAAGGGGGAACTGAGATATGGCCACTCCATGATGAATTGGCTCGTGTCGGTAGATACTTCTGCTTCCAGAATTAAGCAACTCCGGAATAGGCATAATTGTTCGTCCTGATGAAGACCCCGGTTTTCTTCTAGTACACTGTAATCTCAACCAAAAATCTAGAGGATCTGTAATATTATGACTGTGTTTTGCTGTGGTCCGGTGCCTTCCGTTTATAAATGTTTGTCCTGATGAATACCCAAGGTTCTTCTTTCCAATTGTGGTCAAAACATCGACTTTCATATGGTCAATCGCTGTTGCTTCAATTAGACATTTGATTGATTTATTCTTATCAAGTTCCTTTGTTTGGGCTTGACCCTTTGTTTGTACATGTTATATAAAGCCATGTTGTTTTACTTTATTCATAACATTCTGGCACGCCGCCAGTCTGAGCACTGTTTCGTACGATAGATCAGATTCTGTTCATATAGACCATTGTTTGGTTCTAATACACCTCATTTCAGTATTTAAAAAAAAGTTCTTGTGACCCTTCATGAAATTCATAATGTTGTTTTGAATAATTTGTTAGTGCATTTCCCATAACCAGACAAGACGATTTCCACTTTATGAGTCTTCCAGGCAGAACATTTTCCTACATGACAAATACATTTTTCCCTGCCATGGATCATTACAGTGCTATTAAACTGCATCTCAGCCACATCAGATGGAAATATGATGTAAATATACTCTGCAACCCACATATAACATTTAACTTCCATGCCAGTGGTATATTTTTTACATCATCTATCATGACCTTAAAGGAAAGTTAAATAATCTAGTTGGGTGAAGACCTTTTTAACAGCACCATTTTAGACACACTGCAGCATTGAGAGGATCATTGTTCACATATTTTTAAGATCAGCAAACAAAGGGTCCAAAAAAGGCAAGAAATCAGAATTGACAAGGTGACTGTACTATAAGTATGTTACCCTATGTATTTGTTTATGTATTTTCCTTCTGTACGGAGCAACACTTTAAGGTACAGGTCCTAATTTGGAGTTTGATGGATGGAATACTTCGTCACAAATATGATGGAAATCCCTTCCATTGTATTACAAGTGCCATTAAATATAATGCATTTGTAATACAGTGATCAGGATATCTATCGCATTTGTGATGGTGTATCCCAATTAACCAAACTCTAAATCAGGCCCAGAGATGTTTTTACACAGTAATAACAATAACAATTTGTTGATCATACAATGAACAAGAAAGAGATTGAGTAAGAGGAGGAATGAGAGAATGAACAAGGTGCTAGGAAGAGGTTGTACTAGGATGGGAGTAAATGTGAGAAGAAGAGGAACAAGAGCGAGAACAATGGGGAGTGTCACTATGAGAAACGAGGAGGGAAAGGGCAATGGAGTGAAAAGCAGGAGGAAGGTGGGAGAAGAAAGCATGTAGAATAGGAGGAAGCAGGAGAAGGAGGAAGAGAAATAAAGGAACAGACGATAGGGAGAAGTATAGTAATAGACAAAGGAAAGGGGCAATGATTGATTAAGGTCGATCAAGACATTCACAGAAAAGGGTGGGAGGTGAGGTAGTGACATGATTACTTACTTGAGCCTACTACCCCTCCTGCTATATAGGGCATCAACCAGGACTCTCCAGTCATATCTCTCCTAGGCTTTTCATTCAATCTGACTTCAGTTGTAACCTATCCCCTTGAGGTCAGCATTGTCTTCTTGGCACCAGACGTTTCTTGGCCTTCCTCTTTTCCTTTCCCCTTGAGGGTTCCACGTCAGAGCTTGCCTGGTGGTGTTTGATGCAAGCTTGCAGAATGTTTGACCAATCCAGCCTGAGTGTATATTGATGATGTCTTCATGGGCAGAGAGTTGGATAGTCTTCTGTCATAGGTTCTTGTTACTGATGGCTTTAGGCAGCAGATTTGGAGGATTTTCCTCAGACAGGTGTTGATGAAGGTCTGCACTTTGTTGGTAGTGATCACTCTTGGCCTCCAAATGTCTGCTCCATACAGAAGAACCAATTTTACACTGTATTAAAAAGTCTGATCTTAGTTTGCAGCATTAGGTATTTGGAGCTCCAGATCTTCTTAGCTGAATAAAGAAAGCCCTTGCTTTGCAGATTCTTGCCTTGACAACGGCATCAGTGCTGACTTGCTTGTCTGTGACACTGCCCAGGTAGCTGAAGGCCTCAATCAGTTCTAATGCATCACCTGCAAAAGCAACTGCAATTGTGCTGGCGGTGTCAGCCTTCAGGATCTTGACTTTTCCCCTGTGGATGTTGAAGTCAAGTTGTGCTGATGTGCCTGCCACCTTGCCGGTCTTCTCTTACATCTGCAAATAGGTATGGCAAAGTAGGGTTGGGTTGTCTATAAAGTCCAAGACGTTGAGCTGTGTCCAAATTGTCCAAATTGTCCACTGGATTCCATTGCTTCTCCTTGCTTTCGATGGCTTCATGATCCAGCCTAGGACCAGCAAGAAGAGAAAAGGTGAGAGTAACTCTGGCAGACTTTAGTCCTCATTTGGAAGGCTTCTGTGAGTTGTTCTCCAGGAACTATCTCGCAGTTCACTCCCCTAGTACCAAATTATTCATACCAGCTTATATGGCACATTGTAGTGGTGGAGGAGTATTCCAAGGTGTCTCTCTGTCCATTTTGTGGAATGCCATATCATAGTAGATGAGGTTGACATAGGAGTGGGGAGTTCCATTCCTTTAACTACTCAATGCAGAAGTAGCGATTGGGTCATGTTAAAGTGGAGACAGCAGGGACAAGGAAATGCGTAGAGGGTGACAAGAGGGAGGTGATGATGGTGGAGAGAGAGTGGTGGGAGAGGGAGAGATAGCAGAAGGGAGAGGGGGAGTGCATGGGAGAACAGGTGCTTTACTTTTAAAAGGTTACCTCTGGCTCTGGGTTTCTATTTTTCTTACACTTCCTTTTCTTGATGGATGACTTCCTTCTTGAAATTTTACTCAGTGTACTTACTACACTGTTCCTTCTTACAGCAGTTTCATTAGGAATGATGGCTTGGATGTTTTCATCAAAGGTGCTAAGTTCATCATCTGTTTCAATTTCTGTACTCTCCTCTTCCTCTTCATCACTGTCCTTTTGATTCTACAGCAAACATAAAATCCAAATGTCAGTGTCTGTGTATTTTACTGGTAATGCCATATGCACTTTTTGTGGGTTATTTCCTCAATATGTAGTGATATTGTTGTAAATGCAGTACAACTACACATTGGTGATTAGAAGCCCACAAATTATTATTTTTTCCTTTTTTTCTACAAGGAGAAACATCTTTCCTCACAGGCATTGCATTAACCCCAAAACACATTTGTGTGAGTTACTTACTTTTTCCATAATGTTAAGGAATTTACTCGGGCATTTGGATGGATCTCAACCAATGTCCAGGGCTGAAAGGGTGCGTGAGTGGTTTGTGACTGCCCACAAGCACATAAATGTACATTGTTTTACAGTTTTAGAACATTTAATTCGAATCCTGGCTATAGGACACTGCTTGTTTAAAGATCTTCATCAGTCCTGGGTCCTAGGGAATCAGAGCACAGTTGTATACATTTGAGATATAGCCAATGCTTAGTTTGAGCCAGGTGTGACCGGCACTTACTTTTGGGGAGGGGCACCTATTTTTATGCATCAGTTATTTAGAAAGTGCAAGAGAAGGCAAAGCACATAAATCAGAAAGACAGAGGAAGAGAAATATGGGAAACTGTCGTTACTCCCTGGTTCCCCCGACCTCGTTCCATTCATGAGATGTGGACGTGGATATTTCTCAGGCAGAAAAAAGAACATAAGGAATGCTGGGACCCTACTCAACCCTATTTATTCAGTACCTACCCAGCATTCATTCTGTTCTTTTTTTCTGCCAGGTCAGAATGTACGTGGAGTGATGATGCTGCTCTTGTGGGGTGGTGGTGGTGCAGATTCCACTCAGGAGCTACCCTTCATGCAGGGCAGTGTGGGTGACATTTCTCAATGTTCGAGTCCTTCTGCCTACGAGGCTTTGCAGAAGGATGCTTGGGCAGCAATTTTACCTTCATGATGGCATTTCCTTACTGTGTGCTCCAGGGCAAAGGACTCCTGCTTGGCATTTATGGAGCATCTGCCATTCGAGCAGGAAGATGCGCTGCAGCTGCTGCTGCTTTTGAAACCCAGGAAGCACTTGCAGGGCAGCACTTCTCGGGATTAACGGCCTTCTGGGAGGATGTGTATGTCACGCAGAGAGTTTGGAGTGCACATCTGTTTTAATGAGCATTTCTAGACTGTGGTATAGTGTCCTGGTGCCTATATTTGTCCAGCCCTGAGGATATGTATGGCATAGCGGTTGTGTTTGCTGTTTTTTCTACTTGCTATTGCTTTTTGGCTGTGGTTCTTCTCCTGTTGCTGGGGTGAGAGTGAGGACTCTAGACTCAGGTGAATGATTAGGGAGACACTGTTGGAGATTGGGGCTCTGGTCGCAGTAAGACTTTTCTCCCTGACCCATCTTCGAAGTCCTCTGGTTCAGATCATAAGGGGCCTGGTTCTGAGGAACAGAAAGGGAAATACATTGCCTGCAAAATGTTGCTGAAACAGATAATGCATGTTAAAGTTAATATGAGGTTTTCTGATGAGGAGGTGTTGAATACCTCATCATCGCAGTGCACCCCTATATTTATGAGGTCCTCAGGAATGAATGGCGGGACCCTAACAAGATCATGCTGCCATGCTTTATGGCCAAACTGTACTTCTTTGAGGATATGCAGAATGACTCATTTACTCCATCCCAATAGATTTGTTTGTGACCAGTTTTGTGGGACAGATGTTTCTGGCAGCAGATGTAGTCATTAAGGATGCAGTTGATAAGCAGGTGAATGCTCTGGCTTGCATCTGGCCCTTCAGGCGAGGATTTATGGAATATATGTGGCTCAGTCCCTCGTTATGAATATTAAGTCACTGTATTGGTCCCTTGATTATTTATAGATTGCTATGGGGTTCTGGAGCAGACCTAGATGGAACTGGAGTACCTGTGTGATATCTCCTTTGCTGTAGTATGGGTGTTGGCTCCGTGAGGTGGGGCTTGTGTGGCTGAACATCGGAATTTGGTCCTGAAGTATTGGAGGGCTGATTCAATGCAGAATTCTTCTACCCTCAGACTGCATTTCCAGGTAAATTTGTTGTTTGGGCCAGAGCTGGAAGATAAACTGCACAGGCTCTTTATGGAGAAGAAACCTTCCTCCTCCCTTAAGTTGTCTTCTGCTGACAAACAATCTCTGAAGCCTAAGTCCCTTTTCACCAGCCTTCTTGACGTCAGTTTCCCAGGGCCCAGGGGAGGTTCTCCCCTGAAAGGTGTCAGGATAGGAAAGCGACGTCCCCCTCTGAAGCTTCGCTCCTGACTATATGGCAGAGCTTGGATCTGTGCTTGCCAGGCATCTCCGTCACTTCTTTCTAGCCTGGGAGGCATCTACTTCAGATGCATGGGTGCTGAGGACAGGTTATCAGAGAGAGAGTTCAGCACAACTCCTCTGTTGAAAATGGCCCTTTCTTCAGGGTGATCCCTAAATTTTCTGCCTTTCTTCTCCTATTTTTCTGACTATCTTTTTGCTGGCTTTAGGACCCTGGGTAGTTTACCACTGCTAATCTGTGCTAAAGTCCATGTGTTCTCTCCTCTCAAACTTGATATAATTGGTTTACACCTGTTTGGCTTATTTAATTTACCTGTACGTCCCTTGTAAAGTGATATACCTTTCACCCAGGGCCTGTAAATTAAGAGCTATTAATGAGCCTGCAGCACAGATTGCGGCACCCACAGAAATAGCCTTTCAAACTTGTCTCAGACCTGCCACTGCAGTGCCTGCATGCGCACTTTACTGCCACATTGACTTGGCAAGTCAAACTGCTTGCCAAGGCCTGAACTCTCCTTTTACTACACCTAAGTCATCCCTAAGGAAGGCCCTAGATAGCCCTAAGGGAATGTGCTGTGTGTGTAAAGTGTAGCACAGATATATGTATGTGTTACATATTCTAGTAGTGACAAGCAGCCTATTTCGTTTTTCACTGCTGTGAGTGCTGCTCCTCTCATAGGTTTGCATTAGGAATTCCCTTATACATGTCTAAGTGGTAGTTTCTAATCTCTGAGTAGCTGTGTGTTTGGCATGTTTGGAATGTTAGTGAGAAATCCTGCTTACTGGTGTAGGTGGATTTACATTACTACATTAGAAATGCCACTTTTAGAAAGTGGGCATTTCTATGTGCTTATAACTCTAGTGCTTTGAAGCCTGACTCCAGTCAATGTTTAGGGCAGACTGACAGCTACACGTTGTACATTCTTTCCAGATAGCTCTCACACAGGAGAGGCTGAGTGCATCTGCATACTGTTAGTCCTCCTGGGATGGGAGACAGGGAGGTGGGGACATTTACATTTCTATAGGCAGGTGTCCTGCCCTCACACAAATGACTCATTTTCCCATGTACTGATGGTTTTAGCCTGAGTAGTGGAGATGGGAAACTCCTGGAACTGTCAGCCCTTGCAGGAAACTTCGCCCACCTTCTAGAAGTAAGGCACCAGAATATTAGTACCAGGGCTCTGACCCCAGGTGTTGGAGCACATTTGGAGCTAGGACCGAATCTCTTGCAGGGGGACTTCTGCACTGAGGGACTTATCTGGACTGCTCTTCTGATGTTGCCCTGCTGCCTGAAGCACTGGGTGGCCTAAAGGGTTCACTGAATTGCTTTTCTGTTTGTTGCCCTGCTGCTAGCTGCTAGATGCCCCCTGATTCTTGTCTAATGAGATATGTGTGGGATGGGTAACCAGATGCTGTTGGCTCTACATGCTGCACAACAGGACTGCTGTGCTGCCAAAAAAGATCACCATCTGGACTATTTATGCTCTGTTGTGCTGACCTGCTTGCCTGTTTGGCTGCTAGAGACTCCGCCACTTTGCTAAACCCAATGTGCTGGTCAGCTGCCTGCCTGCCTGTGCCCTGTGCTCCCTAGGGTACTCCTGTGACAAGTGAGTGCCCGAAAGTGGCTGTGGGACTCTGGGTTCCACCACACCATTCACTTGCAACAAGTGCAGGGGAGCTCTTCAGTGGTCTCCTTTCCCCATATATCAGCCATCCCCGCGGGTTGAGCTGTGTTGCCTTTCTGCTTCCCCTCATGGCTGTGCTCCCTTGTACGCCAGTGCCAGGATTGCAGCGGAGTTCCCCTTGGGAGTGTGGTGCCACATGAGCATATTTGTTTACCAGGAGCCTCGAATGGAAGATTGCACACCTGCCAGCGCGGGTGTAGCACTGCACCATCTCCGTGAATCCAGTGCACCAAGCTTAATTGGGGAATAACCATGCGTGGAAGATCTCCATGTTTGGAGCCATCTTTCCTTGATGAGAACAGTGTGTTGTGAGGTGCTTCTCTGCAGTGAGAGAAACAGTGTGTGCACAGGCCAAGGAACCAATTCTGTCTCTGGTGTGGGTTTGTTGTTGGGCCGAAAGGAATCCTCGCACTCTCGCAGGATCAAGTGGGTGCTGTGGCCGTCCCAAGGGCCCCATGAGGCTGACGTCACTGTGTTTCCTCCTGCTTCCCTTACTTGGTGTGTTGTGCTTGGGGACATTTGTGCTACATTTAGGACCCTGGGAGTGACACAGGGCTGTATTCACAACCAATGTGCATCTGAAAATACTGTTTTAGATGTCAAAGTTGCACAGGAGTTCCTGTACATGGCATTGTGGGTTTAAAAAGCATATAGCAGTAACTACTGTGAGGGTCCAGCGGACTGCTATTAAGACTTTTGCTACCCTTGGGAGACCCTGGCTGATGTTAATGATTTGGTGTCACAGCTGTTGCATTGTTTTTCCCTTTTCTGGGCTCTGTGCCAGCCCCTTTTAGCCATTGCCTCATCTGGAGGGTGTGACTTTAGGCAACAGCTCGATGTGCAGTCCTCTGTCCGCAGCATTTTGAGGATGCAGGAATGCAGTTTTGCACCAAAAAGTATAGCGCCGGCTTGCGTCATTTTACAACTCCCGCCAGGCACCATATTAATGGAATGGTGCAAGCCGGCGCTAAACTTGGGCTACCGTCTTTAAAAAAGGCACTAGCCGGGTGGGGTGGCAGATAGGGATGCAGGGATATATGCATCAGAAAATGACGCTACCCTGGTTAGAGGCAAAAAAAATGCCTCTAACCAGACTAGCGCCATTTCCTGGCACACAACCACCAAAAACATGACTCCTGTCTTAAGAAAGACAGGAGTCATGCCCACCACTCCAATGGCCAGCAATGGGGACAAGTGTCCCCTGGGCATGGCCATTGCACCCTGTACCATGCAGGGGGCCCCAAGTTAGGACCCCCAATGGCAAAAAAAATATTTAAAAAATACTTACCTGGGTTGGAGTCCTCCATCCACTGGAGTCCCTCTGGTGGGGGCGTTCCTGGGGCTTGGGGAGGGCATCTGTGGACCCATTCCATGGTATTTAATGATGGAAATGGGTCCACGGGTCCCCTAACGTCTGGTCTGACCAAGGCGTTAAATAATGGTGCTAAGCAAACTAAGCAACAATATTTAGCTTCTCCTCCCACCCCTGTGTCACTTTAGCACGGGGGGATAAATATGGGGCCATGGGGATAGCACCATTTTTGCAATTGGAACGCCTATCTTGATTCTCACTGATGCAAGGTAGGTTCACTCATCCAAAAAATGGTACAAACTCCTATATTTTGACATTAGACGTGTCTAAAGTCAAAATATAAATATGGAATTTAGTTTGTGCTGAATTTGAGTAAAAAAAATAATACACAAATTCGGCACAAAAGGAGTATAAATATGGGCCTTCGTTTATTAGCTTCATCGTGGCTGCATTTTTCATATTTGAGCTGCCATTAATTTTTGGAGCAACCAACCATTTCTTGTTTTCAGCTGCCACTAGCCAACATGCTTCACGTTTTGAGCTCCCAACAGGCTGCACATTTCGTGTGTTTAGACTCCATCAATCAGCGCATCTCTTACATGATACCCCGATATGGGTTTCATATTTTGAGGACGTGTTTATGTCTCCAGCTGCTGAAGGACACACATTACATCTTTTCATCAGCGGTCTGGCCGGTCACTTCCCAGGCACCGGGTCCTTGATTAGGATTCTTAAATTCAATATAACACAGTATGCAGTACTGCTGAACGTGCAGTGTAATGAATTGGCCTTTTCGTTCCTGTCCTTAAAAATATAATTAGTGTCATTAGTGTTAATTTGAGGGGTCAGCTAGGTATATTGGTAATATTGATTGAATGTGAACGTGCATGAAGTTGACACTTTTCATTCCTGAACAGATGCTTGTGTCAAGGGTGTACTCATAGCTGGCATCGTCCTGTCCACTGTAGAAACAACGCCTCTTCTCCGTGCTTGTCGGTCCTATTATTCCTAATTTCGTACAAATGAACATCACCAAAATTGGGACAATAAATGTAGAGTTGCCGAGTAGAGTAGGAGTTTTTGCCCTAATTCTGAGAGCTAACCGTGGATTTTGGAGGAGGGCCTATGGGTCATTAGAGGCACTCTTTTTTGTTTTGATATGGAGATTAGTAGGAAATGCTCGCACAAGGTCATCCAACCAGGCACTTTCACAAGAAAATCTACTTTTTTAACTAGTATGTTTAATCAAAACGCACAATGCTTGAAATAGTAAGTTCCACCTCTCCTCTGATACAATGCATCACACCGGGTTATTAGGCTGACCTTTAAAAAAGAAACGACATTGAGGCACAGTGAAGCAATCAAGTTATACAACCATCCCTTGCACATTACATATTATGATTTCGGCCTGGTGTCACTGCTGTGTGGTCTCTAGCACAGCTCGACTTTTGTTCAAGCGTTCATTTCTTCTGGGATTGCAGTTAGATGAATGGGAAGTTTAGCTACTACTGTGTGTTGACTGTTTTCTGCTTACTGTTGCTATTTCTCTCACCTCATGCTGCTCTGTAGTTATTGCCAGCGTCCAGTCTGCATCAGTCGGGGAACCACTTGAGAGAGCATAGATTGGGTGTGGTACTATGTCTCTTAAACATGAATGCAAAAGGGTGGGGGCTATCTGGTGACAATACATACGAATAAGCTGAACAGCTGGATGTAACGTTTTAAGTAAGCTACATGTAATCATCGTTTTGAAAGTATGTTGTTGATGGAAAATGTCCCTCTATGAAGGGTCAACCCAAATGTTTTGCCTATAGCCTCCTCTTTTTCTAACCTCATTTTTTTAACTTTAATGACTCTGGACATGACCCCTGCTAACCAGTGCTAAAGTGCATATGCTCTCTCTACTTGCCAAGCCTTAAACTCCCCTTTTTAGATCTCAGCTCTAGACGGCGCGCATGCACTGTCTTGAACCAAGACCCTCTGTTATCTACATCTCGGGCTTCAGCCCACCCATAGGCTTGCCATTTGCTGGCACCACCATCGCTCCATTTTTTTATATCACCATTTGAGAAGGACATGCGTATGTCATGCCTCTTCCGGCGATTATCCCTCCCCGAGAGCACTGCTCAAGTACTGTAAAGCTACCTAGCAGTAATTTTTTAGCTTTCATTTCAGGACTACTTTATTTTTTTATTTTAAATGGGTGACTGACCTGCCACACATTAGGAGCACAGTAGCCTGTCTTTATGATTTTTTTGTTTAATTGCTTGTCACTGCCATTTTGTTTAGCATACTTTCAGCCCCCTATTCTTCTACACCCACCCTCCCCCATCAGTTCTTGTGCCAGTAGCATGCCTCCAGCACAACACAGCAATGTTTTCAACATTATGGGGATCCAATACTGGTTAGTGTCTTGACCGGCTCACTGCTACACCCAGTATGAACCTACCCGAACAACATGGGCTGTTTCACACACTGCCCTGCCTGCTCAGGCCCCACAAGTCTGCCACACACTAACCTAACTTTATCCAACTAGGGTTTTGTGACAACGCTATTTTTGAAGCATACGTATGCACTTGATGTTGGCTCTTTTTTTTTAATGATTCGCTGAGGACATGTAAATTGCAACCTATTGTAATAATTTTATTTTTGCTGATGTACGATGTGACCCGTCTGAGCCATAATATTACAGCCTGCTGTTCTCATCATTACCTCTGTGTGCTGCTGATTTGTTCTCATCATTACCTCTGTGTGCTGCTGATTTTATTTTGCAAACCTCATGCCACTAAATGCCTCCCACATCTCTCTGTAGGGCTGCGAAACACAACGTATGGGGTTTACACTATGTAGGAAAAACAAATAAAAGAATTAATTTTTCACTGATCAACAATTGTTAAAAAGTATTGGTGGCACCTGTTCACTGGCTGTCGATTCACTTGTAGTAAAGCAGAACTTTGTGGTATGATGGGAAACTTAGGGGAAATAAGGGAAGTTTGGAAGCGCAAACGAAGCTGTGCATAAGGAAAGCCATGAAGAAGTCAGTGTGCTAGACGCTAGCCACCAAGGTGTCAAAATATCCCCACATCGCAGTGAGGAACCAAGGTTGCGCTCCTAGAAATTGATGCATCACCTTGCAGCATGGAAAGACATCACCCATCGTCTGTGCTGTGCCGGAAAAAGTGACACAGCGCCTTATTTTTCAATGCATCTCCACCTCTGTGGCTCCTGTGCATCGTTATTTTTGATGCATCCCAGGTACTGTTTGTTACAAGGATACAACCACTGATTTGTAAGGGTTAAGACTCATTTAAACTTTTAAAAAGTGATATCTTGGCTTGCGTATATTGGATTTATGTTGTTTTGGTCTTATTTTATTGAGATAAATGCTATCTATATTTCTAAACTGGTGTGGAGTACTTTTTGTGGTGTTTTCACTGTGTCACTGTATGAGTGGTTGCCCAAATACTTTACACATTGCCTACTACGTTAAGCCTGTCTGTTCTGTGCCAAGCTACCAGAGGGTGAGCACAGGATAATTTGGATTGTTTCGTGACATACCTGACTAGGATTGCAGTCCCTGCTTGGACAAGGATGCACACCACTGCCAACTAGAGACCCAATTTCTAACAGTTATGTTGTAATGTTTTAGAAGTATTATTATTATTGAGTATTGTAATAATTTGTTTTTCAACTATAAGGAACATAATTAATTTAAACTACAGTATATCCTAGTTTTCATTATCTTGGCTAAGTGAAGGCCACAATTATTTTTCTTTGCCTAACCTTCAAAGTGAAATTGCTTTTGCATGTTTTTCTATGAGCTGTAAGTGTCAGGATCTGAGGTCGAATTAATGAAGAGCATATTGTGCTGGAGAGTTAAGAAGATTTGCGAGAGGCAACACAAGTAGAGAAGGAGTAACCTGGACTGATGGTTGTAACTTTATTGAAGTTCCTGAGAGTGTGAGGGTGTGAAAGGTCAATATGGAAGGTTTCAGAAGTCAGACTGTCAATTAAATATGATTTAAAGATCTGTTTTTCAGTGAGGATGCTTTTGCAATGATGCAAGCCTTTGGAGGAATAGGACTTAAAATTGTTGTTTAGCCAGTGAAAGAACCAGATTATCTTTGTCCTTAGCTGAAAGCGAACCTTGCTGAGAGGTATCATTTTGACTTAGTTTCTCATGTGGCTTTGTTGTGTAGCCTCTTTAGCTATAGTTTTATACACATTATTTTAGCAGACTAGGCCTGCCATTGTGCACTTTAACCTAAATATGTTTTATTCTAGCTTTTTTATAATATTTTAACAATAGCCACATTTTGCGGTCCTGTTTTATTTTCTCTCTCTAGCTGTTCTTAGCCTATGTCAGCACTGCCTTCTTTAACAAGACATTTCTTTCACTCTCTGCTTTTCTCAAGGCTGCAGTAAGATAGGTTGCAGGCAAAAGTGGTAGGCTTTGTCTCCAATGTTCACAGCAACATATACACTCTTTTGTGGGGATCCTTTCTTGGAACATCTGCTGTTTTATCTTAAAAATACTACTTTGACCCATGTACGTTAGAGGGAGATTCCTGCCAGATGACCACAACTGTATGCTGATTGCTGAGTGCTTCGCTGCAGTTGCTTATGTAGACTACAGGCCTCTTGCTCAGGTATGAGGGATGATGTCTTCCCAGGGGGAAACGGAATGGCAGAGTTAGAGCTTAACATGCTGTGCTCTAACATAGCCTAGGTAGAAAATATCCTTTACAATCTTAGTGACACAATGGTAGAGATATTTTTGTGTTTTACTCTCCTTGTCACAATCTTAATCTTATTGTGCTTCATCATCCTAGTTATTGCAATTCATGCTTTATTATCTAAGATGCACTTACTTCAATAAAACCTTATTGAACCTTACTCTGGCTCTGTTTGTCCTGGCATACGTGAGACTAATGTAACTGAGAGAAACGGATGAGATCTGAGTGACCACGATTTCCTTAGGGAGTTATTTATGTCATGCGCCCGGTTGCCCAATCATCCCTTCTCTTGGGTGGAGATGAGGTACTGCTAATTAGCCAGAAGAAAACCCGGAATAGGCTGACAGGTGTCACCTGGTGTGAGTTCAGAGTCAGTCCCCCACAGTACAGGTGATTCTGCAGCCCAAATCCAGTGGACTTTTTAGGATAATGAGAGACTATGCGACATGGAACACCAGCGTTTGGTCAGGAACAAATTTTTGGGTCCTCCTGAGTATCTCTGTCTCACTACATGCAAAGATACCTCAGTACTATTTACGAAGACATCCGTGATATTGAGGAATTTCCTCCTTAGCTAATTAGGGATTATCTAACTAACGCTGTAGGTTGTTGAAGCTTGAACTCTAAAAGGATAATCCCCATTTGGTGTGCCTATCTCTGAACAAAATTTACCATTCATCATCGCGAACCCGCAAGGGGTAGCAATTGCAGTCAATATGCGACCACCTCTTATGGCACATGGCCTAACAGCCCAGGGCGATCCAGTTACATTTGTTGTTGAGGCTCATCCAGCCTATAGAACATACATTTTCTATTTTTGGGTCACATTTTAAGCAGCTGATGGGAACACAAATACATTTCATCACTATACACCTGCAAACATACCTGCAAAATGTAGAGAATATGCATATCTATAAATACCCCTATCTTATCAAGAACATAATAATTGGCTTGATGGCGCCGTACCACATACAATCCTACACATTAGGTTAGGCCCTCTAAGTAATGATGGTCGTACCTGGCCTTTATTGGCCACATATTCACTGCACCCTGATGGAGCAACATTGATGGTAGCTGAAGTACACAGCTTATATGC
This sequence comes from Pleurodeles waltl, assembly GCF_031143425.1. NCBI lineage: Eukaryota > Metazoa > Chordata > Amphibia > Caudata > Salamandridae > Pleurodeles > Pleurodeles waltl. The sequence continues at coordinate 915,231,281 of NC_090449.1, forward strand.
TGAGTTTACTGCAATATACAGACGGTTAGTACAGTTTGTAATGGAAACATTAAATACAAACCCAGCACGTGATGCCCCGGTGCAACCAAATGCAGTAACGCCAGGCATTAATCCTACGATTGTACATTCGATCATGGGTAAAATACCCACCAAAGGGGAAGAGATTCCGTTCTGGTTAGCTCAAAAAATAAATGCACTGGAAACAGTATTTCCCCATACGGGACCTCAGGATAAGCATAGAATATTAACAATGTACTTGCCATTTGGGATGGTTCCCACAGTAGATAACTGCAAAACTTGGGGCATGGTATTTGCCATGCTTCATACCACCGCACACGGTTCATCGACACTTGCCAATCTATCAGAAGTGTTAAATGTTAAAACAAATTCAAGATGAATACGGGGCTGCCCCGGTCCAGGACTTGGGTTTGCAACTTATAGGCAATTTTGCCACTGTATCTTCCATTATATTGAGCCTGCAGCTCTGGGACGTTCCTCCACAGGATCAAGAACGTGAGCTGCAAAGATTATTGCAGAGACCTACTCTAGTATGGGTCAAGGTAGTCTGGGGGCCAGACCAACAAAACCACAGTTTCAGGGTAAATCTAATAAAGATTCTACCAAGCAAGCACCTGATTTGTTCTAAAAAATGCTGGGTTAAAAAACAACAAACATCTAAAAAAGAAAGAGGAGAATCTCTGCATACGGAGACCCCACAGAATAGATATAATCTCAGAAATAGAGATAATATAAAAAACGCCTGACAGATATCAATATACTGATACACGTCAATCTCGTTCCTTTTCAGGACTCACTGGAAAAGCGCAGTGAGAGAGGTGGGCATTCAGAGTGGAGAACTGAGTATGTGAAACCGAGACAAGAACCACAACGCTCTACTGAGGTTTCTGTTCAAAAAGAAGAGAAACTTCCCCAACACAAAACCCAATTTAAAAAGAAAAAAGTGCCAGCAGTTGCGATTCGTCATGCCACTCAAGAAGAGGGCTCAAATGAAGAACAAGAAGTGGGCACTAGCTCTGCTAGACAGCGCAGCAGAGGTCACAATAGTTTGCCAGAATCTTCAAGAGCATCCGGAGGTGAAAGCAACTGATGACTTCTTACAAGTTGAAACTGCAGACATGCTTGTCTCCACACCAGACAGTGTGAACAAAGTAACGATATAGTTAGAAAGGGACATTGAACACACAATCTACGCAACCTTTTGGGACCGAGTCGTATACATATATGATATTCTACTGGCCAAAAGGGATTGGTCACCTGAATTTGTCCGACTTGCCCATATTGGGAAGAGGTTATTAAACCATCTTTCTCACCTCTTGTTCCTGATGAGCTCGCAGAATCCAAAGCCATTGATTGGGCTTTGGTGCAGGCACCCGTGTTATGTCGCAACCACGTAGGGTGGGATAAAGATTCCCCCTATCCTGTAATTCCAATAAAAAATAAACCCCAAACGCAACCCCAATACCCAATAAAACTTGACGCTAAAGCACTTGTGAAGGAAATCCTCACACAACTGGAATACAGGGCGTAATCGAACCCTGTGTCTCACCAATGAATAATCCTCGGTTCCCTGTAGCTAACCCGGACCATTCATACAGAATAGTCTTAGACTAAAGACACTTAAACATTCACATATGCACATATGCTATACAAAACTCTCAGAGCACTGCACTTATGAACAACACAGTGCGCAAAAAAATACAAAACACTGGATATCTCAAATGGTTTCTTCTGCCAAAATATTGCGCCTGAGAGTAGAGACTTAACATGTTTCAGCGCACTAGGCTCCCAGAAAAAATTCTGTTGTTTACCACAGGGGTACAAGAACAGTCCAGGACTGTTTGCGGCTCGTGTGACTTCAATATTGCACAACATTGACACTGAAGCATTGTCCCATGTAGATAATATCTACCTTACAGACAATGAATTACTGCAACATCTAAGACAGGTAGCCCGTATTTTTGTAGGATTTGCCAAATTCGGCTATAAATTCAACTTCAGAAAAACAAAAATAGCCTTCCTTAGTTTCCTTTTTCTGGTATACGAATTATCAAGTGAAGGAAAGAGCCTAGCGCTACAATTCTTAGAAAAATGCACACCGTTACAACCTCCAAATACCATAAAAAAACTCCAATCCCTATTCGGTTTTCTAACTTTTGGCACAACATACATTCCAGATTACGCATCACGCATAAAACCCTTATATGACTTAATACTTCCTGACTTTTCCAGTAAATTCTAGACAGTCGAACATACACACATTCTCAGAGCATTGTAACAAGACATGCTTGCAGCACAATACCTAGACACAAGGGACAATAAAAAACACCTGGTCATCAGAGTAATTGCTGCTGCCACTAGTTTCACCTATATAATATTCAATGAGGGTGAGACACTCCTGATTGCATAAAAATCACATTTATACTCTGCAGTAGAACAACATTTTGCTCCCACTGAGAAAATTCTCACTGCTGCCAGATGTCTGTCATTAAAGAAAGACCACTAGCCCAGGGGAAACGCATTATTGTTGTATCTCCCATCCCAGCCCTCGAGGCTGTTCCAAAGCCAGCGTTCTGAACACTAAAGCATTACATCCACATTGGATCCAATGGGCAACGTCTTTGACAGCCACTGATGTTGACTATATTTTCGACCCAAAGTTATAAACTCAATAACTTTTGCAATATGAACTAGAATACCCAGTTCCGGCAAATACATTACCTATTGATTAATGTCAAAGCGTCATGTACACCGATGGCTCAGCACAACCTGCAATAGGCACTAAGCATCAATACCCTGCTGCTTGCGCAGTGGTAAGCGGCTATATGGAGGGTAGTAAGTTCTATCCACAACATACTTTCACACAATCCCTAGGTGATTGCACTACACAACTAGCAGAGTTAAAGGCTCTGGTGATGGCACTGGAACACACGGATCCTGAACAGTGAACGCGGATTGTCTGTGATTCGTATTATTGTATACAGTCCTTCAATGAATATCTGCATTACTGGCACCAGAATGGAATCAGAGATTACAAAGGCCACACCATCAAACACAGACTTCTGTGGGGTAAAGTAGCAGATCTAAAGGAAACGCTAAAAAATGTCCATGTTGTACATACACTTGGACCCCAGCACATTGGAATACATGTTGCTGGAAATGCACTGGCTGATGAAGCAGCCAAATCAGCAGTAGTTACGGCTTCTGTTGCTGCAGTAACTCGTTCTAGGATGAAACCAGACGATGAGATATGGGCTGTGAAAACCACGGCTGAAGGCACGCCCCTACCAAAAGCATTTCCTGCTAAATATTCCTGCCAAAGTGGAGAATTTCCTGTCTACGATTATCCCGGATTCGATTGGCGATTTTAAAAATGACTCTGACTTTCGAAGTTTGGCTTTTCCTGACGCCACAATTAACATTTTAAATTGTCCTTTTAATATATGCTCAAGTGTCTTTAACTTGTCATTATTGACATTCCCACATATATGCCTTCGGTTGAATTTTAGTAGCTTTTTATATAACTACTCTTTGAACAACCTTTGAACCTGCAAGGGGAGGTTGTTGTGTATTCATTTTAGCTATAGTTTTATACATGTTATTTTAGCAGACTAGGCCTTCTTTTCTTCTAGCTTTGTTATATTATTTTAACAATAGCCACATTTTGTGGTCTTATTTTATTTTCTCTATCTAGCTGTTCTTAGCCTAGGTCAGCGCTGTGTTCTTAAACAAGACATTTCTTTCACTCTGTGCTTTTCTCAAGGCTGCAGTAAGATAGGTTGCTTGCAAAAGTGATACGCTTTGTCTCCAATGTTCACAGAAACATATACACTCTTATGTGGGATCCTTTCTTGGAACATCTGCTGTTTTATCTTAAAAAACACTACATTGACCCATGTACGTTAGAGGGAGATTCCAGCCAGATGACCACGACGGTATGCTGATTGCTGAGTGCTTTGCTGCAGCCTCTTATGTAGACTACAGGCCTCTTGCTCAGGTATGAGGGATGATGTCTTCCCAGGGGGAACCTAAAGGGCATAATTAGAGCTTAACATGTTATGCTCTAACATAGCCTAGGTAGGAAATATCCTTTATAATCTTAGTGACACAATGGTAGTGATATTTTTGTGTTTTACTCTCCTTGTCACAATCTTAATCTTATTGTGCTTCATCGTCCTAGTTATTGCAATTCATGCTTTATTATCCCAGATGCAGTTACTTCAATAAAACCTTATTGAAACTTACTCTGCCTCTGATTGTCCTTGCATACGTGAGACTAAGGTAACTGAGAGAAACGGATGAGATCTGAGGGACCACGCTTACCCTGAGGAGTCATTTATGTCATGCGCCCGGATGCCCGATTGTCCCTGCTCTTGGGTGGGGATGAGGCACTGCTAGTTAGCTGGAAGAAAACATGTACTAGGCTGACACGTGTCACCTGGTGTGGGTTCAGAGTCAGTCCACCGCAGTACAGGTGATTCTGCTGCCCAAATCCAGTAGTCTCATTAGGATAGTGAGAGCCTACGCAATAGCTTCATTCCTCTGCACCTCTCTTAATAGAAACCTCTATAGAAGTTCTGTTGTTGACTCTTTTTTCTGAAAACGTTTGTATTTGAATAGTTAAGAAGTTAGATTAAATGGTCAGGCAGGAGAATTTGATTCTTGTATTTAAACATCATTGATTTGCTGCATTAACGCTATTGAGATACTTGTCTTTTATATGCTTGTGAAGCTCAATATAGTACAACACTTCAACTCTTCTTTGGTGATTGTGTACATCTATACAATAGTTTTGAAACTCATTTATGTAAGTTTGACTTTGAGTCTGTATTAAAGCCCTTTGAAAACTTTAAGATGGTCTCTGAAACTTAATGTGTGGCTCACTGAGTTACACTGTGATTGCTCTGAATATTAAAATGCAGGTTCTCCTCACCCACGGAACTGAGAAGAAAAGATTAATCGGACCACAAATTTATAGATAGGACCCAGTGCTGGCTCAGATGGTAGCAATAATGGATGGTTCTCTTTCTGAAAAGGGAGAACTAGAACTGTATTCTAGCACAGTTAGTTCCCAGAGCCCAAACTCTAGTGCCCATGTCCAGAGTTGGAGAATCAGCGAAGTTGCAGAAAAGAGTTGTGTTGGTAGCAAGAGCGTCAGTATTAACAGGGCTGTGCACTGCAGTTGGTCACGCTTAGCTTGCGGTGATTATGAACTTAGATGGTGTCTTGCGGAGATATTTTGTGTGTTGTGTAAATGTGGTGATGTATAAAGAAGGTGAAGAGATTATCGGGTCCGACTTGGCCTACGATCCTGGGATAGTATGAAAGGTGTAGAAGAAACCATATTATATTGTTTGCTGAGGTTGCGTTCGTTGTGGGGTGCAGGCAATGACACAGTTAAGATAGTGGTTTACTTTTGTGTAAATTTTAGATGATTGGTATAGCTGATCTTAATGCACAGGGTGAAGCTGTACTGATTAAGGTGATACGCTGCAGGGCGAGGTTTCATCAGAAGTGTTTGAGTAACTTTATTGTTTGGTTGAAGCTCTCCATTCTTTAGAGGAGCAAACAAGAGGTTGTTGTATTGCATTTTGTGTACGCGTGTTACATTGCAAAGCGGTGTGCTTGCAGACTGTAAAGGAGGGGAACTGCTGCAAGGAGCGAGCTCTATGTCACATTGTGTCACGCTGGTATAGGTTAGTTGGTGTGGTACTGTGCAGTTATTGGTTGATAATGTAATCAGAAGCCATGCTGTGATTGGTGGTTGTGACCGGCTCCTAGACCTGCACAATATCAAGCACTTAATTTTTGTGAATAAGCTAACCATGTAGGGATAAATAGAAATACCAGCTATATGTCCTTATGCAGATGCTGGATGGGATGCTGAGCAGAAGAGGTGAAGAACAGGCATGATAGAGGGGACTAAGCTATATTCATCTTTAACCACAAACAAGGCATAAAGAGAAAGTGAATGGAAAACAACTCAAGACAGAAAAAGAAAAAAAAAAGTCAGACGGCATGACTAGAGACAGTGACGATTCTGGAAATTATCTTCTGAACACCCACCCCCATACAATGAAGGTAGAAGTGAGGGTGTGGAAACGGAGCTGAAAGCAGTGGTGTAATTTTCTTTCCTACAGCACCTGCAAACATGGCTTCTAGCTCTTTGGGACCTATTTCCAATAGCGTGCCTTGTGAGCCAAGAAGATAGGATTTGAGAGGAACTGTCCCAGTTGATCCCACTGTGAACATTGTTGATGCCCTTACTGTTCCAGTAACTATTGGTCCGGTAGTTCCTGTGTATAAATCAGAAGGTTCCGGGAGAAATGCATAAAATTTGGTTGTACCCAATAATGTTGAAGGACCAACTAGGGTCCCGAACAGTCAAGATGCCAGGGGGGTTGATCCTTTACAACCAACACATGCGGAGCAAGTGCAGACACAACACTAAATATGTCAGGATACACTTCAGTAGGTGCTTATCGGGTTTAAATAAACATACTACTCCTGTATGGGAACCGCCTCTAAATTTGAGAAATGGTGTTCAGGGAAGTGATTTCACACCCAAGATTTTTGCGGTAACTAGAACCATTAGTGCAAAGGAAATAGATAACTGGGTACAATATTTTAATGGAAACACCCTGTCTAAAGAGAGTACCAGTACAGAAGTGAGTCAGGGAACAATTCCATTGACACTGGGAGAAAGGACTCTGGATGTAGTGAAACTGACAGTGGAATTAGATATTACGATTGTTGGAAACCATAGATTAGAAAAATTAGGGACTTTCCAAGAAGATATGCTTGCATTTATGTGTAGTGACATCACTAAGCGAGCAGGCCAAGTCCATGATAGGTTGCTTGAACTGGCTCGGAACTATGAGGTTGATCTACATAACACTAAGGCTTTGCAGAGAAACTATCAAGTGTGCTTCAGTTAGCTTCAACTGAAATGAGAAGGCCGTCATTGAAAATTCAGATTAAGGAACTAAATCAAAATATTAGGAAATGGAATGAGTTAGATAAGTAGGAGTTTAAATGAGTGAAAAAGAAAGAAATAAGAAACCTTCAGGTGAACCGCCCCCAAATGTAGATGAGGGAGGTGTTAAAAACTTCCCCCTGAGAAAAGGGCCGGGTGGAGGCTATGTACATGTGCCATGGAGCAGAAGTGACCTTGCATCATTTACCAATGATTTCCCAAAAATTAAGAAAAAAGCCAGTGGAATGGTATAAACAGGTCGAACGGTTTGTGAAAAGTTTAGAGATGTTATGGGGTGATTCAAACACTTTGCTTGAGATTGTTGCTCCGAGGGACTAGTGGATGGAATGTAAAATAGCAGTTCGGGGGCCTGAGACAGAAACGCAACAAATGCCACGACCAAGGGTCCGTCACCACTGGTTATGAAGAAATATCAGGAGTTCATGACATTACTGAAAGGGAAAGTGCCTCCTCAAGATGTTGATTAGGTGAAGATTGATCTAACGACTCAAGAACCAAAGGGGTCAATACCTGCTTACTATGACAGATTGTTGCAGGCTTTTAAATAATACAGTGGTAAAGTGGTATTGAGACCTTAGAGACAAAGCATAGGAACATTTTGTGTCAAGGTGTTTGACCGGATTGAGGCCAGAAATTAGCATGATGATTCAGTAGCATTCGATTTGTTGGAGCCATCTCCATAAAGTATTAGCTATCATTGCAGACACTGAAAAAACCTTGCAGCAGGATATAGGTGCGCTCTCTCTGGGGCTGGGCCTCCTCCGAGCTGAGCACAATAAACTTTCCGAAAGGGTGAAATTGGTGGAAAATGCAGTGGAAGAAATTAAACCCGAACATGGTGTGTTCTTCCGCAATTTGCAAGATCTTGAAAAGAGAGTGACTGTGTTGGAACATAGGGCTGAGGATGCAGAGGGACACAATCGCTGTAATAATATACAAGTCGTAGGGCTTCCAGAGGGAACAGAGGACAAAGACAAGGTGGCCTATTTTAGAGATCTGACTGCAGACGACTGTAGCGCCTGACTGCCTCATGCCTTTCCTCATCCTGGAAAGGGCTCATAGGGTCCGGGTGCATCAACCAGTGCTGGAAGCCCAATTCGTCCAGTATTGGTCCATCTCTTACACTACAAAGGCAGGGACACTATACTACAATGGGTGCGTGAACATGGCCAATACACACTAGGGAACGAGAAGGTGCTGTTGTTCCCTGATTTCACAGCAAGAGTACAAGCTCGTAGGGCACCCTATTAAAATGTCAGAAAAGCCCTCCACAATGAGGGATTGCAGTATTTCTTAGTTTTTCCAGCAAAATTGCGGATAATCGTTATGGTACTATGCATTTTTCCACAACACCAGACAAAGCATGGTCCTGGCTTCAGGAATATAAATCTGGCTTGGCACACTCTGGGCTGCAGACAAAAATCCAGAAAGTTAGACAGCGACCCAGGAAGAGGTCTCATGACCATGGTGTGCTATCCAGGCTAATGAAACCCCCTTCTAGGCAGACCAAAAGGGAGAGTGGCAGACCTTTTGCTGACACAAAGACCAGAGGGAGATACAGGTGGACTCTTCAGGCCATGGCTCAAGGGCTTCAGAATCGGAAAACTTCTGATATATCTGGAGAGACTCTCCCTGATGAGACCCCACAGACAGCTGGGGAGCTGATTTAAACACAAGCCAACATGCAGTGCACCGGAGGCCTTCCCAGCTTCAAGAATAGGGGCTTCCTCGATGGCTTCCACTGTATTGGTGCTTGGGGTGGGTTGCCTGCAATGGACTTCAGCAACCGATACCCACCTGGGCCTAAATCCCAGATGACTTTCAGGAACAGTCCAATCATTCCAAATATGGTCGGAGTGGAGTTCTGGTACATAATGTTCAACTACCTCAACCTCCGAAGATGACCTTTGCCACATAGGTAAAGGAGGTGGTCTTAGATAGATGCTTTCCTTATTTTACAGGTGTGGACAGCCAGCCATTGCTGGGTTGCCCTTGGGTATGGGAGTTTGTGGTAGGTGTTACACTTGTTGGTCTACAGGGTCATGCATTTACTGAGGCGAGTGACTGCTTGGTGGGGCAAGTCAGGGCAAACTACCTAGCTCCCATATGACCACGCTTCGAGTAACTGAATTAGGGAACTCTGTGACTATCATCATGTGGAACATTAGAGGGAAAGGCTCATCCACTAAATAAATGGCACAATATAAACAGGTATTTACGGAGACGTGGCGCTCAAATAGTCATGATACAAGAAACACATCTTCTTGCTGGGGAGGTTGAACGCATACGCTGTAGGTGGTTTTTCAAATGTAGTCTGCCAGCTTCACCTGTCAAGGCCCCAGTAACTGAACAGGGCACCACTTGGCGGGGCAGGAGTCTCAGCAGAATCCATGTGCTGTAGGGGAAGTCTTTGATGGCCCTGAGACTTCAACAACAGGAGGCAAGCTCAGGACAAGCCCTTGGAGATTTCTTCACGAGCAGGAATGCACAACAAAGTCCAGTCTTTGTCCCCTTTCACCAGGCAGAAGCAGCTACTGCAGGATAGCTCCACAAATCACAGGCAGGGCAGCACTTTTCCTTAGCTCCTCAGCTCTTCTCCAGGCAGAGGTTCCTCTTGATGTCCAGAAGTGATCTAAAGTCTGTGGTTTTGGGTGCCCTTCTTATACCCATTTTGCCCTTTGAAGTAGGCTGAATTCAAAGAAAAATCTCTCTTGTTTGTGAAATCCTGCCTTGTCCAGGCCAGGCCCCAGACTCATACCAGGGGGTTGGAGACTTCATTATGTGAGGGCAGGCACAGCCCTTTCAGGTGTGAGTGACCACTCCTCCCCTCCCTCCTAGCACAGATGGCTCATCAGGATATGCAGGCTACACCCCAGCTCCCTTTGTGTCACTGTCTAGAGAGAGGCGCAAACAGCCCAACTGTCAAACTGACCCAGAGAGGGAATCCACAAACAGGCATAGTCACAGAATGGTTTAAGCAAGAAAATGCTCACTTTTTTAAAAGTGGCATTTTCAAACACACAATCTTAAAATCAACTTTACTAAAAGATATATTTTTTTAAATTGTGAGCTCAGAGACCCCAAACTCCACATGTCTCCCCGCTCCCAAAGGCAATCAATGCTTTAATCATTTTTAAAAACAGCCCCCATGTTAACCTATGAGAGGGATAGGCCTTGCAACAGTGAAAAAAATGAATCTGGCAGTATTTCACTGTTAGGACATTTAAAACACATTAGTATATGTCCTACATTAAACATACACTGCACCCTGCCCATTGGGCTTCCTAGGACCCACCTTAGGGGTGTCTTACATGTAAGAAAGGGGAAGGTTTAGGCCTGGCAAGTGGGTACACTTGTCATGTCTAATTGGCAGTTTAAAACTGCACACACAGACACTGCAGTGGAAGGTCTGAGCCATGTTTACAGAGCTACTATTGTGGGTGGCACAACCAGTGCTGCAGGCCCACTAGTAGCATTTGATTTACAGGCCCTGGGCAGCTCTAGTGGACTGTAATAGGGACTTGCCAGTAAATCAAATATGCCAATCATGGATGAACCAATTACATACACATTTTGTATAGGAGCACTTGCACTTTAGCACTGGATAGCAGTGATAAAGTGCTCAGAGTAACAAAAACAGCAAAAACAGAGTCCAGCACACATCAACAACCTGGGAAACAGAGGCAAAAAGGTAGGGGAGACCATGCCACGGATGCCCAATCTAACAGCGCTGATACTCCTTTTGAGCAAATAAACACCAAGACATTACATTGGGGAGTGTTCATGCCCCAAATCAGGATAATTTAACTTTCTTTCATTCTTTCATAAGTTGTCCGCCCCGTTGGCATCTATGGGTACCAGAGGCCTATTCCTTGGTGGGAACTTTAAATGTGTGATAAATACTGAAATGGATAAATCTACACCACAGCTGCTGGGAACCCCGACCCGTAAGGTATCAGAAGGCTTGTAACAATGTCTTAAACATTGGGAACTGGCAGAAATCTGGGGAATACAACATGGACAGATGTGAGAATATTCCTATTATTCACTGCTATATACATAACACACCAGATTAGACATGTTCCTAAGCTCTACACCTATGGGAGGCTGTAGGAAAGTGTCCTCTTTCTTGGCATGGTTAACCCCAATTTCTGCCTGTTGACTGTGTGTGTGACTGTGTTCACTGGGATCCTGCTAACCAGGAGCCCAGTGATTATGCTCTCTCCTTCTGACTTGGTTGCTAGAACCTTTTTCACCCCACCTTTGCCATCCTGGTACCCCCATGTAAGTCTCTAGTATATGGTACATAGGTACCCAGAGCATTGGGGTACCAGGGGATCCCTATGGGCTTCAGCATGTATTATGCCACCCATAGGGAGCCCATGCAAAGTGTTCTGCAGGCCTGCCACTGCAGCCTGCATGAAAGGGTGCGTGCACCCTTTAACTACCTGGTCTTTACACCAGGTCACTGTGAGTCACCCCTATGGCAGGCCCTCCTAGCCCAGAGGGCAGGGTGCAAGTACCTGTGTGTGAGGGCACCCCTGCACTAGCAGAGTTGCCCCCACAAACTGCAGCTCCATTTTCCTGGACTTCGTGACTGCGAGGACGCCATTTTATGCCTGTACTGGACATAGGTCACTACCTATGTCCAGCTACATAATGGTAACTCCTAACATAGGCATGTTTGGTATCAAACAAGTTGGAATCATACCCCAAATCTTTTGCAAGTATTGGTTGTATGATTCCATGCGCTCTGGGGGCTCCTTAGAGGACCCCCAGCATTACTACCACCAGCCTTCCTGGCTTTTGCGTGCAGCCCTAGCTGCTGCCACCACTCAGACATGTTTCTGCCCTCCTGCTGCTTGATCTGCTCAAGCCCAGGAAGGCAGAAAAAGGAGTTTCTTTGGGAGAGGGGTGTTACATCCTCTCCCTTTGAAAATAGGTGTGACTTGCTCCCCAAGCCACTGGTTTTGTTTTGAAGGGCACATTTGGTGTCTTTCATGCATAAAACAGTCCACACCGGTTCAGGGACCCCCAGTCCCTGCTCTGGCATGAAACTGGACAATGGAAAGGGGAGTGACCACTCCCCTGTCCATCACCACCCCATCGGTGGTGCTCAGAGCTCCTCCAGTGGGACCCTGCTTTCTACCATCTTGTTTCTAAGATGGGCAGGGAACTCTGGGAGCATCTCAATGGACAGGTCAGGCAGGTGACATCAGAGCCCCCTCCTGATAGGTGCTTACCTGGTTAGGTGACCAGTCCCCTTTTCAGGGCTTTTTAGGGTGTTCCTCTGGTGTGGGTCCTCAGATTCCGCTTGGAAGATTCCAACAGGACTCCTCTGCAACCTCTGCTTCAACTTCTGGCCACCAGAACCGCAAATGGACACTCCAGGAACCTACAAGCTGCAGATCCACAAGAAAGACTCTTCTGCAACATTGTATCCAAAGTTCCTGCCAGCTTTGCAACAGTTCCTGAGGCGTGTATCCTCAGAAGACTGCAACTCTTCAGCCTGCACAAGAAGAAGAAGGACTCTCCTTGGAGTGAAGGAGTCACTTCCCTGCAACCACAGACACCTACAACAAGTGATGACCTGCTGCGTGGTTCCCCACACCTGCTGAGCTGAGTGGATTCTGCATCACAGGTGGTTATATCTGGAGTAGTCCTCTTGGTCCCCTCTACCAGCTGTCCAGCTTTGGTGGAGGTAAGCCTTTGCCTTCCCACACAGGACGGTACCTCTGTGCACCACATCTCTTGCAGCTGCCAATGCTTGTTGGTGTCTCCTCCAAGGGATCATCTAGTGATGTGCAGCTCGAGCCCCAGCACTCCTTCCTGCAAATCCCAGCCTCCTGTGTGGTTCTCCTGCAGCATGGGATCCTCTTCTGTAGTGCTGCGTGGGCTCCTTCTTGCATCTTCTGTGTCCTCGTCCTGTAGGGGCTCCTGTGGGTGTGGGTGTTGCAAAGAGTCCTTTGGACTCTTTGCAATGCTGAGTGTGTTTGTGACTCCCCCTCCTTGGTTGAGTCCTCCTGGGCCTTGCTGGCCCCTGGCAGCACCTCTTTTCCTCCAACTGAGAAGTTGTCTTTGCCAAGGCTTGTTCATGGAATTCCTGCACCGACCCCAGTCTGCAATCTTCCTTCCAGTGTGGGACTCCATATGAATCCATCAGGACCTCTTCTCCAGCTTCTGGGCTGCAGTGCTGACCTGTTCTTCCTCACCATCGACCAACTCCTGCATCTTCAGTGTGGTGGGTAGGGGCTCCTGCCCCCACTGGACTCTGTTGTACCTTCTGGACTTGGTCCCCTCTCTTCACAAGTCTTCTTTCTTCAGGAATCCACTACTGGTTTTCTTGCAGCCTTCTCTGGGTGTCTTCTTTTTTGTCTTTTCTTCCTTGTGGGGGGTTTGGGGGCAAATCCACTGTTTTCCTTCGGCATTTCCTGTCGCTGGGGGTGCTGTGTTACTTGCCTCTGTGATTTTCTAATACCCCCAGTTCCCCTCTGCACAGTTTACTTACCTAGATGGGGCTACCTTGTTTGCATTCCATTTTCTTAGTATATGGTTTGTGCTTCCCTCAGGGTCATTATTGATTATTAGTATTTGCACTGTTTTCTATGCCTATTTCTGATTGCTAATGTATATATTTCATGTATTACTTACCTCCTAGGAGTGGGTCACCTGTCTAGTATTTTGTGGTGATTTGTGCCAAAAATAAAGTACCTTTATTTTTGTACAACTGAGTGTTTTCTTTCATGTGTGTAAGTGCTGTGTGACTACAGTTGTATTGCATGAGCTTTGCATGTCTCCTAGATAGGCCTTGGCTGCTCATCCACAGCTGCCTCTACAGCCTGACTTCTAGACACCGCCTACACTTCACTAAGAGGGGATATCTGGACCTGGTATAAGGTGTAAGTACCTTGGTTACCCACCACACACCAGACCAGCCTCCTACGGAGGCCAAATGCTGTACATGGAGTATCTGGGGCATAAAATATCTGACCCTAGTCCCCTCTTACTTAAATACTGTCCAGTGCAGGAAAGACCGGTTAGATCTCTGTGGAAACGTAACCTGTCGCTGCTAGAAGACGCCCCCTTCCGGGACTCCCTACACAAATCCTTCACAGACTATTTTCACTTTAATAAGGAAACAGCTTCTTCTGATCTGCTTGAATGGGATGCTTTTAAGGTGGTGTCCCGAGGACATTGCAAAGCACAGAATGTGGGAGCCAGAAGAGCTGTGGAGGAGGAGCTCAAGACACTGAAAACTCAGCTGCATGACCTAGATAACAAACTGGGGCGGGGACGCTGTAGATACCTCATATAGCAAAACTAGAGAGGAATATCACAAGGTATTAGAACGCCTGCATTGTCTGGACTATAGGGATTACTTAGCTAAGGCCCATGACTAGTAGGAAAAAACTGGGAAATTGTTAGTGTAGTTAGTTAACTCACCAACAAGGGGTTAGCCCATCACACAAATACAGACAGATGAGGGATTAATAGCCTACTCCCCTCCTGATATCAACACCACATTTTGTAGATACTACAAAAAACTTTACTCTAGCCCGGAATCACAGTTAGGAACAGAAATAATGGAATTCCTGTCTCCCATTCCTTTACACAGTGGACCAAGAGACACAGAGAACCTTGGGCGGTCCGATGACGGTAGAAAAAATTTGAGTGGCCATTAAAGAGATGGCTAAGGGGAAAACGCCAGGCCCTGATGGGCTGCCATCAGAGTTCTATGTTGTGTTTTTGTCTGAACTGGCCCCTAGACTCCAAGCTGTATATGCAGATTTGTTTACCTTGGGGACATTACCATACTCCATGAGAGAGGCCTCAGTGATATCATTACCCAAGACCTCTGAGCTGGGTGCCCTGGTGTCAGCATTTTGCCCACTCTCCATGCTGAATATGGACTTTAAGATCTTGAACAAGGTCCTTGCCACACTACTGATGCCACACATGCGGGCACTGGAGCACTCAGATCAGAATGGGTTTATCCCGATGAGGAATACCTTCCTGAACCTTTGCAGGTTGTTTTACGTCAAGTATCACCCGGAATTTAACAGTTACCCACAAGCTACACTGATGCCGATTTATCTTAAAAAAACATTCTACTCCATTAACTGTGATTTCCTCTATGCTGTCATGTTACGAATGGGACTTGGTGATGCATGGGTAAACAGGCTCCATGGTGTCATCTCAATATAAGATAAGCAAGGGCACCAGACAGGGGTGCCCATTGTCTTCGCTATTATTTGCTCTGGCCTTTGAACCACTGGCAGCCTTATTTTGACTGCAAGCTGCCGAACATGGACTGACCATGGAAGGTGAATCACATATGATATCCCTATATGCTGCTGATCTGCTTCTTTATCTGAGGGAGGGGGATAACTGCACAGCATTTGTGATCTCCCTCTTGTCAACCTTTGCCAGACACTCTGGCCTAAAAATGAATGTAGCCAAAACATATCTGTTCTCACTGTCCCAGGACGCAGAGCACCCTTCCTTGCTTTTGCGGGGCCTAACATGGTCCCCTTCCTCATTCAAATACCTGAGTATCAGAATATTTCAATCTCTGGTAGACCTCCAGGATGCCAATCGGGGTTCCTCTCTCGGAGCACTACACTCCATTGTACAATTCTGGAGATCATTAAAACTTCCATTCCAACTTCCAATTCCTTGTCTAAAATGATCATGTTACCCAGACTATTATACTATTTTACAAATCTACTGGTCAAGATCCCAGTGTCGTGGTTCCGACAGCTGGATTCCCTATTGCAGGAGTAATAAGGGACTCGGGCTGCAGCAGGATCTCATTAGAGGCTCTTCAGGGACCAGTGGGGGGACCTGGGTGTTCCAGAATTTGGACTGTACTATATGGTGGCACTACTGCTGTTGGTCGCTCAGTGGTTGGATGGTTCACACCTAAATGAGCTGGGGTTACAGAGGCTGATGGCTACTCCTGCGACATTGCTGGTGAAGCTGCTCAGTGGAGCTGTGGTTCTCCCTCATCGCGTTCAGCTGGTTGAGGTTTTGTTGTGATGTTTGAGGAGGTGCTGCTGCCGCTCCCTAGGGAACTTAATATACGCGGGGCACTACCCTTGGCTGGCCTTCTGCATGGTGACCCCCTTAATAAATTCTTTAGTACTCAGCTTGCATTTTGGACCGCAGTGCGCATACAGACTGTGGGGGACTGTTACCAGCAAGGAGTCCTGCTACCCCTGGCTGACCTAAGCAATTTGGGTTGTCTCTGGGCAAATTCCAAACCTATCAAGCCTTGAAGCATACATTTAAGAAACTATGGCCAGAGGTTATCCGGGAGCCAGAGACACACCAAGTACTGCACTGTCTCTTAACATTGAGATTGGCCAGACACGTGATAAAATGGCTTTACCAGACCCTCATATACACGGTCTAGAAACCACTAGTAATGATGGGAGACACTGTTGGGACATAGCATCTCGGATTCAGATTGGCAGAAGGTGTTGGCCTATTAGCAAAGAGTATCTAGGAATAGCAGGCTGAAATATACTCAATTTAACTACATACATATGACATACTTAACACCACACAGACTGCAGGTTATATATAGGGGAGACCCCAGACCATACCCACGATGTCCTTACATTGGTGCAGGTTTTGTACATATGGTGTGTTGATGCCTAGTGATACATACGTTTTAGGAAGAAGTCATTAATAGTTTCAATGATGCTTTAGGATGTACCCTCCAGTGCACAACAGACACATGCTTACTGGGCCTATTTGCTAGGCCACATCCCAAGAAGGTGGGCTATAGGTTTTTGGATCTATCCCTGGTATCGGCTAGATATGTCATAGCGAAGCAGTGGAGATCATCAGTGGGACTGGGCTTACCAAAGTGGACCAGAGAGGTCACGTTATGGGCTAGAGCCGAGGAGAGAGTACTGATCAGGAATGATGCCAGGGGTATACGGAAGAGACCATTGCCGGGGATTTGGTTGGAGATGTTGGGCACCTGGGAATGGCCGAATGACGACTCAGATACAGAGTCTGGGCACAGTCCCTTTCCCAGCCAAACACAATAGAGGACCAGTGTTAAACAATGACCAGTGGTTATGTGTCGGGATTCCAGTCTAGCAGTGATATGCTGGCTCAACAAGAATTTTGATTGCCCAATTTAGGTGGTGATGGTGCCCTACTCCCTCTCTCACGCGGACACATATCAGCGCCCCACTCCTAATGGATGTATTGTGAAACATGCTTGACAAGAGAAAGGTTCTCCAGTAAAAATTTGAACAGTATCCCATAGAATGGACTCAAGTTAGGTTGTTAATGTTATGACTGTTAATTCAAAAACAAGTAATAAATAGTTATCTAATGGTTACCACAAACTACTGTACAGGTTAACCTACCTATATCAATATGACAGACAGGCTCAGATTAACATAATCCCATGCTGTTATATGACATAATGTAATGTATTTGGCACTTCTTTGACTTTAAAGAAAAAGAAAAAAACACATATAAAACTTTTATCTGATTATATATTGTAGACAAAATGTAAATGTATACTCAATCATGTCTCCTAAATTTATGATGAAGCCAATCAAAAGATGTTCATATAAAATGTAGAGTATTGTCATGACAAAATAGAGATAAAGCAGAAAAAGGTAAAGGAAAAACTGATGCTTGCCCAGATGAAAGCAGCCCAACGAACTAGCTAGATGCCCATAGCTGTAAACAATGCTGGTAAAATGCAAGGTGTATGTCAGTTGCCACAGAATACAATGCAAGGTAGAGTTCATGAAGCCCCAGTAGATCCTGGTACAGGAAGAGGGGGAATAGCCTAAAAACAATAACTCCTTGCCATCTGTAAAATAAGATGCAACATTGGAAGCGAGAATGCTGTTTAAATCCAGCAAATCAATTCCAAATTGCAGGATTTGTGTCTTCACAGAATAGTAATTCTAACCAGATACAGGATGTGCAAGAACCTAGGAGTAAAAATTGTAATGTACCTCAAGGACTAATAATACAAGTTCCACAACCTCCGATGCAACAGCCAAATGCTGTTGGACTTAATATAAATATGAATCAGGGTCTGAGAATGAATGTGAATCAGACACAAGATAATAACATGCTTCATCAGTATCCCTTGTTTGATTCAATTGGGAGAAATGGCTCCGATCAGTCAGCTTGACGGTGCCTGTGTGGGGAGGAGGACTGCGTACTTGGGTCAGCCTTAGATGAAGATTAGAACATACCATTTATAGAGAGTAAAGTGGATGTCCCATATCATTTTTGATTTCTAATGATGCTACCCATTCTGCAATAAACAAATGTCAGCCCAAGAACTGCCCCTGTGTCAGTGAAAATAGGATCTTTTGAGGATGAGCACAAGTTCATAGTATGTGATCTTAGTCCAGTGAATCTCTTGGGAATAGATCTAATCTCCAAGATGAATTGTGTTATCATCTGTACTCCAGATGGAATAAAAGTGCAATCCCAAGATGAAGATGCTGCTTATAAGTAATGAAACTTGAATGATGTGGCATAATGCTGGTATTGCTAACTGTGGATGATTTGCCACCAGATTTGAGAGAGCCTGTCGAACATGAAGTGTGGGATTTTTCGGGACAAAATATCAGACTGATCAAAGGTGTAGAACCTCTCCGAATCACTGTTAAACCTGATGGGGAATTCCCAAGAACGACACAATATAATTTGACACCTGAAACGATTGCTGAAATAACTCCTGTAATTGAGTCCAAGATACAGCAGGGAATTCTGCAAAAGATAATGGGAAGTCCTTGTAGCTCTCCTATTATGGATCTTTAGAAACCAAGTGAGAAATACAGAATTGTATAAGACCTTAGAAAAATAAATGACCTTGTTTTTCCTTGTTGGCCCATGGTACCAAATCCAGCTGTAATATTGTTTCAAATTCCATGTGAGGCTGAGTGGTTCACTTTCATTAACTTGAGTCAGGCCTTCTTTTCAATACCGTTGCATAACAACAGTCAGTTCCTTTTTGAATTCCAGCTCGGAAGCAGGGTCTTACCATGGTGCTGTATCCCACACGGGTACACTGAGTCCTCATTAATCTTTAATCAGATTCTAAAGAAAAATCTGGAATCTTTGGTCATGCCTTGTAATTCAGTCCTGATCCAGTATATTGACAACCTGATGGTAGTGTTGAATACTCAAGAAGCTTGCAAACAGAATACCTTTGCATTACTGAACCAACTATCTAAATGGACATAAAGGCCCTGATTACGAGTCTGGTGATCCTAGGACCGCCAGACTTGCGGTGGCGGTCGGACCGCTGACAAATCGGCAGTCCGACAGCCAATTATGACTGTAGCGTAAGCACCACAGTCTGACCGCTGGCACTGGCTCTTTTTCGCCTGCCTGGCGGTGCCGGTGGCCTTAATCTGCCAGGGCAGCACTGCAAGCTGCAAGCACTGGGGATTATGACTCCTGTGTCCGCCAGATTTTGCATGGCGGTTCCACAACCAGGCAAAGGCTGGTGGAGACGGGGTTCCGGGGGCCCCAAGGGTGCCCCTGCACTGACCATGCACTTGGCATGGGCAATGCAGGGGCCCCCATGGACAGCTCGTCTCGCTTTTCACTGCCTGAATTACAGGCATTGAAAAGCGCGATGGGTGCTTTTGACGCACCACAACATTGCCGCTGGCTCGATCACGAGCCCGCGTCAATGTTGTGGGTAGTTTGCCACTGGGCCAATGGGTGGAAATGCTGTTTCCTACCACTGGCCCAGCGGGAAGCTAATAATAGGGCCAGCGGGTGGAAGACAAGAATGGTGGTCTTCTGACCTAACAAGTTTGGCAGACGCCCTCCGCCGCCCACCAAACTTGTAATGAGGCCCAAAGTGTCTCTAGGAAAGTTACAATACTGTCAAAAAGAAGTCCAATACCTTGGATATCACATTGAAAAAAAAGCAAGAAAGGTGTTATAAGAGAGAATCTCAGCCATACTGAAAATTAGTCTGACAACTACACACAGAGAGGTCAGGATGTTTTTGAGAATGTTGAGCTACTGTAGACAGTGGATCCCCAACATTTTCCTGGTGACTATGCTTTTACAGAGGCTGACACGCAAAGATGGGTCTGATCCAGTACCACGGGATAATAATTGCCTTGTTGTGTTTATAGAACTGAGAGAATGTCTCTGTCTTGCCCTAGTTCCAGGGATGCTAGATTATAACACATTTTTTGCACTTTTCTGCAGTGAGAGGGAGGGCATTGCTCTCTCACTGCTGATCCAAACACATAGAAATGCTAAGAGCCCAGAGCTGTATTTTTCAGCCACATTAGGTGATGGTGCTTCTGCTTTATCTAGTTGCCTAAAAGCTGTAGCAGCAGTTAGTACAGGCATTGAGAGGTGCAAGAATATCATTATGGCTCACCCATTAACTGTATTGGTGACCCATTCAGTTGTGCTTTTGCTCACTAGAACCAGGACACAATATTTGACTAGCAGTCGACTTACCAAGTGTGAGCAAAGAGTGTTGGCTACAGAGAATGTGACAATTAAACATTGTGGAATTTTGAATCCTGCTACTCTGTTGCCAATACCAAGTCAGGAAAATATTGAAGATTGTAAATGAGACCACAATTGCCTTGATGTTACTGAACTATGCACCAAGCTGAGACCAGACATACAAGATGAATCATTGCCTGAATCTGATTATGTCCTTTATGTTGATGGTTCCTGTTTGAGAGATAATGGATGTAGTCTGAGAGCAGCACATGCTGCATGTAACCTTTCTGGAGTGACTGAAGCTTCCTAGCTTTAAGGAAACTTCTCAGCTCAAGTCGCTGAACTGATTGCTCCTACTATGGCATGTTGTGTCTCTGATCAATTGAAAGTGACAATCTTTACTGATAGTCAGTACGGCTTTGGTTTGTCCATAACTTTGGACAACTATGGTCTCAGAGGGGATTTATGACATCCTCTGGATCTCTGATCTGAAATAGTGAACAAGTAAGAATCCTCCTTGAGGCATTACAATTGCCTGAACAAGTCGCAGTCGTTAAGTGCCCTGCACATCATTCTGGAGATGATCATGTGACTTTGGTTATTAGATACACAGATGAGGTTGCTAAATAGTGTGCTTACAAAGTTTGTACATGTAATGGTGAATTCACAAATGAATAAATGAGACTGACTTTATCCTCCTGTTGACAACAGTTGACACCCGGGGTGAAGTGAAAAGGCTTCAAGAGGAAGTGTCTGAGGAAGAACAGCAAAGTTGTGTTAAAAGAGATGATGACATTTGGGTTTCAATGGATGGATGACCAGTGTTACCAAATAGTCTGTTACCTCCTATGGATAGGTATTTTCATGGTCCAGCCCATGTTGGTAGGGACTCTATGGTGAGACTGTATAGGCAGACTTGGTTAAATCTGAGATTTAGGTTGATGGTTGAAGCATTTTATCACAGATGTGTTGTTTGTCAACAAAACAATGTTGGGAAGAGAACTGCTGTCACAATGAGTCATATAGAAAGGTCAGGAGGGCCTTTTAACAGAATTCAGATGGAGTTCTTTGAGATGCCTGTGTGGAATGGATTGAAGTCTGCTTTGGTCATTGTATGCATCTTTTACCAATGGGTCGAAGCGTACCCAACTAGGCAAAATGATAGCCACACTGAGGCTAAACTGCTTTTGAGGGAACTCATCCCTAGATTTGGTATACCATCCTCTTTGGCAACAGATCAAATAATTGTTGTGCACAACATTGCAGCTGGACAAGTGATTGCATTGCAGCTATGGACCAGGGGCCTCTGGTCTTGTGGAGCAGGTGAGTAGTATGCTGAAATCTAGATTGGCAAAAGTGTGTGCTTTTAAATCATTTAAATGGCCTGTTACTTTACCTCTTGTCTTGAGGAGACTTCGGGGAGTACCTGATGAAAAGACTGGATTGTTCCCCCATGAGATCATAATGGGGAGGGTGATGAGACTGCCAGTGATTCCTCCAAATGCAAACGTGAAATTACTGATGACACGGTCCTAGACTAGTGCAAAGGAGTAGCTGATGCACTGGGTTTTGTGTCTCATCAGGTTGGAACAGCCAGAACTCATTCAAATCAAGAGCAGGCCATGACCAAAATCCCGGTGATTGGATTTTGGTGAAGAAACACACCAGGAAAACGTGTCTGGAGCCTTGTTGGCTGGGCCACATCAGGTGATTCTGGTTACCACAGCTGCTGTGAAGTGTGGACGTTTCCCCTACTGGATCCATGCTTCCCCTACTCGCAGAGTTGAATGTCCCGTTGAAACAAACAGTGCCTTTTCCAGAACAGGGGTAAGTCAGCCAAGTTGTAGATGACCAAAGTGAGCCTGAAACAGCACTTGGTCGTGCAGAAGGGGGTCTTGCACAAGCCACAACTGAGATCAAAACAGAGAAAAATTTACTTTGTCCTGTGGTGAATGAGTCAGGCTCAGAACAAGACCCTGAAGAAGAGACTAGTGCTGGGAGAAAGCAAGTTGAAGCTAGAGAACATTGGCCCAGAAGACAAGACGGGGGAATAGTGAGTGTGTCAAGAGGACGAGTGCCATTAACAATTGCTGGAGAAATAAAAAGTTTGAATCTGAGTGAAAGTAAAGACAAAAGTGTGGTGCTGAGTGGGTGAAGGAGAACAAGGGTGCCTAGTCACAAGTATTCTTCCCGTGAGTGGACTACTTTGCAAATGACACAGTCACAGATAAAGAGTTCTGGGAAGCTTGACATCAACATATTGGTTTGATTGAACTGTCATGAACTGAAGGTAGTGGTTGGATTGCACATCAAATTCTCACTGTCATCAATGAGATTTGTTTGTGTAGAAGTTAAACTACTGGGATAGGGAACTGATAAGACTACCTAGGCCCGAGTAGAAGAAGAATAAGGGTTGTCATTTATAAGAACACAGAGTGGGGCTAGGGTAGTCTCAAGAAGATTTATACATTGCTGTTAAACACACTTTGAACATTTCAACCCTGTTTGTTGTTCACATTGGTGAAAACAACAAATTAATACTTGTTTTTGCTGCTGTACGTATTTGAAAAGAAGAAGATCTGATTCAAAAGACGTAATGGAGCCAAATAAGAAAAATTGATGCAGATACATGTTAGGTGCTTTATCACTTACTTTTGTAATAGTATTAGTGATGTTGCTAATAAGAGCATTTTCCCCTACACATTCTGAAGAGAAGCTATCCCCTAGTGTTACTCTGCAAACTATTGGTCCTCAAGACAATAATAACTATGGGGGTCATTCTAACCCTGGCGGTCGGTGATAAAGCGGCGGCCAACCCGCCAACAGGCAGGCAGTCCAAAAAATGGAATTCTGACCCTGGCGGGAACCGCCAACACAGCCCGCCACATTAACACTCCGACCGCCACGGCGGGACCGACAAACAGCGCGGCGGTCACCGCCAACAGGCAGGCATCAGACAATGTACCGCCCACCCTATCACAACTCACCAATCCGCCACCTTTTCCGGGGCGGATCCCCGCCGATAAAAACACGGCGGAAACAGACTACGAACGGGAAAACGCTCACCTATACACACTCCACGAGGAAGGAGGACAGCATGGAGCCCGAATTACACATCCTACCGGCTATTGTCTACCTGCTCATCTACCAGGAGTACGAACGCCGGCGCAGACGACAACGGTGAGTACTGCACCTACGACACAGGGGAGGGGGGAGGAGGAAAGCTTACGGGCACACACATACGCGATACACCCACCCCCCCAACCCACCCCCCCAATACCTACACACCAATGCAGAGCAACAAGTCAGAGTGACACCCCCCCAAACCCCCCGGAAGAATGCAAAGACATAATTCAAATGAAGTTTAAAATTTATGTATAAAATAGGTTCATTGAAGTCATGGTAAATATGCCATATGAAATATACAAAAGAAATAATGAACATAGTGCAAAGTATAAACATAGTCAATAAGTCCTGCACAGTCCTGCCTCCATGCCCACTGTACCATCCTGGGGAGTGCAAAGCCACAGTCCATCAGATGGATAACCGACTCCACTGGTATTGGAGGAGGCATGGTGCCCAGAGTGCTTCGTGAACACCTGCTCGACACAGAACCGGCACTGTCAATGGACCAGCGGTGCTTGAGACGGCGGTGCCCAGCGGAGCGGTGCTTGAGACGCCGGGGCCCAGCGGAGCGGTGCTTGAGAGGAAGGCCCCAGCGGAGAGGTGCTTGAGATGAAGGGCCCAGCGGAGCGGTGCTTGAGAGGAAGGCCCCAGCGGAGCGGTGCTTGAGAGGAAGGCCCCAGCGGAGCGGTGCTTGAGAGGAAGGCCCCAGCGGAGCGGTGCTTGACAGGAAGGGCCCAGCGGAGCGGTGCTTGAGATGAAGGGCCCAGCGGAGCGGTGCTTGAGATGAAGGGCCCAGCGGAGCGGTGCTTGAGATGAAGGGCCCAGCGGAGCGGTGCTTGAGAGGAAGGCCCCAGCGGAGGGGTGCTTGAGAGGAAGGCCCCAGCAGAGCGGTGCTTGACAGGAAGGGCCCAGCGGAGCGGTGCTTGAGATGAAGGGCCCAGTGGAGCGGTGCTTGAGATGAAGGGCCCAGTGGAGCGGTGCTTGAGATGAAGGGCCCAGCGGAGCGGTGCTTGAGATGAAGGGCCCAGCGGAGCAGTGCTTAAGAGGAAGGCCCCAGCGGAGCGGTGCTTGACAGGAAGGGCCCAGCGGAGCGGTGCTTGAGATGAAGGGCCCAGCGGAGCGGTGCTTGAGATGAAGGGCCCAGCAGAGCGGTGCTTAAGAGGAAGGCCCCAGCGGAGCGGTGCTTGACAGGAAGGGCCCAGCGGAGCGGTGCTTGAGATGAAGGGCCCAGCGGAGCGGTGCTTGAGATGAAGGGCCCAGTGTAGCGGTGCTTGAGAGGAAGGCCCCAGCGGAGCGGTGCTTGAGATGAAGGGCCCAGCGAAGCGGTGCTTGAGAGGAAGGCCCCAGTGGAGCGGTGCTTGAGACGGCGGTGCCCAGCGGAGCGGTGCTTGAGATGAAGGGCCCAGCGGAGCGGTGCTTGACAGGAAGGCCCCAGCGGAGTGGTGCCTGTCTTGGCGGGGCCCTCTTCAGCGGTGCTCTTCACGGCGGGGCCCTGTTCAGCGGTGCCTGTCTTGGCGGGGCCCTCTTCAGCGGTGCTCTTCACAGCGGGGCCCTGTTCAGCGGTGCCTGTCTTGGCGGGGCCCTCTTCAGCGGTGCTCCTCACGGCGGGGCCCTGTTCAGCGGTGCCTGTCTTGGCGGGGCCCTCTTCAGCGGTGCTCTTCACGGCGGGGCCCTGTTCAGCGGTGCCTGTCTTGGCGGGACTCTGTTCAGCGGTGCCTGTCTTGGCGGGGCCCTCTTCAGCGGTGCTCCTCACGGCGGGGCCCTGTTCAGCGGTGCCTGTCTTGGCGGGGCCCTCTTCAGCGGTGCTCCTCACGGCGGGGCCCTGTTCAGCGGTGCCTGTCTTGGCGGGGCCCTCTTCAGCGGTGCTCTTCACGGCGGGGCCCTGTTCAGCGGTGCCTGTCTTGGCGGGGCCCTGTTCAGCGGTGCCTGTCTTGGCGGGGCCCTCTTCAGCGGTGCTCCTCACGGCGGGCCCTGTTCAGTGGTGCCTGTCTTGGCGGGGCCCTCTTCAGCGGTGCTCCTCACGGCGGGGCCCTGTTCAGCGGTGCCTGTCTTGGCGGGGCCCTCTTCAGCGGTGCTCCTCACGGCGGGGCCCTGTTCAGCGGTGCCTGTCTTGGCGGGGCCCTCTTCAGCGGTGCTCTTCAAGGTGGGCCCTGTTCAGCGTCTTGGCGGGGCCCTCTTCAGCTGTGCTTGTCCTGTCTTTCAAGGGAGCCAGACCTGGCCAAGACTCCCCGCTTAGTCGCCCTCCGACCTTGCGGTAGCGGGGCCCTCCTGTGATGGAGTCTTGTGCCCCTGGGTGTCGTCCGTCACACCCGGTATGGGGCTGGTGGGGCCCTCCTGGTGCGCTCGGCTGCTGCATGTCTTCTCCGCCCTGCTGCCCTTGCCCTCCTTCGCTGCAGCTCTCTGGCCCTTGCCTCCCTTAGATGATGTGGCAGGTGACGTGGCAAGGCCACTCTCCTTGGTGGCAGCCGTCTCAGGCTTTTCGCGCCGGCCCTTAATCTTTCTTGTCCTCTTCCCAGGGGGTGGGCTGGCTGTCCTCTTGCTGCTGGCCGATGTTCCTTCCCTAGGAGCTGGTGGACTCCAATAGCCCTGCACTATGGTGATACTAGATGCAGGGCTGGTGGTGGCTGAGGTGCTCTTTGGACTCTTACCAGATGGAGGGGGTGGGTCAGGTGATGCAAAGAGGTTAATTTTGGAGAGGAAAAGTTTTTTAGGAGCAATGGGAAGGGTAGGTGCAGTGGGTATGGGAGTGGAGGAAGAGGATGTGGTTGTAGGAGAGTCAAGTGTGCTGTCTTTGGGTGCAGGTGCTTGGGCTGGAGGCTGTCGTGAGGTGGATGGCTGTTGGGTGGGTGGCTGCCTGCGTTTGTGTGGTTTGGAAGAGGGGGTGACAGACACAGTGGTAGAGGACACAGGGGACGTGTAAATGGCAGTGGGGGTGGTGACTGCACGTGTGCTGACTGTAATGGAGGGTGTGCTGGTGATGGAAGTACTGGCTGATGGTGGAGTGCATGCGGGTGTGAGTGGAGACTTCACAGGGAGGGAGGAGGGAGACGAGGAGGAGGGGGACACAGAGGTGGTAGTGACTGTTGGCATGTCTGCATCTGGATGTTGTTTGTGTGAATGCTTGTGGGATCTGTGGTGCTTATGTCTGGATGAGCTGCCCTTGGGTGTTGAGGTGTGTGCAGGCTGGTCTGATGGTGTGGATGGGATAGGCTGAGGAACAGGAGACTGGGACTGGGTGGAGGGAGTTAGAAGAGGGAGGCTGGAGACAGGGACAATGGCTGCCGTCAGTGCTGAGGCCAGAGCGTTGAACGATCGCTGATGGGCAGCCTGACCCGAATGAATGCCCTCCAGGTATGCATTGCTCCGATGCACCTCCCTTTCCACCCCCTGGATGGCATTCAAAAGGGTAGACTGCCCAACAATGAGCGTCCGCAGGAGGTCAATGACCTCCTCACTGAGGGCAGCAGGGGTAACTGGGGCAGGGCCTGAGGTGCCTGGGGCGAAGGAGATGCCCGCCTTGGTGTGCGAGCGGGCACGGGGCGAACGCTGAGGGGCTGCTTGGAGGGCGGAGCTGGTGCGCTGGGTGACGGCTGTACCTGTAGTTGCGGTGGGCACGGATGTTGCCGCCACCGCAAGGGAGCTCCCTTCCGAGGACGTGTCGGTGTCGCTGACGTCTCCACGGGTCCCCGTTGTGGAGCTCCCCTCGCCCTCCGTCTCACTGCTGATCTCGGAGTCGGTTGCATGGCCCGCCGGGGCCATGTGAGATGCAGCTCCCTCGTGCGCCGATGCCACTTCTCCTCCGCCTGATGATGCTAATGCACACATGCACAGGAAGAAAAAGAAAATGGGTGGGGGGAGAAATGAAGACAGGTTGAGTGCATGCATTGGCAACACCGTTGGCGGAGAGGACAGACACAGAAGCCCCCTGCACTACGCTGCGCAATCGGGGTACACTACTCAGTTCTTGTGACTAGGCCTACAGGTCTATGGACGACAAATGCACACATGGGTGATGCAGGACCATGGATAGCTGTACTTGGCACCCTACAGAGGTGGGGGGCGGGGGCACAGGGCCATGGCTAACGGAGGGGACTAGCCTACAGAAAGCGCCCTGGCCTTGAGTTACCCACAGCCCTCCTCCCCAACCCAGACACCTCCACTGCGCGCAAAGATAGCAGAATGTGCTGATACTCACCCCCTTGTGTCTGCTGTAATGTCCTCAAGCGCCCATCCAAATCGGGGTAGGCCACCGCCAGGATCCGGGACATCAGGGGGGTCAATTGGCGGCTGGCACCCCTCCTACGTTGGGAGGCCATCCCCAGCAGAGACTCGGCGGTCTTTCTGGTCCCGCGGCGGATGTCCTCCCACCTCTTTCGGCAGTGGGTGCCCCGTCTGTTGTGGACCCCCAGGGCCCGGACGTCCTTGGCGATGGCACGCCACATGTCGATCTTCTGATGGGCGCTGACCTATTTGACATGTACAGGGTGGGAAAGGAAATATCATCACTTTTCTGCATGGTGGATGTGAGTGCCCCCCCCCTCCCCAACCTTGCCATGTGGCACATGTTCCCATCTGTCGTGCGTTGCACTCCTCTTCGCTCCCCTCCCCACCATCTTACATACACTCCACTCAACACAGGCATAGCCCATTCAGCGTGCACCCTGTGTACTAACCTGTTGGTCTGGAGGACCGTAGAGTAGCACATACTGGGGGAGGACCCCATCAACAAGTTTCTCCAATTCTTCGGAAGTGAAGGCTGGGGCCCTTTCCCCAGTCGCAGCAGCCATTGTATCTTCCAGACCGAGGTCACAGCAGCACTTGCAGTATAGGTCCTCTCCTGTGGATGATCAGGTCTTGAGTGATTAATCAGATAGAAAATGGCGGTCACGCCCGCGGCAGTGCGTACCGCGGCGGTGCGTACCGCGACCGCCGGCGCACATCGTCATTGGGTCCTGAGACCCATAGGGTTCAATGTTAACCAATGCTGCTTTGCGCCGCGGTCTTCGACCGCCTACCGCCACGGTGTGCCACGCCAGCGCAGTGACCTCACATCCCACTGTCACACTTCACAGGTCAGGCAGCCGCCATTTCAAGGGCCCACATAGCATGATTTCTACTGCGTCACACAGGCCTAGGCCTTGCATTGCCACTCATACAAGCCGTTCCATGCATAGCGATTCGTGTACTGTGCAAGCTGTGTGAACGAACCTGTGGGTTGCTTGACTCTGTGCTCCATGTTGTCCTTCCTAGGCACCGTCCGCTGGGACTTGCGAGGAGAAGGATGAATCCTCCCGTGTACCGACCGCTGGCGGACCTGTCGACAATGGAAGAACGACATATCATACTTACATACCGGCTTGACAGAGCAACTATACATGAACTATGTGCCCAGCTGGAGCCAGACCTGATGTCCCCCATCCGCCAACCCACAGGGATCCCCCTCTGGTGCAGGTTCGGTCAGTACTCCATTTTTTGGCAAGTGGGTCGTTTCAGACAACAGTGGCCATATCATCTGGGATGTCTCAGCCTATGTTTTCTAAGGTTTTGTCCAGTGATGAAATACATGCGGAGCTACATTATTTTCCCTGAGGTGGGCGAATTGGCTACAGTGAAGGGTGATTTCCATGCCCTTGGACATATCCCCAACATCATTGGGGCCATTGATGGGACCCATGTGGCTTTGGTTCCCCCCAAAGACAATGAGCAGGTGTACCGAAACAGAAAAAGTTATCATTCGATGAATGTCCAGGTGGTCTGTTTGGCTGACCAGTACATCTCCCATGTAAATGCCAAGTTCCCTGGGTCAGTGCATGACGCGTATGTCATGCGAAATAGCAGCATCCCTTATGTGATGGAACAGCTACAGAGACACCGTGTGTGGCTAATTGGTGACTCTGGTTAACCCAACCTGTTGTGGCTACTGACCCCAGTGAGGAATCCCAGGACAAGGGCAGAGGAACGGTACAATGAGGCCCATGGGCGAACTAGGAGGATCATAGAAAGTACCTTCGGGCTCCTGAAGGCCAGGTTTAGGTGCCTGCATATGACAGGGGGATCCCTCATGTACTCACCAAAGAAGGTGTGCCAGATCATCGTGGCCTGCTGTATGCTTCACAATCTTGCATTGCGACGCCAGGTGCCTTTTCTGCAGGAGGATGGTCCAGATGGTGGTGTTGTTGCAGCTGTGGAGCCTGTGGAGAGTGAAGAGGAGGAAGAGGACGGGGACGACACGGACAACAGGGATACAGTCATACAACAATACTTTCAGTAGCACACAGGTAAGAAACAGCCACCCCAATTTACATTTACTTAAGGCCTCATGCGTCTCCACTGTCTGTGTTTCCCCCCAGTTCCTGTTAACTGATTTGTGACTTTCCCTTCCCTTTTCAGAGCTGTGTGACCCACTGCCTGACTTCAGCTTTGTTTGCCCATGGACTAAAGCTTATTGAAATTGGTATGTTGTCATCACAAAGTAACTGGACATTATTGAACCGTTATGTGTAATACATTTGTTAAGAATACAAGCAGACTCCTGTTTATTTAAGTGGAATAAGTGATTTATTTAAAGTGCTAGATATAGGTAAATGATTGGGAAGCGGGGATGGGTGGGGGTGGAGTAATGTCCATGGCAGAGTCCAGTTCTCAGTCGCACAGGTGCATTGTCCATATGCCTGTGGAAGGATGGAGCAGGGGCAGTTCAAGGTTGGACAGGGTGACAATGTGGGACAGTGGGATGACATCAGGGGGTATCTTAGGCTGGCGGGGGTCTTGCAATCCTACTCTGTCTTCTTGTGCGATCTCAGGTTCCGCTTGCGGGGTGGTTCTTCTTCTGCAGGAGGTGGGGTTCTGGTGGCCTGTCGTTGTGTGGGGGCCTCCTGTCCACTGGCGCCGGCGGAGGTGGTAGGCTGTTCCTGGCCTGGGCTAGTGACAGGGGCCCTTTGGGGTGCCACATGGTCCCGCAATGTGGTGACGATCTGGGTAAGGGCCAGGACGATGGTCCCCATTGCGGAACCGATGTTCCTCAGTTCCTCCCTGAACCCCATGTACCGTTCCTCCTGCAGTTCCTGGATCTCCTGGAACCGGGCCAGTACCGTCGCCATCGTCTCCTGGGAGCGGTGGTATGCTCCCATGATGGAGGAGAGTGCCTCTTGGAGAGTCGGTTCCCTGGGCCTGTCCCCCCCTGTCACACAGCAGCCCTCCCAGTTCCCCTGTGTTCCTGGGCCTCTGTCCCCTGGCCGGTGTGCCCACTACCACTGCCCCCAGGTCCCTGTTGTTGTTGGGGTGGTGGGTCAACCTGGGTGCCCTGTAGTGGTGGACACACCGCTGATTTACGTGCCCTGGAGACAGAGGCATGGGCCCGCTGGGTGGGAGCTGTGCTGGTGTTCCCAGAGGGGGTTGGGTCTGGTGTAGCCTGTGGCTGTCTGTGGGGAACCGACTGTCCAGAGGTCCCCGATGGGCCGGGCTGGTCGTCTGGCTCCAGGGAGACAGAGCTGCTGTCATCGCTGGGGGCCTCTTCTGGGGGTGGGATGGACATCTCTGGACCCTCCGTGGCGGTGTGGTGGCGTTCGGGTCCTGCAGGGGTATAAAGGTATGGTTATTGCTTCTGTGTGTGGGATTTCGTGTGATGGGTGGGTGTCCGTGTACCCATGTGCAGGCATTTCCTTGTGGGGGCTTTTGTGAGGGTGGCTTGTGGGGGTGATGTGTGTGTGCAGTGGGCATGCTTTGGTGATGGTTGTCCATGCTTTGGGGTCGCATTGCTTGGTGTTGGGATGGGTGGGTTGTGATGGTGAGGCTTTTGCTAGGGGTTGGTGTGATGGGGGAGGGGGTGAGGGTGGGGGTATGATTTGGCATTCAGGTGGGGTGGGGGTGGGAAGCAGTAGTGAAGATTTGCCTTACCAGAGTCCATTCCTCCGCCTACTCCAGCGAGGCCCTCAGGATGCAGGATGTGCAAGACTTCCTCCTCCCACGCGGTAAATTCGGGGGGAGTAGGTGGGGGTCCGCCGCCAGTCTTCTGCACTGCTATGTTGTGCCTTGATACCATGGAACGCACCTTCCCCGTAGGTCGTTCCATCTCTTCCTGATGTCCTCCCGATTGCGTGGATGCTGTCCCACCGCGTTGACCCTGTCCACTATCCTTTGCCATAGCTCCATCTGCCTGGCAATTGTGGTGTGCTGCACCTGTGCCCCGAAGAGCTGGGGCTCTACACAGACTATTTCCTCCACCATGACCCTGAGTTCGGCGTCACTGAACCTGGGGTGTCTTTGGGGTGCCATGGGGTGGAGTGGTTGAGGTGCGGGGTGGAGTTTGTGGTGATGAGTGTGGTGCGTGTGGTGGTGTGTGGTGTTTGGTGCGTGGATTCTGTATGGGTGATGGTGTTGTGTGCCTCTGTGTTGTGGGATTCTCTATTCTGTGCTCTGTCTCTAGCCTTCGTCACTGATTTCGGGTCGTAGGGGCTTGTGGGTGATGTGGGTGTGTGTTTTATATTGTGTTGGGTGTGTGGGAGTGGTGTTAGTATGTGTATCAGGTGTGTGTATTTCGAACTGACCAATGTGGCTGAGTTTTCTATGGGTGTGTGTATTTTGACCGCGGCGGTGTGTAATGGAATACCGCGTTTGAAAGACCGCCGCGTGGATTTGTGGGTCGGAATGGTATGGGCGTATTTCTGTTGGCGTGACGGTGAATGTTTGGTCAGCGCCATTTTTTCGCTGACCTTTGGTGTGGTGGATTATTGAGGATGTCGGGTTTTCGGCGGTTTGGCAGTTGCGGGTCAGAATGACCGTGGCGGTTTACCGCGGCCGCGGCGGTGTTATGGCGGTCTTCTGACCGGCGGTAAGCGCCTTTTACCGCCGAGGTCAGAATGACCCCCTATATGTTAAATGAGAAAATATTACACTTAGACGACTTTAGAGAAGATTAATCAGCAAATGTATATTTTAAATTGTTATGTGAGTAC
The DNA here is from genome assembly GCF_031143425.1 of Pleurodeles waltl. Lineage (NCBI taxonomy): Eukaryota > Metazoa > Chordata > Amphibia > Caudata > Salamandridae > Pleurodeles > Pleurodeles waltl. The sequence goes on from NC_090449.1 coordinate 915,263,855, forward strand.
GTTAAAATGATGAATGCAAGGGACTGTACGTTTGTACACAGTTACCTGCTTCGGTGTCAGAAGGTATCACATATCATCAAATCCTGTTAACCTGGTATTTCTTGCAGTCTGTTGTTAAGCATATTTTACAATGAGGGAAGTTTTTAATATTATTTCTCAAATTATGATTTTGTTTTACCAGAAGTTCCTTTGGTCAAGCATTTGAATAAGAATCTGCACTTTAAAGGAGCAGAATTTGCAGGGAATTATTTCTTTCCAATGAAACCATTAGATGCTGCACATGGACATAGACACAAATTGTTCAATTGCTGACATTGAGATGGAATTCTGAAATTTAGTTGACGATCGAAGGAGGGAACTAGAAACTAAATCCAAATCAGATAAGAATCTTAAGTCGCAACATCAGTGGAAGAAGGGGGAGACAGAACATCAATTGCAAGGGAATTTACCCTGTTTAACTTTAGATTGGCAGCAATAAGGGTAGCTGTCCAAACATATCATTTGCAAAACTGTCTTGCACTAGATTTGTTGCTCGCAAAAGAGGGCGGTGTCTGTTGGATTTTGAAAGTTCAACAATGTTGCACCTATATTCCGGATAAAATAAGGAATTTCAAAAGTATATTCAGAATATGTCAGGGTTGACGAAGGATTTGAAAGAGTTGGAAGTGACATGTATGGGAAGCTACTAGAGATGGATTTCCTGCTATAGACAGATGGTTTGGTAACCTAGGAAGTGGAGTTGTTCTTTTGGTGTTGAGGCCATTGTTGGTAATTTTAATACTGGTAATAGTTTTGTGTATTGGATATACAATGTTTCATAGAAGAAAAATTCAGAAGGGTCAGAAGAGGAAATGAGCAGTGGTTGAGCTGGAAGATAGACAGTGTTAATATTACAATGACAGGAAGCGTTTGGAAGACGCAAGGTGAAAGCTGTTAAAAAAAACAGCAGGGCTACCATTGAATTCTTAAAGTGACGGAACCAGTGTTATTGTGTCGGTTAGAATTGGAGCTAAACTGAGGGAGAGATCTAACAGGCAACCATTTCAATTTGCCATTTTCAGAATTACCTAGGATGATGAGTAAGGTGGTGCAGGCGTGTGCCTACCCTCCAGAACTCTCCGCTTTCACGTTTAAACAACTACAAAAGGAAGACATTTTGAGAAGAAGAGGGACCCACGGAGATGAACGACAGACATTTGTGAATGAAACCTGTTCTCAAGAGCCATCTCAGCTTCTACATCCTGGCATTCTGTTTGACCCCCTGCCTCCAGGGCCAGTGGCACTGGATTCCCCACTCCCTCTGGAAGAGTAGAGGGTGCACTTTCTGTGGGGTCTGGGGGACCGGGTTCCACTGGAAATTTGGTATCCCAGTTCTGACTGTAGTTGTCCTGTTAAAGGGGACCCTAGTTGGATCCAAGACAAACAAATGCCCGGAAATTGGTGAGAAACCCATTGGACCTGCAGACTGCAGGCATAGTGCAATGCATGCTTTAGTGATGGTACATTATAGGAGGGCATCCCCACTTGAAAAATCATTCCACCACCGATAATGCAGGTTGAAGACCTGGGTCAAGGAGACTGCTATGAACTGAACGGGCATAGGGGCAGAATCCTGAACTTTTCTTCATTAATGGGAGAACAGTTTAAATATAAGCTCCAGAAAAAAATCTGCAAGATTTTAGAGGCAATGAGATGCTAAACAAGCACTTGTGGTATTTGGAGCTTGCATCTGAAAAGTGACAACTGTGCCAGAACAAATATCAGCCTTTGTTTCTTCCCCCAAAGGGAGAGTTGCTGGTGGGTCCTGGAGGCTGGCAAGAAAAGAAAATCTATAAAAGATCCAGCAGATTTCTTGAAATTTCCGCAAGAAAGGCATGTGCCCCAGTGAGACTACAGCATAGGAAGTGTGCATAGCTCCTCCGTTCTGCAGCTTGATTACCAATGGGGAAAACGTATGCCCGGCTAAAAACTAGTCAAGAACAAAACACATCAATCTCACCACTATTATCTGCTTACAAAGGGGGGATCAGAATGGCAGAGGAGGATGAAATCTTCCATCTCAGACATGACAGGGGGCTTGCACCTCTGACCTTCCTGGTGCCATTGTTCTGGGAAGCAGTAGAGAAAGATTAGCACCTCCCCCATGTGATAGCTGAGTCCTGGGCAGACGATTTTCCCACCATGGGTGCACTTGAGTGCTAGGAAGTAGGGCTTGCAGAGTAGACAGCAGTTGTAACATCCAAAGCAATTGGCTTCCACTTTTCAGCCTTACCTGGGTGTCTCACAAATAGAACAGCACCTGAATGAGCAAGAAAATGATCAATGAGGCACTTGTCAAAAAGCAAAAAAATGTTTACTGGTCTGCACAAGATGCTTCAGAATACTTGCATCAGGCTGTAAAATAGCCCCATATAGCCCATGAGAGTGGTGCACCAGAAAGAACAGGGAACCCACACTGAATAGCATTGCCTTTGGAGGTTCCAATAGGAACCCCACTTTACATTTGAAGAGGCTCCATCCTATGTTTCTCAGTTCTTTAGAAAAGTGACCTGGAGAGACTTTTGCTCCAGAAATTAAGAACTTAAAAATCTGAGATTTTTTTTCACAGTCTCTGAAGTACAATGAGGTCCTGCGGTTATTTTGTAACTCTATTAAATGATGATGAAAGACTCTGATACTGAATGTTTAAATATTAACAACTTTATGGGCCGGTGCATTTTTGATTGTTAAAAAACGTGGTCCTCTCCTAAAAGGGTTTGAAAATGTATTAGCATTGTGCTAAAAGCATTTATCCTCTACACGTTGTACTGGGCACCTGGCGTACATCTTATTTTTAGGGGTTAAGGCTCGCTATTTCTCCGATTGTTAAGGTGCCGCCACCATATAGTGTCCAGGGTACATTATGAGGGTTTACTGAAGTGTGTGAATTTCCTTTAATGTACAAGCCCTGTTGGTTGTGAAGTCCTTTAGAGTGTGTCACCATAGGTTTTTCCACTGGTCTCAAAATTACTTTATTTTACTATTTCACCATTTCCTGCAAGCTATTTGTATCCAGTTTTGTTTTAACTTTTATTTGGCTAATTATGATCAATAAATGACAGAATTTCTAGGGTCTGTTTTCTTAGACTTACCCTAACTGTCCTTGTATTATTCTCACTCCCCCATAATAGGAATCAGGAGAACTTGTACTCTACATCTTGTGATGTGGCTCACTGGTCATGCGGGAAATTGTGCACATATTATGATCAAGTGATTCGGAGTCGAGGCATACGTTTTAAAATAAGCTACTGGATATGACTTGTCGGAGAATTATTGTGTCCATATTAGAAACAGGTCATTTTAAGCTTTGAAAAAGAGGGTTAGCTTGAAGCATATGCTGGTTGTTGTTGAATATATCTCTATTTGGCTACTGTACTTTATACATTTAATGATATAGATTCAATAATAAAGAATTCGTTATACACAGGAAATCTGGACTATGACATTTTTTGTGATATTTGGACATATGAATATGAGTGAAACCTCCATTAGGGTGCAATTTATACTTCAGTACTAGTGTTATGTCTCAAAGCTAATAAGAAAATCTTGAAAGTAGGAAAGTGTGACGTCCTGTTTCTGCTTAAAAAAAATTAAGCAATAATTCTGCTTGCATCTCAAAGACACTGAAAGCAAAGCCCCTGGCTTTCGAAGTATACTGTCAAAATAATAACTTGAAAACCAATGTGAAAAATTCAAGATCATGATTTTGAGAAAGTGTGAGGAAGTAATTTATTAGTTGGGGTGAACAGAAGTCGACACAAGAAATAACGTCATTAATTGTTAGTTCAGTCAAAAGTTTCATTAATTTAAACCTGAGATTAAACCCTGGTAGCTTAGGTACAGAGCACACAGTATTAGTTTAAAGAGATTGTGTAAAGCATTGAGACATACTGAACAGTTAATTATTCAAAAACACAACACAATAAAAACACACTTCCATTTATTAACTTAAAGAAAATGCAATACGCAAAATTACACTAAAATTGTGAAAATGTAATAAGGGTATGGATATATGAATTTTGAAAGATGTATGTGAAAATAGTGCCAAAATGCAGAAAGTGCCAATGGTAGACAGTGGTCGCAGTAGACCGGGACCTAGGGGAGATATGAGTCTGAGCATGATGAAGCCAGGATAGCAGACATCAATCAAGATTGATCTGGTCGAATGTTTTTCCCTGAGATTATGGGCCTGATTTAGATGTTGGCGGTAACGGTCCCACTAGTGAATTTTTGACTGAAAACCCGTCCGGCTGATGTAGTAAAGTCTCATAGCTGAAAGTTTACATTTGAACCACTGTCTATGCTAGAAACACAACCTGAGTCTACAGGGGGAGAGGGAAAAGTGGTTACCGATGGGACCCCAGCAACCCTTTCTGCTGTGCAGATTTGGATGAGCCTTACCGCCCAGCAAAAAGTGTCTGTCCGACTTCCACTTCTGAGTTGGGAGATGGTGGGGGGGGTGAAAACTCACTTAGTTTCCAATTCCACCTCCAATTTTAACTGGATACGACTGAACAACACGTGCTGCCACTGTTGCCACTAAACCACAGAGAAAACACAACCCTTACTGTTGCCGGACTCGAAGGTAGGGATGCTGTATTGAAAAGATACCTTGGGTGGACATGGCACAGGAGGTTGTGGCCACTGCAGACATGCCATACTTCTGCCTTGCAGTAGTGTTTCCAAAGTTCTTATGTATCCTCCTGCAAAGAATCCCACTTTGTCCCTTACTCTCTAAGGGCCAGATGTATCAAGCTTTTTTGCGAATGCAAAAATGCCTTTCCGTATGTATGAAAGGCATTCACAACTCCAATTTAAGGAATTGCTAAAATAGCGATTCCTTAAATTTGTGACCCCGTTTAGAGAATCGCAAATTGCGATTCTCTAAATAAGAAATCGCAAATAAGGAATCCTTATTTGCGATTTCTAAACCACATGTATCAAGCAATTTCTTAATGCAAACTTGGCATTCAGGAATCACATTTACCACCAAGTCAAACTTGGTGGTAACCATGTGCAAATTTTTAAAATGCATTAAAAATGCATTTTTAAAATTGACATGTAACGCACATATGCCCCTTTGGCATGTGTGTGCCTTACATGTCCCAAAAAACTTTTTGGGGTGCAGCAGAGCAGAGGGGGCCTTAGGCCCCCAGCACCCTGGGGTTTTGCATTTCGTAAATTGCAAATTCCAGTTAGGAATTTGCTATTTGGGAAATGTAAAAAAATCGTTAATATGGGCCTAGAGTCCCATAGGTGCTAATGGGCTCAGAATCGCAATTTGCAATTCGGTAATAGCATTTGCGATTTTTAAGAAATCACTATCACCGAATCGCAAATATGATACATACCATTTTGCGATTCAGAAATGGCGATGTCTTAAAATCGCTATTAGAGATTCGCAAAGTGGTTTGTTGATGCATCTGGCCCTAAATCCAAAAGGGAGAAACCCTTCTCCCCTTGTGCACAGCCTATATGCCTAGCGAGATATGTGGCCAGGGTAATGAGCAACCCCTCCTCTGTAGACACTCCAAGCAACTTCTAGGAGCAGCTCTTCCCCCACTGGGTTTGGGGCCTGACTGGGAGGACAAAAGAAGGGTAGTCCTTCATGGCTCCTCTCAGGTCATAGACAGCGGATTCAGTCCTCTTCTTTTCTTCCCCAGCAGTGTTCTGAAGAAGGTGACTTGGAGTGCAATACGTATGCCTTGCAATAGGTTATGTGTGGGTTGGGCCCTTGGCCTATCCCTAACCAAAAGGGTAAAAGTTCATAAGGGCCACCTTACCAACTTTTAAAGAAATGCATGTGTGCCATACTGCAAAAAATCCCATAGTGCCCCTCATTCACTAATTCTTAAATGGAGAAACCCTTTTACCCTTGTACAGAGCCTGTGTGCTCACCTAGAGGATCAGTCAGTGTAATGAGCAGCCTCTCTCGTCACTCCAAGCAAAGTTGCTGGCAACTGTCCCCTACTGGGCTTTGTGTCTGTCTCACTGGGAAGTCAAAACAAGGAGCTTGTCCAGGAGGCATTTGATAATTGTGTGTAACAGAGAAGGGCTGTTGGCCCTGGCCCGCTCTGCAGGTTCACCCACAAACATTTTGCCCTTTTCCCTCCACTTTTCACTGAATTTGTTTTTTTTGGCCTTAGGACTCTGTGCACTTTACCACTGCTAACCAGTGCTAAAGTGCTTCTCCTCACTCTCCTAAAACATATTTGAATTTGCTTATACCGTATTTACACATTTAATTTTTTTATCCTACTGGTGGGCCTGCATCACTTATTATGCCATCCATTTAAGTAGCACCTTAAAACATGTCCAAGGCCAGCCCCTACAGCCTGAATGCAGTTTTACAATAGAATGTTGACCTTACAAAAAAAAATCTTGCCAAGCCATAGCTGCCCTTTTATTATCTACAAGTCACCTTAAGGTTGGTCCTGGGTAGCCTATAAGGCAGGGTGTATTATTATTAAAAGGTTGGACATGTACGTTTAGGTTTTACGTGTTTTACATGTCATGGTAATTGTTTACTACTGTGAGGTCTACCTCTCCCATGGGATAACATAGGCAAGTCCTTATTCATAAGTGCTAACCCAGATTGGGACAGGTAAACATTTCATGTCTTGTAAATAAAAATCCTTGTTAACGGTAAAGTCATATTTTCAAATTACAATTTTGAAAATGGCACTTTTAGAAAGGTTGCATTTTTCTGCCCTTGGTATTTTCGTGCTTATAGCCTTTCTTGGGTCACATGACTAGATGTAACTGTCAGTTAGACTTTGTGAATTTCTCCCAGACAGTCACACATTAGAGGGATTGGGTGTGTCTGAATGAGCCATCTGCTGGCAGAATGGGAAGAGGAGTTGAGCACAGCTCCACTTGCAACTGAATAGGGAGCATTCTGCCTTCACACAAAGGATCTATCAACTCCACAGTGTCACTTCTGCCAGTGTCAAGCTAGCGCAGGGGAGTCAGGAAATTCCATGCACTTCAAAATCACTGTCTAGAAGCTTCTCCCACCTTCAAGAAGGTGATCACCCGGGCACAAAATAGGACCTCAGACACCAACTCTTCAGTTCACTCCTGTACCTGTGGAAGGACTCTTAGAGGACTGCCTCACGCTGTGAACTGCTGTGCACACTGCAAAAGTGCTTTGCAGTACCTGGAAGGACTAGTTTACTGCCTGGTGTCTGCCTTGAACTCTCAGAGGCAAGCCCTGCTGATGAGACCTGTATCTACCTGTGAACCCAAACCCACCAGAGTGACTCCAAGGGCAATTTGATATCATCCTAGTCAGAGCCACAGGGACACAAAAGGCTCCCAACATCCTGAACCTGCATCTAGACCCAGCATGAGTACGTCCTACACCCCTAAGTCGTGTGTACCCAGTTCTGGACCCTTGGTTGTGGGGCTAAAGGTGCCCAAATGACCACATCCCACAACTGAGGAATTAAAACATTTTAGGCCAAACACTGCTGTGGGAACCAGGAAGAGACTGGGACCAAACTGCTCACCTATGTCTCAGAAGTGCATCACCAGTCAAATTGAGTTTGTGGCTTCTTCTGCTGCATTCTTCTCTGCAGCAGCTTCCCCATGTTTTCTTCTATGAGCCAGCTAGTCTTGCTAAAATGAAAACTGCTTTTGGGTTTTAGTCACATAGAGACATGTTAACCTTACATTTCTACTTGCCCTTCTTTTAAATACCATGCACCCTGCCTGTTGCGATGTTAATCCTTTATGGAGTGAATTATTCATATTTAAAGGAAGGTGTTCTGCTGTCAAAAAGGATTGATTTTGACAAGATGGGCTGCTGGTTCAAACTGCAGCTGTCAGGCTATTGTGGCAGGCCTGAAACATATTTGCATGGCCACTCTAATGGAGGGAAAACTAGAGGTGTGGTAACTAGGTGAAACCTAACCTTCCAAGACATGGACTACTTTTCAAAACATGGACTTACTTTGGGCACCATACACTATGGCCTTTGGGAAAGTTAAATATGCCAATTAGGATTTAGACAATTTCAACATGTTTTAGGGGTCAGAGCAGAATCACTCCTTCCAGGTTAGCAGTGCCCCAGTGCAGAGATTCAAATAACTAGCAGCACCAGTCCTCAAGAAATGAAGGTGACAACGCAAAAAGTGGCACTTTCACAAAGAGAGAACTTGCAACAAATGAAACACCTCCAATTTGTGGTGGACATAGAGCTCTGACTATAGTTAAATCTGCATCTGGGCTTGATAATTAGAGACAGATTGTAAAACAGCTAAACCTGCAAGAGGGAAATTAATGAAACAACATTTTTATAACATTTCACAACAAACAGACAGTCTTTCTCAAGCCAAAAAAGAGGGACAGATGAGTATGGAGCGGTGTGAAAAGGTAGCTAGTAAACTGACTTAGAAGAAAAAATCAGCGTGACCCTCCGGTTTCAAATGATTTTCCACATTGCCCATGTTCTGAAATATTGAAAATGAATCTTTCTTAAGCAACATACAAACATGTATTACATTTCCAATAGACAAATGTGATTAACCAGATATTTAGTGAATAGTGCTTGGGCGGAACATAGTATGACACCCAGATTAAAATTAATGCAAATTTCAATAAGGGAAATCTGGGTGTACAGAATTATTGATACCAACCCACTTTTCATCATAAAGTTACTTTGTATCCTGTTGTCTACTGCATATAACTCAACATCCAAATATTCTATTTTGTTGCAATCCATTTTGAGGGTAGTTTTAACATTGTTCACATGTACCAATCCGTTTTTGTGTGAAGTAAACTACAGCAGTGTGGTAGATTGACATCGATTTTTATTGTCTCCTAGTGCACAGACTGAACACTTACTACAGGAATAAAATGTTGTTGTCGTGTAAGCCAGTGACTTGTATCAGGTTTCAGAGTTTGTGGACTTACAGTTTCCCTGATAGTTCTTTGCCTGCAGTATTCAACAGGAGGTCTGTCAATAAGCAAAGCAGATTGGCCATATAGAGCCTTAAGAAGGTTGCACTGCTGATATAGGTTTATGTATATTTCATGGCTAATGTTATTATAAATAATGATAAATCCAACTGTTTCCTTATCTCTAGGTGTAGGATTCAAGCCTTTGTTACTGCTCTTACCCAATTTTCAGCAGCTCTTAAAACTGTGCCATTTTATCTCTTAGCATGTAAGTGGGTCTTGGGTGCTTGTAAATTTTGATTGTACTTATTATCATTAATACAGTTCCATCTCATACATACGATCTCTCCATAAGTTATAGCATCTTTGACACATTTCGAAAGTACGCTGTTATACGATTTTCTTATTACAGGTGCAATATGAGTTTAACACACACCAGCAATAAGAAATAATTGACAATATTTCATATTTGTATTACATTTTTCATCTTGTTATACCACCATTTGTTTATGATTACCTGTTGCATTACAAGCGAGTAATAGACTCCTTTTTTCTCCATGAGTTCACTGTGTGATCCTTGCTCGATAACAATTCCATTTTCAAATCCTGCAATTATGTCAGCTGTCTTCACTGTAGAAAGGCGATGAGCTATCAAAATTGTGGTGCGACCAGCCCTAGCCTTAAAAATAAAGGGAAAAAATATTATTTTCTATTAAAGTCATATGAAATGGAACATGGGATAGTCATAGTACATTAACTACTGGGGGGGGGTATTTATGCACCAGTGGGCAGTACAGCAAGTTGTTTGTTGTGAGGGAGGCCTTTTGTGGAGGAGCCCTGTACCCCACATCTTACAGACTGTTGTAGCAGCAGTCAATAGCTGCTGAAAATGTTCTTGCTGACTTGATGAGAATACGTTCAACACAATTAATGTTGAGAAGATGCTTTTTTCCAGTTAGCATTCTTTTTTGCTTTTACCTAAACAAACTTCAAAATAGGGAGATTATTTGTGAGAAACAACAAAGTTAAGACCCTGATATTCAAGGAGATGTCTGCCTGTGCATGGGGACCTATGTCTGCTTTCTCTGCCATGCCGCACATGACACACTAGGGCAGAGAGAATAAGTTATGAAAGGACAGTTCTAAATTGGATGGACCTCACAATGCAATAAAGGTGACAATCCTATAGGACCCTGTCTTTGGCTACTGGGGGGACAGCGAGAGGCTAACTGGTGGTCAAGTAGAAGCTCCCCATTTTAAATGAGTTAGCTTAATCATAAAGTTGACAGGACATGGAACCACTTATTTTGGGAAGATTTCTAGACCTTCAAGGTCTAATGAGCCCTTACATGTTCATGGTCTAAAGGTTAATAAATCACAGATATACTTACAATCAATGAACGTCTATCAATGTATATATATTTTGGTAAATGAATATTGTTGATTTTTATTCTTTTGCAACATTACAACTTTATTAAACTTCATATATATAAAGTTATTTAAGATACGTCTAGGAAAAGATGCATACATTGAAAGAATGCATACATGGAAATGTTTGTACATTACCACAACTGTTTGAAAAAGACTTAAGATTGAAGAATTCAAACATTCTCTTGCATAGTTCATGAAGAACATGTACTCGATAGGATGCACACAAGTGCAAAAAAGTTTTATTTCCGAAAACTAGATGAGATATAACTTATGCTTTGTTTATTTTGATAATTTACAAATAATGTAGGACCCGAGTCACAAGGGTAAATACACGTCAGGGAACCCCTGTGCACATAGATTTTTTTCCCAACATCTGCACATAACTCTCTACCAGACACAAATCAGCAATGTCTGCAGGAGATTTAGCCTTGTATTGGAAGACTAAGGCATATGTTTTTCTTTCCCTCTAATATGAGTGGACAGGGATCCCTACAGCTCACATTTGCCACTAAAGTTACTACTAGTAACTCACTATATTATTTTATGCTTTATTATGCTAAATGTAGTGCTACATATCATAAGCAGAGATCACTGCCTACACTATATAGAACAATAAACTTTAAAAAACAAAGAAATAGATATCTGAGCAAAATAAGACACAGGTGAAATTCATCTTAAACTTGTGCTGCAAGTTTGTGCTTTTGGGAGAAACAATGTGTAAATGATGTGTTGGTGGAGGTGAATGCACTAGAGTTAAATGTGAGATAAGTCAAGCATTTTTTTTAAATGAATTGACATTTCAAATGTTCTAAGTGTTTACATCGGTTATATTTTCATCTTCACAATGTGGTATTTATGGAAGACTGTAGCCATTGTTTGATTACTTGCAATTTTATGAGTTTTGTGTATGTGTCTGCAGTTACTAAAGTTATATGGCCATTTATCTTTAATTTATAGTATAATCTTTATGAGGGCAGTAACATTCCATACCTCCACTGATTATTGAGAGATTCTATTTAAGTACCTGTGAGTGGCCATGCATGGTATTTGATTTACTCTGAAGATTGGCAGGAGTAGGTTTTACCTGGACATACTGCTGGACCAGATGTGGTGTAATGTTTGTGATTTACAGCTGATGTATACTTTTACAGGCGTATAATTACATATACACCTGTTTTATGTTTCTCCTCCACATTCTGGTTGAAATTCCCTATTCCCTCTTGCCACAGTCCTACTTACATCTACAATGTATGACTAAATGCTCCTAGTTCTACACACTGTCAGTGAAGCACCACTCACAGGACAGATAGAACAAGTGTAAGTGTAAGTGTACACCTGCTCCCTTAACTACGTGAATTGCATTTGAGTAAAACCAGCATTACAAAGATACAACCCTAAACACTGATAAATGCCTTTGTGAATTACACCCATAAAATGAGATTCTAATTAACAGGAAAAGTTTAAATTTCTGGTTTGGTGTGAAGAAAACTTTCTGCTTACAGAAAGGCAAAAGTTAGGACTGTAGTCAAACAGGATTCAGTGGTGGTACATTGCCTACACTGAAGCAGCGACCTGGTTGCTTAATGTAAATCTAGGATGCTTTACCTTCTCTTGTGTGTAGTGTCAATTATGGCACTGCAGTATCAACTCTGCATGCCTTTTGCACAAAGACATTCTTAAAAATGAAACACAAATTTGATGGGTGGAATGCTCAAACTAATCTCAACCACTTGAGCCACATCACAGTCCATTTTTTTCCCCTGCCATGACACCTCAGATTAGACCCAGTCATATGCAAATCAATTTTGGCCCAGCTCAAATTGGAACAGTCCAGCCTAAACTGGCAAGCCAGGCTGTCTCTGAACTAGAACACAAGCAACCCAAGACTGTTTTGCATAAGGCAGGTGTCTCTCTAGAATTGCACAGTGAGTAAACAATTATGGTTTGTAAGCATTGCTTCGATCACCTTGCTGTTTTTGCAATCGATGACCTAAGTGTGACAGATATGCCCAGATGTGGGTCTGTGATTACTGTGCCATAGAACTCCAGTTAAATAGGTTGAAATAGGTCTGGGTTTGTCTGTTTGCTTATCTGGAGGGAACCTGGCCTGAGAGTTTGCTTGGACTGTTACTTTCGGAGCAGGATCAAGGCTGATTTAAATAATATGAATCTCTCTTTAGAACAACATAGTGGGTGAAAACCACTGGGCTGGTATACAGCCCAGAGTGATTTACTGTGGCTGCAATTAATTCAAGCGTGTCTTCCACCACCTTGTTGTTCTTACAATAATGGACCAATTTGCAGAAACTTTATACTGGTCAAGACAGTGTAAACTGATTTTCTCCAATTATTACTGTTTACAGATCGAAAAATGGATAAAGTATTTCTAAGGTGGAGGGCAAGTTGAAAGTGAATCTAGCCCTTATTGCTAGACACTGGAAAGATAAAGGTGAGCACCCCCGGTTATAACATGCTGAACTCTTCCAAAGAAAACATAAGGGAGAGGCAGGTTGATAAATATATGAAATGACCTTGAGGAAAGACTGGGCTGATTGCAGAAGCCCCCTCACTTTGTGCCATCCTTTTTCACTCATACTGTGGTTTCCTGACACTGATTGTGCCCTGTGCACTGCTAAACAGTCCCAAGGCCTGTGCTCTGAGTAAAATGGTATATGCAAATTATGCTAATTACAATTGGCTGTACCAAAATACCTATAAGTCCCTAGTATGTGGTAGTGCATGTAGGTTTAAGGGCCCCAGCATAGGTAGTACACCCATAGATGCACTGCTGTGGTGCCCAGTGTTATTTTAAAAGCAGGTCTGTCTAGCTGGCTGCTTTTAAGTTAAAGTTAAGACCAAATTCGACTTTGGAATTAAAAGTACTTCCAAAGTCCTAGGCTACATCATTTTTACATATATGTTACCCCTAAGGTATGGCCTAAGTGCCCCCAGGGTTGGGTGCAGCGTAATTATAAGCAGGGACTTTATAAAATATGTTTTCTAGGCCCTGGTGAGGGAAAAATAGGCAAATTCATTTCCCCCATTTTAGTGAATGGACTCCATAGGCTAATATTAAAAGACTTTATTTTAAACTAATAAAGTCTTATTTTCCATAGGAAGGAGCTAAATATTGCAAGTTTGGTATCAAAATAAAAGTTATAATAACAAAAACAACTTGGCACCGTTGAAGTTGAATGTGGACATATAAAAGAGTTTTAGAACTCCTGCTGAGAAGTTACAAACTTCAGCCCTCTAGTGCTCTTCTCAGATTGGTCAGCTTCTGGCAGCCTGAGCCAGGCTGCCTTGATGAGGTGTGTAGTGGCCTGGGTTGAAACAAAGGAAGCATCTGGTGGGAGGAGATTTGCCTCAGCAGATGGTACGACAGGATGGGGGAGAGAATCCAAACTGGACTTCAAAGGAGGAAAGGACATGTGGGACAGCAACACAACCTCCCCCATTTCCTGAGGCCCTTCGTGCCCTAAGGTAACTATAACTCACACCCATACCATACACTGTTAATTGCCCCAAAAATTACAGCACTCATGACATCTTTGATATAACATCATTGATAATATCAGTGTAATATTTGCAGTAAAAGTTTTGACAAACATACTGTGCATGGTGGGTGTGCAAGTTATAGCTACCATTGGGCATGAGTTATAGTCATTTGAGATAACTCTTACGATAACTAGTGAATTTCTATGGTTTGGTACATTTAAAATGTGAGCCTAATTATAACATCCCTGTAACCTTTGGTTTTTAAAAGGGAAAAAAATATATAAATATATATATATATATATATATATATGTATATATATATATATATATATATATATATATATACATTCACTGAAAAAAACAAAGGTTACAAGGACATTATAGATAGGTTCTGAATTTACTCGTACAAAACGATAGAAATTCAGCAGTTATATTTAGAGTTCTTTCAAGTACCAGAAGTCACGCCCTAAGGTAACTTTGACTCGCGCATTTGCCATGTACAGTTGTCTCATCAATAAGTTTATTGCAAATGTTGCATTGAGAGTATGAAAGATGACATAGAATATGTCATCAATGATATATAATATGTAGAGTAATTAGCTGACCCATCTTTCTCCTGAGCAGACAGGAGCTCAGGAAGAGGCTCACTGGTTTCCTCCACCCCATCATCTGTTACTAGGAGAATTGTCACTTCAGACCTCTCAAAGTGAGGTTTGAGGCAGTTTACATGCAGGACCCTTAAAGTGTTCCTTGGAGTCTGCAAGTTCACCAGATAGGTGGCGTCACTCTTGCACTCCATCACCTCAAGAGGATCAGTCCATTTATCTTGAAGAGCACAAGGCTCCACTGGGGCCATGACCCACACTTGCTGGACAGTCTGAAACTCAACCAGAGTGGCATTCTGGTCATACCAGCATTTAGGGGGTCATTCTGACCCCCGCGGGCGGCGGGAGCCGCCATATGGCCGCTCCGCGGTCGAAAGACCGCAAAGGCCATTCTGGCTTTCCCGCTGGGCAGGCGGGCGACCGCCAGAAGGCCGACCGCCAGCCCAGCGGGAAACCCCTCCCCACGAGGAAGCCGGCTCCGAATGGAGCCGGCGGAGTGGGTATGTGCGACGGGTGCAGTGGCACCCGTCGCGTATTTCAGTGTCTGCAAAGCAGACACTGAAATCCAAAGTGGGGCCCTCTTACGGGGGCCCCACGACACCCCTCACCACCATCCTGTTCCTGGCGGTCGGAGCCGCCAGGAACAGGATGGCGGTGAGGGGGTCGGAATCCCCCATGGCGGCGCAGCAAGCTGCGCCGCCATGGGGGATTTCCAGGGCAGCGGAAAACCGGCGGGAGACCGCCGGTTTTCCTGGTCTGACCGCGGCCAAACCGCCGCGGTCAGAATGCCCTGCGGGGCACCGTCCGCCTGGAGGGAGCCGCCATATGGCCGCTCCGCGGTCGAAAGACCGCGGAGGCCATTCTGGCTTTCCCGCTGGGCTGGCGGGCGACCGCCAGAAGGCAGCCCGCCAGCCCAGCGGGAAACCCCTCCCCACGAGGAAGCCGGCTCCGAATGGAGCCTGCGGAGTGGGTATGTGCGACGGGTGCAGTGGCACCCGTCGCGTATTTCAGTGTCTGCAAAGCAGACACTGAAATACAAAGTGGGGCCCTCTTACGGGGGCCCCTGCAGTGCCCATGCCATTGGCATGGGCACTGCAGGGGCCCCCAGGGGCCCCATGACACCCCTCACCGCCATCCTGTTCCTGGCGGTCGAAGCCGCCAGGAACAGGATGGCGGTGAGGGGGTCGGAATCCCCCATGGCAGCGCAGCAAGCTGCGCCGCCATGGGGGATTCCCAGGGCAGCGGAAAACCGGCGGGAGACCGCCGGTTTTCCTGGTCTGACCGCGGCCAAACCGCCGCGGTCAAAATGCCCTGCGGGGCACTGCCAGCCTGTTGGCGGTGCTCCCGCATCCCCGGCCCCGGCGGTCCTTGACCGCCGGGGTCGGAATGACCCCCTTAATGTCCTCCTGGCTTGCTTCCAGGTTCTCCTGAGCAAGCTTCTTGAAGCAGGCTGCCTGCTTCCTAAAAGCCAGCATGTAGCTGAATACATCTTGGGGGGCTTACAGGAGGCCTTCTCCAAGCCTTCCCTACCCAGACTCATAGGTCCTCTTACAGGGTGTCCACACAATAATCCAAAGGGGCTAAAACCAAGTCCCTTTTGTGGCACCTCCTTGTAAACAGAATGCATGGCAAGAGGGCGTCCACTTATGCCTCAAGGGCTTTTACAGGCCCATGATGCAGCCTTTCTGGGCGCAGTTGAATCTCTCAACCAGACCATTTTCTTGGCGGTGGTAAGGAGTGGTGAACATGTATGTCACACCACATTCCTTCCACAGAGACTTCATATCAGTAGATATGAAGTTGGTACCCCTGTGAGACACCACCTCTTTGAGGAACCCCATGTGGGTAAAAACTGCCATCAATGCCTGGCTCACCACAGGGGCTTTGATTGATCTAAGAGGTATATCTTCTGGGTACTGGGTGGCATGGTCCACCAAGACTAGGATAAACCTGTTGCCCATGGCTGTCTTGGGCTCCAGAGGTCCACAATGTCAATATCCATACTTTCAAAGGGGGTGCTGACTACAGGAAAAGGTTGGAGGGGAGGCGCACATTTCCCCCACTCTTGCCACTTGCCTGACAAGTTTGACACAACCTACAGTGTGCATCAGAGTGCCTGAGCATTTGAGCCAGTAAAAGTGGGTGACTAGCCTCTCAAAGGTCTTGTCCTGCCCCAAATGACCAGCTAAAGGCACATCATGAGCCAAACCCAGTAGGAAGGCTCTGAAGCACTGAGGTACCACCACCAGACATGCTACCCCAGGTTCATCAACCTTAGGATCACTATATAGGAGGCCATCCTCCCAATAAATTAAATGTGACCCAGGCTCCTTGCCAGATGCCTGGTCTGCAACCTGCTGCAGCAAACCCTCTAGAGTAGGGCATGTTTTATGTGCCTCACAGAATGCCTCCTTGGTGGGCCCCCCTTCCTGCTGCCACTGAGTCAACTAGGGCACCTCCACCAGTTCAGCGACCTGCTTACCTGTAGCATCCAGGGCTTTCCCCTCAGGTTCTGCCTCCTCACAGACTGTGGGAACTTCTGGGGTCGGTTTTGCATGCCCTTTGTCCTACCTCATCTTGGCAGGCACCTGGGGCACTGTTCGGGCTTCAGGGCCTGCTGATCAACCTGATGAGCTGCCCTTGACCAGGAGGTCACACATGCCCACCTTGGCAGACCCAACATCTCCAAGTGTGACCTGTGTTCCACATACTTCCAAGGGGAATCCTCCAGGACATTGCCAAGCAGACAATCAACAGGCATGGTTGGACTTATGGCTACCTTCAAGGAACCTGAGACCCCCCCCCCAAAGGGAATCCGCGCCACTTTGCACAAGCACTCAGAGGTTTCTACCACAACTACTTGGTGAGTGCATGGGGAGCTACCTGCTCTTCAGATACCAGTTGACGTCTCACAGTTGTCACACTGGCTCCTATGTCTCTCAGAAGCTCTATCCTCTGTCCATTGATGGTCACCCACTGCCTGTATTTCTTAGTGTTCTCAGGCACGAGGGTCTGCTGGACCATCTCACTGTCCCCTAGTGAGACAAGGTTAATCTCAGCTGGCTTCCACCCACCTGGAACCAACTCCACCCCAAGAGCTACACTGGCCAAAGCCTGTGACTGAGCACAGTGGGTGCCTGTGTTCCCTTTGGACATTTGGGATCCCCCCTCATGTAACCCACCTGATCACATGCATAGCACTTGCAGGGACCCCTCTCTGCAGGTTTCTCTGTAGAGACCCATGGTTTCTTTTCAACATTCTCCCTCTTGTAATCCTTCACTAAGTCCTTTGAAATGTGTACCCTCCTCCTTTCAGGCTGCACTGAGGTACTGCTGTCACCATCTCTGCTGGACTGGTTCCTTTGATCCAGCTCTCTTAAACTCAACTCATGAACCAAAAACATATTTTTCCCTTTTATAGCCAACCTTCTCTCTTCCGTCTCCATTTTAAGTTTCTCTAACGCCAACTGGTGCACCCTCTCTGCTTTTCTGTCCTAAATCTCCTCAGGGATTCAGACCTTTGGATGACACACTGCTACCTGCCCTGGAGACCCTCCCCCAGGCAGAACAGAGTTAGCCACTTCCATCAGGATTGCGTTACACCTCCTCACCCTCATTCTCCTCTGTGTGCCCCTTAGCCTCCTTGGCTGCTACCCAGGCCCTTAATGCCTTTCACAGCTCCTCCTTCCTGATTGGGCAGGCAAAATCCTTACCAAACTATTTCAGCTGAGCCACTCAACACCAGCTTTTGTAGCCACAGCTGGTGCATCCCCAGATTGAGACATTTTGGTGAGTTCACTCAAAAAATGCAAAGTTCAAAAAAACAGTTCAGAGACTTCCCAAGAAAAGTTCAAATCGAAATATGGAAGCTGAAAAATCCAAAAAGAGAACAAGCAAAACAAGTGGTATGTGGTCACGTAGTGGTCTGCACTGAAAACAGTAGTGTACACTTAATAACTGTACAAATATAAGTTCTATCCTCTCTGGTTCTTGAGATGAAGGGCCCAGTGCAGCGGTCCTTGAGACGGCGGTGCCCAGCGGCGCGGTGCTTGAGATGAAGGGCCCAGTGCAGCAGTGCTTGAGATGAAGGGCCCAGCGGAGCGGTGCTTGAGATGAGGGGCCCAGTGGAGCAGTGCTTGAGACGGCGGTGCCCAGCGGAGCGGTGCTTGAGATGAAGGGCCCAGTGCAGTGGTGCTTGAGATGAAGGGCCCAGTTCAGCGGTTCTTGAGACGGCGGTGCCCAGCGGAGTGGTGCTTGAGATGAAGGGCCCAGTTCAGCGGTGCTTGAGATGAAGGGCCCAGTGCAGCGGTGCTTGAGATGAAGGGCCCAGTTCAGCGGTGGTTGAGATGAAGGGCCCAGTGGAGCGGTGCTTGAGACGGTGGTGCCCAGCGGAGCGGTGCTTGAGATGAAGGGCCCAGTGCAGCGGTGCTTGAGACGGCGGTGCCCAGCAGAGCGGTGCTTGAGATGAAGGGCCCAGTGCAGCGGTGCTTGAGACGGCGGTGCCCAGCGGAGTGGTGCTTGAGATGAAGGGCCCAGTTCAGCGGTGCTTGTCCTGTTCAGCGGTGCTTGCCTTGGCGGTCCTTGCCCTGTTCAGCAGTCCTTGCCCTGTTCAGCGGTGCTTGCCCTGTTCAGCGGTGCTTGCCTTGGCGGTCCTTGCCCTGTTCAGCGGTGCTTGCCTTGGCAGTCTTTGCCATGTTCAGCAGTCCTTACCCTGTTGCGCTTTGGGGCGTTTCCTGTCGCAGGTGCTAGGCCTACCCACATAAGTGAGGTATCATTTTTATCGGGAGACTTGGGGAAACATAGATTAGCAAAACAAGTGTTATTGCCCCTTGTCTTTCTCTACATTTTTTCCTTCCAAATTTAGGAGAGTGTGTAAAAAAGACATCTATTTGAGAAATGCCCTGTAATTCACATGCTAGTATGGTCACCCCGGAATTCAGAGATGTGCAAATAACCACTGCTCCTCAACACCTTATCTTGTGCCCTTTTTGGAAATACAAAGGTTTTCTTGATAGCAATTTTTTACTCTTCATATTTCAGCAAATAAATTGCTGTATACCCGGTATAGAATGAAAACGCACTGCAGGGTGCAGCTCATTTATTGGCTCTGGGTTCCTTGGGTTCTTGATGAACCTACAAGCCCTATATATCCCCGCAACCAGAGGAGTCCAGCAGACATAACGGTACATTGCTTTCGATAATCTGACATTGCAGGGAAAAGTTACAGAGTAAAACGTAGAGAAACATTTATGTTTTTTTCACCTCAATTTCAATATTTTTCTTATTCGGTTGTTATTTTCTGTAGGAAACCCTTGTAGGATCTACACAAATGACCCCTTGCTGAATTCAGAATTCTGTCTACTTTTTAGAAACGTTTAGGTTATTGGGATCCAGCATTAGTTTCATGCCCATTTCTGTCACTGACTGGAAGGAGGCTGAAAGCACCAAAAATTGCAAAAATGGGGTATGTCCCAGTAAAATGCCAAAATTGTGTTGAAAAATTGGGTTTTCTGATTCAAGTCTGCCTGTTCCTGAAAGCTGGGAAGCTGCTGAGTTTAGCACCGCAAACTCTTTGTTGATGCCATTTTCAGGGGAAAAACCACAAGCCTTCTTCTGCAGCCACTTTTTCAATTTTTATTTTTTTTAAACGACATTTTCCCTGTATTTTGGCCAATTTTTTGGCCTCCTTCAGGGGAACCCACAAAGTCTGGGTACCTCTAGAATCCCTAGGATGTTGGAAAAAAAGGACGCAAATTTGGCTTGGTTAGCTTATGTGGACAAAAGTTTATGAGGGCCTAAGCGCAAACTGCCCCAAATAGGCAAAAAAAGGCCTGGCACAGGAGGGGGAAAAGGCCTGGCAGCGAAGGGGTTAAAAGAAGGAAAGCCCAGGTTCTACCTCACATGGGCCAGAATATCCCCATTCTCGTCAAGGGAAACATACTTCCCTACCGATGAAGTAGATGGAGCCTCCAAATACGAGGCTGAAGAATCATTGTCTGCTACCACAGTCTTAGGCTTGGCTGGTCTTCTGGGCTTCACAGGGAGAGCCTGAAGAGGTCTTGTGACTGCTACCTCAATCATGTCTTGCACTTCTTCTCTAGACATGAGAGGCATACTTCCCCCTACTGGACTCTGAGCATCCCGAGTCCTCTTGGGAAGGAAAGGAACATCCCCTACTCCAAGGTGGAAGTAGTTGACAGCGCATGCTTCCGCTTGCTAGCTCTCTTCCCTTCCATCATCAATCTTAAATGCCCCACAACCCATGAGGGCTCCTTAAATAAGGGAAACAAAGACCATGCTGAATCAAAGGGGAAATGCAGCAGAGACATACCAGGAAACAATCACAGCCATAGATTTTCCTCCAATATTGAAAAGAAAAATGGGCTTACACCTACTCCTATCGTTTTACAAAAAAATGCCTCCGAAAATGCATCCTGCAAAGCGGAGGAACTGACCCGGACGTTTACCACAGCTGGCCCGCCCGACTCCTCTGCGGCCTCTGTCAATCACATTCCTCCACCAGCCACACTGCCAAATACAGAACGTAGCCAAGCCGGGAGACCGCCACTCAGAGCTGCGTACCCACCCAAGATCCCACCATTCAGTCTCCCAGGCCCTGCTGTGAAGGAAGAAAGAAGGTAAGTCTCCTGGGGGACAAATAAGAACAGGATGTAGAGTGAGTGTTTTATTTAGGAAAGGAGGGGTCAATTGAAGGCAAGGGAGCGTCATTCATTAAGCAGGAAGGCGAAGGAGGGACGAGAAGTAATGTGGTTTATTAGTAATGACATGCCTATTGTCTACTCCCTCATGTGAGTAATACAATATATTTAATTTATGCTTTGCGTGTCACATTAAAGAAATGCAATACCGAACTCCTATTCAACTCTGTAGTCTCTGATTTAAATCCACTTTATGGTAATATATGTGATCAAATGGAACTTTACCTTATCCAGAGCTTCTTGCACTATAGCTTCACTCTGAGTGTCCAAAGCAGATGTTGCTTCATCCAGCAGGAGAATCTTCGGGTTCCTTACTAGGGCTCGGGCAATAGCAATCCTCTGCTTTTGCCCTCCGCTCAGCTGGGCTCCTTTTGCCCCCACTACTGTATTAAATTTCTTAAAGAAAGGCAAAGAATGTTTGTCTGAGCTTCATTTGTTACTCTTTGGTTGATCATTATGTCAATTTACACAATTACATAAAAAACTACTTATCACAGAAATGTGCTGCAAATTAACTGACAACACAAAAACAATGGTATACATAAGTGTTGTGAGATAGGAATATTTTTTAAACTACACACAACTTTACGGCATTGTTGTCAGCAGAAAGAAAAAGATATGCAGTGTAATCATACACATTAATATTGAAAGTGCACAGACACACATTTGAGAATGTGTCGGGTCATAGTGAAAAGCAATATGCAAAATTTGCAATAGCAAAACAGGCCAGGTAATCCAATTTACTTGCCCCTCCTCCATAAAGTCAGTCCATGTTAAGTTGTAAATTACTGCAGTTTAAGAGCATATTGTTATCTAAGGCATCATTCAGAAATACAACACCTGATACTTCAGATGAGTTCTCCTGACCTGCTGACCTGTATATTGCCACAAAAGAACTTTGGTTAACTTGCCATGTTCTTAAGAGCAGTAGTTTCCACCTGGGCAGGCAGCCCTGAGGTTCTCTTAATATCGGTATTATGAGCCAGCTGCTTATTTTTCTGTGGTGAGTTCCTCCCATTGGATGTTCTCATTGACTACCATGATGATTTGAATTAAGTTGACAATCACAGCACTTGTATTTTTTGCTTTCAGAAAGATGCACTTATGTTGTTGAATAAGATCTGACTAATATCTACAGGCAGATAGGTGAACTGCTGCATATGTTCAGTGACGACCAGAAAACATTTACGAGTATAAATGGTATGCTTTATAAACTGTTGAAAATTAATAATTGAAAAATAACACAATTTATCATCATTAAACCAATAATTATACTTACAAATGTTAAAAGCATTTTTTGATTTGCTAATATCTTTGGCGCTGTTTGATGAATCTTCACAACATTTTCAAAACAAGTGTACCAGTCAATTCAGCTGCAGTCCAGAAATGTTTTGGGTGATTTATCAAGCGGGTCGAGAAAACAGTGGGGGGTCCCAAAAC
Organism: Pleurodeles waltl; assembly: GCF_031143425.1. Classification (NCBI taxonomy): domain Eukaryota; kingdom Metazoa; phylum Chordata; class Amphibia; order Caudata; family Salamandridae; genus Pleurodeles; species Pleurodeles waltl. The sequence goes on from NC_090449.1 coordinate 915,286,488, forward strand.
ATGTTTTCCCCATGGACTTCACTATAGAGATTTTATACACAACTACAGTTCAAACTGCTGAACGGAATTACACCAAATTTGGCAGAAAGCAAGATCTTTGTCCACATAGATTTTTTTTTGTAATTTGGTGTAAATCTGTTCAGTAGTTTTGGGGTTATTAAAGAAAAAAGATTTAAACATATTTAGAGAATCAGATCCACCACTGTTGATTTGTGGTGGATCTGCAGATCCACATCCCGGCAGCAATGGCATGATTGGCTGCCACCACTTCAACCAAGAAGTGGTGGCAGCCATCTTCTGCCAAGTTTGAAAAAAAGGATAAAAAACACAAGGGAGCAGGGTAGGAATACCCTCATCCACTAAGCTTGGTGGTGCGATCCCACAGAGACCCCGCCTGGGGCCAAAAACATTTTAAATTAATTTTGCCATTAATTCACAGAGGATCCCTATACCACCAGGGGGGATCAATCATATAGATTTGGGGGAGGGGACGCGTGTTGCCCCACACCCCAGACCAGTTTTTTAGAACCTAGGACTCCATCCCTCATAGCCTGGCCACATAATAAAGGGAGTGGCATGCAGCACCGCTCCATGAGCTGAATCTAGCCTCCAGCGTCCCAATCCCCTACCAGTGGATCAGTCATATTTAAAAAGGGGGAGGGGGTATGTAGACCACCTCCCTGCGCTGATTTCTGCCTTGTGGAGAATATCCCCTGAGACCCAGCCACAATTGCAAAGGGGAGTGGGGCCATGTGGCCCAACTTCCTGAGCCAAATATAGCCCTAGGGACCCTTTCACCCAGGGCCGGCTTAGGCTATGTCCAGGGGAGCCCACCCCCAGGACATAGTGGTTTCCCTACCCACTCTGGTGCTGTGAGGGAAACCAATGTTCGCTCTACCTCAGTGGAGCAATTTTAAAACTTCCACCAAGCGGGAGCAAACACTAAGGCCCTCATTACGAGTGTGGCAGTCTTAAGACCGCCATCCTTGCAGCAGCGGACGGACCTCCGTCAAAGTGGCGGTCCGACCTCCACATTACAACGGTGGTGAAAGCGCCATAGCCGGACCGCCAGCACTGCCACTTTTAGGCCGCCTGCCAGCCTTGCAGTGCTGGCAGTCTTAATCTGCCAGGGCATCACTGCAAGCAGCACTGCCCTAGGGATTATGACTTCCGTATCTGCCAGATTTTGCATGGCGGTTCCACAGCCATGCAAAAGCTGGCGGAGACGGGGTGCTCGAGCCCCCTTGGGGGCCCATGCACCGCCCGTGCACTTGGCATGGGCAGTGCAGAGGCCCCTAGGGAGAGCCCCATTGTTCTTTTCAATGCCTGGTTTACAGGCAGTGAAAAGCACAAAGGGTGCTATCGCACCTGACGCACTGCAACATTGCCGAGCCGGTGTCAATGTTGTGGTGAGTTTCCTGCTGGCCCAATGGGAAACTCATTAAAGGGCCTGCGGGTGGTAGACCGGAGTGGCGGTCTTCTGACCCAAACAGTTTGGCGGGCAGCCTCCGCCACCCGCCAAACTTTAAATGAGTCCCTAAGTCTGCACACAGTGGGAAGGAGCATAAAAAATGCTCCTACTCGCTGGGAGCAGACTTTTCATCTGTTTCCCTACCCAAATTGAAGCAGACAGGGAAACAGATGAAAAGATTGCCCCTGCATTTGTAGCTGCTCCTTATGGGCAGGGGGAATGCCAGCTCCCATTAGAGGTGGGGAGATGGTTGGAGCTGCAGGGACCTTAGCTCTCCCCACAGCCCCAACCATGGTATAGTCAATGCCCGGGATGGGCAACCTGGCACCCCTCCTTTGTTGGCTCAGCTATGGGGCATGGGGTGCCTAAGCAACAAATCAGCCCAGGAAGTGGGCATGTTGCCACCAGGGCCCAAATAAGCCCAGGAAGGGGGCCGCATGCCACTCTACCACTTCATTTTAAGAGGCCATGCCCTGGGGGATGGGGCCTTTGCACCCAAAATTGGTGCTGGGAGGTGGGACACATGCCCCTTCCCCAAAATAATGCACAGGGCCCCAGGGATACGGTTCCCAGGGCCAATATCAGCCCACGGAGGGGATCACACTCCTCCCTCCACAAGAAAAAGTGCCATATCAAAGTTAATGGCATCACCAAGGGCCAAAATCAGCCATTTGGGCACAAGTTATAGTTTTCTTAGGGCACAAGTTATAGTTACTTGAGAAAATTATAACTAGATCTACAGAATTTCTATGATTTGGTGTGTATAAAATGTAAACCTAACTAACTATAACATCCCTGTAACTTTTGTATTTTAATGAACTTCTAAGTTTTTTTAAGTTCTATTTCCTAACTGTAATGTCCCTGCAAACTTAGTTTTTTTATTGAATATGTATATCCATCTATACATACATATATATAGGTTGCCAGTAGGTGGTTATAGCTAGGACCATTTTGTTCCATAGACAGAGGGTTTTTTATTTGCCGATAAGTTTCAGGGTGATCTGTCAAGTGAGCGCCAAGAAAAGTGGGAGGTCCCAAAATACTTTTTCCCCATTTTATGTCAATGGGATTTCTCACATTTTTGAACATGACTACAGCCTGAACCGTTGAACTGTTGAACGAAATTACACCAAATTTGGAACAAAGCTAGTTCTTGTTCCAGAAAACAGTCTTTCTGTGATTTGGTATAAATCCCTCCAGTAGTTTTAGAAAGAGTTTTTAAAAAGATATATATAGGGACATGGATCCTCTGTGGATCTACCTGTCCCCATACTGATATCTGATTGACTGCCGATATTTCAGCCAAGAAGTGTTGGCAGTCATCTTGGTCTCCGAAAAAAAAGTAACAAAAAAAAAGAAAAGGGCTCAGGGAAGGGACACTGTCAGCTGTGGGGATGGGGACCCAGAGGGACCCAACCAGGGCTAAAAATATATATTTTTTAAGTGTCGGAAAAATCTGCAGATCCGGATCCACAGATTTTTCTGATGTTGAAAAAAAATCTGGCTTTTTCACACCCTTTTCTTTTACTGAAGCCAGGGATCGCCACCTACTGGGGGCAACTTTCAGTAATAGGCTGGGGCTGCACCCCCACCCACAGCCCTGGGCCCACCACCTACCTGGGGCTAAAGACATTTTCCGTGTGAGGGCCAAATGGCCCCCCACATCCCTTGGGACCACCACTTCCCCGGGGCAAAAATAAAATGATGAGGGGTGTCTGTTTTGGACTCCTGGCCTCGGGGACCATCACCTCCTTAGGGAAATACATTGTGGAGGGGGATCACCCTCCCAGGACTGGCTCCACCTATGTCTTGGGAAGCCCACCCCGGAACATAGCTATTTGCTTTATAATATCAATGTAATTTTGGCAGTAAAATTTTAGACAACATACTCTGTATGGAGAGGGCTATAGTTACCTTAGGGGGTGAGTTGTAGTTACTTCAGATAACTTTAACTATAACACGTGAATTTCAGTGGTTTTGTACGTTTAAAATATGAGCCTAACTATAACGTCCCTACAACCTTTGATTTTTAGGAGAATTTCAATGTTTTTTTTTTATTCTATGGAACTTTCCTGTAATAGATATATATTCACTAAAAACTGCAGATGTTACAGGGACGTTATAGTTAGGTTCTGAATTTACTCGTAAAAAAACATCGAAATTCAGCAGTTATAGTTAGAGTAATTTCAAGTAACTATAACTTGCGCTTTAAGGTAAGTAGGTTTTTTCAGTGAATTTCTATGGTTTTTTAATGTAAAGTAATTTTAATTACTATATGTTAGTCCAACCACTGACTGCGTGGCGGGGGTTGGCCACAGGGCCTGACCTGTGGCCAGGCCCTAAAGCCATGCCCTAATAACCACCCAACCCCGTGCCACGCTCAGCTCTTGGCTGTGTGCAGCGGGGTTGGCACAGGGCCTGTCTCTGTCAGTGGATCTGTGAGTTGATGCATGAGCATCTGAATAGGTCTGAAAGTGGGTGTGTGATTCTATAAGTGAGTCCGAGAGGGTGCATGAGTGTCTGAGTGAGTATGGGAGTGGGCGCATGAGTCTCTGAGTGCATGTATGAGTGAATTAATTAGTGTATGAATGAGTCTGTGAATTTAAAAAAAAACATTTTTGCATGTTCTTGAATATTTGAGAATACCCTAGAATATTTAAAGATATTTGAGGATATTGGAGGATATTCTCGAATATCGAGCATGGTGAAGAAAAATAAGTTTAAACCCATAATTTGACCCTAAGACACACCTATATCACACCCCTGGGGTCAGTGTACCTCCTCCCTGACCCCTTATACCACTTATCATTTTTATTTTTAGCCTCAGGGACCCTCTTCCATAACGCAAAATGGCAGCTGCAACTTTCTATTCAGGTTGTAGCCAGCCAATTACAGCTCTTCCACTCGTGTGCACATATGCGAAAATTAATGCATATTCACAATTTACTTGCAGCCAGAGATATACAATTTGTACTTTTCTTAATTTCTCATAAACTACTGAATGGATTTACATCAAATAACCAAAAGCGTAATCTGTGTACCAACAGGTAGCTTTTTGACCAATTTGATGTAATTCCGTCAAGCCGTTCAGGCTGTAATTGTGTCTGAAGGTCCCATGGGAATTAACATGGGAAACGCAAATGTTTTCACCCCCACTTTTTCTCGCCCCCCGATTGACCAATCACGCTGAAACTTTCCATGTGCAACAAGAATCACCAGGGCACTTTTTTTTTAGGAAAATGTTGTGAAAATTTGTCAAAAAGTGTCAAACATCTAGGCAAGTTAAAAAAGCATTTTCTGTGGAAACATGGTCCTAACTATAAATACCTACTGGCAATCGCCAGTATGTAATATATATATATATATACACACACACACACATATGTATGAATGTATGTGTGTGGATATATATATATATATATATATATATATATATATATATATAGTTAAAGTTAGGGCCTAGTATCTATAGAGAAAGAATCTCTTTACTTCTCTACATCGTTGGTGCTGGTTGACCAATCTGACTGAAGCCGAGTCCCATGATGGCTGGCAACACTTCCTTGTTGGGAGCCAATCAGATCTCGGAATGAAATCGGGAGGGTTTGCAAAGCTATTGCATCCCTAAATATACACATTGGTTTTTTCTATAATTTGTCTGAAACTACAGAACGGTTTTACACCAAATAACAAAAATATAATTTTCTGGACCAAGAATTACCTCTCTGCCAAATTTGGTGTAATTCCGTCCTGTGGTTCAGGCGCTATCACTGATCAAAATCCCTATGAAAAAAATGAATGGGGAAAAAGTGATTTGGGAACCCCCCTTTTTCTGGACTCCTGCTTGATAAATCACCCCATAACTTTCCAGACAGCAGCTCACATAAGTAGCACATTTTTTGGGAAAATCTTGTGAAGGGTGGTCAACCAGTACCAAAGACATAGAGAAGTAAAGAGATTCTATAGAGATTGGACAGTTGCCCCCCTGCTTCCCACCCCAGGAGCAAGGATAAATATGGCAGAGCTGCACCCACCAGGAAGGTCTGGCTTGCTGGACCACTGACCTGCACCTGGGCACTGCACTCTGAAGGACTGCAACAGCTTCACACTTTGGCTTCACCACAAAAAGGTATTTGCCTGTCTTCAACTGCTTCAAGAAGGAACTCCCTGTTGGCTACAGGTAGAAAACAGCTAACCAGAGCCCCCTACATCAAGCCCTGAAGAACCTGATCACCTGACCAGTGGCCATTTTTGGATTTGAACCAGATGCATTTTGGGAGTTGGAGTGCTAACCCTCAGGGAGCAACTCAGAGCTTCAGGAACCTTGGGTTGAGTTGTGGACTCCTAAAGGACCGTTAAGTACTTTCTGGAAGATGATCCAGAAGTTTGAGAAATTTTGGAAAAAAGCTTCCTAAGTGGACTGACCCAACATCGTGAGTCAAAACAGCAACCTGGCCTGACTTGCAGGTTTGTCATGTTGAAAAGCTCTGGAGCCCCGAACTTCCAAGAATCCACCGGGGGCTCCTGGAAGGGCTATCTGACAATGTTGAGTCAAAATAGGCTTCCTTTGGTGGGTCGTCCGAAGTCAGCGAGAAAAAGCTCCAAAAAAGTTTGAAATTAAAAAGTTGACTGAGGCTTCCCATACAGCGTATCCGAAGAGGGCTCCAGGGAGGTCAGATCCAATTTCAAGTTTGGCCTGGATGAAGATTTTGGTCACGAAAAAAATCATCTAAGTCCGAAGGTAGAATTCTTCACCCAGGTCTCCTGCGATGTGCATCCAAAGAGGGCTCCAGGGAGGTCAGAATGAAGTTGTGACTTCGTCCCAGTGAAGAAAATCTTCAAGAAAAAGACCAAGTCCCAAAGTGAACTTTTGACCGAGGCATCCTGCTTGCTGTAGCCAAGCAGGGCTCAATTGCAGTCAGCCTAAAATTTTGACTTTGCTCCAGCTGAGTGCGACCAGATGTCCAGATTGGCGCTTTTAGTTTATATGTGCTAAAAAGCATTAATTCTTTAAAAAAATCATATCACTGGTTCCCTTAATTGGATTTTTGTCATATTAGTCTAATTTTAAACATAAAATTATAATCTATTTTTTTTAATTGGAGTTGGATTTTTATTGCATTTTTTGATGTACTTATTTACTGTTTTGTGATTTTCAAATGCTTTACACACCTGTCTCCTAATTTAAGTCTAACTGCTCGTTGTCAAGCTACCAAGGGTTGAGCTGGGATTAATTTATTGAGACCTAACCAGACCTAGTGGTGGTTTGTGGCCTTTTGCAAAGTGTAGGTACTTTCCTGCCCTTACCAATAATCCACTTTTCAACACTGGGGCTTTATAAAATTGTTCTAGGGACGCTTGCCCCCCCACAGCCCAGAGGACCACCACCTCTCCGGGGCTTAAAATAACTGTAATGGGGCCAACCAGCCCCCTGCTGCCCTGGGGACCACCACCTCCTCAGGGCTAATATTTATTGGAAAGTGGGGGGGTCGTCAGCCCCCCCCCCACATCCTCAGGGACCTGCACCTCCACCGAGGCACAAATATTATCGGTGCAGGGGGCCCTGCACAGCCCTGGGGACCGCCACTTCCCTGGGGCTTTAATCACATTAAATGCGGGGGCTGCCCAGCCACCCCCACAGTCCTGGGGACTACTACTTTCCCAGAGCTTTATTAAATTAAATGGGAGGGCTGCACGGCCCTTCACAGCCCGGCGGACTGCCACCTCCGCAGGGCCTTAATGCAATGTGGGTGGGCCGCACGACCCCCCACAGCCCTGGGGACCACCACCTCCCCCAAACAATACTCTTTGGAGAGGGACCATGCAGCCCCCCCTCACGGAGCCAACGATGGCCCAGGGGACCACCACCCCCTTGCTTTGTCCTGTGGTATCCACCCCTGGGACATAGCTGTTTGCTCTGACTTGGCAGCAGTTTTGACAGCTGTCGTCAGGTCAAAGCAAACACTCCACTCACAGCAAGTGAGAGCTGTCAAACAGCTCTCACTTGCTGCGAGCAGAGGTTTCCTCTGTTTCTCTGTTGCAGAGAGGCAGGCAGGGAAACAGACAAAACATTGCTCTCACAGAGAGGGAGCTGCTTTAGCAGTCCCCTCTCTGTGACAGTAATGCTGGCTCCCACATAAAGGGGGGAGCCGGTTGGGACCGCGGAAGCCTTCATGCTCCCCCCGAGGTCCACAACATAGTCACCGGGTGCCCGGGAGGCACCCAAGTCACATGGCTGGGCCCTGGGAGTCCCCATTCCTGGGGCCAAAATTTGCCATGGGGAGGAAGGCCAGGCATCCCCCTATCCCCCCAAAAAATGTATTTAGGCCAGGCCTCAGGAGATAGGGTTCCCGGGAAAGAGATCGACCTTGGGAGGGGGGCCGTGTAGGGATTGGTTGGTATAGGATTTGGCCGCAGGGACTGGTCACAGGTCAGTCCCTGCGGCCAACCCTCTCTGTACATGGCTGAAGGCTGTGCACAGTCAGGGTTGGGTTGTAATAGGGGTTGGCCGCAGGCACTGCAGCCAACCTCCACTGCGTACAGCTGAAGGCCATGTGCGGTGGTAATTTGATTAACGTATAGTAATTCAAATTACTTTACATTAAAAAACTGTAGAAATTCACTGAAGAAAACAAAGGTTACAGGGACATTATAGTTAGGCTCACACTTTAAACGTATCAAACCATAGAAATTCACTTCACTTATTATAGTGAGAGTTATCTCAAGTAACTTAACTTGTGCCTTTGGGTAAATATAACTTGCACCCTCGCCATGCACTGCTGATTACCACACACTTTACAGCACACATGGCTTCTTTGATAACATCATTGATGTCACTGTAACATCTGCAGTAAAATTATTGATCAGATAACTGTGTATGGTGGGGCATAAGTTATACTTATCCTAGGGCACCAGTTATAGTTACTTCTATGGTTTGATACATTTAAACAAGATGGTACAAGATGGTTTGCTTAATGGCTGCACAGCTGACATTGCTGGATTTTCAAAAAGCATCATGAGTGAAGATTCCAATTAGAATGTGGAATTAATGCAGAACTCGTCAGATATGCAGAAATCAAGTGGTAAAGTCAGTGATGCTCAGTCCATCTGGATGCAGTGATTTTAAACGGTACATCCAGAAATGTTCTCTGATGACCAGTAGTTCTTCCTTTAAAACATGTTCCACAGGGAAAATCTTCAAATCTGATGGTAGATGGTTCACAAGGTTAAAATGATTGGCTACAGGCTGGTCAAGTTTCTTGTTAATTATTGCTGATTTGTGGTTCCTGAATTGTGTACGGAGGTAAATCACAGTTTGACCTACATATTGTTTTTTACAGCTTTTACGTTGGCACTGAATCACATAAATAATGCATGTTGAGCGACATGTAAGATGCTGTCTTATTCCAAACGTCCTTCTTGTAACAGAGCTAGTTACTGATGATGTTTGTAAAAGGTATTCACATGTGATGCACCTTTTGGAATCACAGCAATGAACTCCTGCATTTGTTACAGCTTACTTAATTTCAGCTCTCACAATAAGTGATTGTGAATTGGGAGCTCTGCGGTAAGCAATGACTGGTGGTTTTGGAAAAAGCTTTTGCAATTTTTCACAAGTAGATAGTAAGGAAAAAGTTGATGTTATTATATTTCTGTAGTTGGGAGCTGATGGATGATAGTCCACCACAAATGGGATTCTGTCATTTTTGTTTCTTCTGTGGTATTCCAAATAAGTGCTTCCCTGGGTAACTGCAAAGACTTGTCAATTTGTTGCAGAATGATATGCAGAGGATAGCCTTGCTTTTTAAATAATCTAACAAGCTCCTGTAGATGGTCTTTACAAGTGTCTTCATTGCTGCAAATGCATCTTATTCTGAGTGCTTGGCTGTAGATGATGCCGAGTTTAGTGTTGGATGGGTGACATGAAGTCCAGTTTGGATACAAATGAGCATCTGTAAGCTTGAGGTACAGATCAGTTATAATTTTTTGTTCATGAATGGTGAGTAACACATCCAGAAAAGGAAGATGACTCTTCTGTTTAGTATTGCTGCCAGTGAATTTGATGGCAGGATGGATACTGTTGATAAAAGCTGTAAATTGTTCCAGTGTTCTGCTTCCTGCATTCCATATTATAAATATGTCATCAATGCATCGTAGCCATACCAGTGGTTTGATGTTAGAACTCGCAAGTATGTAGTCCTCCAGTTTGCCCATGAATATATTTGTATAGGAAGGAGCCTTCCGAGTGCCCATGGATGTCTATTGTATCTGAAAATAGTGTTTACCATTGAAGGTAAAATTGTTGGATTTAAGGATAACTCTTGCAAAGTTGGTAAGCACATTTGCTGATGGTTTTTTCACAGTTCTTTTATTAAGAGCTTCAGGTAATGCCATAAGCCCATCATCATGTGGTATATTGGTGTATATATATATATATATATATATGAGTTATCAAAGTTAAAAATAATACCAATTAGGATTCATCAGTAATTTATTTTCTTCCAAATCTTTAACATGAAAATGATCACATATATATTTTCTAGGGTGGGTGTAGTGCAGTACCAGTGGTGCTTGACAAAATTATAAGGCTGAGCTGGAGTAAACGTCCCTTAAACCTTTTAATTTTGAAGCAGTTTTTCCCCATTTTTCCCCCAATCTCCCTTTTACCTCCCACATTTACAACTAAATCCTATACTTATGTGTGAAGGGATAGCCCCACTGTTGCAGAGACCTCTGTACGGAAAAGGCAAGACAGACAGAGGTGCACATCTTGGGCTATAGGTTTATGAATGTCATTTTTATAGTAATACTACCATAGAAATGTTTTATATATTCCAAAATGCCTTTTGTGAATCAGAACATTTATGTTGAACAATGCAAAATCTTACTTCTGGGAGCTTTGATATGAAGTCATAAGCATTGGCTTCTATCGCAGCCTGCTGAATTTCAGAGTTGGTTACATCTTCTCTGCCATAGCAAATGTTCTCCGCAATTGTTGTACCGAACAGGCAGGGTTCCTGGCTCACAACTCCAATCTTTTCTCTTAGCCATTTCACATTGAGTGTTCTTAAGTCATGGCCATCGAGAGTAACCTATAAAATAAGAGGATTGACTATAAAATGTGTCATCTCGTCTTCAATCTGCAATAGCCATGAACAAACATTAACTACTTTAAGTAAAAGGATGCTAGTGTTGATTCTCCAGTTCAAGTGTGTAATTTAAGGCACAGAGCTAAAGTCAGTATAGGAAAGTAGCCTCTTTCTAGCTTGGTTAACCCCACTTTTGGCCTGTTTGTCAGTGTTTTTGACTGTTTCTACTGGGATCCTGCTAATCAGGACCCAAGTAGTTATGCTCTTTTCCTTACATTATGGTTGTTGCATACCGGTAACCCTGTATTTCACCCAAAATTGGCATACTGGTGCCCTCTTATGAGTCCCTAGTATATGGTACCTAAGTACCCAGGGCATTTGGGTTCCAGGGCATCCCTATGGGCTGCAACATTTCGTTTGTCACCCATAGGGAGCCCATGCAAAGGCTTCTGCAGGACTGACATAGCAGCCTATGTGAAAAGGTGCATGCACCCTTTTACTGCCATTTACACTGCACCAGGTAACTTATAAGTCACCCCTATAGAAGGCCCTCCAGCCCTGAGGACAGAGTGCAAAGTACCTGTGTGTGAGGGCACCCCTGCACTAGCAGAGGTGCCCCCACGACTTCCAGGACCATTTTCCTGTACTTCGTGAGTGCGGGGACGCCATTTTACGTGTATACTGGACATAGGTCATTACCGATGTCCAGTTACATATTGGTAACTCCAAACATAGGCATGTTTGGTATCAAACATGTTAGAATCATATCCCAAGGCTTTTGCAAGCATTGGTTGTATGATTCCATTCACTCTGTGGGCTCCTTAGAGGGTCCCCAGTATTGCCATTCCAGCCTTCTGAGGTTTTCCAGTCAGCCCCAGCTCCTGTTACTTCCCAGTCAGGTTTCTGCCCTCCTGTTGCTTGAACAGCTGAAGCCTAGGAAGGCAGAACAAAGGATTGCCTTTGGGAGAGGGGTGTTACACCCTCTCCCTTTTGAAATAGGTGTTACAGGCTTGGGAGGAGTAGCCTCCCCAAGCCATTGGAAATGCTTTGAAGGGCACATTTGGTTCCCTCCTTGCATAACCCAGTCTACACCAGTTCAGGGACCCCCAGTCCCTGCTCGAGCATGAAACTGGACAAAGGAAAGGGGAGAGACCACTCCCCTGTCCATCATCAACCCAGGGGTGGTGCTCAGAGCTCCTCCAGATGGTCCCTGCATTTTGCCATCTTGGATTCCATGTTGGCAGGGAACTCTGGGAGCATCTGAGTGGCCAGTGCCAGCAGGTGACATCAGATCCCTCCCCCTGATAGGTCCTTACCTGTTTAGGTGACCAATCTTCCTTTCAGGGCTATTTAGGGTCTCTCTCTTGGGTGGTTCTTCAGATTTGGATTGCAAAACTCCAGGAGGAATCCTCTGCATCCTTTACTTCACCTTCTCAGCGAAGAAACTGCATCTGGACCCTCCAGGAACTCTACAAACTGCAATATAGAAGCAAAGACGACTTCTGCAACATTGTATCTTCACCTCCTGCCAGCAACTGCAACTGTTTCCTGGTTGTGCATCCCCAGAGGACAGACTGTCTTCAGCCTGCACCAGAGGAATGAAGGAATCTCCCTTCGAATGAAGGAGTCACTCCCCTGCTTGAGCAGGCACCTCTCTGCATCGACGACCAGTGGCGTGGGTCCCCTCCCTGACATGTTGCTTGGATCCAGCATCACAGGTGGTGGACTGAAGTGGTCCCAACAGCCCTGATGTCCTACTGACCAACTTTGATGGAGGTAAGAGCTTGTCTCTCCACGCAAGACAGTACCCCCTGTGCACCACGTGTTTTGCAGTTGCAAAAACATGTTGGCATCCTTCCACAAAGTTATTCTTGCACCATGCAGCCCCAGCCCCCAGCACTCCATCCTGTGATGCACAGCTTCCTGAGTGGTTCTCCGGTGGCGTGGGACCCCTTGTTGTAGTGCTGCATGGGCATCCTTTTGCACCTCCTTTTTCCCTGTGCTGTGAGACTCCTGTGTATGCTGCCTGGTCTTCTGTGGGCTGTCTGAGTTGCTGAGAGCCCCATCTGACTCCTCGTCCTGGGTAGAGTCCACCAGGTCCCATTTTCTGCTAACCGCGAGCTTTGTGTGTGCCAGGGCTTGTTGGTGGAATCCAGTGACACAAACCAGACTGCAATCTTCCATCCGGTACGGGACCTCATCTGCACCAACCAGGAATTTGCATCGGTCTTCTTGGGTGCAGTACTGACTGATATTCTTCACCGGTGGTTATTCTTTAGCACCTTCATCCGGGTTAGCAGGGGCCCCTGTTGTCCCTGGACTCTTCAGCGCTTCTTGGACTTTGTCCCCTTCTTCCACAGGTCTTCAGGTCCAGGAATCCACTGTTGGTGTCTTGCAGTCTCTTCTGGTTCTTGCATAATTGTCTTTCTTGTGTTCTTGTGTGTTCTAGGAAAGTTACTGTGATTTACGCCTGCTTTCCTGGGCTCTGGGGTGGGTTCTATTACTTAACTTTGGTGTTTTCGAATATTCCCAGCACCCCTCTACACATTACACTTGCCTAGGTGGGAAACCAACATTCACATTCCACTTTCTTAGTATATGGTTTGCGTTCCCCCAGGCCCATTTCTAACTATTTTGATGTTCACTATATCCACTGTTTTCTCACTATTTTAGCACCTGTTTTTAGATACTAGTGTATATAATTTGTGTATTACTTACCTCCTGAGGGAGTATAGTCTCTATGGTAGTTTTGTCATTTGTGTCACCAAGAAAGAAGTACCTTCATTTTTGTAACACAGAGTATTTTCTTTAATGTGTGTGAGTACTGTGTGACTAAAGTGGTATTCATTGAGCTGTGCATGTCTCCTAGATAAGCCTTGTCTGCTCAGCTACAGCTTCCCATAGAGAGCCTGGCTTCTAGACACTGCCTACATTTCACTAAAAAGGGATAACTGGACCTGGTATAAGGTGTAAGTACCATAGGTACCCATTACAAACCAGGCCAGCCTCCTACAGTCAGTCCCAGTAGAAGGACTATCATTAAAGAGTTGCAATTATAACGAAAAACTCTCAATCGAGCACAGAGTTAGTATCCAGTACAGCAAAGCTGTAAAAATGAAAAAAGAGGGATGTCCTCTTCATTACTCCATTAATTAATTTTCTAAGATGTGCTGTATATTCAGTAAACATTGTTTGAGACAAAGTTTTGAGCATTTTATTTGTTTAAGTTGTATTTATTTGCATACCTTGAAGTTTCTTGATTGTATTTGTGATCCTGTTACAAAATGTTGTGTATGTCAAAGTCAAAGGCAGCTTCCAGTCTTTCCTAGGGTCTTTGAAAATTATCTATACATTGCAAATAAACTCAATAGCTTCTATTGCTGTAGCCACACTTTTCTACCAATAGTCAATACATTTATCTTTGCATAGTTAGTTGAACATAGTGATGTGTTGCACCTCAAATGTAAAGGACAAAAGGGACAGATAGCACGTGTTTTACCCTGCACATATAATGGAGAAGTAATCGTATAATTATAACAAGCCATCTGCCCAAGTGGGAGCATCATAACATTGCCTGTACATATGGACTTACAGAGACAAGTGGTTTTGTGTGCTGTAAGACTATGCCTGTGTCAGTTTTCCAGAGCACAAATCAAATAGATCTGGGATGATGTGTCTGGAAACACCTACCAGGTATCACAAAAGCATTACCTCCTCATCATCTCACTCATCCCATTCCTTATTTCAATGTGTAGTGTGGCAGCATTACTGCCACTGCTCAGCCCTCCCAAAGCTTCCCATACGTTCATGAGAAGATTTCTTAAAACCCTACTCCCCCTGTTTTAATTTTGAGGCCTGCCATTCAGGGCTTTCAGGAAAGCTGTGTTGTGTGATTCTCACCAAAATAACAAGCCTGTTGAGTTTTGGGCAGCAGCACCACCGAGTATGGGGAACTAAATCCGATCCCAAACTATGTGGCAGCTGTCGGCCTAATGCTTTAAGCTAGCTAGCAGCACCTTACAGATACTGCAAGTAAAAGTGATTTGTGGCAGCCCATCGCATGACACTCTTAGTCCCCTCGGGGAAGTTACGGTAGAAACAGATCTTGCCTCGTATAATGACAATGACAATGACACGCAGAAGCATATCTTAGTTCAATACGGTTTATTGAAGCAAATGCATTCTACATAAAAATGCATAAAATTAGATTATGAGGATGATGAAACCAGACACTATTGCAATGGTGACCAAGAAAGTAAAACATAGAAACAATCTCACCATATTTGTCACAATAGTATTACCAATAATCCTACACACACTAGTAACATTCCGACATGAGAGCAAGCAGCAGTGATAGCCCTGATCTGCCCATCTTGTCCGGGAGTGTTATGTGATCCCCAAGCCTGTGTTGTAGGTAAAGGAGAGGATGGTTAGTCTATTGAAAATTCTCCTCTTTGACAGAAGAGGAAGTGACAAGTTTCTGCTGAAACTGAGAAGGCGGTGGGCAGCATAAGATCGTGATCTGACTGAAATGCCCCCTCTAAGAATGCCAAGACAGCGTGATGTATTATAATAAACATTGTGTCCTAAGAACTGCCCCGGTGTGACAACATGTCCCTTTCTGGGTAAAGAGAACACTACTCTCTGAGCTGGAAATACCTGGAAACCTATCATTTATAGCCTTGATTCGAGCACAGAATAAAATGTTGTGCAAAGCAATGAATAGCAAAATTCTGCAGAGAAGGACAATAGAAAATAATAATAAAACATCACCACTAAAATGATGCCTCACTAAAATAATAAAAGAAATAAAATACCAAGTGACTCGGTGAAGGGTCACAGGTCTCAAACCTAAGATAAAATGGACAAAAATGAGTGTGAGTGTGTGCCTAATGACTAACTTCATGACAGCTGCAGGGGTGCTTCCTTCTCTAACGGTGCTCGGGCCCCCTGATTTCTTCTTCAGCCACAATGTCTTAAGATAAGAAGGCACTTTTATTAATTATTTTATGGTGGGGTGCTGTGCCCCTTGTCTTGTAATTGCGGTGCTTTGGCCAGTTATTTCTTTAATCTAACAGTGCATAAGCACACTTTCTGTATGCCCTGTCTTGTTGCTGTGCTTTGGCCCATGCTTCTGCTACTTCTTTATTTGTTTACATGCAGTTGCAAGTCTTTCAGCATGGTGGTGCTTGGCCCACGTTCATCTATATTTAAGGGATATAGGCCCTCATTATGACCTTGGCGGTCGGTGGTAAAGCAGCGGTAAGACCGCAAACAGGCCGGCGGAAGAAAAAATTGAATTATGACCGCGGTGGTTACCGTCGCAGTCATCCGCCACTTCACCATTCCGACCGCCATGGTGGAGAGAACCGCTGGGCTGGAGATTGCGGTGTCCAGCCCGGCGGTCGTCACTAGACTGCTGACGGTATCAGGACCCTGCATACTGCCATGGATCTCGGGTGGTTGGGAACCGCCATGAGATCCATGGCGGTAGGCACTAGCAGTGCCAGAAAATTCCTTCCCTGGCACTGATAGGGGTCTCCCCACCCCCGCTACCCCCCACAAATCCTCCCACAACAAATCCCCACCCCCCTGCCACCCTCCAAAAATGGCACAACCCCCCTACCCACCCAGACCCCGAACATGCACATATACACACCCCTACACACACACATACACCCCGACAACACATACATACAAACAGACATGCACACCGACAACACATACATACAAACAGACATGCACACCGTCCGACCCACACACATTTCCCATGCACACAACACCCCGCATGAATACACTCACTCACTCACCCCCTCTACACTCTCACACGCACACCCCCATGCACGCACACAACACACAACATCCCCCCACCCCCTTCCCTAACGGACGATCAACTTACCTTGTCCGTTGATCCTCCGGCAGGGGACGGGATCCATGGGGGCAGCTCCGCCACCAGAACACCGTCACCAGAACACCACCACACCGAATCATCGGACGTGATTCAGTGGGCGGTGTTCTGTTGACGTGCAGTGGAGGTTGAGCAACCTCCACTTTCCCGCCGTCCGCCAGTATGGCTGCTGGCGGCTTTCCATATGAAAAAGGACGGCGGCCTGCCAGCGGTCATAATATGCAGCGCGGAAGACCGCCACCACTGGCGGTCTTCAGCACAGCGGTACCTCGGCGGTCTTGCGAAAAGACCGCCAAGGTCGTAATGACCCCCATAATGTTGTTTTGTGGTCTGTGGTCCCTTTATTATGGTGTCAGCAGTTACTGGTGCCTGGGCAATTTATTCTTTCTTATTGTGTCTAGAGAGGGGGTGATTCTCCTGAATCTATTTATT
Organism: Pleurodeles waltl; assembly: GCF_031143425.1. Lineage (NCBI taxonomy): Eukaryota > Metazoa > Chordata > Amphibia > Caudata > Salamandridae > Pleurodeles > Pleurodeles waltl. The sequence goes on from NC_090449.1 coordinate 915,303,385, forward strand.
TTTGTTCTACGACTGGCCACAAGTAGTGCTTTTGCCACCTTGGTTCCTTTCACGCTGCGCTAATAGCTCTGTAGGCATTTTACTGACTTGATCTATGGCATGCTGAGCAGTCTGAAAATTGCTGCTAGGGGCCCTAGCATTACCAAACCTGAGGTGTTACCTTAGGTGTTAGGCAATATATGAGGATGCTAATGTGCCTGTTATAAAAGAAATAGGAATATATTTTGTGTGAAGAGACATTTGAATGTCCTTAAACCATGGCGTGTTATTTGAGCTAGAAAATGCTTCTTTTGTTCTTCCTTCTTATGTGTTAAAATACTTCAGGGGAGTTTGAAGCAGGGAGTTTTATTGTCACCTTTTTCAAAGGTCCCAGGGGTACACGAAGCAGAGTTTCAAGACCTGTATTGTGCCCTGTACTCCTGATTCAGCTATATGAAGGCATTCACATAAGAGGCTACATGTCTCTCCCAGATCTCTTAGGGATAGGTATTTTCATACTCTTGACTCAAGAGATAATTGAGCTAGGTTCCCTGCATTTCCTGATTTGGACTGGCATAAAATGATGAAGTTACTCTCTGAAGATTACAACAAGCAAAGAGGCAGAATTTCTACTCCCCACTATCTTCTGGGACATCTCAGATGTTGGTATCATCTCCTTCTTCAGTCTCTTCTTGGGCATCTCCCAATTATGATGAAGAGAAAGCTGGGGTTTCTGCTGGGGTTCAAGTCTAGAGAAAAATACATACAAAGAAAGACCTTAAACCAATAATTTCTAATGTATCCTCCAGTCTCCCATGAAAGAGGATCAGCCAAGTACCAGTTCTGATTGTTTGTTGAATTTAATAGATCCTTCCTTCCCAGAGTCCCAATTATTCCTGCTGTCACAAATCTCTCAGAAATCTAGTTGTGAGATCCTGGTAGGGTGCTTGGACCCAGGTCCATGGATAGACTTTACTCTGTGAAGAAGGAGACACTGAACTTTCACAAGCCTTAAACCATTGATCCTCTTGTAGTAAGTCTCACTGAGAAGCATTATCTTCTTTAAGGGGAGATTAAGGTGAGATTTATTTATCAAATACCATTGATAAGAAGGCTGAAGTTGTCCTAATGAGGTCTCATGTGGGCCTCAGTTTAGCTATGAGATTGGAGATTTATGCTCTTTACGCTTCTCATTCCCTTGTGGAAGCCTTTCAATCTCTTACCTTTAATATACAGGAGGTCTTTTCACATCACTTGGTTAGAATGGAAGTCCAGGCCAAGTATTTATCAGACTAGAGGTTTGATAATTTAAGATCTTTACCCATGGCTTCTGCTCAGGTAGCACCTTTGCTTTCAGAGTTGGAAGGCTAATACTGCCCAGAAGGCTTGCCTACTAAGAATGCCCTATTCAAGCAATAGGTTGTTTGAGGAAGGATTAGGGGAAGTGCATAAAAAACCTTATAAGACTCAAAAACACACTTAGCTTTTTTGCTCCAAACTACAATCCACTGAGGCTGGAAGAAAGAGGTATGGTTACTATAAGAAAAAGAGATACAAATTCTCCCATAACTGATCAAGGTTTCATCTTAAAGGAACTCACTCTTACACTTCTTTACATCCGTTGGGAGGTAAAGGAGGATAGAGACAGAGCTCATGGCTTGTCATAGAGGCTTGAGATCCCAGTTGGTGGCTGACTTTGTCATTTTCAGCAAAGGTGGCAAGACTCCTCAAAAACTGGGTCCTTCTGTCTATTTCAGAATGCTATTCCTTTGAGTTTTCTCCTCATTATCCAAATCCCCAGTTTGTAAGCACAACTTGGCCAATGGATTTGAAGAGAAAGTAGTCTCTTTGTGACAGCATTGCTATCTTACTCAGGAAAAGGTACATCATTCCAGCGTACACTCTAAAGAATGGGAAGAGATGTTATTCATGTGTGTTCCTGGTGAAGAATCCCTTAGGGAAATAAAGGATGATCATTTACGTCTGGTTTCTTAACAGATTTATTCCGAGAATATGTTTGAAGGTGAAAACTTTGCAGAGGGTGACTTTGTTAATTACATTGGGGCATTTCCTAATGAAAATAGATCTCCAGGAGGCACACTTGCATGTTGCTATAGCTCAGTCTCACCAAAAATATCTAAGGTTCGCTATGGGCAGTCAACAATCGCAATTCCAGGTGCTAATGTTGGCTTCAGGAACTCCCCTTCTGTATTTGTATTGGCTCCAGTTTGGGTTAACTACTTTCCCTTAGAAATATGATACACATTTACCTGAATGATATGCCATCCATGCCTTGACCAAGGACCAGGCTTTGAAAGATACTACAATGATGATTCAAAATGCTCTAACGCTATGCCAGACCCTGAAGTATAAAGGGTCAATCTTTGAGACTGCTAAAGGTGCTGTTTCCCTACCAGAGGCCAGGAACAGGAAAATCCAGAATCACCTGGCAGATTTAATATTGATATCAGAGATCAGAGGCTCCATCAAGACTGTGGTTACAGGTCCGGGAGACATGGTAATTATCATTCTCTATTGTTTTGGAAAACCATAGTGTTCCCTTCCTCAGTTTTTTATTTCACCGGAGTTCATATTTTCTTTTCTGTTTTGCTTTCTATAGGTTGATATGTTGAGTATTATCTCATGGCCAATTTTATATCTAGGGAACATTGTCCATTATCTCTTATCTCATTAATTTGTGTAACAGACAAGATGTGGAATGGCCTGGTGGATGGTCAGCACCCTTAACTCAGGAAGCTATATTTGCCTATCTCAAACCCATTGTTATTACAACCAGTGCCAGTGGTATAGGGTGGGGAGCAGTGCTAGACAACCTTTCCAGTCAGAGGTTATGAGGTGTGTTAGAGAGAAATAGGTGATTCAACTGGAGAGAGATTATGTTGATCTGGAAGGCAATTCAGACGTTCTCCTATCTCCTTCTGGGCAAGGTGGTGCTGACACGAGTAGTCATGTCCTATCTAAACCAGCAGTAGGGATAGGTTCCCCCTATTTTTGTCATCTGATTCAGCAGAATAGTATGTGGGGCAAGCAAAATATTTTGTACTTCAGGGCTGTTTATATCAAGAGAACCATAAAACAGCAAGCAGATTACCTGAGCAGAATATTCCTTTTCTCCTAGGATTTTGTCTTAAATCAGACAGTATTCTGGGAGAAGTGGTAAGGTCGGGTGTTTTTTCATATTGATCTATTTGCAAGTCACACCAATGTGCAACTCCCAAAGTTTTTTTCAAGATTCCACAAACCCCAGGCAGAGAAAGTGGATGCATTTTCCATTCCATGGCCAGACAGCCTTCTTTGTGCTTTCCCTCTGATCCTTTGATTCCCAGAGTCCGTGCATGGTTGAAGAGGGAAATGGTAGACATGGTATTAATCCCTTGAAATCGGATAAGGAGAACTTGGTTTCTGCTGCTTTGGCAGCTTTTTATATCGCAGGAGTGGAATCTACTATTGTTCCACCCTCCCCTGAGTCATCGTCTGTCAGTAGAGATGCTCACCTGGCTCAATCTCTTGGTCTGGAGAATGAAAGGTATGTTTTTTTAAACAATGGTATCTCCTTTGCAGAAACCACATCTCTACAGTCTTTGAGAAAGAGTTAAACAAATAAGACCTAAAGCCATAATTGAGCTTCCTTTAGCTCCTGGTGTTCCTCTAGATCTGTCTCACCAACTACAGCTTCAGGTCCTCACAGAAAGGTTTTGTCTACGGACCCTAAATTCCTAAAGAGATGTCAACACAGTGCTCACATGCGCATTAGAGTCTGTGGAGCTTCAAGGAGAGGGTGAATGAAGGCCTACTCCCCAGCTCCAATCCTGTACAGCAGCTAGCACTGGGAGTGACAAGCTGCCCTGAGGAACAGTGCGGCTGTGAGGCTCCCGCAAGGGCCTTAATGTGACAGGGCATCCTACTCTCAACCAACCAGTGGTCGTCTGGGGATGGAGGGCCACAGCCTGGATCAGCAGAGCAGCGCTTGGCAATCTGGAAAGCGCCAAGGTGCTCTGGGAGAGGGATGGGCCTCTGATGACATTGCAGCCTGCTGGATGGTGCCTGGCTAGTGGCGGTCACATGAGAGGCCACCCCAAACCCATCAGAGATCCTGTTCACACCATGCACCTACAGGCATTACAGCACCAGTGACACCCTCCTGATGGGGAACAGTGACCTGTTGCCATCTGCCTAGAACCATCAACAAGTACCCCCGCACTGCGCTCCTCTGGCCCCTGACACTGAAATACAATCAGCATTATAGCCAGAGTGTGTACTGGCTAGAGACAAAAGTCAGCTCCAGTGCCTGCATCCAGGACAGTCTATGTGCATCAGTTGCCCTTCACACTGCCTCGGAGGAGGACCGGCTACATGGGATGAACAGGCGTGCACTGATGGGTGAGTGTCTTGGACCTAGTGGGGAGAGAGGCCTGGTGCACAGGGCTTGCCTTGCCTTCAACTCCTACACCTAGGGCCTTGTACAGAGACCCAGCACATATTGCTGCAGCAGCGCAGGCCTCCACCTATGATGAAACTGTGATCCTCAACAATTAGATGTACTGCTGCCCGGCTTCCACCCTCTTGGAATGCAATGGTCAACCACGGTCCCCGACCTATCACCACTTCACAACAGGATGGGTGCTGCCACCTGTGCAGAGAGCAGACAACTTAATAAGGCATTGGGAGCTTCAAGTTTCAGCAACTGGCTGAGTAGGAGATCACCATCCCTATCAGCAAGGCAACAGACCCATTACCCTTCCATAGCTCAGCCTAGTGGTGAGATTGGCGGCTTCCCTTATTCTGGTGATAATACTGTTGCTAACTGGGGATCCTGGGCAGCTGGAGACTGCTTACGGAGTGTGGGGCAGCGCTGACATACAGCAGCTGGAGAGCGTGAAGCTATTGAGGCTCACCCCTTCAACAGCGGGACTGGCGGGTGTAGAAATGTCACTTGGACCAGTGGGTTCGCACCTCTAGCGGGTGCCCTCCTCCCATGGCAGTGCCTCCTCAATGAGATGAGAAATGGCCACAGCACTTGGGAAGTAAGACCACACCTTGAAGAACATGCTGGTGAAATCTGCTGGGACATCGGGCCAGATGCAGGTATGTCCTGAATTGCGACTCGCAATTTGCGACTCGCAATTCAGGATGCAGGATGGTGTCCCTGACACTATCTGCGACTCGCAAGGGGGTCGCAAAGGCCCACCTCATTAATATTAATGAGGTGGGTCGCTATTTGCGACCTCCTTGCGACTCGCAGCACTCACAGGGATGGTGGCCTGCTGGAGACAGCAAACCACCATGTCTGTGACTGCTTTTAAATAAGGCAGTTTTTGTTGTTGTAATGCAGCCCGTTTTCCTTAAAGGAAAACGAGATGCATTACAAAATGAAAAAATGAAAAAATGAAAAAATGAAAAAATGAAAAAATGAAAAAATGAAAAAATGAAACATTTCAGTTTCATTTTTTCAGAGCAGGCAGTGGTCCACAGGACCACTGCCTGCTCTGAAAAAATGTTTTCCAGGCCATTCACAAAGGGGAAGGGGTCCCATGGGGACCCCTTCCCTTTTGCGAATGGGTTACCACCAGTGTGACACTGGTGGTAACTGTGATTGCTTTGCGACTGCGTTCGCGGTCACATAGCAATGCAGCATTGCGCTGCGACTCAGAAATAGGAAGGGGAACACCCCTTCCTATTTGCAACTCGCAGTCCCGTTTTGCGAGTCGGTAACCAGGTTACCGACTCGCAAAACCGGAATTGGGCATTGCGATGTGGGTTTTGCACGTCGCAAACTATGAAATTCGCTGTTTGCTACGTGAAAAAACGTTGCTACATCTGGCCCTTAGTCTGGTAGCTGTCCATTGCCCTCTGGACCAGACCCCGCGTCTGACCAGGAAGAGGTCAAAAACCCAGGGGCTCACTCCTTCCTGGAGGCTCTGTTTGCTTGTCTCTGGGATGACTTTCAAACAGTCAAGAAAGATTTGTCAAAAGGCCTCAGGGAAATCCGCTGCTATCTAGACATGGTGGAGGACATGGTGGACCGTGTGTCCGCCCTAGGGGAGCATGAAATGAGCCATGATGAAGAAATTGAACAGTTACATCAGGAGATCATTAGACCAACAGCTCGGTCTCCAAGCCCATGTTGAAGATTTGAAAAACACATCGCAGTGAAACAACATATGCATTAAGGGCGTCCTCATGGGTGTAAAAGGCACGAACATTGGAGAGTATGTACGAGATCTTATACGCTTTATCTTGTAAATGCCACTGGAGGTGGACATTCAACTGAACATAGCACACTGGGTAAGCCTGCCAAGACTGGGCAGGAAATCCTCTGTGGACATATTGGTGTGCGTGCATGACTTTCAACTTAGGGAATGCATTCTTCACACCGCCAGGGACTGCCATCTGATCCAGTTTAAAGGGCATAAACCACTGCTATATCAGGACCTCGCTGCCTCTAGCGAGGTCCTGGCACCTCCACCCAGTCACTACTTAGCTACAGAACAACGGTATCTCGTACTTGTGGGGACACCCCTTTCGGGTAATCTTCAGCTTGGATGGCAAGATTCACCAGCTACGCTCCCTCAAAGAGGCCTGCCAATTGCTTAAGATTGATGATTCTCCTGCTGATGGTTTGCGAGGCAGTCAAAGAGACCAGAAGGTTCATGGGCCACGTTGGCGGCAGGGTGCAAGGGCCTCACCTGGGGAGCTGACACCAGATCAGGAGACCATGCACCAGAAAGGCAAGCTGTACTAGAGACGCTCTCCAATGACTCTGCGGAGCAGACGCTACTTGATCTCCATTGAGGCTCAGGGAAGACTCCACCTTAAATACCTGGCTACTTCACTCCCACTCTCTCTGCCCCTAATGAAGGGCAGGAATCCTTCCTCCTCCTTGCAGTAGCGGAGGTGATTGCCACCCAGGATAAGCTGGTGCTTCTGGGGGGATCTTAATGTAGTATTCAATAATGACCTGGATAGATCCACACAATGTTTTGGTCACACGGGGGCTCTACCCCAGGAGGGTGCTCATTGGCTGTGGGAGATGGGCTGAGTGACATCTGGAATACACTATATCCCCACACCCAGGAATATACATTCTATTAGTACATACATAAAACTTATGCCCGCATAGATTACTTCCTGGGGACGACACGCCTTCAGTCCTTAATTATATCCTCTGAGATTGAGCTGCATTCTTTGTCTGACCATGCAGTAGTTTCCCCTCGCCATCACTGTCTCTTCCAGGGTGGCCCTCAGAGCTGTGGCGGATGTGTGAGACTACTGCACAGGCCCGAAGTGGTTAAGAGGATCACCCAGGCTTTAGCAGACTTTCTGGCAAGGAAAGAAACTCCTGACACTTCCATCTCAACACATTGGGAAGCCCTGAAAGTGGTTACCAGAGGTGAAATCATAGCTGCCTCACCAGCAAACAACAACAGAGGGAACACATCCCAAAAGGTGTAGGAACTCACACAGATACATAAATACACTGGAGCCCTGTGAATCTGGCAGCAATTAGAGGCAGCATAAAGCCAAGCATGCTGTACTCAGATTATGGCACTCCTTTTACCTGGGGGTGACAAATGAGGGGGCCTTTTAGCTAATAGACTGAAGATGCAGTGACAAGCCACAGGGACACACTCCCTATTAACTGCAGATGGTTCAGAAATTACCAGGTCCCATTGCCTCTGTCTTTCGAGATTTTTATAAGGAGCGCTACACCAAGTGGACTCTACCCCCGATGACCCAGACCTATACATCTGTGAAGCCCGCACTTCGCGGCTATTCACCAGAACAGGTGACTTCTCTGGATCCACTGAACCCGACTGAAGAGTTAATCTCAGTCATTGCCCCGACAGAAACTCCTCAAATTCCCGGGAACAGATGGCTTCCCAGTGCTTTTTTATAAAACATTCTGCGCAACGCTCCCCCGTCTTCTAACCTGAGTTTTTAACTCAATTACGGGCCCGAATACAGAACCAGCCTCCATAGAGGAGGTCTTTAGCGTAGTTATCCCAAAACTTGGGAATTGCAAAAGACAATGTACCTCATACCATCCGATATCCCTCCTTAACGTGGACATTATGGCCCTCATTTTAACTTTGGCGGTAACAGCCGCCTACCGCCACGGTGTCGGCCGCCAACATACTGTTGCCATGGCTACCAGCTGCCTACCCGCATTATGACCATCGACAGAATTCCGTCAGAAGGCTGGCGGAATACCGTTGACGGTCATTGCGGCGGACAGCTGTAAGGTGGCGCTGCTGTCAGCAGCACCACCACGCCAGCAAAACACCGCCGACCGTATCATGAGCAATGATACGGTCTGGCAGTGTTTTGCTGGCAGACGCTGCTGATGACAGCAGCGCTGCGTCCCGTCTCCAGCCGAAGGACCCCCTGCAAGCAGGTAAGTCAGGTTCTCTGACAGAAGAGGGGGTGGGGGATGTTGTGTGAGTGTGTGGGGGTGTTGTGTGTGTGTGGGTGTGTGTGTGTGTGTGTATGTTTTGGTATGCGTGCATGCGGGTGTGAGTCGCGTTGAATGAATGCGCGAATGACTGATTGTAAGTGTACATGTATGTTGTGTGTAGTGAATGCGTGTGTGCACCAAAGTATGTTGGGGTGTGTTGCCGTGTGTGGGAATGTATGTGTGCATGCATGCGTGGGTGGATGTGGGTATGCGGTACGTGTATATGTGTGCACGTGTGAGTATGTAAATGTGCAGGGGCTGGAGACGGTGGGGAGGACTTTGGGGAGGGGGGCGGGAGAGACCCCTATCAGTGCCAGGGAAGGAATTCCCTGGCACTGATAGTGCCTACTGCCATGGTTTTCGTGGTGGTACACTTGCCATGAAAACCATGGCGGTAGTCGGGGTCATAATCCAGAGGGTGGGATTGCGATGGCCGCCTGGCTGGAGACCGAAGTCTCCAGCCCAGCAGCCGTTTCCACCCTGGCGGTCGGTGTGTTAAAGTGGCTGTCTGTGTGAGCGGTTTCCGCCGTGGTCATAATTCAATTTTTTTTACTGCCGACCTGTTGGCGGTATTACCGCCACTTTATCACCAACCTCCAGGGTTGTAATGAGGGCCTAAGTTATTCACAAGCATCTTAGCTGCCTTGGTTTCCTTATGGCAGGCCTAAATGCCGTGGATTAGGCAGGTTTTGTGCCGCTATGCCAATGCAGTGATAACACAAAACACAGACATCTTATCAATAAGGCCCAATGCTCTGATAAAGAGAGAGGGCGCTCCTGACCATTGATGCTGAAAAAGCAGTTGATTGGGTCCATTGGTCATACCTAGAGGCCACTTTTTAACACTTTGACTTCAACAATCGATTTCATACATGGATCCTCAGGAACTATGGCCACTCGACCACGACCATCCAAGTGAACAGGTGAGCATCAACTTTATTTCCCACATGCCAGGGAATGCACCAGGGGTGCCCCCTCTCACCCTTGCTATTTGCATTATACATGGAACCCATGGCCCAACTTATATGCAATAACCTTGCCATTAAGGGCATTCCTTCTGGGAGACGATGTCCTTGTGGCTCTGGAGGAACCAGCCACATCACTCTAGGCCTTCCTGGAGGAACTGGAGACCATCTGACAAGTTGTGGGATTTTGCGTCAACGTCCACAAATCCGAAGCACTTAGGCCCCTATTATGACATTGATGGGCGGCGAAGGCCACCTGCCAAATCCATAAAACCATCAAGCCGCCTGTGTGGCCTGAGCCCCGCCGGCCCTATTATGGTTTCTCCACTGGGCAATATTTACATCCGCCGGCCCAGTGAGGAACAGGGCCGAAACATTAAGTGACCGCCAGGGACATAATGACCCCCTTAATCTCTTCCTGTCACGACACTGGAGTCGAAGCTAGCCCATCAATAGTCACTTCAGTGGGCGGCTACCCTTATTCCACAATTGGGAATCCAACTTTCCTCCACAGCAAGGGAGACTGTACCCTTAAACTACAAAACTCTATGCCAGCTCATCAAAACCGACTTGGCCACATGGAACCAATAGCATCTTTATTGGCTTGGTGTCATGGCCACCCTGAAAATGTTGGCCCTGCCAAAGATCTTGTTCCCATTTCAGGTTCCACAGGTGGAGCCCCTGGCCAGTTCCATCCAGGCCCTACAGATAGACATAAATTGATCTGTGGGGCAGGGGGTTTGTTTCAGATGAGGAGAGAACTAAGCTATAGACCCCCAGGGGAGGGAGGCCTGGGTGTCTCCAAACTCCTACAATATTACTAGATGTCACAACTTTGGTTCCTCATAGAGTGGTCTAGTGAGAAATCAGAAAAAACATTGGGTATTCATAGACAGTGCTGTCGCGAGACAGATTTCACAGAAAGTACCTTTTGTGCACAGAAGAGCCACACCGTGAAGCTTCACCTATCCCCAACCATGAAAGTTACCCTAGAAATCTGGGACTGAGTGAGAGAACACATGGGCCTGACCTTGTTCCACTTTGTGCTGACGCTGACATTAGGCTGTTAGAAAGTCTATTATTGGTAAGGGCAGGTAATTACCTTCACCTAGTAATAGGCCACTAACCCCCACTTAGGTCCAGTTAGGTCTCAATAAATTAAACCCAGCTCAACCCTTGGTATCTTGGCAAAGAGCTATAAGGCTTAACTTAGGAGACAAGTGTGCAAAGCATTTAAAAATCACAAAACAGTAAATAAGAAAAACAGAAAACACAATAAAAATCCAACACCAATTTATAAAAATAGATTACATATGTATCTTTAAAATGACACCAAAATGATTAAACTCAGATAAAGGGAACCAGAGACAAGAATGCTTAGAGAATTAGGCCCTCATTCTGAGATTGGCATGGGAACCGCCAAATGGCCGCCCCGCGGTCAAAAGACCGCTGGGGCCATTCTAACTTTCCCGCTGGGCCAGCGGGAAAGGGGCCTGCAACACAGAAGCCGGCTCCGAATGGAGCCGGCGGTGTTGCAGGTGTACGACGGGTGCAGTTGCATAGCAGACAGTGAAAAGCAGGCTGGGGCCCTGTTAGGGGGCCCCTGCACTGCCCATGCCAGTGGCATGGGCAGTGCAGGGGCCCCCAGGGGCCCAAGGACACCCATTCCCGCCATCCTGTTCCTGGCGGTAAAAACCGCCAGAAACAGGGTGGCGGGAAGGGGGTCAGAATCCCCATGGCGGCGCTGCTGGCAGCGCCTCCATGGAGGATTCGCCCAGCCGGGGGAAATCTGGCGGGAAACCGCCGGACCCGGTTGTCCGACCGCGGCTTTACAGCCGCGGTCGGAATGGGCAATGAAGCACCGCCAGCCTGTTGGCAGTGCTTCAGTCATCCGTGGCCCCCTTCATGTTTTCTAGCGCATTGAAGCAACTAGTGCTCAAAGGGTTAAAAAAGGTCATACTGGAAAGGGAAAAAGACCAGAGTTCAGGCCACCCACGAGGTAACACTGTCACGCTTACTTTCAGAAGTACTTCTTGATTCAGGAAAGTGGTCCACAGCACCAGCCAAGTGTTCAGAGGCTCTGGTTTGCCTCTTGGGGTCTGGGACTACAACTCCCACACTGCACCTCTTCAACTTCTGCAGTTGCTCCAAACATCTCCAAACTTCTGGGTCTTCTTCCAGAGGTGCTTTTTGGGTCCTTGAAGTGTCCACAACTTGATCCAAGGTTCCAGAACCTCTGAGTTGCTCCTTGGGAGTTGGGACTACATATCCCAGAATGCACATGGTCAGAATCCTGAATTGGCCACTGGACGCTGGTCAGCTGGGCTCTGCTTGCAGGACTTGATGCAGGGGACTCTGGGCAGCTCATTTGTAGCTGTAGCAAACAGGGAGTCCCTTCTTGAAACAGTAGAAGGCAGGCAAAGTCCTTTTAGTGGTGAAGCCCAAGTGTGCAGTTTGTGCAGTCCTTCAGAGTGCAGTGTCCAGGTGCAGGTCAGGGGTCCAGCTGGGCAGTCTGTCTTCTTGTTCCTTGTAGGGATCTGAGGTATGGGTGCAGCTCTGCCATATTTATACTTGCCCCTGGGTGAAAAACAGGGTGGTCCTGGGTATCCAATCCCAAGCAGGCTCCTTCCCCTTTGATGACCACTTCCTTAGAAATGTGGCAAAAATCAATCCCTGGGAGCAATATTCCTCAGAAATCCAACATGGCTGAATTTCTTTGGGGGAGGTTAGATCTGGCTGAGCCCACCCACTGGTGTGGCTAAAAATCATAAACACACCCCTCTCTTGCCTTCTCCTAATCTAATCAAGAGGGTACCTAATTGTCTGGGGTTGCAGGATGTAAGGGAGGTGCTGGCTGCTCCAAATGTCCTTCCTTGACTTTGAAGACCAGGTTGGCTGCCCTCCCCCTTCCTGTTTCCACACCTGCTGAGGCAGATCTCTTCTCCCAGGCACATCCTTTGTGTTCAGCACAGGACACTTCACACCTCATCAGGGCAGCCTGGCCAGGCCGCCAGAGGCTAGCCAATCAGACAAGAGACTACAGAGCTGAAGTTGGCAACTTTCAGGAAGAGTTTTAAAACTCTTTACCTGAACTAGTTATATTAAATACAAGAATTGTAAGTTGTGGGATTTATTATAACAATCAATTTTAAACCAAACTCAAGATATCTGACACTTAAGGTGACTTTGTTGATTAAAATAAAGTCTCCCTATTTTAGCCTAGGGAGGCCATTAACTGCAGTGAGGGAAACATGAATTTGGTTGTTTTACCTCACCAGGGCTTATCAAACAATATTTATAAGGTCCCTGCTTATCATTACGTGGCACCCAACCCTTTCGGCACATGGGGCACACCTTAGGGGTGGCTTATAGTAAAATAAGGTAGTTTAAGACTTTGTAAGTACTTTAATTCCAAAGTTGAATTTGCATATAACTTTAGTTTAAAAGCAGGCAGCAAGGCAGGACTGCCTTTAAAATGACACTGAGCACCTCAGTAGTGCTCCAATGGGTGCACTACCTATGCTGGGGCCCCTAACCCTACATACCCTACCATATGCTAGGGACTTAGGTTGATACTGCCAATTATAATTTGCCTAATTTGCATATCCACTTTACACAGAGCACTGGCCCTGGGTCTGGGAAGCGGTATCCAGGGCACAGCCAAGAGTCAGTAACCACCAGTATCTGGTCAAAACATTTGGGGGTGACCAGGGCAAAAAGGAGGACTTTACTACATAGGCAATGCAGACTTCATCCTGGGCCTCAACCACGTGGCACTCTAGCACTGGCAGAGAGTTGGTGCCACTTAGTGGGTCGCCTATTTGATGAGGAAGATCTCCTGTCCTTTGACCAACTCTGTATCAGCTATGCCCTTTCTGAAACTGAGATGTTACTCTTTCTTCAAATTCACCGTTAGTTGACACAATCGACAGTTTGTGCTGGGGTGCAACACCATCTCATATTTTTAGAGAAATGGCTGGTGAACAAAACATCAGACAGATGCCTTGTCCTAGAACTGTACAGCCTTCAATGACAGACCAGCGTGCAGGTTATAATAATGGGTCAAAGGCATTGGGAACTGGAGCTGGGGTGGCAGTTGGCACAGCAGGATTAGGAGTGGTGTATTACTGAGCAAGACACATGGCCCGCAACACAGCCAGCATAGAAGCAGCCACCAAAATTGTCACTTATTGGTACCTCAAACCAGTACGCCTCCACAGAAGCAACCCCCCGGAGAAGCACCACCTGCTGGTGTAGGCATGGATCCCCGGGGACCCTCCTCCACCTGCTATGGCATTGCCCTAAACTTACCACGTACAGGACCAATATTTTAGATGACATTGACAACCATTTACACACCCAACTGCCATATTTCCCCACTTACATGGTCTTGGGGCTCACCTTCCCACTCAAATAACTCAGGGGTAGCCAGGCTTGTGTTTAGGTGCCACTCTTCAGAGCATTCTGACACACTGGGGCACAGATTTTGTTCCCACACATCAGGAATGGCTACATCGTCTTTGGTTTATATTAGGGATGGAGAAACTCACATTAACTCTCACTGCACAAGCTGATTCATACAGTGAACTCTAGCACCCCTACACTGACTTACTCTCCACCGAATTTCAGAAACGTACATGTCCAAATACCTCTGACTACTGTGTCTCACAGATGTTACTAAAGTTTCCCACTTTGAGGAATCTCACTGAACAACTCCACGGGACACTTGACACGATACACTACATACCGTTCTCTAGCTCTACGAGTAAAGGGGGAAGCAGGATATTGTTTACTAGGGGATTGTTGCTTTTGCCTGCATACTTGTCAGTGAAGACAGACACCATTTTTTTGCTGCTGCCGTCTTTCTGCTACTGGGGGAACTCTAAGTCCCAGGAGCCTTTCTTGAAACCGGGGGGCCGGTCAAGAATCGCAGGCGCTTATTAGAGCGCCGCATAGCCCCGTGAGTTTGCTGCTGCCGTCTTTCTGCTCCTGGGGGGACTCTAAGTCCCAGGAGCATTTGTTGACACCAGGGGGGCCGGACCAGAATCGCAGGCGCTCATTAGTGCGCCGCGTAGCCCTGTGAGTTTGCTGCTGCCATCTTTCTGCTCCTGGGGGGACTCTAAGTCCCAGGAGACTTTGTTGACACCAGGGGGCGGACCAAAATCGCGGGCGCTTATTAGCGCGCGCGTAGCCCTGCAGCGTGGGATGCACGCGGGATGCGCCCGGGGCAAGCCCGGGCCAAGGGCAGGCCCGTCTGTGCCCGTCCGAGACCATTCGAGGCTGGGCTAGGCCATCCCTCTTGGCTTTAAGGCAAACCATTAATGAAAGGCTTGACCTGAGGAGAAGACGCAGATGAAGGAAGGTACTGTTGTTAATTTCTTTTAGATTAAATCGGAGGTGTGTGAACATTATATTAAATGGGGAAAAGAAAGAACAGCTTGCAAAAGGGGGAAAGTGGGCTGGGTTCTTTAGTCCAACCATCCATCACCAGCTATTTATCCTCTGTAATTGGGGCTATTGAATCGGAATTGGAGCAAGTTGAAGAAAGGATTGGGGCTGTTCAAAAATCTGCTCAGCTGCCATCCCTGGAGCCTTCTCTTCATATAATTACTAAATCAAAGGTTGGGTCACCCCCAATGGCTTTGAACATCAGCATTTCAGTTTGCTCATTGTGACGTACCTTTGCAAGACTTAATTAAAACTACTGTCCCAAGTGTTAATTCAACTTTGGAATGTTCTCAGGCAGATTCCCCCCCACCTAAGAAGAGGAGAGTGGGAAGAAGGGCTAAGAATATAAAAAAAGCCCTGGGGCCAAAAAAGAGAAGTCATTCACCATCAGAAAATAATGCAATTGAATCAGTTGCTTTGGTCTTAACTGATGAATATTCTATGAACAAGGATGCCCCTAATGATTTTGCCCGTACAATAGATTCCATACTTAAAACTTTTTGTGTAACTCTGGAGGAGAAACTCATTACTATGATAACCAAAAGACTTGATTGTTACTGTAACAATGTGATTAGTACTCTTTCCCAATCTATTAACCCAGGGCTACCTCATGCGGGGAAAGTATTCAGTCAAGATCTTGAAAAAAAAAGACAATTTATTACTTAAATCTCCATCTAATAGACCTGGTACATCCATGGTTAATTCCTCAGATGGTTTTGGTCATGACAACATCGTGCATGATTTGCCCTCAGAAAAGTGTAAGGAAGTTTACTCCTCTGGTACAAACTTCCCCCCTGTTTCAATATCTACAAATCATGCACAATCTTTGCACTTACCTCCTGATTGTATCCCGTATGCCTTGGTGCTAACAAATGTGCCTCCTCTGGATAGTAACAAAAAAGAAGATACTCAAGCCTTAATAAGGAAGTCTGCTCACTGGCTGAAGACCAAATTTAAATGTAACTTCCATCTAAATAACAAGATCCTCATGGCACGTAGAGTGAAACGGGTTGGCCAATTGAGAAAAGCGTATGATGGAGATTGTGTTGTAATTAATTTTGGTAATCCCTGCTTAGGTGATCATCTGCTGGCTAATTTTGAATATTGTAACAGGTCTGAAGGCGGGATTCACATTTACTCACTGTCCCATTTTTATGACCATTCCCTTTTACCACAATGTCCTATTGCTGACCCTAGTAAACATAGTTTGGGATCAGATAAGCCGTACCCTTAGGTAAACGTTCCCACTAGTAATCGCTTCCTGGGTTTTAATTCTCTTGATGAAAATGATTGACTCACGGTTATTGTCAGTCCTGGATCAGAAAATCTGGGGGGATTAAGGGTTGATGATGATCATAATAAATTTATACCGGAAGAAAGGGAGATTTTAATAAACATTTCCCTTACTATCAACCAGCATTAACTTCCTCAATGGGAAGGGCAAGAGGTGGCCTTTTAGTTCTTGTTTCTCTGCAATTACCACTAATGGAGGCGACTCTAATATGGTCCTCACCCTATTTTATGATAGTTTTATTATCTATAAGGGGGAGTAAAGGTATTTTGATATTAAATGTTTACAATAATGTTCCGCGTGGTCTCCTCAAGGGAAACCTTGAGGATGTAATAGATTTTATTGATTCATCTACTGAATTGCAGGAAGAAGATTTAGTAGTTTTATGGATCGGTGATTTTAATACTCCCCTATGTTG
Source organism: Pleurodeles waltl (assembly GCF_031143425.1). Classification (NCBI taxonomy): domain Eukaryota; kingdom Metazoa; phylum Chordata; class Amphibia; order Caudata; family Salamandridae; genus Pleurodeles; species Pleurodeles waltl. Next base: position 915,319,962 of record NC_090449.1, read on the forward strand.
TCAGGAAGCCCCAGAACTGTGTGGCATCCCAATTGAGGGCAGAGAGTCGCTAACCCACTTTATTCATTCAAATGAAGGTGAAGTTTTGAATTCCTTTTTATGTAAGTTTGATCTGGTCCATGCTAGGGGGAAAGCGGCTATAGATACTTTAAAAATCCCCACTTTTACAGGGAACTTGAAAGGGAGCACTATTGACTTTATCCTTACTGGTTCCTCAGATTTCCACTTAATTTTTGATTTTAAGATTATTCCCCACTGTGCCAGTGATCACAGCCCCTTATGTATTAAATTAGACCTAAATATTAAACAGGCCTCTAAGAACAGGGCATTGAGAAGAAATACCACTTTCCAAACAAATTCTGGCCTACGCCTGAAATGGGACAAAATAAATCCAATTACATTCAATCAGGAAATCATAAGATCAAGGCTAGATTCTATAAATATCTGTCTGTCTCAGCAGCTAGAACATGATTATGTAGTCCATGAATATGAACATTTAAGTAATGCTATCTTGAATGCTTTTGTGGCAGATAGGCCGTTTCTGGGCCCAGTTGTGCACCGATGGTTTAACTCCGCGTGCTCAACTGCCCATAAAAAATTTAAAGAAGCCCTTAAAACAGTTCCTCCCTCTTGCCGTTTAATTAAATTAGCAAGGGCTCAGTATAAGGCCACTTTGGAAAAAAAGAAATCAGAAATAAGGACTAATGCATGGGAAGAGCTCTTGGCTGCCACTGAATTGAAGGATACTTCAAAATTTTGGAAAGTGGTAAATCACTCATATTTCTCAGATAGTAACATTAAGGCTGATGATTGCCTAATTACAGAGGATGTATGGTTGAAGCACTTTACCAAAGTATTTCACCCAGAAAATGACAGTTTGACCATGGAGGATAGTACTATCAAGCAGACCTCCATGGATCTTAATACTAATGTTCTCGATATCTCGATTGATCTTCACGAGGTCCTCGGAGCCATTAATCGATCAAGGTTAGGGAAGGCTCCCGCCCCTGATGGAGTTCCTATTGACATCTTTAAATCTATGCCCAATCTCTGGGGTCCCTTAGTCACAAACGTCCTAAGAAGTGTCGTAAAAAGTAATATACCCCCTCATGGAAATTGGCAACTATTATCCCCATATTCAAAAAGGGTAACAGACAAGACCCTTCTTGTTATAGACCACTATCTCTTGTTGATTCTACGGCCAAGATTTTGGGTAGTGTGATCTTATCACGCTTGGAGGATTGGAAGACAGAGGCACAGATTTTATCCCCTATTCAATTTGGCTTTAGACCTGGACTAGGCACAGTGGAACAAGTATTAAAACTTGCACCTTATTCTTAGTAAATACGTAATTGCCAAAAAAGAGTTAATTCATATGGCATTTATTGATTTAACAAGCGCCTTGGATCTGGTAAATAGAGAGAGGCTATGGCAAATCATGGGAACCTTGGGGTGCGATGCGACTTTATTGGAGCTCATAAAGCGCCTACATACGGACCTAAAGGTATCAGTTCAGTTTGGCCCATCCGGTTAGAGAACCTCCCCTATTTCTTCAACCCGGGGAGTTAGACAGGGATGTATTTTAGCCCCTTTTCTTTTTTTGATATATATATAAATGGGCTTTATGATTTTTTGATAAAATATGGAAAGGATCTACCAAAGATGGGCCAGAGATTGCTCTCAGTCTTATTATACGCAGATGATGCTGTATTAATTGCTCGCACTGCAAATGGTTTACAAGGCCTGTTGGACCTTTTCTTAACTTTCATGCTGGACCTTGATCTGAAAGTTAACTACTCTAAGACATATGACATGACATGTGGCCCACAAAATACTAAGTCTAAGCAATTTACTATGGGAGGAAATATTATTAATAAGGTGAAAAACTTTTGTTACTTAGGCATGCATGTGAGCTCTTCCATGTTATGGAATACCCATTTTAACTTTAAGACCCAGCAAATGGTGAGGAATATAGAAGCGATTTTCTGTTTCACCGGTAAATTGGGCCATAGACCATCATCCCAGATCGTAACGCTCTATAACTCCAAGTGTGTTTCAGCAGCCCTACATGGGGCAGGTGTTTGGGGCTACACTAAAGTACCTACTCTCCAACGTGTTGAGAACAAATTTAAACATAGGTTATTGATGGTCCATAAGAGTGTAGCAAATATCATCTGCCACGAGGAGGTGGGCTTATGATTTCTAGAGGATATGGTTTCCATTGCTCCCCTCTTGCTGTGGGTTAGATGCTGGACGAACCCAGCAGCAAGCCTTGTACAGGAATGTATTCTTGAATGTTTACAGTTGGACAAATCAAACAGGATTCATTGGCTTTCATATTTGCAATCATCCTTTGAAAAGTTGGGGCTTAGGAACATGTTTGAAGACCCACAGTCTTTACCCACAAATGCAAAGGAGCTGTTGAAATCATGCCATTCTGAGCATATCCTAAATTTAAGATTTCATAGTTCTTTGAAACTGAAAACCTTTGATCTTTATGCTCAGATTGCTATGGCCTCAAATACGGAACCCTATTTGACTTGGTTTTCGTGTCCAAAAATATATTCTTTTTTAACTTTATTTAGATTAAACTTGATACATTTTAAGGTGGCCTTCCCTAATCAGTGTATCTGGCAAAAGATCTTCCATTTTGTCCTTGCGATGCTAGATCCAAGCAGAGTACTTCTCACTTTTTTCTCTTTTGCACACTTTATGCTACCCCTAGACATGCTTTCATTTTACCTCTATTACGTAAATTAAGACCTATCCACTTTAAGGATGCACTGACATGTTTTCAAAAATTGTCAGAAATTCAAATTTGTTATTATGTATTAAACTTTATTAGATCTGCTATTGTTATTAGGAAACAGTACTAATATCTCTGTTACCATTCCATGAGCTTATAATGGACAAAAATTGTCATGAATTTGTATATATTTTAATTGATTTTTAGCACTTTTTATTGTTTGTATAAATGTAGAGAACGTTTTATAATATAAGAATTGTTATGAATTTGTAAAATACTAAAGGGTAGCAAATTTATTTTTAACTATACTCTGAATCGTTTTTATGATCTTGTTCAAAGCGAGAACTAATTATTATACCCTGGGTTAATTTTAGTTTTTAAGCACTACATTATATTGTTTTCTTAATTTTAGGATATGTTCTTGTAAAACAAGAATTGATATGAATCAGCTTAATTCTAGTGGCTATCAAATTTCTCTTTATATATGTCCTAATCTGCTTTTGTGATTTTGTACTGAGTGAGGATCTCCTACTATATTTTAGGGAATCTAAATAATTGTAGTATTATATTTTATTGTTTTATAATATTATAAAATGTCTTGGAACACAAGAACTGTCATGAGTTTGTACAATCCCAAAAGGTACTAAAATTACTTTCATCAAACTTTTCTTCTATCTCTGCAAGGGCAAATTGGAACAGATAAATTTAGGTTGTTATGGTAGTCTAATTATGTTTTGGTATTGGGCTATCCATTTAAATTGTCTATCATTCTGTTGCCTTGCCTTTTTAAGATATGTGACTTTGTATGTACTTTTGTGGCAATTGCCGAATAAAGATTTTTTGACTGACTGACACCATATACTTTTAGTATTGCTCTTTTTGTTCTGAAATGCCTTATTAAGAGATTTGAACCATAAAAATGTCTGCAAAATAAAAAACTTTGGGCATTCGCTCATTAATTTTTGTCCTCTGAAGAAGTGAGAGTAGCCACCTTCATCTACTTTGTCAAGATGGGTCAAAATTGTCATTGCCATGACTCTTGAAGGCAGTAACGATTAGGTTCCCATAATTATCGAACCGCATTCCAATAGAAGAATGTTGGCTTCTTGGGCTGAATTGTCAGGGGTCTCAATAACTGAGATATGTGATGCAGCCACATGGAATAATCCATCCATGTTTATTTCTCATGACAAACTTGATGTAGCAGATACTTTTGAATTAGTTTTTGGTACTTCAGTTTAAAGGGGTGCCACAATCTCTGAATTATTATCCCTTATATTCGTGGCAGGTGTTTTTTTCCCCTTTCATCTCACTATGAGACTGCTGGATGGTTAAAGATTTACTTAATTTTCACGAGCATTCTTGTGCAGGCCTGTCCTAGTTGTGCTGATGGGGTATAGTAGCTTGGCTTGCATCACTGAAGTAAGGAATAGGACAAGTGAGGTGATGGGGAGGTAATAGCTGTATTACTTATTACTCTGATACTTCTCATTTGCTTCAGTATTTATGACCTTCTCTCCCTTCCTCCCTGCTTCCTCATCAGCCTATGTTTTTGAAGGACTTGTTACAAACAGGTAATGGGGTGAGAGGGTGAAGGGTTTAATAGGATATTTACATGGACCTGTGGAAAGACCAGAAAGCTTTTGAAGGGATGAGGAAGTCACAGGAATGCAGTCACATTACTTTTTGAAGTAAGTACTGGGATGAGTGAGAAGAATTTGAGTAATGAAGATTACCTTTAAGCAATTCAACTATTATAGAATGTAAGTGTTGTTGTAGATGTGTGTTGGACCTGGCCCTTTTGGCAGGTCCATCCCCTGACTTTTTGCCTCCTTCCCCCTATTTTTTTTTACCTCTCGTTGTTGCCTCTAGGACTCCGAACACTTTATCACTACTGATCAGTGCTAAAGTGCAGGTGCTCTCCCTTATAAAGTTGGTATGATTGGTACCATTAAAGCACTTGTACAGTGGTATCCCTATACCCAGGCCCTGTAAATTAAATGGTAATAGTGGGCTTGCAGTGCTGCTTGCGCCACCCACTGAAGTAGCCTTTCAAACCTGTCTCAGACCTGGTAGCTCAGGGCCTGCATGCCCAGTTTTCTGCAACAGGGACCTGGCATCTGAATTTACTTGCCAGGACCAGAACTCCACTTTTATTACATGTAAGTCACCCCTAAGGTAGGCCCTAGTTAGCACTTTGGGCAGGGTGCTGTGTATGTAGAAGGCAGGACATATGCCTAGTAGTGTGGCCTGTCCTGGTAGTGAAAACAGCCTATTTGGTTTCTCACTACTGTGACTGCTGCCTTCTCATAGGATTGCATTGGAAATGCCCTGCCTTATGTCTAGGGGGTATTGTCTGATTTATTGTCTGATTTATGAGGGGTAGCGCAGGCATGTTTGGTATGGTTGTAATGGTAGTGAGAAATGCTGCTTACTGGTGTAGGTGGAATTTTTTATTATCATTACAGAAATGCCACTTCTAGAAAGTGAGAATTTCTCTTTGCTTATGACTCTGGTGTTTTGCATTTTGACTCCAATCCACGTATGGGCAGAGTGACAGCACCCATGCATCTGTAAAGGCTGTGCCTTGGCCTCACACAAAAGGGCTGTTTACCCACAACTGATGTTTGGAGGCTGTGCTGGAGGAGAGAGGGGGCAATCCCAGAACCAGTTGTAACTGGTTGGAACCTCATTTCCCTTCTTTGTGGCACCATTGCAGAACTGAGTATAAGTACAGGGGATTTTTCCCCACAATTTGGAGACATTTTGGAACAGGGCACAGAATGCTGCTGGAGGGACTCACCAGGAACCGCCTGGGACTGCTTCTGCTGTGCTGACCTGACCTGTGACCTGCTTGGTCATTTGGAGGAACTGGCAACTGTCTGCATTCACCTTGTGCTGGCCTGCTGCTGGGCCCTACCGCCCTGTGCTCCATGGTACCATGTCCCCCAGGGGCAGTGTGCTGTGGCCCTTGACCCCTACAGCTGCATAAATAACAAGGAGTGCTTCATTTCATCATGTAGCACCTTGAGAGCACTTTATTTCTGGTTGCTGTGCGCTTGGAAGCACTGTGGCCGTAAATCATCCAGCACTTTGAAAAGTGCTTTTGCCTTTTTTATTGCCCCCGCGCTCGTAGGTCATCACCATGAAGGGATTCACTGCCACGACATAGGTGAGCGTGTCACCATGAAGGGATTCACGGCTGCGACCTGGGTGTCTTTGGGAAATGGGGCACGTCGGAATCGCTCTGCATCCTATGCCCCCGGGGCACAAAGAAAAGGGGAATCGGAGCAAGTATGCTCCTAGCATGCCCCCGGGGCAATACAAGCTCTGAGGAGAGCCCCCTGGGCACAAGCAGACACCTACTCTGGTGCCTGCCCTCTGCTGCGGCTCGGGTAGGCTCTGTGCTGGTCAGAAGGAGATGGTCAGGGAAGGAAGCCTCATCTGAGGCTCCCCACTGGGTCCCTGCTGCTCTTTTGAGGACAGGCAGGGGGAAGGAAGCCTCATCAGAGGCCCCACCGGAGGCCTGAGTGTGTCTTTGGAGACTGCGTATGACTGCGTATGGGGCGGAAACCTCGCCAGAGGCTCCCCGCACCACAAGGTCTCCCATTTGCCCTCAATTGCTGTGTTAGCTTTAGCCCCCCCTGTGGAGGGCCAGTTGTGGCCTGGGGGGGTGGGGCCAGAGATTGCAGGCCCCCAGGAGGGGCCCGATATAAAAGCAGGAGGGGGTGTGTATTACCCTCTTCCCCCAAATTACCGCCAGGCCCCCGTTTTGTGCAGTGGAATGCCGACCGGGGGATCCCTTGTTTTCTGCATAGGCACTAGAAGTGCCTTTTCATCAGGGCAGTAGGTACTTCTTATGGACATATGATTTCAATTGTTCCTAGTATGGACATTAATGATTAATATGTTTTCCTGGTTCTCTGATGATGTGCCATATATGTGCCGATGTTCCTTTTATGGTCATTCTATGCTGATATGATTTATTACTTGCCACATGTGTATGGGCATTAATGATGTTTATATGACAAGTGCATTTCTTTAGTAATGTGTTCCCAACTACTGCTTATGTTGCAGAATAATTAGTAACCTCTGTGTTATGGGGGACTACTGCTGATCTCTGCAGATTAACTATGGTGTAACATTCTGACAACTGTTTGAGTAGCAGGATATTACTGACATGTTGTGGTTGATCTACAAATTATGTTGTGTACAATACAGTTTATTTTCCTATAACTTGGGAGGTCATTGCGACCTCGACGGTCTTTTCAAAAGACCGCCGAGGGCGCGGGAGACAGAATACCGCATATTGCCGGCGGGATTTCTGTCTCCCTATTATGACATTTCCGCTGGGCCAGCGGACGGTAACAGTGTTACCGTCCGCTGGCCCAGCGGAAATGTCACATCAACATTGCAGCCGACTCGTAATAGAGCCGGCGGCAATGCTGATGTGCAGCGGGTGCAGTAGCACCCGCTGCGCATTTCACTGCCCGAAATTCGGGCAGTGAAATGCGCGACGGGGATATGCCTGGGGGCCCCTGCACTGCCCATGCCAAGTGCATGGGCAGTGCAGGGTCCCCCAGGGGCACCCCAAGTCCCCTTACCGCCGGCCTTTCCATGGTGTGTGTACCGCCATGGACAGGCCGGCGGTCGCTTGGATTATGACCGCCAGGCGGAATCCTGGTGGGAAAGTGGAGGGGCTGGCGGTATGGCCGTGGGAATTCCGCCACGGTCATAATTGCTGGCAGAACACCGCCAGCCTGTTGGCGGTGTTACCGCCAACATACCGCCGGCCGCCAGGGTCGTAATGACCCCCTTGGTGTTGTGTTTCCTTTGTGGTGGGGATAGTGTGTCACAGGTGTTGTGTGAGTTGTGAAAACGCTTTACACATTGCCTCTGGGATAGGCCTGACTGCTCGTGCCAAGCTACCAAGGGGGTGAGCAGGGGTTATCTTGGACGTGTGACTCTCTTGCCCTGACTAGAGTGGGTGTGCTCTGCCTGGCTCAGGTGCATACCCTAGCCAACCAGAAACCCCATTTCCAACATTGTGCATATTGTTGTGGGTTCCCACACTACTGCAAAATGTTATTGGATTTGTTCTCACAAAGTCAGGTGCATGGACTGACATTTTCTTTAACAGATTTACTACATGATCTTGAAATACAAACAACCTACCTCCCCTTGGAGTGGGTCATAAAATCTTTGTAAGAGCTGAATCGTGGTACTTTTTCCACTGCCGCTGGAACCAACGAGAGCCATGGTCTTCCCGGGTTCCACAGTTAGGTTTAAACCTTTAAGAATCTGAAAGGTAGGTGCACATATTACCGATACTGACAGAAAACAGTCATTGATAGAAAGGCAAAAGAAAATATAAGCATTCAAACCTCATCAGCAAGGGCCTAACTGTAAAGACAGATAGTTGTGGTAGTTTGGCTGCTCGCAGTACATACATTAGGATTTACTCTTTAATATTATTAGTCATTAAGTTATTAGCTATTTATTAATTGCCCTACTCTCAGATCAGTCACGGGCAGGTTAAAAACACATTGCCTATCTCTATTCATGAAAGCGGAAGGTAGCTGTGTAAAATTAATTGAGTGCTCCCTTGCAAGGACAACGGAAATGCACGTCTAGGAGACAAGCGTTGTGAAAGGACTTCGTTTCTGGTAAGTACTGTTTATTTTAAGTGGAATAAACAATAATGCAGAGAAGCAAATAATACCTCCGCCACAGTCGCCATCCCAACCGTTCTCCAGTCTTATGTCGAGTCTCGAGACAAGGTTCCAGAATCCCTACAAGACTCGACATAAGAACTAAGAGAGAACCCAACATATCCTTCCCTTTAACACATACAAAGTTACACCCAAACATATACAAAAACACGTAACACATTTTGTTAAACTAAAAGTACAAAATCACGAAACTTCCTGGTTGAGGATCTTCTTTTCATGTCCATCGTCTCGCACTCCTTCTTAATAGGACCTTCCAAATCCTTGTCCTTCCGTGGGTCATTTCTTGCTTCTCGATTTACTTTGGTGGATTCCTTCAAAGATTTGTTCAAAAGTTCCACACCACGAGCCAAGGACAACCTCTCCTTATTCCACCAATTGCCATCTTCCAATTTAACAGCATTTTTACAAATTTTTATGACTTTCTTAGGATAAGAAAATTTAGATTCACCTTTCTGAACAATGCGGGCACTCTTGATTTTGACATAATCACCCACCTTTACACAAATTGTTTTTCTGGAATCATCTTTGTATTTATTCTGAGCAGAAATCCTTTTTTCATTCACTTTCTCAATCAATCCCTCATCAACTCCATTTTCACCCATCCACTTCCTTTTCAACTTAGTTCCAGGAGCTCTTCCCTTCAATAATATAAAAGGAGACACACCAGTATCTGCATTGGGTGTGGTCCGCACTGCCCACAACAACTTCCTTAACTCATCCTTACAATTTAACCCACCAGCTTTGGCCAACTGCATATTCTCTTTAATCACTCTGTTAAAGCGCTCAACAAGACCATTACTCCTAGGATGATAAAGTGAAGTCTTAACATGTTTAATGCCCATGAGCACCAAGAAATCAGAAAATTGAAAAGATGTGAATTGACTGCCGTTGTCGGTAAGTATCTCATCAGGAATACCCTCCCTGAGAAAAACAGATTCCAAAAATTCAATGACCTTATGATAATTAGGTACCTTCACCAAATTAAACTCGGGCCAACGACTATAAAAGTCTATTAACACTATACCATACTCCACTTGCCCATTGAGCAAATTGACAGGTCCAATCAAATCCACTGCAATCTTACTCCAGGCTTTCCCAGGCACTTCAATAGCTTCAACAGGGGATGGCAGGACAACTTGAGACTTGTCACTGATAGCACAGGCCAAACAATCTCTCACGAAGTGTTCTACATCTCTGTCCAGTCCAGGCCACCAGAAATCCTCTCTTATTCTCCTTTTCATAGCTCGCATACCTACGTGTCCTTCATGTCCCAAGGACAATACTTTGTATCTTAAATCCTTAGGTACAACCATTACATCCGCATGCATGAACACGTTATTTACAATAGATAACTCCTCAAAAACATGTTTGTACACTTCACACTGTTCAGACTTGCATACAGACCATCCCTGCGCTATGCCCTTCATGACCTCCTTCAATTGTTCATCACTTCCACACGCTTGCTTCCACTCATCTTCCGTCACCGCACCACCCAATTGATACACTATAGAGCATACCAGGACATCATCCTCTTCTGGTTCCTCCTCATCTGACTCACTCTTGCAAGGAAGAATGGAAAGGGAATCGGCAAGTGTAATCCTTGCACCCGGGACATATTCCACATGAAAGTTATACATTTGCAATCTGTACTGCCACTTAGCTATTCTGGGAGTGGCTCGATGCGCACCAGAGGTAGAAAACATTTGCACTAAGGGTTTGTGATCCATCCTGACTGTAAAGTGCACACCCCACAGATACGATTTGAAATGCACAATGCCCCACCAACATGCAAGGGCTTCCCTTTCAATAGTTGAGTAAGTTTCTTCGGCACCTCTCAGACTACGCGAGGCAAAGGCTACCACTTCATCCCTACCATTTTTCTTCTGCATTAAAACAGCACCCAATCCAAGTTGACTGGCATCCGTCATTATTACTATTTCGTCCCTTGTGTTAAAAGACTTCAACGGAATTGCCATCGCTACTTCCTTTTTAATGGCTGTAAACTCCTGTTCACACTCCAGACACCAGTTAAATTTGACATTTTTCTTTAAAAGAGATCTGAGTTTATGTGTTTTGCTTTCACAATTAGGAACGAACCTTGAATAAAATTCAATCAGACCCATGAAGGATCTAATTTGATCTTCATTACTAGGAGACTGAAAATCTTCAATAGCTTCAACCAGCTTTTTCTTTGGTTCCACACCATGTTTAGAAATTTTATACCCTAGATAATCAATACTAGATACACCAAATTTACATTTGTTTGCCCCTAGAACAATCCCTTTTTTATTCAACAAAGATAATACCAGTTCCATTCTTTCATCATGCTGTGCTTGATCCTTGCCGAAGACTTGAATGTCATCCTAGAAAGCAATTACACCTTCCATACTTCCAAATAAACTATCTACCACCCTTTGGAATACAGCAGAAGCTGAAGCTAAACCAAATGGCATGCGTCTAAATTGGAACAAACCTTCCGGAATAACAAAAGCTGTCAAATGCCTTGACTCAGGATGCAGATTAATTTGATGATAAGCCGCTGTCATGTCTAACAAACTGAACACGCTGGCCTCATCTAGAATAGATAGGATTTCAACAATGTTAGGCAATGGATGGCAATCCACCCAAATTTGTGCATTGAGGTCACGTAAATCAACACACATGCAAATAGAGTTATTGGCCTTACGAGCAATCACTATGGGGGCCACCCAATCTGATGCATCCACCCTCTCAATTATGCGTTGATCACACAATCTATCTAGCTCCTTTTCCAACTCTGCTCTCAACACTAAAGGTACTCTACGTACTTTATGAACCTTGGGAACTGCATTCTTCTTTAACTTTATCTGGTGTGCAAATCCCCTGAACATACCAATTCCTTCTTTAAAAACACCTGGAAATGCATCGACCCACATAGAACTAACAGATAACACCTGGTTATAATTCTTGCTCAGTATAACTTGTTCGGGGTTATTGGGATCTAACAAAATACCCAACTTTCTTTGGTCTTCCCAACCTAAAAGACATGTATCATCATTAGCTACATACACTACTCCCTTAGTCACATTACCTTGGAAACTCAACTCGACTTCACACTCCCCCAAAACTTCCACTGGTTTGCCACCATATCCCACAGGCTTGATGCGAGACTTCCTGAGCCCAACATGGCTGAAATTTTCCTTCCACACCTTTTGACTCACAAGTGTATAAGGTGACCCAGAATCGGCCACAACAATTAATTCACGGCCATTAATTGACAATTTACAGGTAGGCCTCTTAGTGTTGTTAAGCATAACAACATCGCTCTCATTAGAACAACATACAACAGTAAGAATTTCGTCATCCTCATTAGAGGAAGAATTAAATCCATCCAAATTGTCATTGTGTAACTTAAAAACCTTGTCCCTTGAACTAGAACTTGATATGTTAACGGCCCTACACACTCTAGCAAAATGCCCAACTTTGGTGCATTTTGAACATCTTTTACCTACAGCAGGGCAATTACTTGCATTACCTTAATGGGTGGGACTACCACACCTAAAACATTCCCCTTTCTTGTAATTTTCCTTCCTAACTGATGTTTCAGCTTTGACAATTGCTTGGGATTTGTTAAATTTCTGTTTGATTATACCAACTTTCTGATGAGAATCCTTCTGACTAGTTATATTCATCTGTTGCATAAACGTTGTTGTATTCTCGATTCTAGTGGCTATCGCCACAGCCTTTTCTAATGTTAAATTCGGTGTAGACAATAGTGTTTCTTGAACTTTCTTATTATTAGTTTTCTCGACAAGTTGATCTCTAATCATTTCATCCTCACATGCCTTATAATCACAGGAAACCGCTAACATCCTCAAAGCCCCCACATAGTTAGCTACTGGTTCACCAGGAACTTGCACCTTTTTATAAAATTTGTGTCTTTCCATAATAACATTTTTACACGCTCTAAATCTATCATCAAGGGACTTAATGGCAGAAGCATATTCATCAATACCGCCATCACCTTCACCCACATCTAATGCAACAGACACCTGTGGAATGTGTTTTAAAATTTTGCGGCCCTCTGGGCCTAAACAATCACGTAAAACAGCAAACCTTTTCCTATGTGTAAAGGAGTCACGGTCTATGGCATCTAAATATGCTTCGAAACCTTCTTTCCAGGAATCCCAATCCGCTTCTGATGAAACAGGATCCGGAGAGAATACAGGAGGAGGAAGAATGGATTGCTGCATATTAAATGTAACCACAATAAATGTTAATGAAAATTGAGCAATGAGGAATCGTGTAGAACACAAAGATATGCGTATCCCCTTAATTCTGCCAGACACACTGCGCAAGGTGTCCATGTCACCGCTGACAACAGGTTGAAGGAGAACAAGTTAACACTTCTATACTGCTTGGAATGCTTGGAATACTTGGAAACAAGTAACATGCAGAAATGAAGGCACTTTCCACTTAGGAAACGTCAACCAATGAAATGAATAGGGAAGAGTTAGCCGGTTCACGCGTTTCCTGGCATCTCCGTTGCCGGGAAACGAAGTAGCTCATAAGACGCGTATCCAGCGTCTTCGTTGTGTAGCAACTAAGTTCCAAGGCGCTGACGCGTGAAGGAAAACGTGAGTAACGACAGAAGGACGCGCGCGCTGAAATCCAACACGCGCAGAAGCCTCTCTGTGTCAAACAGCCCTAAAAACCAACGAAATTCAAGAAAACCAGGTTGCAGGCTCTTCGAAGAACGGAGACGTAACGATTTCTTTCATCTGGACAGAAACGCTGAAGGCCCGTTGAAGGCGCCGCGCGTTGAATTCCCCAAGAAGTGCACACGTAGGTCCAGCTGTCCTGCAGTCACTCGTCGCCAATGAAAGGACTTTGTTTCTGGTAAGTACTGTTTATTTTAAGTGGAATAAACAATAATGCAGAACAGCAAATAATACCTCCGCCACAGTCGCCATCCCAACCGTTCTCCAGTCTTATGTCGAGTCTCAAGAAAAGGTTCCAGAATCCCTACAAGACTCGACATAAGAACTAAGGCCCGTATTTATACTCCGTTTGCGCCGAATTAGCGTCGTTTTTTTCGACGCAAATTCGGCGCAAAACTAACGCCATATTTATACTTTGGCGTTAGACGCGTCTAGCGCCAAAGTATGGGCAAATAGCGTCATTTTTTTGCGTGAACGCCTTCCTTGCGTTAATGAGATGCAAGGAAGGCGTTCCCGTCTAAAAAAATGACGGCGACGCAAATGCGTCGTATTTATACTCCCGGGCAAAAATCACGCCCGGGAGTGGGCGGGGCAAAAAACCCCGCATTTGCGCCACTTTTTAACGCCTGGGTCAGGGTAGGCGTTAAGGGGCCTGTGGGCTCAAAATGAGCCCACAGGTGCCCTCCCCTGCCCCCAGGGACCCCCCCTGCCACCCTTGCCCACCCCAGGAGGACACCCAAGGATGGAGGGACCCATCCCAGGGACATTCAGGTAAGTTCAGGTAAGTATAATTTTTTATTTTTTTTTATTTTTTTTGGTGGCATAGGGGGGCCTTATTTGTGCCCCCCTACATGCCACTATGCCCAATGACCATGCCCAGGGGACATAAGTCCCCTGGGCATGGCCATTGGGCAAGGGGGCATGACTCCTGTCTTTACTAAGACAGGAGTCATTTAAATGGCGTCTGGGCGTCGAAAAAAATGGCGCAAATCGGGTTGAGGCGATTTTTTTGCCTCAACCTGACTTGCCCCATTTTAAGACGCCCTAACGCCATTTTCCCCCTACGCCGGCGTTGCCTGGTCTACGTGGTTTTTTTCCACGCACACCAGGCAGCGCCGGTCTGCTAGCGCCGGCTAACGCCATTCCATAAATACGGCGCCCGCATGGCGCATCAGAATGGCGTTAGACGGCGCTAAATTTTTTGACGCTAAACTGCGTTAGCGCAGTTTAGCGTCAAAAAGTATAAATATGGGCCTAAGGCCCGTATTTATACTCCGTTTGCGCCGAATTAGCGTAGTTTTTTTCGACGCAAATTCGGCGCAAAACTAACGCCATATTTATACTTTGGCGTTAGACGCGTCTAGCGCCAAAGTATGGGCAAATAGCGTCATTTTTTTGCGTGAACGCCTTCCTTGCGTTAATGAGATGCAAGGAAGGCGTTCCCGTCTAAAAAAATGACGGCGACGCAAATGCGTCGTATTTATACTCCCGGGCAAAAATCACGCCCGGGAGTTGGCGGGTCAAAAAACCCCGCATTTGCGCCACTATTTAACGCCTGGGTCAGGGTAGGCGTTAAGGGGCCTGTGGGCTCAAAATGAGCCCACAGGTGCCCTCCCCTGCCCCCAGGGACCCCCCCTGCCACCCCTGCCCACCCCAGGAGGACACCCAAGGATGGAGGGACCCACCCCAGGGACATTCAGGTAAGTTCAGGTAAGTATAATTTTTTATATTTTTAATTTTTTTTGGTGGCATAGGGGGGCCTTATTTGTGCCCCCCTACATGCCACTATGCCCAATGACCATGCCCAGGGGACATAAGTCCCCTGGGCATGGCCATTGGGCAAGGGGGCATGACTCCTGTCTTTACTCAGACAGGAGTCATTTAAATGGCGTCTGGGCGTCCAAAAAAATGGCGCAAATCGGGTTGAGGCGATTTTTTTGCCTCAACCTGACTTGCCCCATTTTAAGACGCCCTAACGCCATTTTCCCCCTACGCCGGCGCTGCCTGGTCTACGTGTTTTTTTTCCACGCACACCAGGCAGCGCCGGTCCGCTAGCGCCGGCTAACGCCATTCCATAAATACGGCGCCCGCGTGGCGCTTCAGAATGGCGTTAGACGGCGCTAAATTTTTTGACGCTAAACTGCATTAGCGCAGTTTAGCGTCAAAAAGTATAAATATGGGCCTAAGAGAGAACCCAACACGTTGCTACTACAAAGCCAGGAGGATCTCTGACTTTCGGGGCTCGTCTCTCCTGTGCAATTCCTGTTCTAATGCAGCACTGTTGCAGGAGGAAGAGAGATGTAACCGTCCATAGGTCTCTTCCTGTATTGTAAGACCCCATATGATAGCGTAAATGCTAGAGATTCGTCCTCCTGGTCACTTTATTTAAAGCTATATCTGACAATACCAGCTCACAGGAGTGACATCTAAGTTTACATAGGGGCAGTGGGTAACAAGTTGCATGACAAGGCAAAGCACATCGTACAACCAGTGTGGAAGTTTGTGTGTGAGCATTTCAAAAATGTTTGTAAACACACAATGTTGCCTAGCTCAAGTAGGGAAAATAAATATAAATTAAAATCGACTATTTGATAGATGCATAGTTTCAATGTGGCGCTAGGTGGCGCTAGGGGATAATAGATACGCCCGTAGGCCCGTATTTATACTCCGTTTGCGCCGAATTAGCGTCGTTTTTTTCGACGCAAATTCGGCGCAAAACTAACGCCATATTTATACTTTGGCGTTAGACGCGTCTAGCGCCAAAGTATTGGCAAATAGCGTCATTTTTTCGCGTGAACGCCTTCCTTGCGTTAATGAGATGCAAGGAAGGCGTTCCCGTCTAAAAAAATGACTGCGACGCAAATTTGTGTCGTATTTATACTCCCGGGCAAAAATCACGCCCGGGAGTTGGCGGGTCAAAAAACCCCGCATTTGCGCCACTATTTAACGCCTGGGTCAGGGTAGGCGTTAAGGGGCTTGTGGGCTCAAAATGAGCCCACAGGTGCCCTCCCCTGCCCCCAGGGACCCCCCCTGCCACCCCTGCCCACCCCAGGAGGACACCCAAGGATGGAGGGACCCACCCCAGGGACATTCAGGTAAGTTCAGGTAAGTATAATTTTTTATATTTTTTAATTTTTTTGGGGTGGCATAGGGGGGCCTTATTTGTGCCCCCCTACATGCCACTATGCCCAATGACCATGCCCAGGGGACACAAGTCCCCTGGGCATGGCCATTGGGCAAGGGGGCATGACTCCTGTCTTTACTAAGACAGGAGTCATGAAATGGCGTCTGGGCGTCGTAAAAAAATGGCGCAAATCGGGTTGAGGCGATTTTTTTGCCTCAACCTGACTTGCCCCATTTTAAGACGCCCTAACGTCATTTTTTCCCAACGCCGGCGCTGCCTGGTCTACGTGGTTTTTTTCCACGCACACCAGGCAGCGCCGGTCTGCTTGCGCCGGCTAACGCCATTCCATAAATACGGCGCCCGCATGGCGCTTCAGAATGGCGTTAGACGGCGCTAAATTTTTTGACGCTAAACTGCGTTAGCGCAGTTTAGCGTCAAAAAGTATAAATATGGGCCGTAGTGTTTTACGAACAATACAGCTCTGTTAAAATATATTGCTGGCTTAGATAGTCCTCTCTTGAAAAGGTAGCTGTATGAGACTGATCATGTCTACAATGATTTGTTTAAACCATTTAAATTAGACCAGTCTCGCCATAGCATGTAAGGCGACTTTCAGAGATGCCAAATGGATTTAGGGATTGCAGTTTTCTGACACTGGAGTGTTGATTCAAATCCATCAGTTAGGATGGAAGGCTTCATGCTTATGAGTAGTTTGACCTGGTACTGATTAACACTATTTAATATCTCAACAATCTATCTACATCAACGAAAAAAGGAGTAGTGACCCATTGCATTTTAATCTAAGTTGCCTTGACAGTGGTGTGTTTTTTAAGCTAAGAGGGCAAAGAATACCTTTACCTCATTGTAGAAAGAGACTCCTGGTAGAAAGACTTGGGGCCACACTGACTGAAACAATGTAGTGCTCCAGGTTAATCATCATTGGCAAGCTCTTCAAAGTGTTTGTGAAAGGGGAACTGAGAAGGTCTCAGGTTTGCTTGAAACCTTGATACGTTGTGTGCAAGACAGTCCTGCCATGTTTAGGTCTGCCGCACTATGTTATCACTCCTCATTATCCTGACAGCACTCTTATCAAGGGCACAATCCACCTTGCTAATGCTTGTGTTAAAATGCATTGAAGATGACCGTTAGATATTATTTTTTTATTTCTTAGCACATTTGCCTCTTTAATTTGCCTCCTCTCTTTCTCATGTGGTGACATCAAATGAAAGTTGGTCTGTTGGCTCTGATGAATTTCCCAAAGATGGCGGTAACAAAACCAGTTTTCCATCTATAACCACCAGGTCGAAATATAAAATTATTTTTTAGCAATGTTACCTAAATACGAATATTGAAAATGTTGATTCCATGATTACTAGGACCCACTTAACAGAAAGCACAGCAAAGGTTTTTATCAGTAGTTTTCTAGTGTTCTTTAGTAGGCTGCTGCCTAGATGGGAAATAATATGCATATTAACCATATCTCTTCAGTGTGTGTTTTTTGTGAAGCCAACAACAAAGGGAAACAAGCATTTGCAATGCAATGGGTCTTGCATTTTCTCAAGTTAGAGCTATTAGCGTTGTAAATTCCTAACTGGACTTTTCTTGCCACATAAATTGAAAATGGAAAATAAAACAGTTGACATAAGCAAGCCGATTCAAAGTGCCACGGCCGCCATGGGCATGAGCGCAAAGGAGAGACACAAAAGGAACGTATCAGCAATCGTGCAATTATCCATATAACAGGGCTGATGGCCAAGGCGGTGACAAAACTGCTCCAAAAAGGGACAAACGTAAAGCATCTACCAATGATAGCAAAGGATTTTTGAAAGGCAAGCCCATGAACGAGTGACAGTGATGGGCGTGCGGTGGGTGTGGTTAAGAGCCCACAGATAGATTACAACGGGCCAGAGTGCTTGATCGCTTGACCTTAAAAATAAACTGCAGTGACTCAGTTGTTTAAAAAATGAGCAGCCAGTATAGAAAGCAATAAACAGACATTTCAGTTTCAGTAGTTGTGCTTTTTTTTGCAGCCAGCACAACACAGAAGTGAGCAACATTTTACCCAAAATTTACATTGTGACTGCTGGATGTTGGAACATAGATTACTGGTAAGGGCAGGTAAGCACCTGCACTTAGCAGTAGGCCACTAACCTCCACTTAGGTCCAGTTGGGTCTCAATAAATTAATCCCCCTCTCAACTCTTGGTAGCCTGGCAATGAGCGACAAGGCTTAACTTAGAAGACAAGTGTGTAAAGCATTTAAAAATCACAAAACAGTAAATAAGTAAAACACAAAACACAATAAAAATTAAACACCAATTCATAAGAACAGATTTTATTTTTATCTCTAAAATGACACAAACATTATTACAATCGGATAAGGGGAAGAAGAGATATGAATTATTAAAGAATTATTGTTTTCTAGTGCATAGAAGCAACTAGCGCTCAAAGGGTTCAAAAAAGTCACACTGGACAGGGACAAAGTCCACAGTTCAGGCCACCCACGAGGTGAATCCCCGTAGTAAGGCAGTCAAAGCTGTGATCCGGGACCGTGCATCCCACAGGAGCCACAATACAGACGGACAGGCTACTGTGGAGAGGACGCGCAGAGGACACTCGGCGCACATGCTGCACGCCGCACTTTGACAGGAAGGGGAGGAGCCATTGCTGATCACCAGAGCGCCTGGGGGCAGATGGCGGCCACTGGGTGGCAGACAGTGGACGGCATATGAGCTTCAGCAGCCCCTAGCAGGCCCACGGACCCAGCACCAACGGCACAGGCCCTGTGTCTTGGCCCCCGTCTCCTCTCCAGTGTCCTGCAGGCAGATCACACTCAGGATGAGCACAGGGCTTGGCAGGACTTGGGACACAGCACTGTGAGTAGATGCCAGTGAGGCAGCTTCTACCAGGGACAGTGGGTGGGAGCCCAGAATATAACAGGAATTACCACCATGTCACCAGGCCAATCATTATCAAAGCTCACTTATTAATACCGCCAACCAAGAAATTAAATAATAATCTTGTCTGCTGCATGCCTTGCTTCTACCGTGCTCGTGTCCGCCACCTGTGTGTTACAGCCTCTAAGCCTTTGTGTGCGACTCCCCAGAACTGTATGGAATCGAAGTCACCAAGGAGTTTTGGAGCAACTGAATTGTATCCCACTCTGCAGTACCCTGATGTGCATGCTGGTCAGCGTTGAGTATTGAGGGCTGTGGGCAGCTGGAGTCAATACGTACAGTGTGTGAGGCAGCTTCTACCAGGGACAGTGGGTGGGAGCCCAGAATATAACAGGAATTACCACCATGTCACCAGGCCAATCATTATCAAAGCTCACTTATTAATACCGCCAACCAAGAAATTAAATAATAATCTTGTCTGCTGCACGCCTTGCTTCTACCGTGCTCGTGTCCGCCACCTGTGTGTTACAGCCTCTAAGCCTTTGTGTGCGACTCCCCAGAACTGTATGGAATCGAAGTCACCAAGGAGTTTTGGAGCAACTGAATTGTATCCCACTCTGCAGTACCCTGATGTGCATGCTGGTCAGCGTTGAGTATTGAGGGCTGTGGGCAGCTGGAGTCAATACGTACAGTGTGTGGGGGCGGCTGTAGCGGATTTAGAACTAGGAAAGCTGGGAAGCTGAGTATTGGAGATACTGAGAAGTTATAGAGGAACCTCCTTAATAGATTTTACCCACTCATAGGGGAACTAGGGGCCTTAGCATGCACTCAAGCAAAGGGCGGACACGAGGGGATGTGGCTCAAAGAAGAGCAAGAAGTGGGTTGCCAGGACAAAGGGAGCCCCAAAGGACTGCTGGCTTTTGGGAAACACTGTTATTAGTCATGAACGAGGAGGAGATGTGCTCCCATCATTTGCATTGATATCACATCAGGAAGACGCCCCGAACACTAGCAGGGAAGGAACAACCTTAACACCATTGGGTGCATCCACTAAAGAATTTGTAGGGAAATACTTTAGAAAGGCTCCTAATGTACCCCAGGTCACGGAAAAGAAAAATTCATCGAAAATGAATCAGCTTGACACTGAACGGCTCATGACCAGTGACTCTTTTTGTTTATAGGCCAAGGTGCTGTTCTTAGGGGAAGGGAGTGGAGGGTTGCATTTGCTGGGGTCAGAGCCAAGGTTATCCTCCACGCCCTCTCTGTCCCCAGAAGCAAGGCTTAGCCCTAGGCTAGAGGAGAGTCATTTGTGTTATCCTGTGTTGGAGAATGAAGGGCTTGAAAGGGAAGAAAAAGGGGATTTATCCCCCACCATGGACAAACAGTCGGCTTCAGGTTTTGAAACAACTGCAATCCCTGCAGCATCCCTGAAGTTATGTTTTTAATGCAGAAAACATTACAGGCTACCCTAGAAGTGCTGACAGCAAATAACGGCCTAGGCAAATCACATAAAAACCAAATACAAGGGATAATGGGAGAGTTGAGACAAATAAATAGTTATACACCAAATCTGGTGTGGCCAGTGACAGAGAAAAGGGATCAGGAGACAAGTACACCGGTTGAAAGTGGTGAAGGAAGGTTAAGTGATGCAATAATGCCAACGATGATCCCGACAGAATATGTTTCAAAACAACCAATGCTGGTGATGAAAAGAGGCCAATGGTGGAGGAGAAAGGGTTATATGTTATCCCTTGACATACAAAGAAGCAAAGAGAGGAAAATTAAAAGGAAAAGGTCCATGAATAGAAGGGGGAGAAGAGTTCATAATATAAAGTCTATAGAAACCCCACAACAGGAGCAAGAAGTGGTTATCTCTAAAAATTGAACTATGTCTCCAGTGAATTCTAGGTTAGTAGATGATATTCACCTACCTAAAGTGAAGAGGTGCCCAGAAGGATAATAATGAAAGGAAATAAGGAAAATAAGGAAAATAAGGAAGATAGGGTCACAGAAAGGAAAGCAAAAATTGGTAAAGCCAGAGCAGAGGAAAGATTAGAGGATCAGGAAAATCCACCATCGATGGAACTCAGGGAAATGAGAAAGTTAGAGTGTGTTAATGGAAGCGGGAGCAAGTAGGTGTACCTAAAACCGTGGGGAAGGGAGATTCGGAGAAAACGGCAGAGGAAGCTTAAGGCCTTGAGTGAGGTAGATTAGGAATCAGCTCCTTCATACAGCCATTTAGTTTTTTAATGGAATTTAGGAGGCTATAAGAAACATGAAAAACAAGATTCATTTAAAGAAAGGTTCGTAAATATGAGATAGCATGTTTCCAGGAAACCTGGTGAAGAACTGGAGCCAATAGATGGTTTTTTGAGGCTCTTTAAAGAAGCTATTAGGAAAGGCCCGGGCCGTCCTTCAGGTGGTCTAATTACGTTGACCTCAACTAGAATAGCTAATATATTCACAGAAATAGAAATAAAAAGTCGCTAGTTACTAGCAGGCAAGGTAGATCTTTATAATGTCATCGGAGGGACTAGACAGCTTATCATAATAAATGTATACATCCAGCTGAGGATGACAGCAGATTATCATACCCAGCATAGTCTATTTGAGGAGGATTTGGAAGTAATATGCACAGGGAATATAGAGCAGTTAGTCCTGATCTTGGGAGATTTTAATCATAAATTAGTCCCAACAAGTAATAGTCTATGCTATAAAGAGTAGCCCTAGAACTGAGAGTAACGCTCGGGATAGTGCCTTAGTTAGATTCTTAGGCTCCTTAGGTCTGTTCTGTATTAATGGCCACTTGGAAACAGACCTCCCAGCAAAGCAGACTTTCTGAATAGGCACCTAGGGTTGCCCTATTGACTATGCCTTCGTAAACGCCTGGCACTTCAGTGAAGTGACAAGCTTTGAAGTCGTGCACCTAGAGGGTAGTGACCACTGGCCCCTACAGCTAACACTCAGGAAAGGGACAAATGCCACAAAAACTAAAGAGAAAAAGTGGTGGCACTGCGGGTGGAGTACCCACGTTGCTTAACTACCCAAATTACAGAAAGTAGCTTAAAAGTACTTAATGATCTGATTATAAATTATAGAGATCTTAAAGCAGAGGAGGATACTAACGATATATTTAAGGGATATAATAGGGAAATTGAACAAGTAGCAGATTGTTTGAAAGTAGAAATAAAAAGAAAAGATAAAGCTGAGGGCCATATCAGAAGGTACAAGAATACCTGGTATAATCAAGAGTGTAGGATCCAGAAGCTGAAAGTACGGAAATTGGAAAGAGAATTTAGGAAAAAGCGCACCAAGGGAATAGAACAGCTGTTAGGAAACATACATATATAAATTGAGAAGAAATGTTAGATGTGATAGAAACCCGCAATATCAGGAGATTCTGGCAGTTGGATAAGGAGGGGAACCTAAGGGGCATATTAGGTGTTTAGTTGGAGAAGAAGATTGGAATAAGCATCTGTGTAAACTATATGGAGGGAAGGATGGAGCAGAACAAGGAAATAAATTTGCGGTAGGTGGGGCCCTAAGATCATCTTACTCCCTGAAAAAAATAAAAGACGTAATTATGGCTCTTAAGTTAACTAAAGCAGCAGGCCCAGACTACGTGCCAGCAATAATAATGCAAAATATTGGTGATTGGTGGGCAGATCTTTTTTTTGTCACCTTTTATAAAATCCTAGACTCTGGCTGTATCCCAGAGAATTGGAAAGGTGCAATAATAAGGCCAATGCACAAAAAATATGTTCTTTTATGGGCAAAGAGCCAAAATAAAGTTTAAAAAAAAAACAATCACAAGTAGGCATTTTCTTACTTAAACCACTCTGTGACTCTGCCTGTTTGTGGATTCCCTGTCTGGGTCAGTTTGACATTTGGGCTGTTTGCACCTTTCCTCTAGACAGTGACACAAGGGGAGCTGGGGTGTAGCCTGGATATCCTAATGGGCCATCTGGGCTGAAGGGAGGGGAGGGGAGGAGTGGTCACTTAAACCTGAAAGGGCTGTGCCTGCCCTCACACAATGCAGTCTCCAGCCCTCTGGTGTGTGTCTGGGGCCTGGCCTGGGCAAGGCAGGATCTTGAAAACAACAGAGACTTCTCTTTGAAGTAGGCCTACTTCAAAGGCAGAAAGGGGTATAAGAAGAGCCCCCAAGGCCTCTGAAGACTGGATTACTTCTGGAACTAAGAGGAACCTCTGCCAAGGAGAAGAGCTGGCAGCTAGAGGAGGAGAAATGCCCCTTTGCCTGTGACTGTGCATTGCTGGGTTGCCCTGCAGTAGCTGCTTCTACCTGAGAGAGCACAAAGACTGACTTTTGTGTGACTTTCCACTGGTGAAAAATCTCCAAGGGCTTGAACTGAGCTTGCCTCCTGTTGTTGATGTCTCAGGGACAACAAAGACTTCTCTCTGCCAGCACTTTCTGCTGAGAGTTCTGCCTGACAATTGGTGCCCTACCCTGTCTCTGGGCCCCTGAAAGGTGCAGCTAGTGGAAAAGGACAGAAATCCACACAAACACCGGGGGAATCTTTCGACACACCACCCGCCTCGCGGCTGATAAACGACACGCCTCCATCCTCGGGGCTAAATTCAATGTTCCACCTGCATTGTGGCTGGGAGATTGATGCAACACGGCTGGAGAAATTGTGCGCAACACCCAGAGCGACTGCTGTTAACGACGCAAGCTCCCACGCAGCGCGGTTTCTTGACACTGTGCAACCGTATTTCAATTCAACATTGCTGGGCGCGGAAAATGAACGCAAAGACTGCCTGGACCCTAGGTGCCCGTTCGGATCTACGCATCGCTCTCCGGGAGAGGAGAAACGACGCACGCCAACTTGACCAGAGGAGGAACGATGCATGTTCTCGCTTATGGGTGAGAAATCGACGCATCGCTGGCCTTTTTTGACACACACTCACCCTTGCAGCTTTATTTTGACGTTACCCAGGTACTTTTATGAAATAACATTGTTCTCACTGTTTTCTAAGGATTAAGGCCCTCATTACAACCCTGGCGGTCGTTGTTAAAGTGGCGGTAAAACTGGCAACAGGCCAACAGGCCAGTGGAAAAAAAAAGTGAATCACGACCATGGCGGAAACCGCCAACAAAGACAGTCACTTTAACACTCCGACCGCCACGGCGGTACAAACAAACACCGCAGCAGTAACCACCAACAGACAGGTGGAACACAAAGTATTACAACAGGCCAATCCACCACCTTTTCCGGGGTAGATTCACCGCAAACAAAAACACAACGGAAACAGGACTTGGAAGGGAGAACGCTCACCTCTACACACCCCACGAGGAACGAGGACGCCATGGAGCCGGAACTCCACATTTTCCCTGCCTTTGTCTTCCTGCTCCTCTACCAGGAGCACGAACGCCGGTGGCGAAGACCACGGTGAGTACTGCATCTACGACACAGAGGAGGGGGGAGGGAAAAGAGAGTGACACACACACGCAGCACGAAACAACCCCACCCCCACTCTCACCCACTACAACACACACCCTAATACATATTGATACAGTACAGTTACACCCCCCAAACCCCCTGGAAAAATGCAAAGACAAAAGGAAATGATTTGAACGTTTGTAATCTATTAAAATCCAGTACTCAAATATATATATACACTTTAAACAAATATATACACCAAGAATACAAGTCCAGGTATTGCACCATTGAAGTCCGTGGACCACTGGGCCCAAAATGCATGGGTGAGGCCCACACTCAATATCCGATCAAAACGGAGAGAACACTGTAGGGGCATCAGATAGAGATACAACAGGCACCTCAGGGGGAAGGGAAGGGGGGGCACCTCAGCCGGATGAGTGCACGACGCCAGCTCCACGAGGGGGCTCCATGCCCACTGCTGTATCCTGGGGAGTGCAAAGACACAGTCTCACAAGTCTTTTCAGTGGGTAGTTTGCCCACTGCTTTATCCTGGGGAGTGCAAAGCCACAGTCTCACAAGTGCATAACAGTCTCCACTGGTTCTGGAGGGGGCTTTGAGCCCAGAGTGCTTCATCCTGCCAAGGACTGAGGTAGTAGATGCCTTTCTCCACTGCTTCTGGATGGGACTTGGTGCCCAGAGTGCTTCATCCTGCCAAGGACTGAGGTAGTGGATGAGATTCTCCACTGGTTCTGAAGGGGGCTTTGTGCCCAGAGTGCTTCATCCTGCCAAGGACTGAGGTAGCAGATGAGATTCTCCACTGGTTCTGGAGGGGGCTTTGTGCCCAGAGTGCTTCATCCTGCCAAGAACTGAGGTAGTGGATGAGATTCTCTGGGTGGGTGGTTCCCTATTCTACCCACCAAAGAAGGTGTGCCAGATCATCGTGGGCTGCTCTATGCTTCACGACTTGGCCTTGCGACGACAGGTGCCTTTTCTGTATGAGGATGGTCCAGATGGAGGTGTTGTGACAGCTGTGGAGCCTGTGGACAGTGAAGATGAGGAAGCAGAAGAAGAGGATATCGACAACAGAAACACAGTGATTCATCAATACTTCCAGTGAGACACAGGTAAGAAGACATCACTGCCTGCTACATCTGATACCCTTGTTCTACCTGTCATCTGTCTGTCACTTTCACCTAGTGTATGGACCGTGAGTTGTCACTTTCCCTTTCAATTTCACAGATGTGGGTCCCGCGGTGTGACATCTGCTCTGTTTCCTCATGGACTAGAGCTGTGTGACATAGGTATGTTGACAATACAATGGATATGGCATTTTTCCACAGTTATTGCAAATACACATTTTCGAAAGCACAGACTGACTCCAGAAAGTTTTGTGATATACGGGTGTTTATTTAAGTGCTAAATATTGGAGGGGGTTGTAAAATGGTCATGGGTGATGGTGGAGGAATGTCCATGGCAGAGTCCATTTTATTAGTCTCACAGGTGCATTGTCCAAAGGGGCATAGGAAGTGGAGCTGGGGCAGTTGATGGATGGACAGAGTGACAAAGTGGGACAAAAGGATGACAATCAGGGTGGTCTCATTTCTTGGCGGGGGTCTTGGCATTGTTCTCTGTCTTTGTCCTGGATCTCATTGACCGCTTGCGGGGTGGTTCTCCATCTGCAGGGGGTGGGGTGCTGGTGTCGTGGTCCTGTGGCGGTGCCTTCTGTCCACTAGCGCCGGCGGAGGTGGTGGGCAGTTCATCGTCCAGGCCAGTGTCAGGGGCCCCTTGTTGTGCCACAGTGTCCCTCCTGGTGTTGACGAGTTCCTTTAGCACCCCTACAATGGTGGCCAGGGTGGTATTGATGGATTTGAGTTCCTCCCTGAACCCCAAATACTGTTCCTCCTGCATCCGCTGGGTCTCCTGAAACTTGGCCAGTACAGTTGCCATCGTCTCCTGGGAATGGTGGTGGGCTCCCATGATGTTGGAGAGGGCCTCGTGGAGAGTTGGTTCCCTGGGCCTGTCCTCCCCCTGACGCACAGCAGCCCTCCCAGTTCCCCTGTGTTCCTGTGCCTCTGTCCCCTGAACAGTGTGCCCACTGCCTCTGCCCCCAGGTCCCTGGTGTTGTTGGGGTGGTGGGTTAGCCTGGGTTCCGTGTAGTGGTGGACACACTGCTGCTTGACGTGTCCTGGAGACAGAGGTATGGGCCCGCTGGGTGGGTGCCATGCTGGTGTTTCAGGAGGGGGAAGGCTCTGTTGTGGCTTGTGCCAGTGTGAGGGGAACCGACTGTCCCGAGGTCCCTGATGGGCTGGGCTGGTCATCTAGATCCAGTTGAACAGAGCTGCTGTCATTACTGTGGGCCTCTTCTGTGGGTGGAGTGGACATGTCTGGAACCTCCTGTCTGGTGACGTTGGGTGGGGGTCCTGCAGGGGTGTAAAGGCATGATTATTGCATCTGTGTGTGCCATGGTGTGCAATGGGCGGGTGACCCTGTACCCCAGTGCTTACATTCTTGTGTAGGACCTTGTGTGCTAAATCTTTAGGGGTGTGTGTGGGTATATGCAGTGGCCATGTATTGGTGATGGGTGCCCATGCTTTGTTGTTGGATGCAGGGCTTGGTGTTGGGATGTGTGGTTTGTGATAGTGGGACATCTGTGAGGAGTTGGAGTGATGGGGGTGAGGGCGAGGTGGGGGTATGTTATAGCATGCAGGTAGGGTGGGGGATGAAGTAGTTAAAGATTTGCCTTACCAGAGTCCATTCCTCCAGCTACTCCTGCGAGGCCCTCAGGATGCAGTATAGCCAAGACCTGCTCCTCCCATATTGATAGTTCTGGGGGAGGAGGTGGGGGTCTGCCGCCAGTCCTCTGAACTGCAATCTGGTGTCTTGAGACCACGGAACGTACCTACCCCCGTAGGTCGTTCCACCTCTTCCTGATGTCATCCCGTGTTCTTGGGTGCTGTCCCACTGCGTTGACCCTGTCCATGATTCTGTGCCATAGCTCCATCTTCCTTGCAATGGTGGTGTGCTGCACCTGTGATCCAAATAGCTGTGGCTCTACCCGGATGATTTCCTCCACCATGACCCTGAGCTCCTCCTCAGAAAACCTGGGGTGTCTTTGCGGTGCCATGGGGTGGTGTGGGTGATGTGTGGGGTGGTGTGTGTTGTGATGTGTGGGGTGATGTTTAGGGGTGTGTGGTGTTTTATGTGTGGATGTTGTGTGGGTGATGGTGTTGTGTGCCTGTGGATGCTAGTTTGTAGATGGTGGTGTCTCTCTCTGGCCTTATGTCGCAATTTTGGTCGTAAGGGTTTGTGGGCGATGTGGGTGTATGTGTTATATTGTATTGGGTGTGTGGGAGTGGTGTGTGTATATGTGTCAGGTGTGTGTATTTGGAATTGTCCAATGTGGTAGTGTTTTGTAAATTTATGTGTATTTTGAGCGATGCAGTGTGTACCGCCAATAGAATACCATGGTTGAAGGCCGTCGCGTGGATTCGTGGGTCGTGATACTGTGGGCATATTCCTGTTGGTGTGACGGTGTCAGTTTTGTTATCACCAGTTTATCACTGACCTTTGGTGTGGCGGACTTGTGTGGGTGTTTGGATTTTGGCGGATTCCGGGCTGTGGGTCGTAATAGCTGTGGCGGAATTCTGCGGCCGCGGCGGTGTGTTGGAGGTCTTCTGCACGGCGGTAAGTGGCATTTACCGCCAATGTTGTAATGACCCCCTAAGACTCTTAGGGGGTCATTCCGACCAGGGCCGCGGGCAACAGAAGCACCGCCAACAGGCTGGCGGTGCTTCAGTGCCCATTCTGACCGCGGCGATAAAGCCGCGGTCAGAAAAGGGGATCCCGCGGTTTCCCGCCGGATTTCCCCTGGCTGGGCTGAACCTCCATGGCGGCGCTGCAAGCAGCGCCGCCATGGGGATTCCGACCCCCTTCCTGCCAGCCTGTTTCTGGCGGTTTCGACCGCCAGGAACAGGATGGCGGGAACGGGTGTCGTGGGGCCACTGGGGGCCCCTGCACTGCCCATGCCACTGGCATGGGCAGTGCAGGGGCCCCCTAACAGGGCCCCAGCATGATTTTCACTGTCTGCATAGCAGACAGTGAAAATCGCGACGGGTGCAACTGCACCCGTCGCACCCATGCAACACCGCCGGCTCCATTCGGAGCCGGCCTCTGTGTTGCAGGGCCTTTCCCGCTGGGCCGGCGGGCGCTCCATTGGCGGGCGCCCGCCGGCCCAGCGGGAAAGTCAGAATGGCCTCTGCGGTCTTCTGACCGCGGAGAGGCCATTTGGCGGTTCCTGCCAGACGGGCGGCATCCGCCGCCCGCCTGGGTCAGAATGACCCCCTTATTCTTTTTAAAATTCAGAACTTGACTTGTGTATGTTGGGTTTTTGTCGTTTTGGTCTGGTTTTGTTTAGGTAAATATTATCTATTTTTCTAAACCTGTGTTGTGTCATTTTGTAGTGTTTTCACTGAGTTACTCTGTGCGTTGGTACAAATACTTTACACATTGCTTCAGAGTTTAAGCCTGCCTGCTCGTGCCAAGGTACCAAGGGGGTGAGCGGGGGTTTACTGAGGGTGATTCTCCTTTACTGTGACTAGAGTGAGGGTCCTTGCTTGGACAGGGGGTAATCTGAATGCCAACCAAAGACCCCATTTGTAATAGGTAGGTTGACATAGCCAATTATAATTAGTGTAATTTGCATTCTCATTTTATGTAGAGCACAGGCCCTGGGACTGGTTAGCAGTACATAGGCACCATCAGAGTCAGGAAAGCACCTGCAAAATGTGAAAAATGGGGGCAAAAAGTTAGGGGGCCTCTACAATCAGCCCTGTTTTCTCACACTGGATTATTTCAGATATCTGTGTCTAGGCTGAGCCAGAACGGCGTTTTATTAAGAGCCCTAGAAAAGTCAGAAGGGTGTGCTCTTAATAGCCCTAGAACTGACTTGCCATGTAGATCAGTAGCGCGGCTCAGCAAGCGGTGGTCTCTGCCATTTGTTGCCAAGTAGGGGGAGTGTATGCAAATAAATATAGCATGCACTTTGTCAGCTCACTTGCTGTGCCTGAAAGATGTGGCTAACCTGTTAACCCATAATAGGTGTACATTAGGGATCGTGTTATGGAAAGGGTGCACTATCAACATTTGCTCTATGGTGGACATATAAACAGGTGCGCCGAGTGCAGAAAGGGACAGTGCACCCTATTACCAAAAACGCCCTGACCTCAGGGCAGCTGTGAACTTGTGCTGCCCTGGGAGCAGTACAATCAGAGCTGCTGCTTCAAAGCTGCTTAGTTTTTCAAAGTCAGTGAGTGTACCTGCCTGCAGGGGGATGTTGGGCCCGCAACTATAATATGCTATAGGTGCAGAGGTAAGGAGATTGCCTCATTGTATGGGACAACACCCACAAACAAAATATAACAAAAGGAGATGCAAAAGTGGCTGCATCATCTTACGTTCCCAATATTTTTGCAATTTTTGTGTATTGCAATATTTTTGTTTCCATTATTTTGTCATGCAACTCTCATGAAAACTATCATCCTATTCTTGGATTTCTTTCTCTTCAATTACTCCAAGATAGTGATGGTTTACAGTGAACAGCTCCAACCTCCATGAAGAAGGTAAAGTCTTTTATTGAATTTGTCAACTTCTATAAGCAGGCTCTTTTCCAGTTTCCTAAGTGTCGGTCCCCATAACTCCTTTTTAAGGAAGTGTAGGTCCTTCCAGTGTACACTAGAAGCAGAGTATTTCAGCTTTTCAAGGAATACTGCTCCCATCTTGCTACACCATAATAAGCTGAACAATCAAAGAAAAATCATGAAGTTTTCAAGATGAAATAACTTACAGTCAAGGTGGCCTTTCAAAATGGCACCTTACCTTAGGGGTGTGCACATCAGAAAACTATGTTCTCGACTGTAGCAACCTGTAATTACTCAGTCAGCCAAGATCCTGGCATCCAGGCAGATACATTGATCACTTTTTGTGGACCCCACCTTTGACCCATGTGAAAGAATTGTAAAGCAGATGCTTTGTCTTGATCTACTATAAGTAAACTAACATGTCTCACAGCATCTAGGGGGTCATTCTGACCCTGGCGGTAATTACCGCCAGGGCGGAGGTCGGCGGTAGCACCGCCAACAGGCTGGCGGTGCTCCGCCGGGCATTCTGACCGCGGCGGTACAGCCGCGGCCAGAAGCGGAAAGCCGGCGGGCTACCGCCGACTTTCCGCTGCCCGTCTGAATCCTACCGCCATCCTGTTCATGGCGGCTCTCCCGCCATGAACAGGATGGCGGTAGGGGGTGCCGCGGGGCCCCTGGGGGCCCCTGCCGTGCCCATGCCAATGGCATGGGCACGGCAGGGCCCCCATAAGAGGGCCCCAAAAAGTATTTCAGTGTCTGCCCAGCAGACACTGAAATACGCGACGGGTGCAACTGCACCCGTCGCACCTTCCCACTCCGCCGGCTCAATTCTGAGCCGGCATCCTAGTGGGAAGGTTGATTTGACCTGGGCTGGCGGGCGGCCTTTTGGCGGCCGCCCGCCAGCCCAGGGCAAATGTCAGAATCACCGCCGCGGTCTTTCGACCGCGGTGAGGTGTTCTGACGGCGGTACCTTGGCGGACGGCCTCCGCCGTCCGCCAAGGTCAGAATGACCGCCCTAATCTCTTCTACCACCTCTTTTAAAAGTATCACGGAGCTGGAACAAGACTGGGCTTCTGTGATTCAGCAAGCATAGCAGCATTAGATGTTTTCATTTGGTTTGCAGGTCCTACGGCATATCAATAATTGGACAGTTTATCACTGCACAGTGATAATCTGTACTTAGCTAGTAAAGCCCTGTGATAATAAAAACTGTCATAAAGCAGCATTAATTAACTGTATGCTATGCACATTCCAAGAGTGCTGCTGTGCAACAGCATTGACCTTGGCACACTTAAGGGAGCCTAGGCCAATGGTGCTGCACTGTTTCTGTCGGCCTGACTGGAGAAATGGTTGTGATATGATGTATCTGCTAGTCAGCTCAGTTGAACCATTATAATATGACTGGGGTGAGGCTGCTGGCTTGACCATCCTACCTCTACCAGAAATGAGTCATCTCAAGCACATAAAGACAACTTTAAAGCTAGTAAACCCTACTTCTGGAAATCCTTTATGTAAACATGGCAAAGAGAGTAAACTAATCATTCTTTGAAGGTGTTCTCAGGGCATGGAAGTGCCTCCCACAGGATTTAAAAGCATTATCTTTGTATATAACAAATAAAACAAACTATTTAAAACATCAGCTCACATACTGGTGTTGCCAAATTATCTTGATTCTGAAAATATTGCAATATGGAATTATGACTGTCATGCAACTATGTTATTCAACACGGTCTCCAAACTGCTTATCCCTTTAATTATCAGGGTATTTGTGCATCTATGTGCTACAGGTTTAAAAAATAGGCATTAGATTGCACAAAAACATATACCTGTTTGGTCTCTTTGTGCCCTCCTAAAAACTATGGCCCAGATTTATTGCACCTCCCCCCAACGCCACCTAACAACACCATGGGTGCTCCATATTTACAATATGTTGCACCATGGCGCACGTTAGGCCAATAGCATCAGAATTTTTTACGCTATGGTGGCGCTTTGGTCCACTAGCATAAAAATGTTGACGCTAGTGGAGCAAAGTGCAAGGAGGCCCATTGATTTCAATAGGTACATCCTTTTAACAACTGCTTTGAGCAGGTGTTGAAAATGATGCCAAAAATGGTGCAATGAAATCTTGTAGATTTTTGTGGGCCTCCTAAAGCCTCAACGCCTCTCTTGCATACATTATGCCTGGCGCAGGCATAATGTGGTGCAAGGGGTCGCAAAGTGGTGCAATGCAAGCATTGCACCACTTTGTAAATATGGCAAGGTGATTTTTGCTAGGCTGAGCCACATTAGCATAAAAATTACACTAATGTGGCTCCAGGAGGCACTACAGACTTGTAAATCTGGCCCTATATGCTTTATTGGCACATTCAGAGATATGTAGTAATTCAAACTCTGCATCAATAGCTTAGTGTTGCTTCAAGATAAGATGAAAATCATGTAGATGGGGTATTGTAATTTTTAGTATTATTATGTTGCCTTTTTCATATTGACAAATATAAATCCCATAACAGTAACAAAGGTAGTGTTGCCTTGAATGCCTGGAATGTCAGAATATCAAATATGTTTGAGCTTTCCAAGGTAATGTATTCTGCACAATGTTAGTGCAGATAACTACATTTAACCAGAAGCACTGTTTATGGTGCACTGGTAATTTGATGAAAGATGTCAAACCATGACTATGTGGAATGTATTAAAGATCTATATTTTATATTTCTCTGTGACCTAGCGCAAGCCACACCTCCCCATTAGAATATGCTGAACACAACATTTGTCTGATTGTTAGCAATTTCTTGCCAAAACATTGTAATTTATTTCAATGCCCCTCCCACATCAACCTATCCTTGCCAATGTTTGAACCCCAAATGTTTTCTTCTGGATCTATTGAGTATGTGTTTACCAGATATATGTGTTCTCCATGGGTCTGTGGTGTCCACAACACAATACAGAGAGTGCAGTGTATTTAGGAAAGTTGGAAAGCAACTGAAAGCAAAATATTGGCTTAGGACACCTGTCACTGGGTGACAGGTATCACCACTGAGCTGTAGTGAAGCATACCATAAGCATAATTTTGTAAGATCTCCAAATATAAAGGTTTTGATTGCTGCATGCCTGATCTCCATCACCCTAAATTGCTGACTTGGAGAATACACTGAGCATGGCATTTGTCAGAAAGCTAGCCATTTTTTCAAAGCATCATATTTTCATCAAGGTTCCATGTACAGGAATGTATCTCTACAAAAGCTTGGCCTCACTTTTGTTCTTCTGTGTCTCCTATATTTGGGGACACTACGTATGTTTCAATTTTCAGTGGGTTCGCATGGACCACAATAGATAAACTGGGAACAGTGCATTTGAGAAATTTGGAAAGCAACTCAAAATGAAATACTACTTTACAGTCCCTTTTCGGTTAAGGAATCATCCCTATACTATATGAAAACGTAATCCAATCATATATTTTTAACAACTGCACATTCTGAAATTTCTATCCCTAGATTCCAGATCTCCCTCTTCCTGATTGGTTAATTTCTATATCATGCCTAACAAGATGTTTGTAAGATTTTTAACATTTTGTTTTATTAAATGTGGCAAATCCCTCAAAACTCCGTTGCATAGTATCAACTCAGTACCAAGCCTTTAGCTCATTGGTGTCTCTTTAGAATGCATTGAATGTATGGTGTTTCTATAGGTTGGGGTTGTGCATAGCTCATAAAGAGAGTGCAGTCCATTTGATAAAATTGGAAAGCAACTTAAAACCAAATGGGGCATATCGGCCTCGACCTGATGTCCCCATCAAGGCCTTTTATACACCTTTTTCCCCCTTGGGCTCTTGACTGTATGGATACCAGATATGATCTGATTTTCAATGGGTTAGAAGAGAGTGCCACACACTACATACCATTGAATAATTATGATTTTTAATCTTTTATAAGGAATGTATGCTTAACTTGGGCCTGTGTTTACCTGTCACCCAGAGAATCCAAAAAACCTCGGACACTTCTCAAAAATAGAGAACCAGTGAAATCCAGGGTGATGTTACTGGTATGAATTCCAGCATATTTGATCTACTTGAATGCCCTGCACATGTCAAAGTATGGACAAAACTTCACATTTTCTTAATTTCTGTACAATACTTTAAAACTTCAGGAACAGGGACAAAGTACCACCCCCACATTTCCACGTTTCTCCTGATAAAAAGATAACACTGTAAGTAGCTCTATTGAGCAGGTCATAAAAAACTCTGAACTGACTGTATAAAGACCACATAGGCAATACACAGAATCACAATGCCAAAGTTTTGGACTATTCCTGTCTGCTGGTATAGTCACTCAGACATGAGTTACTGTTTAAATCGGTAGGAGAGTAGGCACCAAAAATGATGGGATTTTTTGCTATTATCCACTCATTCAAGAACTTTCTCGGAAAGAAATGTGAGAGAATTAATTTACTCGCCAACGTTTCATGTTAGCAAAGCATTCTGGGTAAGACAAGGTGGTGCATCTATGCACGCTACACTGCCAAGGCCTCCCTAGGTGCATAGTTTTCTAAAATGCCTGGGGTTGGTAAGCCCAGACAACACAGCTATGCACATTCCAAAATCAACCTAATTTCTAGCTTCATTCTTGTGCTTTCCATAGTTGTTTTGTTCAGTGTTCCCTGCCTTGATGATAGACCAACTGACACTGGTGGTGGGGTATTTTATTAGCAAGAAGTGCAGGAAAGCAGAAATTAGGAATTTGTTATTTGAAATCAATTTTTAAATGTACTTAGTGTTTAGTTCCCTGTTATTAGTCAGTGTCCACATGAACATATTTTTATAAAAACTTTCTCAGATTTATCGGCAATGTATAATCAATTTGGACCTCTGTGTTTCATAAGGCATTAGCCTGATGCTCAGTCCACTCCTTTTCATAGTGTCACAAGCTGGCTAGATTGGGAAGAAGGTGCCTTTAAATATTATCATTTTCCCAGACTTACACTTGTGGACGGATGTTAGACCTGACAGCCTTAGGGCGGTCAACCCCTAACTTTTTGCCTGCCTTCCCCTGTTTTTGCTGGTTTTAGGACTCTGCACTCTTTACCACTGCCATTCTGTGCTGAAGTGCATATGCTCTCTCACTTGAACATGGTAACATTGGTTCACTCCTGGTTGGCATATTTGATTTACTTATACGTCCCTAGTAAAGTGCACTACATGTGCCCAGGGCCTGTAAATTAATTGCTACTAGTGGGCCTGCAGAACTGATTGTGCCAACCACATGGGTAGCCCTTTAACCATATCTCAGGCCTGCTACTGTAAGGCCTGTGTGTGCAGTTTCACTGCCACTTCAACTTGCCATTTTAAAGTACTTGCCAAGCCTTAAGCGCCCCTTTTTCTACATATAAGTCACCCCTAAGGTAGGCCCTAAGTAACCCCTAGGACAGGGTGATATGTAGGTAAAAGGCAGAACATGACCATGTGTGTTTTATATGTCGTAGTAGTGTAAAACTCCCAAATTCATTTTTCACTACTACAAGGCCTGCTCCTTTCACAGACTAGCATTAGGGCTGCCCTCATTTAGATTTTGGGTGGTAGATTGTTATTTGTAAGGGATAACCAGGTCACATTTAGTTTGGCCGGAATGGTAATAGAAAATCTTGCTTGTTGGTAAGGTTGGATTTTATATTACTATTTTAGAAATGACACTTTTAGAAAGTCAGCATTTCTCTGCACATGAAACCATCTGTACCTTACAGCCTGTCTCCAATCAATGTCTGGTATGTGATTATTGACAGCTCCCTTGTGAATTTCACCCAGACAACCACAAACACAGGAGACTCAGTCACATCTGCATTCATCTGCATACTGAATGGGACTTCCTGGGCTGGAAGGGTGGAGGGCCTGACACTTACTTTTCAAAGGCCAGTGGCCTGCCCTCACACAAAGGGTCTGATAACCCTGCACTGGGACGCTGGCATACAGGACTGGGCTTGAACGGGGAACTTGTGCACTTCAAAAACACTATTTGAAGTCTTCCACACTTCAAAGGCATTTTGGGTATATGAACTCATCCACTTCTGGACTTACACCTGCACCCTGTCAGAGGAGCTGCCTGGCTGCCAAAGGACTCATCTGGACTGCTTTGCTGAGAAGGACTGCTGTCTTGTTGTTGCCCTGCTGCCCTGCTGGCCTCTGACTTTGCTGGAAGGACTCTGCCTCCAGGGGCTTGGATTGAGCTTGCCTCCTGTTTTTGAAGTCTCAGAGCTAACAAAGACTTCACCTCTGCAAGAAATTCCTTGTGCATCGAAAAATCGATGCAATTCCTGCAGAAATCGATGCAAAGCCTGCTTTGCGGCTGAGAAATCGGCACACAGCCGACCGAAACGACACAGCCCGACCTACCATGAGATGTAAAATTGGACGCATTTCCTACCGGATCGACGCAGCGCCTGTTCCTTCTTCCAGCGTGGTAAGGATTTTCAACACATCATCACTGGGTGTCAAAATATTCCCGCATCGCAGTGAGGAACCACGACCTGCTGAAAAATGACACAAATCCCTTGCAGTGTGGAAAGAAATGATGCATCGTCTGTGCTGCATCGGAGAATCCGAATCAACACCTTATTTTTCCACACATCTCCTACTTTGCGGTCTCTGTGCGTCGTTATTTTTGATGCATACCAGGAAGTGATATTTCAACTTGTGCTTTTTGGATCTTTGTTGTTTTGAGCTTATTCTGTTCAGGTACATATTATCTATTTTTCTAAAACTGTGTGGTGTATTTTTGCGGTGTTTTTGACTATGTTACTGTATGATTTATTGCACAAATACTTTACACCTTATCTTCTAATTTAAGGCTGACTGCTCAGTGCCAAGCTACCAGAGGGTGGGTACAGGATAATTTGGATTGTGTTGTGACTTACCCTGACTAGGATTGAGTTCCTAGTTGGACAAGGGCGTATACCTCTGCCAACTGGAGACCCCATTTTTAACAGTGGAGAAAACGCTTTCCTAGCAAGACCCCATAGCTCTCATTCAGGCACACATGACTGATTTAAATTCTGTCACTGACAAAAGGATAGAAATGAAATTATGTCTATTCATACCCTGTATGAGCATTAGTGTAGGGGCACACCATGGAACTTCAATGTTAACTGTGGTTTACCTGTGAAAACTAAAAGCCAGGAACAGAGTGGCAGGGTGGAAGGAAGACTCTTGTTTTCTGTGGAAGCCTTGCAGCTCACTGCTGCTAAGAGGTGGCACATCTGCCATATGTTTGATGAAACATACACACCAAAGTATCTCATTATGGGACACTGCCAGTGTGTGGCAGTCCAGATCAATAATTTATTGTCCTGGCAGGGTGATCTAGGTTGCAGGATTATGATTGTAAGTGTGCCTCTATGCCCCAACATATTAAGGGGGTCATTCTGACCCTGGCGGTCAGTGTTAAAGCGGCGGCCAACCCGCCAACAGGCTGGCGGTCCAAAAAATGGAATTCTGACCCTGGCGGGAACCGCCAACACAGGCCGCCGCTTTAACACTCCGACCGCCACGGCGGCACAAACAAACAGCGCAGCGGTCACCGCCAACAGCTAGGCGGCAGACAATGTACCGCCCACCCTATCACGACTCACCAATCCGCCACCTTTTCCGGGGCGGGAGCCCCGCCGATAAAAACACGGCGGAAACAGACATTTCCAATGGAAAACGCTCACCTCGACACACTCCACGCGGAATCGGGACAGCATGGAACCGGAACTCCACATCCTCCCAGCCATTGCCTTCCTGGGGCTTCTCACGGCGGGGCGGGCCCTGTTCAGCGGTGCCTGTCTTGTGTTTGGAGTGAACCACACCTGGCCAATACTTCCTGCTCAGTCAGCATCAGACCTTTCCGTTGCGGGGCCCTCCTGTGATGGAGTCCTGGGGCCCTGGGTCTCCTCCGATACCCCCGGAATGGGGCTGGTGGGGCCCTCATGGCCAGGTCGGCTGCTCCCTGCCTTTTGCGCTTTGCTGCCCTTGCCCTCCTTGGCAGACTCTCCGTGGCCCTTGGCTCCCTTACCCGATGTGGCAGGTGACGGTGCAAGGCTACCCTCCTTGGGGGCAGGCATATCAGGCCTGTCGCGCCTGCCCTTCAGTTTTTTGCTCCTCTCCCCAGGGGGCGGGGCTGGCTGTGCCTTTGCTGCTGGCTGATGTCCCTGCACAAGGAAAGGGCGGAATCCAAAAACCAGCCAGGACGTTCTTGGGAGTTGCTGGGCTGGTGGTGGCTGAGGTGTTTTTGGAACTCTTACAAGATGGAGGGGGTGGGTCAGGTGAGGAAAAGAGGTCCAGTTTATAGAGGATTAGTGTTTTAGGAGCCATGGGAAGGGTAGCTGGAGTGGGTATGGGAGTGGAGGAAGAGGATGTGGTTGTAGGAGAGTCAAGTCTGGTGTCTTTGGGTGCAGGTGCTTGGGCTGGAGGCTGACGTGAGGTGGATGGCTGTTGGTTGGGTGCCTGCCTGTGTTTGTGTGGTTTGGAAGCGGGGGTGACAGACACACTGGGAGAGGACACAGGGGACGTGTACATGGCAGTGGGGGTGGTGACTACACGTGTGCGGACTGGTGTAGAGGGTGTGCTGGTGATGGGTGTACTGGCTGATGGTGGTGTGCATGCAGGTGTGAGTGTAGACGTCACAGGGAGGGAGGAGGGAGACGAGGAGGTGGGGGACACAGAGGAGGTAGTGGCTGTTGGCATGTCTGCATCTGTATGTTGCTTGTGTGAATGCTTGTGTGTTCTGTGGTGCTTATGTCTGGATGAGCTTCCCTTGGGTGTTGAGGTGTGTGCAGGCTGGTCTGTAGGTGTGGATGGGATAGGCAGAGGAACAGGGGAGTGGGACTGGGTGGAGGGAGTTAGAAGAGGGAGGCTGGAGACAGGGACAATCGCTGCATCAGTGCTGAGGCCAGAGCGTTGAACAATCGCTGCTGGGCAGCCTGACCCGAATGAAGGCCCTCCAGGTATGCATTGCTTTGATGCACCTCCCTCTCCACACCCTGGATGGCATTCAAAAGGGTAGACTGCCCAACAATGATGGTCCTCAGGAGGTCAATGACCTCCTCACTGAGGGCAGCAGGGGTGACTGGGGCAGGGCCTGAGGTGCCTGGGGTGAAGGAGATGCGGGTGCGGGCACGGGCCGAAGGCCGAGGGGCTGCTGGGAGGGCGGAGCTGGTGCGCTGGGTGACGGCTGTACCTGTAGTATCGGTGGGCACGGATGTTGCCGCCACCGCAAGGGAGCTCCCATCCGAGGACGTGTCGGTGTCACTGACGTCTGCACGGGTCCCCGTGGTGGAACCCCCCTCGCCCTCCGTCTCACTGGTCATGTCGGAGTCCGTTGCATGGCCCTCCGGGGCCATGTGAGATGCAGCTCCCTCTTGCGCCGATGCCACTTCTCCTCCGCCTGATGATGCTAATGCACACATTCACAGAAAGACAAAGAAAATGGGGGGGTTGAGAAATAAAGACAAGTTGAGTGCATGCATTGGGGACACCGTTGGCGGAGAGGACAGACACAGAAGCCCCCTGCACTACGCTGCGCACTTGGGGTACACTACTCATTCCCTGGGACATGCCCTACAAGCATATGGGCGACAACTGCCCACACAGAATACACAGGTCCATGAATAGCGTTACGAGGCACCCTACAGAGGTGGGGGGCGGGGG
The DNA here is from genome assembly GCF_031143425.1 of Pleurodeles waltl. NCBI lineage: Eukaryota > Metazoa > Chordata > Amphibia > Caudata > Salamandridae > Pleurodeles > Pleurodeles waltl. Next base: position 915,359,868 of record NC_090449.1, read on the forward strand.
CACAGGACCATACCTCACGGAGGGGCCTAGCCTACAGAAATCGCCCTGGCCTAGGGATACCCACAGCCCTCCTCCCCCACCCAGGCACCTCCACTGCGCGCAAATATAGGTGAATGTGCTGGTACTCACCCCCTTGTGTCTGCTGTGATGTCCTCAAGCGCCCATCTAAATCGGGGTAGGCCACCGCCAGGATCCGGGACATCAGGGGGGTCAAGGTACGACTGGCACCCCTCCTAGGTTGGGAGGCCATCCCCAGCAGAGCCTCGGCGGTCTTCCTGCTCCCGCAGCGGATGTCCTCCCACCTCTTGCGGCAGTGGGTGCCTCGTCTGTTGTGGACCCCCAGGGCCCGGACGTCCTTGGCGATGGCACGCCAAATATCGATCTTCTGATGGTCGCTGACCTATGTGACATGTACAGGGGGGGAAAGAAACATCATCACTTTTCTGCATGCTCGATGTGAGTCCTCCCCAAACTTGCCAGGTGGCACATGCTCTCATCTGTCGTGCCACGCATTCGTAATTCGCTCCCCTCCCCTCCATCGTACATCCACCCCACTCATCACAGGCATTGCCCACTATGCATTGGCCCCCGTGTACTCACCTGTTGGTCTGGAGGACCGTAGAGTAGCGCATACTGGGGGAGGACCCCGTCCACGAGCTTCTCCAACTCTTCGGAACTGAAGGCGGGGGCCCTTTCCCCAGTCGCAGCAGCCATTGTCACTTCCAGACCGAGGTCACAGCAGCACTTGCAGTATAGGTCCTCTCCTGTGGATGCTCAGGTCTCGTGTGATTAAGCAGAGAGAAAATGGCGGTCACGATAGTGGCGGTGCGTACCGCGGCGGTGCGTACCGCGACCGCCGGCGCACATCGTCATTGGCTCCTGAAACCCATAGGGTTCAATGTTAACCAATGCTGCTTTGCGCCGCGGTCTTCGACTGCCTACCGCTACGGCGTGCCACGCTAGCGCAATGACCTCACTTCACATTGTCACACTTCACAGGTCAGGCAGCCGCCATTTCAAGGGCCCACATGGCTTAATTCCTACTACGTCACACATGGCTAGGCCTTGCATCGACACTCATACAAGCTATTCAATCCAGAGAGATTCGTGTACTGTGCAGGCTGTGGAAACTTACCTGTGGGTTGATTGACTCTGTGCTCCATGTTGTCCTTCCTAGGCACCGTCCGCTGGGACTTGCGGGGAGACGGAGGAATGTTCCCGTGTACAGACCGCTGGTGGACCTGTCGACAATGGAAGAACAACATGTCATACTCACCTACAGACTCAACAGTGCCACTATACAGGAACTGTGTGCCCAGCTGGAGCCAGACCTGATGTCACCCATCCGCCAACCCACAGGCATTCCGCCTCTAGTGCAGGTGCTGTCAGTACTCCATTTTTTGGCTAGTGGATCATTTCAAACTACAGTGGCCATTTCATCTGGGATGTCTCAGCCTATGTTTTCAAGGGTATTGTCCAGAGTGTTGTCTGCCCTGATGAAATACATGCAGAGCTACATTACTTTCCCTGAGGTGGGTGACTTGCCTACATTGAAGGGTGATTTCTATGCCCTTGGACACATTCCCAATATCATTGGTGCCATTGATGGTACCCATGTGGCTTTGGTCCCCCCAAAAGACAATGAACAGGTGTACAGGAACCGAAAAAGTTATCAGTCGATGAATGTCCATGTAAATGCCAAGTTCCCAGGGTCAGTGCATGACGCGTACGTCATGCGAAATAGCAGCATCCCTTATGTGATGGAACAGCTACAGAGACAGCGTGTGTGGCTAATTGGTGACTCTGGTTACCCCAACCTGCCTTGGCTATTGACCCCAGTGAGGAATCCCAGGACAAGGGCAGAGGAACGGTACAATGAGGCCCATGGGCGTACTAGGAGGGTGATCGAGCGGACCTTCGGCCTCCTGAAGGCCAGGTTTAGGTGCCTGAATATGACAGGTGGATCCCTAATGTACTCACCAAAGAAGGTGTGTCATATCATCGTGGCCTGCTGCATGCTTCACAACCTGGCTTTGCGACGCCAGGTGCCTTTCCTGCAGGAGGATGGTCCAGATGGTGGTGTTGTGGCCGCTGTGGAGCCTGCGGAGAGTGAAGAGGAGGAAGACGAAGAGGACGACACAGACAACAGGGACAGAGTGATACTGCAGTATTTCCAGTAACACACAGGTAAGAATCTACTCCTGCATTGTATTATATCTGTAACAGTACTGGCTCTCTACTGTCTGACCTTTCACCCCAATGTATGGTAACTTAGTTGTGAATTTGCCTTCCTATTTCAGTGATCTGGTCCCCACGGAGTGCCCTCTGGTTTATTTCCCCATGGACTACCGCTGTGTGACACTGGTATGTTGTCATCATAATGTATTTGGACATTTTTGGTTGGTTATATCGAATACATTTGGTTTAAAAAAATAAATAGCAGACTCCAGATGTTTTTTGTGCAATAATTGTGTTTATTGAAGTGCAAAAATTGGTGTATAGTTCAAAAAGGGTGATGGGTGATGGTGGAGGCATGTCCATGGCAGAGTCCAGACTCACGTTCGCAGAGGTGCATTGTCCATATGCCTGTGGAAGGTGGAGCAGGGGCAGTTCAAGGTTGGACAGGGTGAACAAGTGGGACAGTGGGATGACATCCGGGGGGATCCGTGCATGGCGGGGTCTTGACATCCTACTCTGTCTTCTTCCTCGATCTCAAGCCTTTCTTGCGGGGTGGTTCATGTTCTGCAGGGGGTGGGGTCCGGGTGGCCCGTTGCTGTTGTGTCGGGGCCTCCTGACCACTAGCGCCGGCGGAGGTGGTGGGCTGTTCTTCCTCCATGCTAGTGGCAGGGGCCCTTTGGGGGGCCACATGGTCCCGCAATGTGGTGACAATCTGGTTGAGTGCCACCACGATTGTACCCATTGCGGAACTGATGCTGCGCAGTTCTTCCCGGAACCCCATGTACTGGCCCTCCTGCATGGCCTGGATCTCCTGGAACCTGGCCAGGACCGTCGCCATCGTCTCTTGGGAGTGGTGGTACGCTCCCATGATGGTGGTGAGGGCCTCTTGGACAGTGGGTTCCCTAGGCCTGTCCTCCCTCTGTCGCACAGCAGCCCTCCCAGTTCCCCTTTGTTCCTGGGCCTCTGTCCCCTGGACGGTGTGCCCACTACCACTGCCCACAGGTCCCTGTTGTTGTTGGGGTGGTGGGTTGCCCTGGGTGCCCTGTAGTGGTAGACACACCGCTGCTTGACCTGCCCTGGAGACATAGGCATGGGCCCGCTGGGTGGGTGCTGTGCTGGGGTTTCCAGAGGGGGGTAGGTCTGCTGTGGCCTGTGGCTGCCTGAGGGGAACCGACTGTCTAGAGGTCCCCGATGGTCCGGGCTGGTCATCAGGTTCTAGGTCGACAGAGCTGCTGTCATCACTGGGGGCCTGTTCTGGGGGTGGGATGGACATTTCTGGACCCTCCGGGCCGGTGTGTTGGCGTTCGGGCCCTGCAGGGGTAAAAGAGTATGGTTATTGCTTCTGTGTGTGCCATGGCGTGCGATTTGTGGGTGCCCTTGTCCCCCAGTGCTGGCATTCCCTTGTGGGAGGAGTTGTGAGGGTGGTTTGGGGGGGATGGGTATGTGCAGTGGTCATGCTTAGGTGATGGGTGTCCATGGTTTGTGTTGGCATTCACGGGTTGGTGTTGGTTTGGGTGGGTTGTGCTGGTGAGACATTAGCAGGGAGGATATGTGCTGGGGGGTTGGGGGTGAGGGTAGGGGTGTGGGTTGGCATGCTGGTGGTTGGGGGGGTGAAGTAGTTGAGATTAGACTTACCAGAGTCCATTCCTCCGCCTACTCCAGCGAGGCCCTCAGGATGCAGGATGTTCAAGACCTCTTGCTCCCATGCTGTGAATTCGGGTGGAGTGGGTGGGGGTCCGCCGCCAGTCTTCTGCACAGCGATGTTGTGTCTTGACACCATCATCCGCACCTTCCCCCGTAGGTCGTTCCAGCGCTTTCGGATGTCTTCCCGATTTCTGGGATGCTGACCCACAGCGTTGACCCTGTCGACGATCCTTTGCCATAGCTCCGCCTTCCTGGCTATTGTGGTGTGCTGCACCTGTGTGCCGAAGAGCTGGGGCTCCACCCTAATTATTTCCTCCACCATGACCCTGAGTTCTTGGTCCGAGAACCTGGGGTGTCTTTGGGGTGCCATGGGGTGGTGTGGATGAGGTGTGGGGTGGTGTTTGTGGTGATGAGTGTAGTGGTGTGTGGTGTTTTGTGCGTAGATGTAGTGTGGGGGATGATGTTGGGTTCCTGTGTGTGTTGTGGTTTGCGTTCCCTGTGCTCTCTCTCTGTGTATTGCTCCTTGTCTCTGAATTTCGATTTGTGGGGGTTTGTGGGTGATGTGGGTGTGTGTTTTATATCGTATTGATTGTGTGTGCGTGGTGTTTGTATGTGTCTCAGGTGTGTGTATTTTGAATTATCCAATGTGGCTGTGTTTTGTAAAGGTGTGTGTATTTTGACCGCGGCGGTGTGTACCGCCAATGGGATACCGCGGTTGAAAGACCGCCGCGTGGATTCGTGGGTCGTAATGGCATGGGCGTATTTCTGTTGGCGTGACGGTGGAGGTTTGGTCATCTCCAGTTTATCGCTGACCGCTGAAGTGGCGGCCTTCAGTGGCGGTCGGGTTTTTGGCGGTTTGGCAGTTGTGGGTCAGAATGACCCTGGCGGGTTACCGCGGCCGCGGCAGTGTTATGGCTGTCTTCTGACCGGCGGTAACTGCCTTTTACCGCCAGGGTCAGAATGACCCCCTAAGTCTATTAGGAGAATCCAGGCTACTATACAACATTCATCCAAAAATAAAACATGCAAAAAAAATGGTGACAATCCCAGTGCCTATGCCTGGAATTAGTCAGTATATTTCACAATCTCTTAGTTGTTGTGATAACCATCAATGAGGATGTGGGAAATTGTTTCTTTGGCTATGCCACTGGAGACACCTCCGGTAGCCTTTCAGCTGATTGCTGGCCAAAAACGTCTTGGTCATCTGAATTGACGACACCTACTACATCATCATCTTGCATTACATGCTGGTGAACCTTAGTTATACAGCAGGACCAATTCATTTTATGTTCCTAGTCACCTAGGCAGAACTCGTATGCCAGTGATGAATGAGCTCTTGTCCTTTGACTGTCCTGTTGCTGCTTCTCTGGTGTTCACATATCTCTTTGTTGGTGGTCGTAGGAATCCACTCTGGGACCGATAAGGTATGCTCATGAAAATTAATTATACTGGACCAAATCAATATGCTTGAAACCAGAACCTGGGTAATGAACAAAAAATAGAACAAAGGGCTCTGTGGGACTCCTTCGTCTCTAATAACAAAGCACTTTCCTACCACATTCCAATCAAAACTCTTTTTTTATTCTCAACAAGAGTATATGGGATTATGTGGTAGGATCAAATAGGAAAAAGCAGAGCGGTGAGACCAGGCATGGGGGTTGCCGGCAATTATTGGTCAGTTTAGATGTGGGAATTGCCAGACATATACATTTACTAATGATACTAGAACTAGTGATATGGCACACCTCAGAATTCAGTTGAGAAGTCATTCAAACTGTAACACTAGGAATGTTATATCTGATCATTTGTCCATTTGGTCTTGTATATGTGGGACAACACACACAAGTGGTGAAACAAAAAATCTGTCAACATCAGTGCCGGAAACGATACAAGACTAAAGGAGCACTAGTAGTCAAACTGTATACAGAGGCTAACAGCACTGAGGGCATGCTAAAGTGGTACATGTTGGAAGCAGTGAAATTAGATTTAGAGGTGGGAACATACTCAAATTGTTGGCAACCAGGGAATGCAGATGGATGGATCATCTGAAAAAGTACTGACAAAAGACTGAAATATGTATGTCAGTTATGAGCTGTAGCAGCCACATTGAACTGAATTTTAAAATGACATTCGATGAGTGGCATATAGACTTTGCAACATACACTATATTTATCTTCAATCATGATGTGTACTGGTGATCCCTGATGGACTTTACATAATGTATATGTATTTCTGAGTGTTACATAAACATTAGTGATTATGTTTGTGTCATTGTTTCTAGTGTCCTTTGAGATTAGCTCTCATGTGATCCATAATATCTTGTGTATAATTGTACAAACCTTCCATGAATAATACATATATCATACAATATATCATGCTATTATTATAATGACTAGCCTCAATTTCACTAGTAATCCATTTTGATACAAACATATTTGACTCTAAGTCACTATTGATCCATTTTAACACACGTATATCTGGATAAAGAGAACCAAGGATGATAGACTACACAAACGCGCCTGTTGCTACTTCCAAGATGGCTGCAAGATTAGTGTTCTAGATGAGGAGTGCCAGAGATAAGAATCGGATGCTCCCTGAGAGTCATCTTTGTCAGTTTCCAATGTAGATAGCAGATGCACAAAAGCATGCCACTACTGTTAGGCTAATAGGGGAAACTGGATTACCATTTGGTTTTCACTGAGAACAGGTGAGATGAATTGCTTTACTTTTACATGAGATAACACATTTTGAAATCTGGTGCTGGGTGCCAGCTTTTTCAGTGTGTTCTTCAAATATATGGTATGTAGATACTGTCCATACTTGATTGTCCTAGTGTTCATGGGTGGCTTTTATATAAGATAGCATAAAGAGTACTCTGGACCTGTTGGGGGATTAAGGAAAATTGGATTTCCATTTGTTTTTTTGCTAAGAAAAGGGGAGATGTTTTGCTCTACTTTTACATGAGATAGCACAATTTGTAATCTGGTGCTGGGAGCCTGTTTCTATCGGGGGCTCTTAAAATTTATGGTATAGAGACAGTGTCAATACTTGACTGCCCAAGTGGTTACAGGTGACTTTCACATGAGATAGCACATTGTGGAATCTGACACTTGATTTTGGTTCACTCTTGGAATGGGGACTAAATGAGGTTGTAGAACATGTGCCATTTTCTTTATAGCTTGGGAGACTGTGATCTACCTTCAATTACCACTTCTCCACATGCATGAAGCATACTGTGGAGCAGTAGGTCGTGGTGTTTTCTTATTCATTGGTTTATCAGTACAGATACACCTGATGCATCTCCACATTCTATCCAATAGGTATTGTGCCAGACAGCATACATGTGTCCAGAAGAGACCCTGACAGGGATTGTCTGTTACCCTAAAGTGATTTGAGATAGTAATTAATGATCACATACCTTATTACTTTTGCATTGAGAAAATATATATGACGTCCCTAATTTATGTCATTGTTAATTTTTTGCACACCACTGCACGTTGAGCACTGCACCGTCTTCACCATTTCAATGGTATATAATGAACTATATCTATGTTGAGAATAAAAATTGTGGCCCATATTTATACTTTTTGACGCTAAACTGCGCTAACGCAGTTTAGCGTCAAAAAATTTAGCGCCGTCTAACGCCATTCTGAAGCGCCATGCGGGCGCCGTATTTATGGAATGGCGTTAGCCGGCGCAAGCAGACCGGCGCTGCCTGGTGTGCGTGGAAAAAAACCACGTAGACCAGGCAGCGCCGGCGTTGGGAAAAAATGACGTTAGGGCGTCTTAAAATGGGGCAAGTCAGGTTGAGGCAAAAAAATCGCCTCAACCCGATTTGCGCCATTTTTTTACGACGCCCAGACGCCATTTCATGACTCCTGTCTTAGTAAAGACAGGAGTCATGCCCCCTTGCCCAATGGCCATGCCCAGGGGACTTATGTCCCCTGGGCATGGTCATTGGGCATTGTGGCATGTAGGGGGGCACAAATAAGGCCCCCCTATGCCACCCCAAAAAAATAAAAAAATATAAAAAATTATACTTACCCGAACTTACCTGAATGTCCCTGGGGTGGGTCCCTCCATCCTTGGGTGTCCTCCTGGGGTGGGCAGGGGTGGCAGGGTGGGTCCCTGGGGGCAGGGGAGGGCACCTGTGGGCTCATTTTGAGCCCACAGGCCCCTTAACGCCTACCCTGACCCAGGCGTTAAATAGTGGCGCAAATGCGGGGTTTTTTGACCCGCCAACTCCCGGGCGTGATTTTTGCCCGGGAGTATAAATACGACGCATTTGCGTCGCCGTCATTTTTTTAGACGGGAACGCCTTCCTTGCATCTCATTAACGCAAGGAAGGCGTTCACGCAAAAAAATGACGCTATTTGCCAATACTTTGGCGCTAGACGCGTCTAACGCCAAAGTATAAATATGGCGTTAGTTTTGCGCCGAATTTGCGTCGAAAAAAACAACGCTAATTCGGCGCAAACGGAGTATAAATACGGGCCTAAGTTTCTTCTTGAGTATCCTCACAAAAAACTCCAATTCTGCATTAGACTGTGACCACTGAGAGAACATTTTTGGAAATCAAAGCCTTGGAATGGGCGCCCATAATCTGCATTGGTATCTCTCTGAAAGCCATGTATGGCTATTATGTTTTTTAAAGTGTTTGTGCCAGGATGTGCATACATCGACTAAGACTACAGCATACTGGCAGGTTGCATGCATCAACAATCAGCTTAGGCCATGGTTCCATGCAGACGTGCTGAAAGGTCATTTCTCCCAACTGGCACTGTTGACTGACTAGTGTCAGAAAGCCAAGGCACTAACCTGGTGCTGCCTGTCCTATTCACTCCAATATGAACTGGATACACAGCAACAGAGGACAATCTGAGAGTGTAAGGACTCATCTATAGGGTAAACTTGAGTGGGATGAAATAGAAAGAGTGTAGTCTGGGATTGATTTGTGAGACCACCTCTGGGAATCAGTAGTCTTCTGTAATCCTGTAGTCACTTACCTCAGTCAATTGTGGGGTCCTGTCACCTTCATTTAACTTTCAGGGATGTTTTAAAACTATAAGACAGATTCTGTATACTGGATTACACTATTTACTACTTTAACACCTGTTGCCCTCCTTTTATGAAACTCTGTTTTGTGTTTCAAAATTGTATGTTTCCTTAATTCTTACCCGCACAGCGGTGCACATAGTCTTCTCAGTGTCACGCAACTGTTTTCTAAAAAAAATCAAAGATCAGCTCTTTGGATTTAACACAGCTGTGTTAATCAATGTCGACTTATTTTATTAGCTTTTCATTGTGCCAAGCTTGGCAATGAATATTTCTCAGTAACGTTTTTGGCACCAAAAACTAAGACAAACATTAACCTTTTTTCACTGAATTCAGACTCTAAAGAAGATCTTTGTACTCTTTGGGCCGATCACAAAACAGTTTTGACTGGCGCCATTTGATGTTCTTGGTGGTTAAGTAAGGCAGTGTTTCCTGAAAGCCCCTTTCAACGCCATAATATGAAACCACGATTCTGGAGGTGGTACTGTTTAACAACAATGTGGCACATATTTGTGTGTGCAATTTTGTTGTGCTTGTGATGTGTTCTGTTTCCTACTCTGCTGCTTTGTTTTGCAATGCATTATTACATGGTAATGGAACATTGTAATATGGTTGTTGTGTTGTGTTCTGTTTTCAGTGTATTGCGCTGCTCAAGCTCTTCGACTGTTTATGAAACTGGTCCACAGAAACCTGTGCCAGAAATCTATCTTAACCTAGCACTTTCAGTGCTCAATTTATGTTATACAGCCTTGGTAAGTTTCACTTAGGCACAGGTGTAGCGCCTTACTATGTATTATTTCGTCTGTGCATTACTATAAAGAACAGTAGCTGCTTTTCATTTGTCAACTTTTGTTTTTTTGCGTATGTTAATGATGCTTCTCTGAAGTTTCCCCAAAATGATAATTGAAACTAAAATGGCGTAACAGGTTAAGTTATCACAAGAGAGCAATGGCGTTCTCCACTACCTGAAGTCCTCGACACCAAGCAAAGCTTCCAGAAATGGGTGCAGCTTTAATACCTAGCCACGTCCAAGATGGTTGTTACTCTCGTGAAAGGTTAAAGTCTCATGAGAATCTGTTGTTTTTAGGGAGCAACAAGCCACGTTGATTCTTGCATCATGAGCACCACGCTCTAGATTGATTGTAGAAGTGAGAAGTGCTATGTTTTACATTAATTCACACACAGTGCAAAATTTAAAAATCCCTATTCAGTTGTATCTTTTAGGCATTTCAAAGCAATACTTGACTTTCAACTGGCAAAAACAGGCGAGAGCTAAGGTACAAGTACAAAGACCTCCCGAAGGCCTTGATAGAGCCTCACAAATAGATCCTCCATGAGCGAAAATAAGCCAGGGAACTACACATGTTCCATTAGTCTGGCCTAATCTAGGCCATTCTTTGGTGCCATTGTTATGTCAGTTGAAGTGTTCTTTCCATGAGGTAGACGAAGACGATGTAATCCTCCTTGAGCGCCAATAAGTCTTTAGATATGTTTATTTCATGTTACAACTTCAAAAGCATAAACTGTCATTTTCTAGTAGATTGATTATATTTGTGCCCTTTTAGAAAGTTCTTTGCCAGCTATAAATACTAGTACAGTTGCATTTATTAGATATTCTAGTGTCATGGCTTTGGGACATGCACATCATGTGACTTGATGTGGTAGTTTTGTCACTTGATGAACCTGCGTTCTGACACAATTACTATGCAGGAGTGTCTTGACTGGTAATAAGCAGACTGGTTTTATTATCAGATGCCTTGAATATTAAAATTGGAAACTTGCAGCTGCAGTGCACTGCTTTATATTCTTTGTTCGCAGACTTTGTGCAATTCTTTGAAGTAGGGTATCAGTGGATTCTGTCACCCCTATGAAGTGCTATCCACAATTCTGCCACTTCCACTTTATAACTATTGCTCAGCTCCTGCAGTGCTGAGTAGTCATTAAAAATGATGCCAAAAATGGTGCAATGAAATCTTGTAGATTTTTGCGGGCCTCCTAATGCCTGAACGCCCCTCCTGCATACATTATGCCTGGCGCAGGCATAATGTGGCGCAAGGGGTTGCAAAGTGGTGCAATGCAAGCGTTGCACCACTTTGTAAATATGGCACAGTGATTTTTGCCTTGCTGAGCCACATTAGCATAAACATTACAATAATTTGGCGTCAGGAGGCACCACAGCCTTGTGAATCTGGCCCTATATGCTTTATTGGCACATTCAGAGATATGTAGTCATTCAAACTCTGCATCAATACCTTAGTGTTGCTTCAACATAAGAAGAAAATCATGTAGATGGGGTATTGTAATTTTTAGTATTATTATGTTGCCTTTCTTATATTGCCAAATATAAATCCCATAACAGTAACAAAGGTAGTGTTGCCTTGAATGCCTGGAATGTCAGAATATCAAATATGTGTGAGCTTTCCAAGGTAATGTATTCTGCACAACGTTAGTGCAGATAACTGCATTTAACCAGAAGCACAGTTTATGGTGCACTGGTAATTTGATGAAAGATGTCAAACCATGACTATATGGAATGTATTAAAGATCTATATTTTTACATCCACACCTCCCCATTAGAATATGCTGAACACTACATTTGTCACATTGTTAGCAATTTCCTGCCAAAACATTGTAATTTATTTCTGTGCCCCTCCCACATCAACGATCCTTGCCAGTGTTTGAACCCCAAATGTTTTCTTCTAGATCAACTGAGCATGTGTTTACAAGATATATGTGTTCTCCATGGGTCGGTGGTGTCCACAACACAACACAGAGATTGCAGTGTATTTAGGAAAGTTGGAAAGCAACTGAAAGCAAAATATTGGCTTAGGACACCTGTCACTGGGCCACAGGTATCACCACTGAGCTGTAGGGAAGCATACCATAAGCAAAACATTTTAATATCTACAAATATGAAGGGCTCGATTGCTGCATGCCAGATCTCCATCACCCTGATTTGCTGACTTGGAGAATACACTGAGCATGGCATTTGTCAGTAAGCTAGCCGTTTTTTCAAAGTATCATATTTTCATTAAGGCTCCATGTACAGCAATGTATCTCTACAAAAGCTTGGCCTCACTTTTGTTCTTCTGTGTCTCCTATGTTTGGGGACACTACATATGTTTCAGTGTTCAGTGGGTTCGCATGGACCACAATGGATAAACTGGGCACAGTGCATTTGAGAAATTTGGAAAGCAACTCAAAATTAAATACTACTTTAAAGACCTTTTTCGGTTAAGGAATCATCCGTATACTATATGAAAACATAACCCAATCATATATTGATAACAACTGCACATTCTGAAATTTTTCTCCCTAGATTCCAGATCTCCCTCTTCCTGATTGGTTAATTTCTATATCATGCCTAACAAGATGTTTGTACGATTTTTAACATTTTGTTTTATTAAATGTGGCAATTCCCTCAAATCTCCCTTGCACAGTATCACCTCAGTACCAAGACTTTAGCCTCATTGGTGTCTCTTTAGAATGGATTGAATGTATGGTGTTCCTATAGGTTGGGGTTGTGCATAGGTGATTAAGAGGGTGCAGTCCATTTGATAAAATGAAAGCAACTGAAAACCAAATGAGGCATATCAGCCTTGCCCAGACGGGGCATATCGGCCTCGCCCTGACGTCCCCATCAAGGGCTCTTGACTGTATGGATACCAGATATGATCAGATTTTCAGTGGGTTTGAAGAGAGATCCACACACTACACACCAGTGAATAATTATGATTTGGAATCTTTTATAAGGAATCTATGCTTAACTTGGGCCTGTTGTCACCTGTCACCCAGAGAATCCAAACAACCCCAGACACTTCTCAAACATAGAGATCCAGTAAAAGCCAGGGTGATGTGTCTGGTATAAATTCCAGCATATTTGATCTACTTGGATGCCCTGCACATGTCAAGGTATGGACAAAACTTCACATTTTCTTAATTTCTGTGCAATAATTTAAAACTTCAGGAACAGGGCCAAAGTACCACCACCACATTTCCACATTTCTACATATAAAAAGTTAACCCCCACTTTTAAGTAGCTCTATTGAGCAGGTCGCAAAAAACTCTGAACTGACTGTATAAAGACCACATAGGCAATACACAGAATCACAATGCCAAAGTTTTGGACTATTCCTGTCTGCTGGTATCAGACATGAGTTACTGTTTAAATCGGTAGAAGGGCAAACACCAAAGATTATGGGATTTTTTGCTATTATCCACATATTCAAGAACTTTCTGTGACAGAAATGTGAGAGAATTCATTTTCTAACCAAAGTTTCATGTTAGCAAAGCATTCTGGTTAAGACAAGGTGGTGCATCTATGCAAGCTACACTGCCAAGGCCTCCCTAGGTGCATAGTTTTCTAAAATGCCTGGGGTTGGTAAGCCCAGACAGCAAAGCTATGCACATTCCTAAATCAACCTAATTCCTAGCTTCATTCTTGTGCTTTCATAGTTGTTTTGTTCAGAGTTCCCTGCCCTGATGATAGACCAACTGAAACTGGTGGTGCAGTATTTTAATCGCAAGAAGTGTACGAAAGCAGACATTTTGAATTTGTCATTTGAAATCAATTTTTGAATGTAGTTAGTGTGTAGTTCCCTATTGTGAGTCAGTGTCCACATGAACATCTTTTTCTAAAAACTTTCTCAGAATTATCTGCAATGTATAATCAATTTGGACCTCCGTGTTTCATAAGGCATTAGCCTGATGCCCAGTCCACTCCTTTTAATAGTGTCACAAGCCATCTAGATGGGGAAGAAGGGGCCTTTAAATGTTATCATTTTCCCAGACTTACACTCGTGGGAGGATGTTAGACTTGACAGCCTTAGGGCGGTCAACCCCTACATTTTTGCCTGCCTCCTTCCACTTTTCTGATGCTGTTTTTGCTGGTTTTAGGACTCTGCACACTTCACCACTGCTAACCTGTGCTAAAGTGCATATGCTCTCTCACTTGAACATGGTAACATTGGTTCATCCCCAATTGGCATATTTGATTTACTTATAAGTCCTTAGAAAAGTGCACTACATGTGCCCAGGGCCTGTACATTAAATGCTACTAGTGGGCCTGCAGCAATGATTGTGCCACCCACATAAGTAGCCCCTTAACCATGTCGCAGGCCTGCCACTGTAAGGCCTGTGTGTGCAGGTTCACTGCCACTTCAACTTGCCATTTTAAAGTATTTGCCAAGCCTTAAGCTCCCCTTTTTCTACATATAAGTCACCCCTAAGGTAGGCCCTAAGTAAGCCATAGGACAGGGTGATATGTAGGTAAAAGGCAGGACATGTAAGGTTGGATTTTATATTACTATTTTTGAAATGACACTTTTAGAAAGTGAGCATTTCTCTGCACGTAACACCATCTGTACCTTACAGCCTGTCTCCAATCAATGTTCGTCTGTGCTTTTTGACAGCTCCCTTGTGAATTTCACCCAGACAACCACAAACACAAGAGACTTAGGGGGTGATTCTGACTGTGGCGGACGGCGGTCGCCGCCCGCCAAGCGGTTCCCGCCGAAAGACCGCGGCGGTCATTCTGGCTTTCCCACTGGGCTGGCTGGCGACCGCCGAAAGTCCGCCCGCCAGCCCAGCGGGAAACACCCTTCCCACGAGGAAGCCGGCTCAGAATGGAGCCGGCGGAGTGGGAAGGTGCGACGGGTGCAGTTGCACCTGTCGCGAATTTCAGTGTCTGCAAAGCAGACACTGAAATTCTTTGTGGGGCCCTGTTACAGGGGCCCCTGCAGTGCCCATGCCATTGGCATGGGCACTGCAGGGGCCCCCAGGGGCCCCACAACACCCCATACCGCCATCCTGTTCATGGCGGGTGAACCGCCAGGAACAGGATGGCGGTATGGGCTGTCAGAATCCCCATGGCGGCGCAGCAAGCTGCGCCGCCATGGCAGATTCCCATGGGCAGCGGAAAGTCGGCGGTACACCGCCGGCTTTCCGCTTCTGGCCGCGGCTGTACCGCCGTGGTCAGAATGCCCGGCGGAGCACCACCAGCCTGTTGCCGGTGCTACCGCCAACCTCCGCCATGGCGGTAATTACTGCCAGGGTCAGAATGACCCCCTTAGTCACATCTGCATTCATCTGCATACTGAAGGGGTCTTCCTGGGCTGGAAGGGTGGAAGGCCCGACACTTACATTTCAAAGGCCAGTGGCCTGCCCTCACAAAAAGGGTCTGATAACCCTGCACTGGGACCCTGGCATACAGGACTGGGCTTGAAAGGGGAGCTTGTGCACTTCAAAACCACTATTTGATGTCTCCCACACTTCAAAGGCATTTTGGATATGACCCCACCAACTCAGCCACTTCTGGACCTACACCTGCACCCTGTCAGAGGAGCTGCCTGGCTGCCAAAGGACTCATCTGGACTGCTTTGCTGAGAAGGATTTCTGTCTTGCTGTTGCCTGCTGCCCTGCTGGCGTCTGACTTTGCTGGAAGGAGTCTGCCTCCAAGGGCTGGGATTGAGCTTGCCTCCTGTTTTTGAAGCCTAAGAGCTAACAAAGCTTTCACCTCTGCAAGAGATTCCTTGTGCGTCGAAAAATCGATGCAATACCTGCGGTAATCGATGTGTCAATTCTGACACAGCCTGCTTTGCAGCTGAGAAATCAGCACACAGCTGACCGAAACGACACAGCCTGACCTACCTTGAGATGTAAAATTTGACGCATCTCCTACTGGATCGACGCAGCGCCTGTTCCTTCGCCCAACGCATTAAGGATTTTCAAGGCATCATCCCTGGGTGTCAAAATATCCCCGCATCGCAGTGAGGAACCACGACGTGCTGAAAAACAACACAAATCCCTTGCAGTGTGGAAAGAAATGATGCATCGTCTGTGCTGCATCGGAGAATCCGAATCAATACCTTGGTTTTCCACGCATCTCCTACTCTGCGGTCTCTGTGCGTCATTATTTGTGATGCATAGCAGGAAGTGATATTTCAACTTGTGCTTTTTGGATGTTTGTTGTTTTGACCTTATTAAGTTCAGGTAAATATTATCTATTTTTCTAAAACTGTGTTGTGTATTCTTGCTATGTTTTTGCCTATGTTACTGTATGATTTATTGCACAAATACTTTTCACCTTATCTTCTACATTAAGGCTGACTGCTCAGTGCCAAGCTACCAGAGGGTAGGCACAGGATAATTTGGATTGTGTTGTGACTTACCCTGACTAGGATTGAGTCCCCTACTTGGACAAGGGTGTATACCTCTGCCAACTTGAGACCCCATTTTTAAAAGTGGAGAAAACACTTTTCTAGCAAGACCCCATAGCTCTCATTGAGGCAAACATGACTGATTTAAATTCTGTCACTGACGAAAGGATAGAAATGAAATGATGTCTATTCATACCCTATATGAGCATTAGTGTAGGGTCACACCATGGAACTTTAATGTTAACTGTGGGCAGAGTGGAAGGAAGTCTATTGTTTTCTGTGGAAGCCCTGCAGCTCACCGCTGCTAAGAGCTGGCACATCTACTATGAGCACAGTGCCATATGTTTGATGAAACATACACACCACATTATCTCATTATGGGACATTGCAGGTGTGTGGCAGTCCAGATCAATAATGTATTGTCTTAGCAGGGTGATCCAGGCTGCCGGATTATGATTGTAAGAGTGTCTCTATGCCCCAGCATATCAAGGTGGTCATTACAACCCTGGCGGTCGGTGTTAAAGCAGCGGTAAGACCGCCAACAGGCCGGCGGTAAAAAAATTTGAATTATGACCGTGGCGGAAACCGCCAACAAAGACAGCCACTTTAACACACCGCCCGCCACAGCGGTACAGACAACCAGCGCAGCGGTCACCGCCAACAGACAGGTGGAAGACAATGTACCGCCCATAGTATCACAACCCGCCAATCCGCCACCTTTTCCGGGGCGGATTCACCGTGGATAAAAACATGGCGGAAACAGCTTTTGCAATGGGAAAACGCTCACCTGAACACATCCCACGAGGAACGAGGACTCCATGGACCCAGAACTCCAAATACTCCCTGCCCTTGTCTTTCTGCTCCTTTAGGACCATCATCTACGTAGGCGCCGAAGACAACGGTGAGTACTGCACCTACGACATGGGGGAGGGGGATGCAAAAGTTAGGGGGACACCCACCAAACACTCCCACCCTAGCATATTACAACATACACACCAATGCATCCACAAAAACCACAGTAACAACCCACATTCCCCCCGGAAGAATGAAAAGACAAAGCAAAATACGTTCAAACATTGTAATGTTGCAATATACATGTCTTACAAAAATATACAGATATATACGAAAATCATTCAGAAATATATACATTACGAGAAGTAGTGCAGATAAGTACATAGCAATGTCCGTGAACCAACAGTCCAAAAATGCATGGGCGAGGCCCACAAAAGATACCTGACCATAATCGGAGAGAACACTGCCGGGGCATCAGATAGACATACTACAGGCACCTCAGGGGGAAAGGAAGGGGGGCACTTCCGCCGGATTACTGCAAAGCCAGATCCACGACGGGGCTCCATGCCCATTGATGTATCCTGGGGAGTGCAAAGCCACAGTCTCTCAAGTCTCTACAGTGGGTGGGATGCCCACCGTGCCTTCCTGGGCAGTGCAAAGCCACAGTCTCTAAAGTCTCTACAGTGGGTCGGGTGCCCACCATGCCATCCTGGGGAGTGCAAAGCCACAGTCTCTCAAGTCTCTACAGTGGGTGGGGTGCCCACCGTGCCATCCTGGGGAGTGCAAAGCCACAGTCTCTCAAGTCAATAACATTCTCCACTGGTTCTGGGGGGACTGGTGCCCAGAGTGCTTCATCCTGTGCAGGACTGAGGTACTGGATGCATCCCTCCACTGGTTCTGGAGGAGGACTGGTGCCCAGACTGGATGAGTCTCCCCGTGAAAGTTCCTGTCCTCTCACTGTCCCAGCTGCACATGGGATAAGGATGCCTGATGTGGCGGTCTATTCATTCCTACCCGGTGCTTGCCCTGTTCAGCGGTTCTTTGCCATGGCGGTCTTTGCCCTGTTCAGCGGTCTTCACCATGGCGGTCTTTGCCCTGTTCAGCGGTGCTTTGCCATGGCGGTCTCTGGACTGTTCAGCGGTGCTTTGCCATGGCGGTCTCTGGACTGTTCAGCTGTGCTTTGCCATGGCGGTCTCTGGACTGTTCAGCTGTGCTTTGCCATGGCGGTCTTTGCCCTGTTTAGCTGTCTTCACCATGGCGGTCTTTGCCCTGTTCAGCGGTCTTCACCATGGCGGTCTTTGCCCTGTTCAGCGGTGCTTTGACATGGCGGTCTCTGGACTGTTCAGCGGTGCTTTGCCATGGCGCTCTTTGCCCTGTTCAGCGGTCTTCCCCATGGCGGTCTTTGCCCTGTTCAGCGGTGCTTTGCCATGGCGGTTCTGGTACGGACATTGGTGTGTGGCATGATGCTCCCTACACTGGGCATTGGTGTGTGGCATGACGTTACCTACACTGGGCATTGGTGTGTGGCATGACGTTCCATCATAGCCCACCTGGGCTGTGACAGCTGGGGCCCTCCTGGGCACTGACTCCGGCGGTGGCGGTGGTCTCCTGACCAGTGACGATACTTGGGCCCTCCTGGGCTGTGACTCTGGCGGTGGTCTCCTGACCAGTGACGATACTTGGACCCTCCTGGGCAATGACTCTGGCGGTGGTCTCCTGACCAGTGACGAGGCTTGGGCCCTCCTGGGCTGTGACTCTGGCGGTGGTCTCCTGACTAATGACGATACTTGGGCCCTCCTGGGCTGTGACACCGGCGGTGGTCTCCTGACCAGTGACGATACTTGGGCACTCCTGGGCTTTGACTCTGGCGGTGGTCTCCTGACCAGTGACAATACTTGGGCCCTCCTGGGCTGTGACTCCGGCGGTGGTCTCCTGACCAGTGACGATACTTGGGCCCTCCTGGGCAATGGCTTCGGCGGTGACGGGGGTCTCCTGACCAGTGACAACGGTGCTGGCGGTTGTGTCTCGACCGCCGGGAACGATGGCGCCCTTCTCCGCCGTGACACACACAACAGGCTTGGCAGACTTCCTCTGGCCCTTCCCCACCTTTGGTGGAGTCACAGCTGACTCTCCATTCCCCTTGGAACCCATGTGAGTTGTTTTCCCACCAGGAGTCTTCACACGGTCCCGTCGTCCACTCTCCAATTTTAGAGCCTTTACAGGGGGTGGGCTGCCAGTGCCTTGGCTCCGGGTCACACTGCCTGCCCTGGTGGCCGGTGCACTCCACAGACCTTGAACAGGCACCACTGGTATTAGAGGCTTTTTGGCTGAGGCGCTAGGACGGGACTGATGAATTGGAGGGGGGGGTGGGAGCAAAAAGGTCAGCTTTACTGATGGACAGCTTCTGACGTACACTGGGATAGGTAGTTGGAGGGGGTATGGGAGTGGAGGAAGAGGAGGTGGTTGTCGGAGGTGTCAATTTAGGTGTTTTGGGTGCAGGTGCAGGTACTGGAGGCTGTCGTGAGGTGGATGTATGTTGGGTGTGCGGGTGCCCGCATTTGTGTACTTTAGGAGGGGGCGTCACAGACACACTGGGAGAGGACACAGGGGACGTGTAAATGGCAGTGGAGGTGGTGTGTGCAGGTGAGCCGCTTGTGGTGCTGGGTCTCCTTGTGCGATTCATGGTGCCTGTAGATGTGGTGCATGCAGGTGTGTGTGTGTAGACGAGACTGGGAGGGAGGAGGAAGAAGAGGAGGAGGAGGACACAGTGTAGGCAGTGGATGTTGCTGTGTCTGTATGTGGGTGAGGCTTGCGTGAGTGTCTGTGGGTTGTGTGGTGCCTATGTTTGCTTGAGCTACTTGTGCGTGCTGACTTGTGTCCATGCTGGTCTGTAGGTGTGCTTGGGATGGGCTGGGGTACAGGAGATTGGGTCTGGGTGGAGGAGGTTGGAGGGGGGAGGCTGGACACAGGGACAATGGCTGCCATCAGTGCTGAGGCCAGAGATTGCAGGGTCCGCTGAAGGACAGCCTGACCAGAATGAATGCCCTCCAGGAATGCATTACCGTGTTGCAACTCTCGTTCTACACCCTGGATGGCATTCACAATGGTAGACTGCCCAACAGTGAGTGACCTGAGGAGGTCAATGGCCTCCTCACTGAGGGCAGCACGGGTAACTGGGGCAGGGCCTGAGGTGCCTGGGGCGAAGGTGATGCCCACCCTCCTGGGTAAGCGGGCACGGGGCGAACACTGAGGGGCTCCTGGGAGGGCGGTGCTGATAGGGGAAGTGCCGGCTGTACCTGTAGAAGTGGGGCACACAGATGGTGCCGCCACCACAAGGGAGCCCCCATCGGCGAACGAGTCAGTGTTGCTGCTTGGTGATCCGGTGGCCGACGTGAAGCTCCCCTCGCCCTCTGTCCCACTGGTGCATTCAGAGTCCGTGGTGTGGCCCTCCATGGCCATGTGGGATGCAGCTCCCTTGTGCTCTGGTGCCACTGTATGATGCTGATGTACAAAAGGACAGGGAGAGCAGAAAAAGGGGGGGGACAGAATAAAGAGTGTTTTAGTGCATGGCATACCGCTACCGTTGGCGGACAAGACAGACACAGCGGCCCCCTGCATTACGCCGTGCTCCTGCCCTCTGCACATGTAATCTCTGGGATATGGCCTACATGGCAATGGTGGACATCTGCACACATGGATTTCACAGGGGCCACTATACCTGTACTTGTCACTCTGCTGAGGTGGGGTAGAGTGCCACATGGCCTGCATTACGGAGGGTCCTTGCCTACCGAACACGCCCTGGCCTAGGGACACCCACAGCCCACCTCCCCCACCCAGACACCTCCACTGCACGCAAAGTCAGCAGAATGTGAGTGTACTCACCCCCTTGTGTCTGCTGTGATGCCCTCAAGCACCCATCCAACTCCGGGTAGGCCACCGCCAGGATCTGGAACATCAGGGGGGTCATGGTGCGACGGGCACCCCTCCCACGTTGGGAGGCCATCCCCAGCTGAGCGTCCGCCATCTTCTTGCTGCAGCGGCGAATGTCCTCCCATCTTTTCCGGCAGTGGGTGCCCCGTCTCTGGTGGGCCCCCAGGGTCCAGACCTCCTTGGTGATGGCACGCCAAATGTCCCTCTTCTGGTGGGCACTGACCTACATGACATGCACAAGGAAAGAGGTTCAGTCATTACCAACTGCACCGTCGATGTGAGTGGCTCCCTCCCTACTCTGGCTATGTGGCCCATTCATTCCCATGCATTAATGTTCTATGAACTCTGGCCCCTTCCCTCTTCCAACCAGCCCTCTCCACCCAGGCCTTGCCCATACAACGTGCTCCCTGTGTACTAATCTGTTGGTCTGGAGGACCGTAGAGTAGCGTGTACTGGGGGAGGACCCCGTCTACCAGTTTCTCCAACTCTTGTGCAGTAAAGGCAGGGGCCCTTTCCCCAGACGCAGCAGCCATCGTCGCTTCCAGACCGAGGTCACAGCTGCACTTGAAATGTAGGTCCTCTCCTGTCGAAGGTCAGGTATCTAGTGATTGAACAGATAGAAAATGGCGGTGACGTCCGCGGAGGTGCGCATCATCACCGCCGGGGCACCTGTTCATTGGCTCCTGGGACCCATAGGGTCCAATGTTGACCAATGCAGCATTGCGCCGTGGTCTACGACCGCCTACCGCGACGGTGTGCAACGCCAGCGCAGTTACCCCACAATCCCATTGTCCCAGTTTAGAGGTCAGGCAGCCGCCATTTCAGGGGCCCACATGGCTTCATTTACCTGTGCGTCACACATAGCTAGGCCTACACTCAACACACATACAGGAAGGGTTTTGTGAGTGGTGTAGTCTTGTGTGTAACTGTGGGTACATACCTGGAGGAATAATGACTGATTCGTCGCTGTTGTCCTTCGTAGGCACCGTCAGCTGGGACATGTGAGAAGATGGCGGAATCCTCCGGTGTACCGACCGCTGGTGGACCTGTTGACATTGGAAGAGCGACATGTCATCATCACCTACCGGTTTGACCGTGCCACAATCCAGGAACTATGTTCCCAGTTGGAGCCAGACCTGATGTCACCAATCCGCCATCCGACTGGAATCCCCCTGACGTGTAGGTGCTGTCAGTGCTCCATTTCCTTGCAAGTGGGTCTTTTCAGACAACAGTGGCCATGGCATCAGGGATGTCCCAGCCTATGTTTTCCAACGTGCTGTCCAGAGTGTTGTCTGCCCTGCTGAAACACGTAAGGAGATACATCATTTTCCCTGAGGTGGCAGATTTGCCTACAGTGAAAGGTGACTTCTATGCCCTTGGACATATCCCCAACGTCATAGGTGCCATTGATGGGACCCATGTAGCTCTGGTCCCCCCCCACAGGAGTGAACAGGTGTACAGGAGCAGGAAGAGTTATCATTCTATGAATGTACAGATGGTCTGTTTGGCAGACCAGTACATCTCCCAGGTAAATGCTATGTTCCCTGGCTCAGTGCATGACGCCTACATCCTGCGGAATAGCAGCATCCCTGATATGATGGGTCAAATCCAGAGGCACCGTGTATGGCTATTGGGGGACTGGTTACCCCAACCTTTCCTGGCTATTGACCCCAGTGAGGAATCCCAGGACCAGGGCAGAGGAACAGTACAATGAGGCCCATGGGCGGACTAGGAGGGTGATCGAATGCACCTTCGGCTTCCTGAAGGCCAGGTTCAGGTGCCTCCATATGACAGGTGGATCCCTATTCTACTCACCGAAGAAGGTGTGCCAGATCATGATCGCCTGCTCCATGCTTCATAATTTGGCTTTGCGACGCCAGGTGCCTTTTCTGCAGGAGGATGATCCAGATGACGGTGTTGTAGCAGCTGTTGAGCCTGTGGAGCCTGTGGACAGTGATGAGGAGGAAGCTGAGGAAGAAGACAACGACACCAGGGAGTCAGTCATACAGCAATATTTCCAGTGACACACAGGTGAGGACATTTTCATGTTTAACATTACATTAACTTTCACACGTCTACCTCTATCCTGTCTGTCGATTTCAACCAGTATTTGGTAACTGAGTTGTACCTTACCATTACGGTTCCACAGCTGTGGTTACCAACGTGTCATCTGCTTGCATCCTTCAAGGACTTGTGATGTGTGACATAGGTATGTTAGCCTTACAATAGGAAACGCATTATGACACTGTCATTGATAATACATATTTACTGGAAAATGAGGATGGGTGATGGCGGAGGAATGTCCATGGCAGAGTCCAGTCTATTAGTCTCACAGGTGCACTGCCCATATGGGCATAGGAAGTGGAGCTGTGCCAGTTTAAGGATGGATAAGGTATCAAGGTGGGACAGTGGGAGGACAAACAGGGTAGTCTCATTTCCTGGCGGGGGTCTTGCCATCTTGCTCTGTCCTGTTCCTGGATCTCAGGGACCTCTTGTGTGGTGGTTGTCCGTCTGCAGGGGGTGGGGTGCTGGTGTGGTGGTCCTGTGGCGGGGCGTCCTGTCCACTAGCGCCGGCGGAGGTGGTGGGCAGTTCATCGTCCTGGCTAGTGTCAGGGGCCCCTCAAGGTCTGCTGTATGTCCTTCAGCACCCCTACGATGGTGCCCAAGGCGGAGCTGATGGTCCTGAGCTCCTCCCTGAACTCCAAATACTGTTCCTCCTGCAGGCTCAGGGTCTCCTGCAACTTGTCCAGGACCGTCGCCTTCATCTCCTGGGAGTGGTGGTATGCTCCCATGATGGAGGATAGGGCCTCGTGGAGAGTGGGTTCCCTTGGCCTGTCCGCTCCCTGTTGCACAGCAGCTCTCCCAGTTCCCCTGTGTTCCTGTGCCTCCATCCCCTGGACCGTGTGCCTACTACCACTGCCCCCAGGTCCCTGTTGTTGTTGGGGTGGTGGGTTATCCTGGGTTCCCTGTAGTGGTGGACACACCGCTGATTGACCTGTCCTGGGTAGGGAGGTTTGGGCCCGCTGGGTGGGTGCTGTGCTGGTGTTACCAGAGGGTGGAAGG
Source organism: Pleurodeles waltl (assembly GCF_031143425.1). Taxonomy (NCBI): domain Eukaryota; kingdom Metazoa; phylum Chordata; class Amphibia; order Caudata; family Salamandridae; genus Pleurodeles; species Pleurodeles waltl. The sequence goes on from NC_090449.1 coordinate 915,383,687, forward strand.
TCGGTGTTGGGCTGTGCCTGTGCAAGGGAAACCGACTGTCCTGAGGCCTACGATGGTCCGGGCTGGTCATCAGGATCAAGTAGGGCAGAGCTGCTATCGTCAATGTGGGCCTCTTCTGGGGGTGGAGTGGTGTTGTCTGGACCCTCTGGTGTGGTGACGGTCCTTCGGGTTCCTGCAGGGGCATAAGAGCATGATTATTGCATGTGTGTGTGTAATGGTGTGCAATGGGTGGGTGAGCGTGTACCCCAGTGCAAGCATTCCTGTGTGTGGGTTTGTGTGATGATGGTTAGGGGGTTGTTATGGGTATGTGCAGTGAGCATGCTTTGGTGAGGGGTGACCATGCTTAGTTGTGTCATGCAGGGCTTGGTGTTGGGATGTGTGGTTTGTGTTATGAGTACATTAGTGAGAAGTTTGAGTGATAGGTGAGGGTGTGGGGGGGTGTGACAGCATGCAGGTAGGGTGGGGGATATGATAGTTAAGATTTGACTTACCAGTGTCCCATCCTCCACCGACTCCTCTGAGGCCCTCTGGATGCATGATGGTCAAGACTTGCTCCTCCCATGTTGTTAGTTGTGGGGGAGGAGGTGGGGGTCCGCCGCCAGTCCGCTGAACTGCGATGTTGTGCCTGGAGACCGTTGAACGCACCTTCCCCCATAGGTCGTTCCATCTCTTCTTGATGTCCTCCCTATTTCTTGGGTGCTGTCCCACGGCATTGACCCTGTCGACTATTCTTCGCCATAGCTCCATCTTCCTGGCTATTGATGTGTGCTGTACCTGTGAGCCAAATAGCTGTGGCTCTACCCGGATGATTTCCTCCACCATGACCCTGAGCTTCTCCTCGGAGAAGCGAGGGTGTCTTTGGCGTGACATGGGGTGGTGTGTGTGATGTGTGGGGCGGTGTGAGTGTTGATGTGTGTGGTGATGTGTAGTGGTGTGTGGTGTTTTGTGCGTGGGCGTGGGTTGGGTGATGGTGTTGTGTGCCTCTGTATGGTGGTGTTGTCTTGGCTATGCAGTCTCTCTGGCCTTCTCTCGGTAATTGTGGTCGTAGGGGTTTGTGGGTGATGTGGGTGTGTGTTTCATATTGTGTTGGGTGTGTGGGAGTGGTATTTGTATGTGTGTCAGGTGTGTGTATTTTAAATTGTCCAATGTGGTGGTGTTTTGGAGATGTGTGTGTATTTTGAGCGCGGCGGTGTGTACCGCCAATGGAATACCGCGGTTGAAAAACCGCCACATGGATTCGTGGGTCGTAATAGCATGGGCGTGTTTCTGTTGGCGTGACGGTGGAGGATTTGTTATTGCCAGTTTATCACTGACCTTTGGTGTGGCGGACTTGTGTGGGTGTCTGAATTTCAGCGGATTCCGAGGTGTGTGTCATAATAGCTGTGGCGGTATTCCGCGGCGGTGTATTGGCGGTCTTCTGCACGGCGGTAAGCGCCTTTTACCACCAATGTTGTAATGACCCCCCAAGTCTATTTTGAGAATCATGCCTACTAAACAACATTCTTCCAAAATTAAAACATGCACAAAAATGGGGACAGTCCCAGTGCCTATGCCTGGCAGTAGTCAGTATATTTCACAATCTCTTAGTTGTTGTGATAACCATCAATGAGGATGTGGGAAATCGTTACTTTAGGTATGCCACTGGAGACACCTCCGGTAGCCTTTCAGTTGATTGCTGGCCAGAAACCTCTTGGTCATCTGAATTGACAACACCTACGGCATCATCATCTTGCATTATATGCTGGTGAACCTTAGTTATACAGCAGGACCAATTCATTGTATGTTCCTAGTCATCTGTTCAGTTCCTCTTTTGGGTTATTCATGATGATGTCCTTTGCCACGGCTATTTCTGATGTATACTCATGGGGCATTCGGAAATATGATCCTGAATGCCTATCTTGTAGCAGAACTTGTATGCCAGTGATGACTAAGCTCCTGTCCTTTGACTGTCCCAGCAACTGTTGCTGCTTCTCTGGTGTTCACATATCTCTTTGTTGTTGGTCATAGGAATCTACTCTGGGACTGATAAGGTATGCTCACAAAAATAAAGTATACTGGACCAAATCAATATGCTTGAAACCAGAACCTGGGTAATGAACAAAAAATAGAACAAATGGCTCAATGGGACTCCTTTGTCTCTAATAACAAAGCACTTTCCTACCATATGCCAATCAAAACTCATTTTTATTCTCAACAGGAGTATGTGGGATTATGTGGTAGGAGCAAATAGGAAAGAGCAGAGCGGTGAAACCAGGGATGGGTGTTGCTACCAATTATTGGTCAGTTTAGATGTGGGAATTACCAGACATATACATTTGCTAATGATACTAAAACTAGTGAAATAGTACACCTCAAAATTCAGTTGCGAAGTCATTCAAACTGTAACACTAGGAATGTTATATCTGATCATTTGTCCATGTCGTCTTGTATATGTGGGACAACACACACAAATGGTGAAACAAAAAATCTGTCAACATCAGGGCCGGAAACAATCATGCTATTATTTTAGTGACTAGCCTCTACGTCACTAGTAATCCATTTTGATACAAACATACTGGCCTCTAAGTCACTAGTAGTCCATTTTAACACAAGTATATCTGGATAAAGAGGACCAGGGATGATAGACTACACAAACCAATCTGTTGCTACTTCCAAGATGGCTGCAACGATTAGTGTTTTAGATGAGGAGTGCTAGAGATAAGAATCGGATGCTCCCTGAGAGTCCTCTTTGTCAGTTTCCAATGTAGATAGCAGTCGCACAAAAGCATGCCGCTACTGTTAGGCTAATAGGAAAAATTGGATTCCCATTTGGTTTTCACTGAGAACAGGTGAGATGAATTGCTCTACTTTTACATGAGATAACACATTTTGGAATCTGGTGCTTGGTGTTTTCTTCAAATATACGGTATATAGATACTGTCCATATTTGATTGTCCTAGTGTTAATGGGTGGATTTTATATAAACTAGCATAAAGAGTAATTTGGACCTGTTGGGGGGTTAAGTAAAATTGGATTTCCATTTTTTTTTGCTCATTGTTACATTTTTGCACACCACTGCACTTTGAGCACTGCGCCGTCTGCACCATTTTAATGGTATAAAATGAACTATATCTATGTTGAGAATAAAAATTGATTGGAATGTGGTAGGAAAGTGCTTTATTATTAGAGACAAAGGAGACCCACGGAACCATTTGCTCTGAGAATATGATCCCAACATGTCACGAAACATCATGAAAGCCTCAACATATTAAGTAGTGCAATGGATGTGTTGTGGTGTGTTTGGAGGAAATGGTACATGTCAATGACTGTCTGCTGTGTTACCAAACATTTTAAGTTTCTTCTTGACTATCCTCACAAAAAACTCCAATTCTGCATTAGACTGTAACCACTGAGAGAACATTTTTGGAAATCAAAGCCTTGGAACGGGCGCCCATAATCTGCATTGGTATCTCTCTGAAAGCCATGTATGGATATTATGTTTTTTTAAGTGTTTGCGCCAGGATGTGCACACATCAACTAAGATTACAGCATATTGGCAGGTTGCATGCATCAGCTTAATCCATGGTTCCATGCAGACATGTGCAGTGGTTATGGGTGATGAAAGCTCTGCATTTGCTGATACTTGTCCCAACTGGCACTGTTGACTGACTAGTGTCAGAAAACAAAGGCACTAACCTGGTACTGCCTGGACTATTGACTCCAATATGAACTGGATACACAGCAACAGAGGACAATCCGAGAGTGTAAGGACTCATTTATAGGGTAAAGTTGAGTGGGATGAAATAGAAAGAGTGTAGTTGGGGTTGATTTTTGATCCCACCTCTGGGAATCAGTGGTCTTCTGTAATCTTTTAGTCACTTACCTCAGTCAGTTATGGAGTCTTGTCACCTTCATTGAACTTTGAAGGATTTTTTTAAACTATAAGACAGATTCTTCATACTGGCTCACACTATTTACTCCTTTAACACCTGTTGCCCTCCTTTTATGAAACTCTGTTTTATGTTTCAAAATTGTATGTTTCCTTAATTCTTACCCGCATATCGGTGCAGATAGTCTTTTCAGTGTCACACAACTGCTTTCTAAAAAAAAATCAAAGACCAACTCTTTGGATTTAACACAACTGTGTTAATCAATGTCGCCTTATTTTATTAGCTTTTCCTTGTGCCAAGCTTGGCAATGAATATTTCTCATTAACGTTTTTGGCATCAAAAACTAAGACAAACACTCTTTGGGCCGATCACTAAACAGTTATGACTGGCGTCATTTGTTGTACTTGGTGGTTAAGTAAGGCAGTCTTTCGTGAAAGCGCCTTTCAACACCATTTTATGAAACCACGATTCTGGAGGTGCTACTGTTTAACAACAATGTGGCACATATTTGTGTGTGGAATTTTGTTGTACTTGTGATGTTTTCTGTTTCTTACTCTGCTGCTGTGTTTTGCAATGCATTATTACATGGTAATGGTACATTGTACTATGGTTGCTGTGTTGTGTTCTGTTTTCAGTGTTTTGTGCTGCTCAAGCTCTTCGACTGTTTATGAAACTGGTCCACCGAAACTTGTGTCAGAAATCTATCTAAACCTAGCACTTTCAGTGCTCAATTTATGTTATACAGCCTTGGTAAGTTGCGCTTAGGCACAGGCGTCGCACCTTACCATGTGTTTTATTTCGTCTGTGCATTACTGTAAAGAACAGTAGCTGCTTTTCACTTGTCACCTTTAGTTTTTTTTGCGTATGTTAATGATGTTTCTCTGAAGTTTCCCCAAAGTGATTATTGAAACTAGAATGGCGTAACAGGTTAAGTTATCAAAAGAGAGCAACAGCGTTCTCCATTACCAAAGCTTCCAGAAATGTGTGTAGCTTAAATACCTAGCCACGTCCAAGATGGTTGTTACTCTTGTGAAAGGTTAAAGGGCCAGATGTAGGTAGCCATTTGCATGGTGCAAACTGCGAAATTCGCAGTTTGCGCCATGCAAACAGCCTAACGCGATGCTCATTCACAAATTGCGAGTCGGTACCAACTCGCAATTTGTGAATGCGACTCGCAAATAGGAAGGGGTGTTCCCTTCCTATTTGTGACTCGCATCGCAATTCAGAATTGCTTTGTGACCGCAAGTTACACTGGTGGTAACTCATTCGCAAAAGGGAAGGGGTCCCCATGTGAATGTCGCCAAAAATATTTTTTCAGAGCAGGCAGTGGTCCTAAGGACCACTGTCTACTCTGAAAAAAAGAAACCAAATGGTTTCGGAAGTTTTTTCATTCTGCAACTCGTTTTCCTTTAAGGAAAACGGGCTGCAAAATGAAAAAAAAAATGCTTTATTTAAAAAACAGTCACAGACAGGGAGGTCAGCTGACTTCAGCAGGCCACCATCCCTATGAGTGCAGGGACTCGCTATGGGGTCGCAAAATGCGACCCACCTCATTAATATTGATGAGGTGGGTCTTTGCAACCCCATAGCGAGTCGCAGACGGTGTCTGAGACACCGTTCTGCATCCGTTATTGTGACTCGAAAATTGCGAGTCGCACTGACTCGCAATTTCCGAGTCGCAATATCGGACTTTGCTACATGTGGCCCTAAGTCTGATGAGAATCTGTTGTATTTAGGGAGCAACAACCCACGTTGATTCTTGCATCATGAGCACCACGCTCTAGATTGATTGTAGAAGTGAGAAGCGCTATGTTTTACATTAATTCACACACAGTGCAAAATTTAAAAATCTCTATTCAGTTGTATCTTTTAGGCATTTCAAAGCAATACTTGACTTTCAACTTGGAAAAACAGGAGAGAGCTAAGGTGCAAGTACAAAGAGCTCCCGAAGGCTTTGATAGAGCCTCACAAATAGATCCTCCATGAGCGAAAATAAGCCAGGGAACTACACATGTTCCATTAGTCTGGCCTAGTCTAGGCCATTCTTTGGTGCCATTGATATGTCAGTTGAAGTGTTCTCTCCATGAGGTAGACGAAGACGATGTAATCCTCCTTGAGCGCCAATAAGTCTTCAGATACGTTTATTTCATGTTACACCTTCAAAAGCACAAACTGTAATTTTCTAGTAGAGTGATTATATTTGTGCCCTTCTAGAAAGTTATTTGCCAGCTATAAATACTAGTACAGTTGCATTTATTAGATATTCTAGTGTCATGGCTTTGGGACATGCACATCAGGTGACTTGATGTGCTAGTTTTTCCACTTGGTGATCCTGCGTTCTGACACAATTACTGTGCAGGAGTGTCTTGACTGGTAACAAGCAGACTGGTTTTATTATCAGATGCCTTGAATATTAAAATTGGAAACTTACAGCTGCAGTGCGCTGCTGCTTTATATTCTTTGTTCGCAGAATTTGTGCAATTCTTTGAAATAGGGTATCAGTGGATTTTGTCACCCCTATGAAGTGCTATCCACAATTCTGACACTGTCACTTTAAAACTATTGCTAAGCTCCTGCAGTGCTGAGTAGTCGAGGAAGTTGAACACTGATGCTATTTTCTGCAGGGGTTCTCCTGACTCAACAGCTGAAAACACCCCAAAGCTCAGCCTCTTGATAATCTCACAACCACATTGGTGTAAAATGGCACCTTAAATTGGCTGGTTTCAATGATTGGGAGTTGGTGGAATCCTGCATTGTGGCCCAATTTCGAAAACTACCAGTGGATAATGATGGTAGGGGTAAAATGTTGCTTTTAGATGGCCTTTTTGGGAAAGGTGTTTGTCAGAACAAATCCTCAGCTCACCTATTGCTTCGGTTTGTTGGTGACCACCAAGATCAGCATGTCACCAGATTTAAGCTGGCTACCCCACATTTAAAACAAAATATGGAAGGCTCATTTGCAAACATATGGTGTATGCTGGCTAAACCAGATTCATTTGGTGAATGGAGCCAAGGGGAAGTTATGTGTTTTTTTTCGATTTACTCTAGCCTCTGCAAGAAGATTGAAAATGTTTTTCATTCATTTTGCCATTGATGCCTTTGTTTGCATTAGGTATTTGATCCTGCTTCTTCCGTTTCTTTCTGAAAACAAGCTAGGTGCCAGGCAACATATGGAGGTCTGCTTGAGACATCACGTCTCATATTTATTGTAACCATGTCTCTACTATGCACCTTCAAACGGATACATTGCTAATGGACTGGATGAGTACTGCTCAGAGTCTTCACCCTTACGTTTCCCACGTTCACTACAATCCCTGTAAGTAATTACTTAATATTACAGGACAACTTATGGGTTTCTTCATCATACTGTCTCCTCATTCAAAGAAAATCATATACTTCAAGACATGGTGATGTAGATCTGTGGGGAATGATTCATCTCTAAACGTATTGTAATTATGATCTTAGAAAATTCTCCCTTTTTACACATAACCAGTAAACCAAGTGTGCCCTTTTGTTTCTGGCTGAAACCACAGGCATACAAGTGCTATAAGCGCCCTTTCAAGATTATCGAATGTGATGTGATATTTCACTTTTTTAGTATGGTCATTGAGAGCTAAGTATGGCCTTTTTAGCAGCGCCTATTCAAAGTACCTATTGTTTTAGGAAGAAATGTTGTTTATTTCTGAGGGGCACAACATTGTAATGTAGTATAACTTACATGTACATCAGGTCTTGTTGGGTAAGAGAAGTAAATGTTTTTAAATTCAATCCTTCCTGTGAACTTATCTGGTTTGTGCCCATCTGTAGAGCTGCTATCAATATCACGTTTCTTAAAAAAAACAAAAACAAAAGCTAGGTTAAGATGGCATTATTATTGCACTGGATATTTATGGATTCATCAGGGAGTACAATGTATGACCATCGAACGTGTTGGAAACTACGTTTTTTTAACCAATTTATACATTTCTAATGAGAATTGTGTAACTCAAGAAAGAGCGTGCAGACTGAACATGTTCAATACGTAGATCCAAATTAGGAGGCAAGTGCTTATTATCAATTCTTGTGCAAACACACATTTGTACAGGGATAAGGATTACAAGCGATGCAGAGTTTACACAAGCCTAGGATAAATTTCAGAAAGTCAAACCTGCTGCATTTTGTTGACAGAGAAAGGTGTGGTACAGGATGTATGCAGATTCCTAGACAGAAGGCATCAAAATCACGTTGTGCCACACCTTTTTGGTAAAACTCAGAATAAGCACAATGTTTGCATAATATAGCTACGAAATGCCTTCAATCACAGCCTTCTGGAAAAGATAAATTATTGTATTATAAAAAAAAACTAGGATCGAGAGGACAGAAATGTGCAAAGAGGATTTTACTGTTCACATTCTTAACTTCAAACATCTTTTGGGTTTTCAAAATTGCCTAGGAACAAACAAAGGGGCATATTTACAAGCCTTGTGAGCCATTGGAGCATCACTTTTCATGACACTTCAGCGGTGCTGTGCACTCCGCTGTATTTACAAGGGGGCGTTAAGCCACTTTTTGTGGTCTAACGCCATCGTGTAAATATGGCCCCTTTGCGCAGAAGGAGCGTGCAGTGGGTGTTGCTGTGGGGGTTCAACAACAACACCCATTGCCTTTTGACGCTGCCCCAGATTTATGAGATTTCGTAAATCTGAGGCACCGCCAAAAACGAATGCCACCCCAGGGGTGGCGTGAGCATGACAAAAGGAGGAGAAATCCTTTCATTCTCCTTGTTTTTTGCTCTTTCAATGTGTGCTGCATTCTGCAGCACGCATCGAAAAAGCAAATCGGCAATGCAGATTGTTTTTGTGCAGGAAGGTATCCCTTCCTGCAAAAAACAATCTCCCCTGCAATGCAGACATCCTTGCACCATGGCACAAGGGTGGATAGGGTGGCATTCAGCAGCAAATTTTGTGCCAGCGCAGGGGGAAACACAGGGGTGCGCCATATTCTTGTTAATACAGCACATGCCTGTGTTTCTAAAGTGACGCAGCGGGGTGCTGCCAATTTTGCACCAATTTATTGTAAATCTGTCCCATAGGGGCTTATTTACGAGGCCCTAGCGGCACCGAAGCGTCATTGTTTTTTTAAGCTCTTGTGGTGCTGTGTGCTAGCCTATATTTACAAGGCCATGCAAAGCTACCTTTCGTGGCTTTTCACAGCCTGTATATATGGACCCCTTTCATGCAAAACACTGCGTGAAAGGGGCATTCAAGGGGTGTTGTTTGGGGTGTTCCCACACAACACCCATGGAACCTGAAGGAATCTGATACATTCCTGGATTTTCAAGTCTGAGAATGTGTTACATTCCTACGCCACTTCAGGGGAGGTGTTAGAAGGACGCAAGGGGGAGACATATCTTTATTTATCCCTGTTTCTTCCTCTTTCTATGTGGGCTGCATTGTGCAGCACACATGGGGGCATATTCACAAGAAACTAGAGCATCAGTGCAGAGGCACCAGTTTTCTTGTGTTGGCCCTGCCCCACCTAATGACACCATGGGTGTGCCATATTTACAATACAGTGCACTATGGCTATTTATCGTTAGGCCAATAGCGTCAACATTTTTGATGCTATTGTGGTGCTTTGCTGCACTGTCATCAAAAATGTTCAAGCTAGTGCAGCAAAGTTCAAGGAGACCCAAAGGTTTCCATTGGTGCATCATTTTAACGTTAGCTTTGACCAGGCGTTAAAAAGGACACCAAAAATGGCATAGTGAAATCTTATAGATTTCACTGCACCATTTTTGCAGGCCTACTACTACCAAAACGCCCCCTTGCATACATTATGCCTTGCGCAGGTATAATGTGGCACAACGGGGTGCAAAGTGGCGCACTGCAAGCATTGCGCCACTTTGTAAATATGTCATGGCAAAAAAGCCTTCCTAACGCCACATTAGCTTAAAAAACAATTACGCTAATGTGAAGCAGGAAGGTGCTAGGGGCTTTTAAATATGCCCCATAGAAAGAGGAAAACACCTCTTGTGGTTGTTTTTGTGTAGGAAGGTGTCCCTTAATGGCACAAAAACAATAATCCCCACAAAGGAGGCACCCTTGCACCATTGTGCAAGGCTGACTGCTTTAGTGCTAAGCTACAATTTGTGTGCTAGTGCAAGGGGAGAGGACAGAAATGCACTGTATCTTGTAGATACGATGCATTTCTGCCCTTTCCCGGTGATGCAGGGCGGTGCAGCAAGTTACTTGCTTCACCACCCTGTGCCACGGGCCTTGTTAATGAGGTTCTTTAATGTAATTAATCTTTTACCAAGTGTTACGCATCTCAACTATACTTATTTTATCTAGTGTTGGGATCAAAGACAAAGATGACTTTGTACACATTCTAACTGGTTACTTCCCGGTTTAAAGCGTTTTTTTTTACCAGACACATTCCATTAAGCATTGAAATAAATTATTGGATAAATATACGGGCAAAGTGACTGAGGTACTATTGATCCATGAAGGTAATGACATGACGCTGAAACGCTTGTTACTGATCAGTTCTGTTCATGTTTGCACAAATTGGAATGTAAAGCATTTGAGCACATAATGCTATTTAGGGATGCTTTTAAGTCAGCATATTGTGCAAAAAATATCACCTGGCCTTAATTTTGTGTCCTACATTTTGTTTACCAAATGATCATTCCACTGAGTGGAGGTTTTCTGTTGTTGTCCAGTCGGGTGACATTTTTAAACGATATTGGAGAGATGAAAAGTATGTCAGATGATGTTCTGACAAGAATATTCGGGCGGGGCTTGCGGATCTCTTTAGAGTAAAATTAGCATTTTCAAATTCCAGCCCTTGTTAAAGGAACTGGAAAATTATTTATTTTGGGGGTTGCGCCCCTGTGGTTCTTTTATCCACCCGCTCTTTACAATTATTTTAACTTCCTCAGCTATCCTTACAGATAAGTAATAAACATGCTTCAAGATAGCAAATGAAATGCATAAAATATAAGCCACCTCTAACATAACAGGACAGGATTGTTGTCTTTGTATCCTTGGTTGATTTTCTTAACTATTTCAAGAAAGGAGGCATTTGCAGAAGTCTACAGTTTCAGCCAGGTAATGTGATAATGTCGATTAAAAAATGGTACAAATATCTATGAAATTAATTTACTTTAACGCCATCTAAGGCCGTCTATCAGATTCTTTGTGTAAAGTGACAGTAAACCGGGCACTGCTTCCTAAAATCGAAAATATGTAATCTCAATTCTAAAAAGGAATGTTTTGTTTAACCAGTTCCATAATGCTGTAAATGAATATACCCCCACCATGAATGGAATAAAACATGTTCAGAATGAACATTCAGGGTTGCATGTCAATACAACAACTGCCAGGGTTAAATTACAAGGTATTATTGTTCAGCAAATGTACTTAAGATAAATGAAACAGAATGTAAAAAGTCGGGTGTGCTGTGTTATTCCAAACACGTATGAGCAAACATAAGGAAAACGTTCAAGTTGAACTGGTTTGAGAGATTCTGCATTATAATGGAATTAAAATATATACTGGAAATTATATAGTGATATAGCATCAGCCAATTAAATTAACTTTCTGGTGCAAGACTATAGCAAGAATATTGTTCTCTGACCCTGAATATGACATTAAACATTAGCAATCACTGGGCTACTCTATTGAAGTGAAGGTTCAAGAGTACAGACTAGTGAAGTAAGACTGATTACAATTTAGTCCCAAGTGGAAAATTCCATTTTGTGTGCATAGAACTGCACCTTTTGAATGTGTATCAATCAATGCTAGAAACTGGGTTTCTGATTGGCAGAGGTATGCACCCTGTTCAAGCAGGAACCACAACCCTGGTCAGGGTAAGACAGTTGCACACCATAAATTAACCTGTGCTCACCCTCTGGTAGCTTGGCACAGAGAAGGCAGACTTAACTTATCAGCTCTCTGGTTGCATTAGACCGGGATGAATCCAAAGTTCAGGCTGACCACAATTGAGCAAGGGCTCAATACAGGGACCAACCTTGTTCGGCTTAAAAATACCTTGTAGGAAGGGCTGTGTTTACATTGAAGATCCAATATGAGGAGCAGAGAAGACGATGCGAAGGTGATGCTTCCGTTCCAATCCATGCAGTCAGGGGTGCAACATCGAGCTGCGCAGTCGCTGATGTAGTGTCCTCGAAGTGCTGTGTAGAACCTTTTGCAATGAAGGTGATGAATCAGTGTTGAGCCACGAAGCCACAATGCGAAGGCGATGCATCAGAACTGAGGGCGATGCTCTGATTCCAAATCAAGCAGTTAGTGCTGCAATGCATTTGTCCTCAGCGGCAGCAACAATGCTTCTAGGTAAAGGGGAGATTTAGCAGGTCTGATCAGCGCAGTGATGACTATGTGTGATTTCTATATACAACAGCTGCAGAACCAATTTTCAACGGCCAAGGAATGGATTGGCACCACTTGGCAGGGTAGGACTGACAGTTGGCAGTGCCCAGTAAATGTAGCAGAGAGGAGCGAAGTATTTTATGTCCCTAAGACTCAGAACAGAAGGCAAGCCAGCAAGCCCTTGGAGTCACTTTTTATCTGGGGAACAGATGCAGGTCCAGTTCTTCTCACTCCCGAGCAAGGAGGGCAGCAGGACATGAACAGCTAAGCAGTAGTCCAGTAAAGTTCATCAGAGTTCCAACAGAGTGACAGTCCTTTTAGCAGCATAGCTGTCCCTCATCCTGGCACAATGTCCTCAGGTCCAAAAGTGTAATGATTGGGTAGGGTCACAAGTCTAGTTTGTATACCCTGTGGTGCCTTTGAAATGGGGAAGCCTTCATAGAGATGCTTTAAAAATGCACAAGATCCCTGCACTTCTTGTCCTGGCTCCAGACACACTACAGGGGGTTATGCAGCCCTTTATCAGGGGTGAAGCCCCAGCCCATTCACATGTGTCAGCCCCTCCCTCCCATCCTACCCAGGATGGACCATCAACATGCAGATGGCCACTCAGTCACACCTAAATTCCCTTTGTGTCTGGCTGTCTGGAGGTAATGCACAAGAGCCTGGCTGTCACCAACCCAGATGTGTATTCAAAGACAGGCAGAAGGCACTAGATGATTTAAAGTAAGAAAATGCCAACTTTCCAAAAGTAGCATATTAAGAATTACAAGTTAAAATCCGACTTCACCATAACTTGGGAATTTAAATTGTGATTCCAGAGCCATAAAACATGGGGGTCCCACCTCTTTCCAATTGGAATTTACACTTATAAAATCTAATAAGACAATCCCAATGTCAACCTATGGGAAAGACAGGCCTTGCAGCAGTCAAAAATGAATTTAAGAGTTTGACACAACCTGGACATGAAAAACTTGAAAGTACATTTCCAACATTTTAAATACACTGCCCTTTGCCCTTGGGTCTGTCCAGGGCCTACTTTAGGTGTGATTTATATGTATTAAAAAAGAAGATTTGGGCCTGTCAAGAGTGTTAACCTGCCAGGTCGACAAGTTAGTTTAAAATTACACACTCAGGCTCTGTAATGGCAGGACTGAGACATGTTTAAAGGGCTATTGAAGTGGGTGGCACAATCACTTCCAGTTGTGGTTAAGCCAATGTTAACATGTTTTAGGGAAAGAGAACATGCACGTTAGTATTGGCCAGCAGTGCTAAAGTGGCCAGAATCCTAAAGCCAACAAAAACAAAGTCAGCAAGCAAAAGGTCAGAAGGCAAAATGTTTTAGGGGATACCATGCCAAGGACTCCAGGTCTAACAATTAAAGGAAACAACAACAAAATCAGCCTTGAACTTTTTGCAAGGACTTTCAGTGATGAAGGTAACTCTAGATGTTAAAAGTGATTAACTGCCAACAAATACGTTTGCACTGCAGCCAACAGCATAATCTGCTAGCTTCCAGTTTAGCTTGTAAATATTGAAGATGACCGGGCGCTAAAGTATGTTTGCCTCCTTCATAAACTTCAGCATCTTCTATGTAGACTATGAGAGGGGGATGCTCTTGCAGGCTGGGGGCATGCCGAACTATATGCCCCAGTAGCACTCACACCCAGGAGGGGTGCTGACACCACTATTCGTGTTTGGAGGTGCTTGAAAGGACACTTTGCATCCCCGTAGCACAGTACACGCCTGCAGGCTGGGGGACTGGCGGACTACACATGCCAGTAGCACTTATGCCCAGGAGGGGTGCTGATGCCACTATTCACGCCTAGAGGTGCTTGAAAGGATACTTTGCATTCCCACTGCATGGGATACATAAGAGACGTGACAGGGCGCATGCTCGGGTGAAGACCAGGCCAAAAGTGGGCCCGTCTGCACCTATCTGCGGCCTTTTCTGTTTTGGGCTGGATTTGAACCTGTAGGAGGCAAGCTCATTCCGGAGCTACAATGGGCAAATGTCAGGTGGCGGGAACCCATGGGACCGGCCACAGCTCCATGCCGAACCACCACTACTGATAACATGTTGTGATGGACTACGGGAATAATCTCAAAGGAGATCACATTAACTGAGCACCAGGTGTCACTGGATTATGGTTCTAGCAGAGAACCCTGCCTCAAAAAATCTTCCTCTCAGGGTACCCTGACAAGTCCTTGCTTTGCTGGGTATTTGGCTTGTTTGCAGGATCCTGCAGTCACCGTGGATCTGGTCAATGTTGGTGTGGAAGAGGCTTCAACCCTTCAAAGTCCCACCGGTCGCTTGCCAGATCTGAGCCTATAGTCGAAGAAGAAAAAGCCCACTGTGAATTCATTAGTGTGGGCTAGCAAACATTGTGTCAAGTGACAGGGTCAGGGCCAGCTTGCCTCTTGTTGCCTTAAATAGTTTAATACCCAATCAGCACAGACACAACCTTCCGATTTTTTGGTCAAGGATGCGTTCAACCTTTATTCTTTGTGTCGGAAATTTAGCGGGGCCACACAGACAAGCAGGTTCCTGGAAGATCCGGGGCTAGCACCATTGAGCAAGCCCACCTCAGAACTCATTTTAATTCAAGTAAAGAACGGTTGGACCTACCACCTGCAGCTTGCCCTTATGACCTAGTGCTGGTTGGGGTCCCCCCACTCCAAGGATTCACAAATGGAATCTTGTTGGAGTTATAATAATATTTATTGTTTAGTTAATAAAAACCATAACAATCATCTCATAATACAACATGTTTAAAGATAAAGCATCTCTAAAATTCTATAAAATTCCGTAAATTCCTTGGCCATGAAACCATGCGAGGATCTAAAATCAGTTTCTTAATTCTAAGATGCAAAAAAGTGCGTGATTAAGTATGCATCCCGGATGGCAGGTTTACGTCTTTGGTGTGTGCAGTCAAGAATTTGATAAATTTGCATATTGATTGTGCATCATTAGGATCAAACATTGACATCACCGCTGACCGACAGGAACGAGTCCCATTTTTCATAAAAAGCGGTTTTAATAGTTGTCTGCGGGCTTCTTTTAAGGCTGGACAAATACAAATCAGGTGAACCATATCTTCTTTCGGGCCTTTGCATAGCCTGCAGGAAGTCTCTCCTCTATTCTTCCACGATGGTTGATCCACTCTAGCAGGAGATGCTCCCAAATGCAGAGTCAAGAAGCGATGCTTGATGTGAAGTGCGAAGGTTTCGGCCAGGTATTGTGATGGGGCCATGGTGGTATAAGTGTGCATTACCAGCCAGGCGTGTGAGCGTTGCGCAAGTTTAGCTTTATCATCTAGAAAAGATTGGATACTTATTTCCTTTTTTATCGCTCAACACAAAAGGGAATACGACATGTTGGAATCCCATAGGTACTTTGTTTTCTTCTCTTGCAAGGAGTTGTTCAGGTATCTGTTGTATACTGAATTCGGATTGCCGTTTACTGACCTCCATAGTGTCGCTACTAGCGGGCTGACAGTGTTTTTACTTATTTTGTACCAGATCTTTATTGTGTGGGCCTTCCTGTCGAGCTGCTGTTGTGTTAGACCAAATTCCAGCCTTATCTGTGCAGGGGAAGCAGAGCGAGGAAGATTGAAGACTTCCTTATAGATTTTTATTTGCTGCCTTTCCAGGAGGCTAGCATCTTTCCCGTATCAGGCTGCGCTTCCGTATGTAATTGCTGGAAGGAATTTGGCCGACATAACCGACATTAGTGGTTTATATGATGGGCCCTTTAATCTTTTAACAAGAGTGCAGAAAGCATACGTCAAGGATTTGGACTTCTGTAGAATATACGGGTTTTGCGGCACAAAATTGATCTTATTGTCTACTGTAAGTCCGAGATATTTGTAGCTGCAGATCGTATTGAGAGTGAAACCGTTTAATTTTATTTTGTTTGCAGGATTCAAAGAGCAGCCTATTGACATTGTT
The DNA here is from genome assembly GCF_031143425.1 of Pleurodeles waltl. Taxonomy (NCBI): domain Eukaryota; kingdom Metazoa; phylum Chordata; class Amphibia; order Caudata; family Salamandridae; genus Pleurodeles; species Pleurodeles waltl. Next base: position 915,399,879 of record NC_090449.1, read on the forward strand.
TTTGTCTTTGAAGTGTTAACCTCTAGTTTGTTTGTCTTTGCAAATTCGCCCAAGGCAATAACCAGTTGTTGCAACCCTATTTTTGTGTGGCTTAACAGAACAATGTCATCAGCATACGATAGATGTGTTATAGCCAGACTTCCCATCCTTGGAGAATGTGAGTTGGTTGCGTATAGTTTTGCAGAGAGATCTGCCATGAAGAGGTTAAAGAGGTGCGGGGCCAACACGCAGCCTTGCTTTAATCCTATATTTGTTGGTATTCTCCTGGAAACTTTTGAGCCATCTGCTACCTTGATTCGTACCCAAGTTCTGTCATACAGCAATTCTATACACCTCAAAATACGTTCTTGCAAACCCGAACTCTGTAGTTTGTTCCAGAGAATTGCTCTGTCCACACAATCAAAAGCACTTTTGAAATCCACAAAACATATGTGTAAATTTTTCTTTAAGCACTTTGCTCGGTTGGCTATATCTCCTAGCGCAAGAATGTTAGTCACTGTGCCGTAGCCCTTCTGGAAACCAGTTTGATTCATAGGGACCAAGTTATTTAAATTGGAGCAGGTCTGCTAGGATGAAAGAGGCAAAGTATTTGGCCTCACTGTCAATTAGAGCTATCAGCCTATAGCTAGCCTCCTTTGTATATAGGATTAATGATGGATCCTTTCCAACTATCAGGAATGGTACTGTTACGTTCGACTTCAGCATATAATATTGACAGAGTGGCTGACCAATAATTGAGATCCGCCTTAAATAGGGGGAGACCATTAGGGCCGGGAGCCCCTGGGCTACTTTATTGCCACTGAATCTCATATCACTCTGAGGAACATCTGTAGGTTTTAATGAAGACTTCAGTTGCTGATTTTCTACAGGAGGGGTTGGCTTAAAAAAGATGTCTAACAGGTAATCCACCCATTTATCTTCTGAAATTGAAGTACAGTTTATTACTCTTGCTTTTCTGTCTATTTCATTCACTGACATCCAGAATTCTCTAGTATTAGCCTTTCTTAAGTTGAAAAGTAATTTGATCCAGAAATCCTCCTCCTTTTGGGTTGGTATTTGCCATAGCTGTTTCTTATAATTTTTCCAAAGGGTTTTTATTTGGGCACATAAAGATTCTGTAGGAGGTCTATCTTTTGTGGATCTTAGTTTACGTCTCAGATCCTTTCTTAATTCTAAGATATTTGGTGGCATAGTTAGTGGCCTCCGGTTATGATTTGGAGCTTGACGCCTGGCCGAGCCAAGTGATGGTACTAACTGTAGAAAGCTGGCCCACAATTCCCCAGCTGAGAGATCTTTGCATGCTGTTGATTGAAGCAGGGATTTTATATTTTTGCACAGCTGTGGTAAAGAGGACTCTGTCCAAAACAAGCGGTTTAGATTGACAGAGGTTACTGTTCCTAATTCATTTATGGCTGGAAGAAAACACGGAGTGTTCCAAGCCAATTCTATGTGCTGAGGCGAATGGTCACTGTAAAGAGTAGGTATGATTTAGAATTTTTTAACATGTGCCAGCAGGGGAAGAGAGACGGCAGTATAGTCAATTGTAGTTGCAGATTTTGCACTATGGTGAGTAAAGCTGGGCGGGACATCACCTTTCTCCCTGCCGTTTAGCACCCTCATACTCAGATGTTCTAAGGCCTCGACCAATTGCTTGCCCCTTATATCCAGTTTCATCTGTATTGATGGTAACTGTGGTAGCACTGACCAAATTGCGGTTTCTGCTTCCAATTGCTCGTCCGGTTCTGGAGTATATATCAGGTTGGTGTTAAAGTCACCTGTTACTAAGATGTCCCATGCTGGATTAGCGCACCGTATCTCTTCTACCTATTGTAGTAACTTCTCGAATAGAAGTACTTTGCGATGTTTCCGCAACTGGACATTACTGTAAATCCTTCTGTAATAATTGCTTTTGCTCCCGCAATGTTCCAGGACATAATAGTAACGGTTGGTCTTTGATCTGTATCTGGTGAATTATGTATGGTGGGTCAATTACTTCTCCTTGAATTTAGGGTATGTGCCATCCATCTCCATTCATCTTGTACTCCATTCTCTACAATTAGGGGGTCAATAGAGGTATTTTAATCTTTTTCCCCCATATGGATTGACGCTGTTCTGCTTCCCCGACGTCCGGGCCCCATCCGTGCCTGCGTGCCTGTGATTCAGTTTTTTGAATTGGTTCACTTTTCAGATTTAACAATAGGGGAAAAGGATAACGTGGCTGGTTGGTTGTGATAGCCGTATACCCCAGTTTTCAAACTGTTGCTTAACTGCCATAATTAAAGCAGTGATTTCGCTTGTTCTCCACATAGTCAGAGTTTGTTCCCGGTCATTCTGGGTGCTGTTGGAGAGGAATTTCAGTGATATTAAATCTGGGGACATAATTTTCTTAGTTGAAGGAAGCTCTGCCAAAAGCCTCAGAATGTTGCCCCTGTTCAGTCTATCTTGTTGGCCGCGTGAGTCATAATCTGGAGTTAGAATGACCTGCCTTGATTCCCTATCATTTTCAATAACATGACTAGATTGGGAATGCTCTATAATTCTGTGTGGCATAGGCCTGTTCCGTTGACCATCCTCCGACTTGTTTCTACTTGGGGCCCTTTTGAGCGTGCATGATTGTTTGTTTAAAAAGGCTTTGTTTTCAAGGTCTGTTGTGGCTATTTGAGTATTTTGAATTGTTACTTTTGTCTTTATTCGTCCATCATGATGAGTAGTTGCGACCTCCCTAGAAGGATATTTGAGATTTAGGGTCGGTGACAGGTGTGTTTCTCTGGTGCGAGGATTGAGTCTGGACTGCGAGTCGTCTGCTAAAGGAGTGAATTTATTGTTCTTTGTGCCTGCGGGGATTACTATAACCTGCCCCGCATTGACCTGGGCGGACGATCTTTGCCTTCAAGATGTTTTGAGACTCGACAAGATGCCCTGGGTCTTGTCCGGAAGGGTTATTGTAGATAGTGAGGAAGTGGCTTGTGCGACAGCTGCATAGGAGGGTGTCTCTGGTTGAATCTTCACTGGTAGTTGGCCATCTAAATGGATCTCAGATTTATCCCTATAGATGCAATTTTCTGCCCTTAGGTCTCCCTGACAAGGAGCTGCCAACCTCGTGGCCAATGCGTGCCCGTTCAATTGGTCTTGGGATGTTGGGTGTGGCATGTTATATTTGAGCGACATTGGCGAGTCACCAGGTAGATGTTCTCCAGTGAATTGTTGTTCTGGACTGGTGACTACCCCCTCCCTTATGGCTTTGAAGCAATTTGAGATTTGCATGCTGCTTGCGGTTGCTAAAGCTCGATTTTGCGGTTGCCGAAGCGTTGAAAATATGGGACACAGATTGTCATTAATAGCTTTGGCACGTGTTTGTTTCCTTGTCTTTCTTGCTCGCTTTTTTTGTCTCTTTGTTAGGGGTTTCAGTGCTGGAGCTGGCTGTTCAATTATACTCTCCAAATTGGTAGATGCTGTTTGTTCCGACTGTGAAGATCTATCTGATCCGTCTGTGACCACTGGGTTAATGCACTGAATGTTTGCATCTTTTTTTGCTGGGCTGCTTACCCCAAAGGCTGGTGTCTTTTCAGATGTATCTTGGTTCCTGGAGCTGGCCTCATTGGTTTTCCTTGCTTTAACTTCCTGCAGAATCTCTACTAAAACTTGTGGTAACGTACACAGTTTATCTAATATTGGGCCACAATTACAAGGAAAGTGCTGGTGGTTGGAATTGTGTTCAGTTGGACAAATGGCCAGCGAGTCCAGTTTGTGATTGATGCCAGCTATGCATATGGCCATTACCTTCATTAGATCTATTTGTAAGTCTAATTTATCTGATTGCATGTTAAGAACCGCTGTTGAAGTATGTAGAGCATTCAGCAATGAGGTGTGTAGTCGCGTTAGATCTCCCATTTCACAAGTAGGGTGGCCTGCGTGAGCGGGATTTTTTAATAGAATTTCCCTGTTAATAGACTCTGAGGGGATATTATTGGAAGGTGAAGCAATCGAGTTGCTTTTTACCATTAATTCCTCAAGTGATTGTATTTTGGACATCTCGCTAGAAATTTCAATAATCAAGTTATAAGTTCTTTCTTGTTGGTGCGTAGTAATACTGTTTTTAATGCTTCCTACCACCAGAGGATAGCTCGACTGCTGGTCCTTAGGATTCACTAGATAAAAAGTTTTTAAGTCCAGCACTTCTCCCAGGTCTTTGTTATTTGTTATAGAGAGCGACTGTAACCAGGAATCTTCCAACCCTGTAATTACTTCGGAACCAATGTCCAGTCTCTCATTGTTCCCCTGGGTGTTGAAATTTGAACGCTGGATTGGGGTCGATTGTTGATGGGTTTTCACATACCCAGTGTCATTATGTACCTCTGTCGCATTACCCGTAGAGATTGGAAGCTCGGAGTTACTTGGGTTGCCCGTTAAAACCTGTAGATGAGCACCTGGAGAAGTTTCCCGCTCCTGGGCATGTACCTGAGCCATAGTCAAGATTCTACCTGCTTGCGAATTTTTGTGCGCTATTGGGCTACTTAAGTAACTGAAGTTGATTTGTTGCCCTTGGAGCAGGGGATCACTAAGCTCTTCAGGAGCTTGGTCATTTGATGTTTCCTGACAGGGGAGGGCTACCCCTAATTGTTGTGTCGTGTTTGTTAACAGCCCGGGCCCCAGCTACCCCGTGATCAGAGGTTGTGGAATCAGTGGGGTTGGAAGGCCCACATCGGTTTTCGGGATTTGAGAAGAAAGCCGCCGCTGGATCTTTCAAAAAGTCTGCCTTGTTAGTGAGTCCTGTTTGTTTGAAGTAGAGCTGAAAAGGAGTGAGGGGCGCTACCAGCTGATCCTGTCTGCTACTTTGCGGACATGTCGCTGAGTGCTTCGCTGAGCACTTTCCCTTCCCTTGCACCCTCCTTTGGGGTTTTAAAGGTTTCACTTTGCCCTCTGCTAGAAACCTGAGTCACCCAGATCTCATGGTGGCGATCTCTTGGCCCGGATTGGTGAAAGAGAAGCGCAATTTGCTTTTTCCTGATGTTTAGGATTGCAGGATTACAGTGGCTGACAGCGGCAGGTGAGCGGGGCACCCGGGGGATTCACAAGCTGCACCCAACCTAGCGGGCCTCTGTGTGACCCTGGTGCCCTCTCTCTGCAGCAGTTTACAAAAACTGCTGCGCTCACTGCGACCTGTAGAGAAGGGTAGGCCCGGGTAGGCCCTGAGCACTACGCCTTCTGCTTAGGTAATAGTAGGTGAAGTTGTACACGCGACGACGTACAGCAGTGGGCTGGGTGTCCGAGGGCTGAATGTTCATAGGTTTCGTAAGTGAGGAGGCAGGTGAGGAGCAAGGTGCAGTTGGGAGGTGCGGTGGGTAAGCGGGGCACACAGGGCCCACAAGCTGCACCCAGACCTGGCTGGGCCGCTTCCGTGTGGCCCTGGTGCACTCACTCCGCTGCTGTGACTGACACAGCAGCGCTCACCATGCCTCTCTCAGTAGCCTTCACAGCAACAGCAATGGCCGCAACGGCAGCGGATGCCCTCGTCCGCGTCTACAGCGGCGCCCTGGTTAGCGCGTCAGCTCCGTCTCGCTCGCTCCGTCTCACTCAGTGCGTCCCGTCACACTCAGTGCGTCCACTTGAGTACGTCTCCTGCTGCTGCGGCTGTGCGTTCTTCCCATCTAGTCCTCTCAGTGAGCAGCATCCGGACTAGAAGCACTTCCTAGCTGTTGGCAGCGTGTGGCACTCATACAAACAAATATATGTGGGTGGTCTAGTACCTTGACGAGTAAAACATGCGGCGGTGGAATCATTAATGATAATTAACGTTTAATGATAATCGAGAGGCCTTGCTAGAGGAACTCTTTAATACGAACACAAATGTGGTCACCTTAGAAAAAAATGGCGGAAATATAAAAGAGGGCTTGAAAATGAAATTCATAAGACTAGAACGTCTAAAAAAACAGGAGCTTTCTAGATGGTGGGATCTCACCATCTTAGAAAGATACATACAAATCAAGCAAATACCTAGGGGACTCCGTGTTGTACTTTTCCCATCCTTTGGGGATCTCAACCCCACACTATTACAAGAATGGGAACAGCTACTAATTAACTCATTTTTTGGCATCATGGATATACTCATTAGAGACACCAAAGAAAAGAGGGGACGACTACTTTTGGACATTGAGACACTAGAGAAAGAAATTCAAGATACCAACCACAAAGAAGCCATTGATAGAAATTATGATATTCTAAAAAATGTACTCCAGCAACACCAGGAATACATTAAAGAAAAGAAAATTCGAAAACTGAGGCGGGATGCTAATGACTATGCTGCAGGGAGGGTTTTTACCTTTGCTCACAAATTTGATAACTTAAATAGTGACAAAAGAATAGAAAGGGCACCCACACTAGCCGCACATACCATAACTAATACAACTACCAGTGACACAGATTTGTCAAGTTGCTCCAGTGTCACGAGCAAGGAGGCTAGCAGCTCCATGCAGGAACACAGAAACATCTCCCATAATAAATCCACTTTTTTATTAGAAATGGAGAGATTCCGCAAGGGCCAGAAATAGAACAGATTGGCCCAGGCAACACACACAAGAGAACCAGAAGGGGGCAGAGACAAAGGGGTAGACTCAGCAAACAACAAGACAGGGATGACTACAAGATCAGCCATACGCAGCACAAAAAACTAGCCACTTCCACCACTGACAGAAACGATCTATGTGTCATGAATCTATCAGACACAACCCTAGACGACCAGCAATTGAGTGTCCTCAAGAAGGGACTAGGTTTTGTGCCAAGATCTTTCCCTGATTTTACAGAGATGCATATAGATCTTTTTAAATTTGGAAGAAGATGTAAACTAAAAAAAATTTTTGACCTCAAGCAACAATCCAACTGTAATCCTTGTCAGGACATAGACACATGTGACTTCTCCATTGGGGACATAAGGGACATACAGACCTTACTTTCCATAACAGGAGAAGATGACAGTAACACTGAAACCACCTGTGATGACATATTAAGCGACTTGGGTATCAACAGTTGTGCTACCTGCACTAGTGGACTAAAACCTCGATCCAGATTTACACCCATTTTCACATCAGACAATGCGATAGATGTTTTTTACAAAATAGTCACCAGAGATCTATACAAATTTGAAAATCAATACACGATAGGCGTAAAACCTGGACACATAACTTGAACCCACAGGAACAGAAGGCTCTACGCTCCTTTGATGACATCAAAGATATAGTCATCAAGGAAGCGGACAAAGGTGGAAACATTGTTGTAATGAATCGTAAGGACTATGTCGGTGAAATAGACAGACAACTTCAGGACCAAAAAGCTTATTGTAAGCTCCCTAACAACCCAATAGTAACAGTTACCAGAGACATAGAGACAAAACTGATATTTTGGAGGCAAAGAGGTTTATTAACAGACTCAGAATACAAATATCTTTTTAACCCAACGCCTGTGTTCCCTTGTATCTACATTCTCCCCAAAGTCCATAAAACAGCACACTTTCCCCCTGGCAGACCCATAATATCTGGGATCAACTCACCTACCGAAAAACTTTCTGAATTCATTGACATTTACCTACAACCGTTTGTTTATAATTTACCATCATACATCAAAGATACCACACATCTTCTCAGCCTCATTGCGGATTTTGAGTGGACGGAGGGTCATTTTTTGGCCACACTGGATGTCACCTCTTTATACACATGCATACCTAAAAAACAAGGCATGGCTGCTATCCAGTATTTTTTACACAAAAGAGAAGCAACTTATTTGACACACTCCAGTATGCTGATGGACTTGATGAACGTGGTCATGGACAACAATGTCTTCTTACATGAGGGGACATGGTACAGACAAAAACAGGGAGTTGCGATGGGGGTGAAATTTTCGCCATCTTTCGCTAACCTCTACATGGGGTACTACGAACACCATCACTTATGGACCAACGGTCCACCGGAACTTACACAACACGTCCTCTACTGGGGTCGATACATCGACGATGTACTTCTCTTCTGGTCAGGGGATTACGCCTCCTTTGAACTGTTTACCAAATACCTAAACGATAACCAATATAACATACATTTCACTAGTTGTGCGAGCCTATAGAGTGTTGATTTCTTAGATTTGACACTATATACTGATGGCAACCACATCTGCTCCAAGCTATTTAGAAAAACAACAGCTTCAAACTCTATCTTACATGCCAGCAGTGCACATCCACCTTCCCAGATTAAAGCCATTCCATATGGGGAGGCTGTGAGGATCAGACGCAATTGCCAGAAAGACCCGGATTTCATGGAGCAGCTCGAATTCCTAGAGAAACGCTTTGTTAACAGAGGTTATCCCAGTAAACTGCTAAATAACACATGTGAAAGGATTCTTAAGATTGACAGAGCATCTCTTTTTCGGAAAAAATCAAACAAAAGGGTTAACAAAAAGAGGGCCCCAGCTTTCATAACCACATACACCTGTGCGAGTGCAGAAGTCTACAAGATTCTAAATAACAACTGGCACATTTTGGTATCCGACAAAACCCTCAAACGAGGCCTCAGGAATAGGCCAGAGATGATTCACCGTAGGGGCCGCACTTTGAGAGATAAATTGTGTCACAGCTATTTACCAATGGTCACTAATGAGAGTTGGCTACCCGCACCACCCTCTGGTTTTTACAGGTGCGGCCATTGCAATATCTGTAGCTATGCCCTGGACAAAACAAAAAACTTTTGCTACAACTCTAAAACGACGCACACGATCAGACAATTCATGAACTGTAACACTAAGTTCACTGTCTACTGTATCATCTGCATATGCAAAAAGATCTATATCGGCAGTAGAATCAGACCACTGAGAGAAAGACTGCAAGAACACATCCGGGCGATCAAAAACAACAACAGTGACTACCCTTTTGCAGTCCATTACAACCAGGCACACCCTTTACATGAAAAACCAGACATAAAAATCCATGGCATTGCCACTCTGGGCAAGTGTCCGAGGGAGGGTAACAGAACTCTCCTCCTGAGACAGCTTGAGAGTAGATGGATTGTCAGATTACGCACGGTGGAGGAGGGGCTGAATTCTGATAAAGACCTGTATATATTTCTTTAGACTATCAACTGTTGGTTAATATAAAGAATTTGCAATAACAAAGCTTCTTTTCAAATATGTTCCTGCATGTTTCTTCCTTTTTTTTTTTTTTTTTAAATACATTTGCTGTAATCTGCAGATTCCTAACAAATTACATCTTTACAGCAGATATATTATTTGTGGAAGATTGTTGTTACCTTTCTTTATAACTTTACACACACGAAATGCCGGAAAAATCATTTGATTAAGCTTGTGTTAATCCATATGTTTTCTCTGTTACGTAACTGTAATGTTTATATCCTGACGTGTTATTCCTTATCTCCAACGAAAATGATCAATGGGATGCATCACATGCTACCATACAAATCGCTACGGGGGTGCATGTCTCTTTCCTTTCCTTTCACTGGTCACTTACCACCTTTTGGCATGTCACGGTTATTACCATTTCTAAGTGCCTACCCCTCTCTGTTTGCTTACTCTTTTCGGTATAACCCGCACTATTCCTCCCAAGATGGTGGACCACACTATCTCAGGGGGTTTTAGTCCATTTTTGATGTTTACTCTTCATTTCCGGTTGCGGTCGGGATTTAAATCCCAGCAACGGGTCGGCGTTCGATTCAGATGCAACGCGATCCATAAGCAGGGGTAACGGGAGACCGGCAACAGGTAACGGGGCTTCGGCCCATACCTTTTCAGACGTCTTCATTTTCGATTTATTCCAAACAACGATGTGTGCACAGTGACTTTCGCTAGCAAATGCTAGCGGTCACCGTCCACACTAACACTGCCCTTCCTGGGGACATTTATTTTATTTAAAAAATGCTTAGCGCGTTCGGCCCGCACGCCCTTAACTCCCCGATAGACGCGCCAATAATATATTAGTATTCCTGGACGGCTTTTTCATCGGTGCCAGTTACGCTAACATCAGTTGATCAACTAGCAGTCTATGACCAAGTTCAATTCAAATGTTATCGATACTCTACTATGTAGCGTTTAACATTTGCGAGATATTAAAAAAGGGGGCGCCCGTGTTATGACTTGTTAGCTGATTAATGGCATTCACCATATAGGACATTACCATAAATTTGCGCAACTATCTAGTTTTTTTCATTCATCAATCAGCTTTTGATATACAAGATGCAACTTGATCCTATTCTTACTGCTCATTGTTGCCTATATGGCTCTTTGATTGTTTTGTAGATTTTCCCTTTTCCTCTTTAATTAAAAAAAAAAGAAAAAATAATTCTTTTTTTCTCAGACGTATCATGGTCTCCGGACTCCCTTCTAACGCTTGATATACCACACATATCTGGTCTACATTCATGACCACTGGAGTATAATAACACAATCAATACCTCTAATCTGCGAAAGGTATGCTCGTTTCTCTCTCTCTCTTGTCCTTTCTTCTTTGTGCATGGTTTCGTTCGTATACGAGTCGATTTCTTTTACTTCACATGGGTGATTTTCTTCATTCATAGAGCAATTAACATAATATTACTCACTTTATGTATGACACCCTTTTTTGACGCATGTTATTTACTGTTCTTTGGGACATCCTTGCTCATTCCTTTTCTGACGATCACTTCCTGTGCTTGTGGACGGCATAGGCGTTTGCTTTTTGGTGTCTTACCACACATTTAGGAAGCAGAAGGAGATATCTCCCTCTGTTTTTATGGTAGCCTTTGTCTTTTCAATAATCACGTATCTCTGGCACGTGGTCTCTCTTTAGCACCCACTAATATTTGGTTTGTCCTATGACTGGCATCACAACTTGTTTTGCCAACAATCCATAGATAACTATTGTTACTCACACATCATATTTGTATATTTTTACAGCCTTGAAAAAGTCCAGTGTGATGAAACACGTGTCAGCTGTTTTCTTTCAATCACAAAAAAAACTGTATTGGACCAGCAATTACTTGGTTGTTCTCTTACGAGTACGAAAAACTGTATTTGACCTAGAAATCACCTACCCTGTGTACTTCGTTGGATCAGGTCACCAACTCTCTTGCTACAATCACCAAGGAATAAATGGCGTATACTGTGACCTTGAGATGTGCCGTGGTTTTCTGTTTTACTTAAATGAATCATTAATTGTGCTTGTATCTGAAGGTTTCAACCTGCATAATAAAGAGAGGCTGGAAAGCGAAAGGGTTGCAGGTAAATCGAGACAAGCTGGCCACTGGAGAAAGAAACAAACCACCGCAGACTTGGAAGTTGATTGCTTACAATGGACTTGCAGCTGTCAGCCCACCGCCGCCTTCCTCTCCGTAGCCTCTCCTCCGCTGCAGCAACTGTTGACTTTCTCGGTCACCCAGAGTTTCAGTGCGTTCTGGCCAGCCTGCCCCCACGGCTCCCCGGCTCCCTGTCTCCCCCGCCTGTCCAGGGTCAGCAAGACTCCCCTCTCCCAGCTTCGGGCCGCTCTTGCTCAATGAGAAGCACCGAGAGCGACGGCTCCTGGAGTCCAGAAAGAACGCACAGGAGCAGAGCGGGGGTGGCACTGGGGGCGTCGTCAGGGAGGGGGTGACGGGAATGGGGAATAACACTGTCAGCGGTCCCAGCGCCTTCCTCCTGTATTTTGAATCTTGTTGAAGTTGCATAATAAATGCACAGACTGGCCTATTAAATACAAACATTTCAATCTAGCTAATATAAACAAGATTATAATGGTTAAGAAGAGTAGGATGTGTGGCTGGCTCCGAAAAAGACCTATCCAGGGATTGTATGGTTGTGATCTTCCACAGACAATCTTGTGTAAAGTATTGGTTCACATCACAGGAAGAATGGGGTCATAAAGATACTAAGAGTTACGCTCTTCCCTTAGGGTAGTTTTACAAACCTAAAATTCTGCAAGTTCCCTGGGGTACCGGGCGATGGTTGTGCTATTCCTACTGGGAGCTGCCTAGATGTGCTAAAGACTCGAGAGGGACTACATATCCCAAGCTGCTTTGAGGCCCCAGGAGGCGGCCATTTTCACCTGCACCCACTTGACACCAACAAGCGCTATAAAGCTCATGCAGGCACTTCGCTGCGCTTGATGGGCACGGGCCAAGAGCGGCCCGTCCATGCCCGTCGGAGCCCAGAAGAGGCTGGGCTGGCCACCCCCTAACATTTGACCATTCAAGTAGGCATCATTGATCTTACCTCTATGCGCTATTGCCAATACTGTGTCATCCCGTAGGTTGCATCATTATACTGATACTCTGTAGAACATTTTATCACCAATAACCGTCCCAGATGGGTAAAAGGAAAGCAATAGAGGCTGGGGCATGGGCTGTGCTAAAAGCTAAGCGGAAAAGACAGAAGCATGCAGCTAGTAACTGCGTTATGGACAGAATTGACTCTCTTTTGGGTGAATGCAAGGGAATTGTAACTACTCCTCAGGGAAATAATTCTGACGGCACTGTGGGGGAGCACTCCCCAACCAATAGGAGGGCTGGCCCAAAGAAAATTGCTGAGATTTTTGTGAAACGTGGGCAACAAGACACAGCCACTATAGGGCAGGGAGAGGACAGGAATGTTATCACCCACACTGCTCCATCTCTAGTGCAGGAGCTACCACTGGGCTCTAACGATTTCATCCAGTGCAGCAACTGCTTTAATCTGTTAATTTACGCCCCAGAATCACATGATGACATCGACCCAGGTATCAGGGTGGATGGGCTAGCAGCTGCAAGCACACACTCAACTCACATAAACCCACAGCACATTCAATGCATACAAGATTTAAAAAAGGAAGTACTAGAACTTAAGCTTATGGTTAACTCCTTACTTGCAATAGTAACACAGTTAACTCTTGCAGATGGCACGGCCACCACGATCGTGACTCAAAGCCCAACCCTACCAGGCACCATGACGAATCTGCTCATTCTTTCAGCACCCAGCTGTGATGGCCTCCTCCCAGTCAGGGCTAAGACCAAGAACTTAATCCAGCCTCCTTCGCACAACAGTTTAGGCGCAGGAAAAACACTAGACAACCATCACAAAATCCCCAAACTCATGAGCAATACTGCCCCAAGATACTCTGCACAGCCTGCCATTGATTGGTCTCAAACAGGTAATGTAGTTATAATGGTCAACGTTCCCAAGTTAAACACATCAACACATAAGGAAGGAGCAGACTCTATTAAAAACAAGGCAATCCATTGGATTCGCCATTTAAGAGGCTGTCGCTCTGTAATACGCGAGGATATAATCAATGTAGCAAGATGGCCAGACCCTGGAAGACACTTTGACATTTTAAAACTGACACTCAAGGATGGGACCATAGTGGACAATTTGGTGGCCCTAGATGCAAGAACAAGCCCACCAGCACATTCGCGCATCCAGTTCAAATACCCTAGGCCACCTATGCACTACGGGGATTGCCCGAGCTACAGCCCAGCAAAAAATGTATCTACCCTTGGCGAGAACAATTGACTTAAAGCTTCATCTAAAATCTATGCTGATAAACCACGCAACCAACTAATATCAATCACCCCCAGGCCTGCTACAATCCCTAACACTGCCAGTGCAAGTATTCTCTCTCCCATTCATGACATATTTCTTAAGACCTTTGACAGTTTACTGTGCAAATATGACAATACTGCACCTTTCATCTTGCAGGAATATTGCCCACCAAATCAAGAACCGATAGCTAAGCCTGCAAGCACTTCCCTCACCAGGGTCAGGTCAGCTCCAATAGAGGAACATCACCACTCACCCCAGGTCTCACTGACCAACATTGGTATTGATCTACTTCTTCCCGTTTCAACCATACCTGCAAATCATTCTCTGGCAGCTAATCATGTAAATACCAGGTAACTAGACAGGACAGTTCAACCACTCACTGGGGTATGACTTGTCTCATGGAACATGGCAGGTTTGAAATCTATTCTCCCTCTTCCATCCTTCACCTCTTTTATTGATGATCATGACATATGCCATCTTCAAGAGACATGGTCAACCAATCCACTCTTTCGAACAGGCTATTCAAACTTCCACATCCCTGCCGTGCCCAGTACTAGAGGTAGGACTTCTGGGGGCTTGACTATTTGGATCAGAACATCACTTAACTGTCATATATTACAGCTACCGACCGATTCTCCCGACCTGTTAGGTATTTGTCTATCATTCGGGCCTGATACTGTTGTGAACATTTTCAATATCTACACCTGGGGGCTCAGGGGGGGTCAAGTCTCCAAAACCCTTTGTGTCCTGGCAGCCCTTTTGCAAAACTGTCCCCGCCATCATAAAACCCTCGTGGCAGGTGACCTCAATGTCACGTTCGAACCTCTAGACTGGCATGATCTCAGGTCCACAGATGAGGAGGATCGAGCTTGGTCTATCCCCGCCCTGTCCATTCCACCCATCAAAAGATGGACGTAGGTCGCAGTCCAAGTTAAGTCACTGACCATGGAATTCGGGCTCAGGACGTTAAATGGCAGAACCAAATCAGATGCCAAAGGCCATCACACATTCAACAAAACCAACCAGCAGAATCGATTACTGTCTATTCGACATAAGATTATGGGCCCTAGTCATCGATATGACGATCGTTGAAAGAACTGAAAGTGATCATAATCCTCTCTCTGTTCACACGTTACGTTTGGGCAACCTCTTGCCCATGATTAACTCCTCAGTAGCAGCACCAGAGGGTGTTAGCCTGGTTAACGACAAACAACTCTTAAAGTGGGACAAGGTTGCAGCTCGGCCCGCACTCATCAACGCAGCCAATAACACCCTAAAAACTACATTAATGAACCTAGAGGTGGGTCCCGCAATACCCTATAAGGAAATAAGCCTAATTCACACCTCATGCTTCAGGGATATCGCAGCCCACTTCTCAGTATCCACAGCCCATGATGCCAAGAGACCCATAGGTAGGCACCGCTGGTTCAATAAAATGTGTTGGTCCCTAAATAAGCGCTTAATCCAAGCTATTAAATCTAAGGATGCCACCGCCATCCGCCTAGCTAGAAAGTCCTACAAGTCAGCCATACGCAAAGCCAAGCGTGACCAAGACGATAAGTGGTGGACAGCACTTAGTGATGCTGTGCACAAGAGGAACTGTAGTCTGTTCTGGTCCTTGGCAGCGCAAGGCCCAGTAAGCAGTGGATTGGACATTACGACCAACATCGTCCCGAAAGACTGGGTAGATCATTTTAGCAGTCTATACTCCCATGACGATGATAGCCCCACTCCTGTTTGCATGGACCCCTGCCTAAACACTTCTTTAGCACCCACCACTGAAGATCCCCAGCTGTTCCCTCAAAGTGACATAACTTATTCCCTAGGCACCATAAAACGTGGTAGGGCCCCTGGCTCGGATGGTGTCCCAGCCGACCTGTTCTCAACCGACATAGCATCCTGGTCAAGATACCTCACCATCATAGCGAACGCAATAGCATCTGGAGCGCCTATCCCTGAGTCCTGGAAAGGGGCTATTGTTATCCCAATCTTTAAAAAGGGCAACAGATCCCTCCCCTGCAACTATAGACCAATTAGACTAATTGACTGTGTGCAAAAAGTCTTCTGCCACTGCCTCTTGGGAAAGACTGAAGACTGGATGACTGAACATGATATCCTTAGTCCCCTCAAAGCCAGTTTCCGGAAGAAAATATCTACCACTGATCAAACGCGCAGGTTCCTATGTTTATACTGGAAAACAGTGCTCATTAGAAAGGGAGCCTTTATGTTGCTTTTGTGGATCTAAAGTCTGCTTTTGACCTAGTACCTTGCAACAAACTATGGGATACTCTCTCCCGAATGGGAATCCCGGAGCATATCCTAGCAATATTGATATGGCTCCACGAGGACAACTATTCACGAGTTAGGTGGGACAACAAGGGGCAACTAACTGATAGAATCCATGTATCAAGGGGTGTGCGGCAAGGGTGTGTCCTTGCCCGACCCTCTTCTCTCTGTATATCAATGAAATCGTCCCTTCCCTGCTTGGAGTGGAGGCTGACGCACCATCACTTGGCACACAAAAAATCCCTGTCTTGCTCTTTGCAGATGATACTCTCCTGATATCCAAGACCCCTAGTGGACTAAGGAAACTCCTCACGTGCTTTGAGAAATTCTGCTCAACGCGGGGACCTGAAATCAATGCCTCTAAAACAAAACTAATGACCCTTAATCCCCACAGATCCTTTAGAGGGAAGTTTACACTAGAGGGCACCACACTTGAGAAGGTGGGAATTTTCAGCTACCTGGGTATAACATTGACTGACAACATGTCTTGGAAATCACACATAGGAAAGCAAGCCTTAAAACTAAAGCAAACAACAGGGGTACTATCAAAATCTTCCACCTCTCATACTCAAAACCAATTCGCCCAGCAATGCAGATATACGAAGCCCAGGCTGTGACCTCAGCACTTTACGGGGCTGAACTATGGGGTTATGCTAAAATTCAAGACATAACCATTGCTGAGAACAACTTCCTGAGAAACCTTGTGTCCCTTCCGCCAAGCACTCTACTGTTCCCCCTTTTTAAGGATCTTGGCATAAAACACATTGGTCACAAAGCCCGCCTACGCCCTCTGCTGTATTGGCGGCGTCTGTGGAGTACCCCAGAGCTTGAAACCTTTACTGAAGCCCTGCAGGTGTTTTTAAAAGCTGACCATCTTCACAGAATCCCCTGGCTACGATACATTAAGGGGTCACTTTGCTCACTCGGGCTCAGTGAACTCTGGAATTCACCAACCACCTCCGTCTATCCCTCGAAAAGCAAACTAAAGAAACTATATTGGAAAATGGCAGATCACGAAGATATAGGGTTGTACTTCACACTACATTATCTTGTGATTTTGTTAACCTAAAAGAGACATGCAAGTATAAGGCTTTTTGGGACACAATCACGGTCCCAATGGAAAGGAAACTGTACTTTCAGCTCCGTATTGGAACGCTACCATTAAGACTTTTCACCAGCTGCTGGTCACACAAAGAATCAACCGCCTGTCCAGCCTGCAAAGCTCCTGTCGAGAATCTCCCTCATGTCCTTTTTGCCTTCCCCACATACACCACCTCACGTAGGAAATGGCTGGCCCCGGCATGCAGACTGCTGGGAGTCCGCAGCTCTGAAATAGCCCTGCGAATCCTCAGATCAGACACTAGGCCAACGCTAGTGATCGCCGTTGCCAAGTTCCTCAGAGCTAGCTGGTTTGTCAGAGGGAAATTCTTATCTGTTTAATGTTTCCAACAAGACTGTCCCATCGCACTGTGTGAGTGTATTTTATCTTTATTCCATTTTTTTATCATTATATAAATCGTTATATTTATTACTTGTGTATTTATTTGTATTTATTGCTGCTATGCTCTTTTATGACTCTTATAGCCGAAATAAAGTTTCTTTGACTTGACTTGCCTTGAACTTAAGAGCTCTCTGGTTGCATTAGACCGGGGTGAATCCAAAGCTCAGGCTGACCACAATTGAGCATGGGCTCACTACAGGGACCAACCTTGTTCGGCTTAAAAATACCTTGTATGAAGGGCTGTGTTTACATTGAAGATCCAATATTAGGAGCAGAGAAGACGATGCGAAGGTGATGCATCCGTTCCAATCCATGCAGTCAGGGGTGCAACATAGAGCTGCGCAGTCGCTGATGTAGTGTCCTCGAGGTGTGGTGTAGAACCTTTTGCAATGAAGGTGATGAGTCAGTGTTGAGCCAAGAAGCCACAATGCGAATGCGATGCATCAGAACTGAGGGCGATGCTCTGATTCCGAATCAAGCACTTGGTGCTGCAATGCATTTGTCCTCAGTGGCAGCAACAATGCTTTGAGGTAAAGGGGAGATTTAGCAGGTCTGATCAGCACAGTGATGACGATGTGTGATTTCCATATACAACAGCTCCAGAACCAATTTTCAACGGCCAAGGACTGGGTTGGCACCACTTGGCAGGGTAGGACTCACAGTTTGCAGTGCCCAGCAAATGTAGCAGAGTGGAGTGAAGTATTTTATGTCCCTGAGACTCAGAACAGAAGGCAAGCCAGCAAGCCCTTGGAATCACTTTTGATCTAGGGAACAGGTGCAGGTCCAGTCCTTCTCACTCAAGGAGGGCAGCAGGACATGAACAGCTAAGCAGTAGTTCAGTAAAGTTCATCAGAGTTCCAACAGAGTGACAGTCCTTTTAGCAGCATAGCTGTCCTTCATCCTGGCACAATGTCCTCAGGTCCAAAAGTGTAATGATTGGGTAGGGTCACAAGTCTAGTTTGCATACCCTGTGGTGCCTTTGAAATGGGGAAGCCTTCATAGAGATGCTTTAAAAGTGGACAAAGTCCCTGCCCTTCCTGTCCTGGCTCCAGACACACTACGGGGGTTATGCAGCTCTTTATGAGGGGTGAAGCCCCAGCCCATTCACGTGTGTCAGCTCCTCCCTCCATCCTACCCAGGATGGACCATCAACATGCAGATGGCCACGCAGTCACACCTAAATTCCCTTTGTGTCTGGCTGTCTGGAGGGAATACACAAGAGCCTGGCTGTCACCAACCCAGATGTATATTCAAAGACAGGCAGAAGGCGCTAGATGATTTAAAGTAAGAAAATGCCAACTTTCCAAAAGTAGCATATTAAGAATTACAATTTAAAATCCAACTTCACCATAACTTGGGAATTTAAATTGTGATTCCAGAGCCATAAAACATGGGGGTCCCATCTCTTTCCAATTGGAATTCACACTTATAAAATCTAATAAGACAATCCCAATGTCAACCTATGGGAAAGGCAGGCCTTGCAGCAGTCAAAAATGAATTTAAGTGTTTGACACAACCTGGACATGAAAAACATGAAAGTACATATCCAACATTTTAAATACACTGCCCCTTGGGTCTGTCCAGGGCCTACTTTAGGTGTGACCTATATGTATTAAAAAAGAAGATTTGGGCCTGGCAAGAGTGTTAACCTGCCAGGTCGACATGGCAGTTTAAAATTGCACACTCAGGCTCTATAATAGCAGGCCTGAGACATGTTTAAAGGGCTACTGAAGTGTGTGGCACAATCAATTCCAACTGTGGATAAGTCAATGTTAACATGTTTTAGGGAAATAGAACATGCACTTTAGTATTGGCCAGCAGCGCTAAAGTGGCCAGAATCCTAAAGCCAACAAAAACAAAGTCAGCAAGCAAAAGGTCAGAAGGCCAAAAGTTTTAGGGGATACCATGCCAAGGATGCCAGGTCTAACAATTAAGGAAACAAAAACAAATCAGCCTTGAACTTTTTGCAAGGACTTTCAGTGATGAAGGTAACTCTAGATGTTTAAAGTGATTAACTGCCAACAAATACGTTTGCACTGCAGCCAACGGCATACTGTGCTAGCTTCCAGTTTTGCTTGTAAATATTGAAGATGACCTGGCGCTAAAGTATGCTTGCCTCCTTCATAAACTTCAGCAGCTTCTATGTAGACTATGAGAGGGGATGCTCTTGTAGGCTGGGGGCATGCCGAATTATATGCCCCAGTAGCACTCACACCTAGGAGGGGTGCTGACACCACTATTCGTGTTTGGAGGTACTTCAAAGGACACTTTGCATCCCCGCAGCACAGTACACGCCTGCAGGCTGGGGGACTGCCGTACTACACATACCAGTAGCACTCATGCCCAGGAGGGGTGCTGATGCCACTATTCACGCCTGGAGGTGCTTGAAAGGACACTTTGCATTCCCACTGCATGGGATGCATAAGGGACGTGACCGGGCGCATGCCCGGATGAAGACCAGGCCAAAAGTGGGCCCGTCAGCACCTATCTGCGGCTGGGCCCACTGCCTTTTGCCCCAAAGCCTTTTCTGTTTTGGGCTGGATTTGCACCTGTAGGAGGCAAGCTCATTCCGGAGCTACAATGGGCAAATGTCAGGTGGCGGGAAACCGTGGGACCGGCCACAGCTCCATGCCCAACCACCACTACTGATAACATGTTGTGATGGACTACGGGAATAATCTCGAAGGAGATCACATTAACTGAGCACCAGGTGTCACTGAATTATGGTTCTAGCAGAGAACCCTGCCTCAAAAATTCTTCCTCTCAGGGTACCCTGACAAGTCCTTGCTTTGCAGGTTTTTTGGCTTGTTTGCAGGATCCTGCAGTCACCACGGATCTGGTCAATGTTGGTGTGGAAGAGGCTTCAACCCTTCAAAGTCCCACAGGTCGCTTGCCAGATCTGAGCCTATGGTCGAAGAATAAAAAGCCCACTGCGAATTCATTAGTGTGGGCTAGCAAACATTGTGTCAAGTGACAGGGTCAGGGCCAGCTTGCCTCTTGTTGCCTTAAATAGTTTAATACCCAATCAACACAGACACAAACTTCCGATTTTTTGTTCAAGGATGCGTTCAACCTTGATTCTTTGTGTCGGAAACTTAGTGGGGGCCACAAGGACAAGCAGGTTCCTGGAAGATCCGGGGCTAGCACCATTGAGCAAGCCCACCCCAGAACCCATTTTATTTCAAGTAAAGAACGGTTGGACCTACCACCTGCAGCTTGCCCTTATGACCTAGTGCAGGTTGGGGTCCCCCCACTCCAAGGATTCACAAATGGAATCTTGTTGGAGTTGCATAATAAATGCACAGACTGGCCTATTAAATACAAACATTTCAATCTAGCTAATATAAACAAGATTATAATGGTAAGAAGAGTAGGATGGGTGGGTGGCTCCGAAAAATACCTATTCTGGGATTGTATGGTTGTGGTCTTCCACAGACAATCTTGTGTAAAGAATTGGTTCACATCACAGGAAGATTGGGGTCATAAAGATACTAAGAGATGCGCTATTCCCTTAGGGTAGTTTTACAAACCTAAAATGCTGCAAGTTCCCTGGGGTTGCCTTAACTGCCAATCCCCCGCCCCCAGTTTGTGTCTTGTAACAGGTTCTCTGTTGTAAGTAACCTTGATGATTTGGACTGACTGGTACCTAGTTCCGCTGATAGCATAGTACCCACATCTGACCCATTAGTTCAATTGCATATATTCTGATACTTCTCTAACTTTTTGGAAGAATTCGGTTCCTAACAAATTTACATTGAGGATATTGAGCTGGAATGTGGCAGGTCTTCAATCTAAGATTACAATAACGCAATCAGTAGCTTTTATGATGTACATATATGATGTACATATAAATAAGCCAATATGATATACATATAATCCAGGAAATTTGGGCAACAGAGGATCTGTTATTCAATGGGCTTGAATGTTATTGTATTTCAGCCTCCCCCTCCTGGTCAGGGTGAGCATTGGATGGGCTGGCAATTTGCTTAAACCTTTCAGCTGGGGGCAGTTCTAAACAAATTGTGGCCAAATACGGGAACTTCCAGGTTGTGAGATATAAGAGGGGAGTAACCTTGTACCTAATTAATTTTTACAATAATGATTTTATCAATACTCCGAATACCAAATTCACGATTTTATTTGATTTTATCTTCTTTTTGCAAAGAAATGTTGGCACTAATGGAAAATTGGCAGACTTTCACCTTGCTGGGGACTTTAAAGCTAGACTATGCAAATATGGTAAGCCTTTGGGTAACTCAACCATAACTACAAACAATCTAGCTGACACCTTGAGTGATATTGAGACTCAGAGTGCAGAATTGACAGGTTATTTCTCCTCTCATGATTTTAATATTGTAATAGGAGTTGCTCCCCACACCACACCCTTGTTATCAACTTTTAGGGGTTGTGGCTGTCCCTCTATAAAAGACTATTTTTTATATCATCTAGCCTGGAGGACTCACTGCAGTATGGGAGGGTAGTCCCTTCTGATTTTGGGGATCACAGCCGATAGAGGCAGCACTTATATTGTCCGATAGACCTAAATTCAGATTGGAGTGTGCAGCTAGGAATATTCAATCAACCACTGACGGATTGCAATTAGTCTAGAGAGAAGCTGATCCTGGCCAACTCTTCCCCAACATAATGGTAATTAAAATTTTGTAGAGGTTTGCTTAACTGAGAATGATATCGGCTGTGAAGTGGTAAAGACCTTTACCCAGATTTGTGAAAGTGTTAGGATAAAGTTAGTGCATTCCTCTTGCACATTAACCACTAAGCCTAGCTGGTTTGACCACAAATGTTAAGAGGCCAAACGTCAATTACAAAGGGCATTGTTAGCTAGACTGAGGCACCCTTCAGAGATGTCATTTTGGCATAAGGTTTATAAACATGTAACCTCCAGGAGGAAGACGGGAGTGCTTCAATCCCAATAGGACTCATTGGTTTAATCGGCAGCCAAAAAGAACAGTAAATGTTCTGGGAGGCTGTGAAGGATATGACAAGCATGAGCCAAGTAGTGACCCCGATTTCCAGCGGGACATGGGAGGCTCATTTTGCTAGAATCTAGGCCGCATCCCAAGGTACTTCACAGTAAGACCCAATCTGAGGGAATTAGAGGTATCTTTGAATGAGGTGGAAGAGGCCATAGCTCAGAGTGTTGGAGGCAAGGCCCCTGGGCCAGACAGCAGCCCAGTCGACCTCATCAAGTTACTTGTGAATGTTTACAATAGTCTTGCCCACTGCCCACTTCAGAGCTCATACATGACTTCCATCATTGTCCCAATCTTTTAAAAAGGGTGACCATCTCCCTAATCAACACTAGGCTTAAGATCCTGGGCAGAGTCTTGTACAACAGGATTAGGGAATGAATCGAGGATAATTCCATCCTGCAGCTCTGTCAGATTGGTTTTAGGAGCCATGTTGGGACTACTGACTAATGCTTAAACTTGTCACTGGTAATTGGGAAATACACAGTCAGCAAACGTTCTCCTCTGTAACTGGCTTTTATGGCATTGACATCAGCATTTGATTGCATTAACAGCTCAAAGTTGCGGTCAAATCTTCTTACCTATGGGATGGACGTAGTACTAGTGCACTTTTTAACTTACTTGCACATGGGCATGAAGGCCAGAGTTATATTAAATACAAACAGTGAGGTTACAAAAAATATAGGGGTCTTCTGGTTTTTACAGGTTCTAAGGGTAATCCAAATATCAATGTAAAAAAGAAAAACAGCTGCAGTCAACCTTGTTTAAACTGGCGAACCCTGAAAGAATGACAATAGAAAGGGGGAAGTCTAGTATGGCTGCCTATTTCAATTTGATAATGGGCAGCAGGCCAGCGCAGTACATGAATAGACCAATGGGCTGATGGGAGCGGAACTTGTTGTTTTGCTACAGGACTGGCATGATAAGACACCTGAAATGAGTAGTCGTGGATACGTTGAATGATTTTATGCTTTGCCCTTGTGATGGGAAGTCTGGGCAAACCATGACGCAATTTATATTTTTCTGCAGATATTATTCTATGTATTCTAGGCTCTTTCTGATTCCCTTTGTAAAAAGATGCAACATTTATAATCCTAGGGTACCCCTTAATTCCTTTTTACAGCTTGGCAATGATGAGGTAATTGCTCATGTTGGGGTGTTCCTGAGCGCCACAGTGCCTTCTCGACGCTCTATGAACACTGATTAAGTCAGATTGAACTATGATTGTACAGCTGTCTGTTGTGGCCATGCACAGCTTTTGATTTTATCCACCTGTTTTTATGGCTGTTTTTTATCTACTTTTTATTCATATTTGTTTGTATTTAACTGAGCATGTTTGTACTTTTATGGATACTTGTGGTATTCAAATAAAGTAATTGTATCATATCAACTATGAGAGGCAGTTAAATACTTTAAAAAGTTCAATCCTGGAGGCCTTCTGCAATAAGAATTCACAATTTTAATGTGTGTTGATGTATTTTTAAATGAACACACAGACTGTTGAATTTATGTGTTGATTTGTTTTTTAAATGAACACATAGACTATGTGTGTTAAGCTGTTTAATAAATCAGCACATGAACCCTATGAAATTGCTTACACGTGTGATACACAGAGATTGATAAATAGATTTGTTGGGGAAATTAAATATACTGTTGCAGCCACGAGAATTAAAAAAAATGTTTTGAAGTGGCAAAAAGTGCTATTTACATGAATTTCACATTGAATAAATTAAATTAGCTACAGTGTTGCTGGCTTGAAAGAAACAGTTTATGGGGAATACAACATCAGAGAATGGGGTTATTTTTCTTCGCTATTGTTTACTCTTTCAGATAGAAAACAGTATTTGTTAAGATTGTGCATTTTCATGTGTGGTACTATCACATACAATATTGTGACATATTTGACTTCTTACCTTTTGGATAATCTTATAAATTTCATATGCAGCCACCCGAGCACTGGCAACACTTTGAACATTTGGGGCAGTTTGCCCAAATGTGAATGAACCCATTGTCACTGCGAGGAAAATCTGTATAAGAAAATGAAAATCAGATAGTGAATCAAAAATGTACATTTACACATGAAAAACACAATACTTCAATTAACTGCTATATAAACAATGAGCTCTAGGGTGAATGCAGTTGCACAATTAACATCTGCCTGCAAGAAAAGTATTTAGAACAGGAACCCCACCTAATTTCATTGATCGCCCCTACCCTTTACAAAATAATGAAAAATTAGTGAAGCACAAAACACCATTCCACAAATATCTGAATGCATCAACAAATTTAAAAAGAAAAAACTGGAACACATAAATAATTTGCAATTACCACCCATACACTTTTGCAACAATAACCCATCATCTGAAAAGATCAACTTAGAATGCAGAGTGTTTTAAAGCAAGCATAGTTAATTAAACATGTTGATACTCCAGTCCAATTAACATCAAGGATGGTTGATAAAGCTGACATCCTTAGTGCGATATTCTCCCAAATCTTTGCCTTCACCCCTTCTGTTTTGCTGAATTCGTTTTCTGATATCTTTAGGATTCTATGCACTTTGGCACTGTGGACCAGTGCTAAAGTGCTTGTGCTTCTCATTCAAACATAGTAAAATTAGACTACACAGAATTAGCCCATCCCTGGTGAGTCCCTGGTGAATGATACTATCTGTACCCATGGTGTGTAAATTAAATGCTGCTAGGGGGCCTGCAACACTTATTGTGCCACCCACTAAAGTAGAATTTAAAAACAGGTCTCAGAACTGCCAGTGCAGCTTGTAGTGCAGTTTTATACTGCCATATCAATCTAGAAAAATAAACATGTTTCCATGCCTAGACCCTCTTTTTGAATACATATATGTCACCCCTAAGGTAGGCCCTAAAGGCTTATAGGGCAGGGTGCATTTTCTATAAAATGTAGGGCAACTTACAGTTTACATGTTTTACAGTGAACAACTCCTAACTGTTGTGAGGCCTGTCTCTCCCATTGACTTGCACTGGTTCACATTATTACATCTGATAACTTTGGATTGGGAACAGATAGAAATATGTTTTTTTACACTCAAATGAATGAAAGTTTAAAACACTCTTTAGTGGTTAAGTCAGATTGTAAGTCACAATTCTGAAAAAAACACTTTTGGTAAATTAATAATAATAATCCTACACAAATAGGGCAACACAATAATTTCCTGGGGAACTAAGTAAATATATGTATACACACAGATGCCCCCTGAAAGAGGATAATCATATAAACTCAGTTATTCACTTTTATGGAATTTGGTGCTATCATATCATCCAATCCTGTACACAAATTAATTGAAAACACAGTAGATAGATTGTATTTATATATATCGATATTATCAATATGATCCATGCTAAGGTTGAGTAATCAAAATAGTTTTTTAATTTTTGCATCAACAATCCACAAATATGAACACAGAATCAAGAGCATGGGCCCCCGTCAATCAATCATCACATAGAATTCATGTTTCTCAAAAGGTGATCTGCGATGCATAGGGCACCCGCCCAATCGCGCCCAATCGCTCATCAGAAGTAAGTTTCAGTTCATTCCTTATAGTAGGTCTTTATGAAGGTAAGCCCATTTTTTGGCTATCATGATGGTTGATCCATTGACATTTCAGTCTTCCAAGTACTTGAGACCACCGTCAACTGGTTAAAGAGGAACATTGATAGCCGGTGGCTTGTTTGATTGCATTTGGCCATAGCATTCATTTTTTTACATGCAGGCATAAAGTTATGATCTTCAATTGAGATTTAACACCTTTCAGATTCACAAGCATAGTCAGTTGCTTTAGGAGATATTTGCCCTCTGGTCAGCTGCATCAGATTTATTCTGGGTCCTGCTTTAAATATAAGAGGTCTTAAATGTATTTTTATATCAACACATCCTGAAGATGGTCTCTTACTGATAAGCGGTTGGATGGCTGGGTGTCGCAGCTCACTTTTTGAGAAATTCTATGTGATTTCTGATAATCAGGTGGCTGGGCTCCTAACTCTGTATTCATATTTGTAGATTGCTGAGGAAAAATTAAAAAACTGTATTGATTACTTAAATGAAGCACATTCAGTCAGTAATTCATTATTTTATTCACCAATAGGCCATAAAAAAAATAAGATACAAAACATGCTGACAAAACACAAGATAAAACAATGAATTCATTTGATACACTAGGCATATGTCAGTACTATAGTCATTTTCCTACCCACACATGCAATATATGAAGATAACTAGACAGGGGCGGAGAGCCTGATTAACAACAAAACTGAATAATCGGTAAAGGAAATGGATTAGGCATCAATCATCAATGAGGAACACCGTTTTTCTGATCTTAAAAGCTTTACAAACATAACCTAAAACAGAAGCGCAACAAAAAACAGACTCTAACTTTTTGAAGACATTGTAAATACCCAATAAAAGATCTAGAATCAAGGTGCGCAACAAAGGACGTCAAAAAATCACCCTTGGTCTACAGTAAAAAGCACAAAAGAACTTAAAATGGGCCAGGGTTTGCTTGGAAGAACCATCACAGGCAATAAGGTGGAAACCCACAAGCCTGGCTTGGGGGTGGACTGCCAAGTAGTGCAAGGTGCCCAATCTAAAGTGGGTCAAGAGAAATCTATATTACAGGTTTGTGACCGAGGTAAGATGTAGTTCTGTGCACACCACCTGCTTCAGGTCTACATAGTGAGCAACTGAATAAATTGGCTGACATTTTACAGGTCTGAATTCTAACAGAAATACATTTGATTTCACCACATTTTTTGTGCTCCTGTTAATTTCATAAAGGCACAGGAAAAAGTTGGAAACTCTAGGACTGTAAAGGTCTTTCTATCATATGCCAGCCAGGGATTTGAGGTTACGTGATCCTGTCTGAGACAATTTGTAAGAAACAATTGAGAAAAAGAAGTATAAGGTGAGGACCAAATCTTAAACCATAATAACATCGGGGTTGCCTGGACTACATTATCAATGAAGGCCAGACCAACTTCCAAATGTGTAATAATGGTGCCCATACTCCTAGGTAGAGCAAGCAGCCTACACAAATATTTGTTTTCAATTGTTTGGAGGTTTCTCAAAGAGGAATAACCACAAAATCATGCTCCATAGGTCTCCGGGACATGCACTTGCTCTTATAGAGGGAGATTAATTCATTACTGAGTCTTTTTGGGAACGTAAACATTGTGTCTATTTCCTCTTTAGATTTACTTGCTCTCTGGGACAAAAGATTACCTCAGCTCAGGTCACCAGACATCACAAGCCCTAAGTAATTAAAATTAGATACCTCAGAACTAGAAGTCCCCGCTACATTATGAGAGTGGGAACAGATCTTCTTCAGGCCAAGTCACAAAGTTCTCATACTGTCTGAAATGAACTTTTGTAAAACTCATTTTGGTCCGCTTTGTCCCACCTAAGGTGACTACCCTTGTTTTTGGAAACTTCTAGGGCAGAAGAGTGGTTATACTTTTGTAAATGAGAAGGGGCAGCACAAACTAAGACATTGGGGTTGTGGTCAATTAAATTGGAGGGGACAATAAGGGAACCCTGAATAGACAGTACAACGTTGAGGGAAAACATAATGAAATCGATTGTAGAACTGTTTTCTTTGCCAGTAAAGGTTGGCAAAATGGGATCAAGTTCATCAAAAGGATGTACATGATCTATCCATTGTGTTGTAAATGAATTTGTATACAGGATTGAATGATATGATAACACTAAATTCCATAAAAGTGAATAACTGAGTTTATATGATTATCCTCCTACAGGGGACATATCTATGTATACTTGTAGAAAGTTGGCATTTTCTTGTCCTAACCATCAGTGCCTTCGGCCAATGTTCTGGGTCAGGGTCTAGACAGTGAAATAAAGGGAGCTATTGTGTGGACAGGATGACTGGACTAGTGGGGGGATGCATCCAGTTCCACTAGCAGTTCAAGGGACTTTACCTACTACCCACACAAAGGAATCTGAAACCAGGCCTGCCTGCCTTATTCTACCCCAGAAAGATTGGAGCCGGGACAGAGGAAGGGAAGGAACTTTCCTAAACCAGATGTGTGTAGGACAAGCAGTTCCACCATACAAAGGCTAGCACCAGGTATAAACATTAAACCTCCTGAGCCATTCATCAGTGTACTCCTGGACCTGTGGAATTTACAGAAGAAGGACTGTCCTGCTGCTTGAGGACTGCCTTGATGTCTGAGAAGAAAGAGGAGATTAGTTCTGTGACATCCAGAGGTGGGCTGGCAGAGCAGCTTCAGGCCCACTCCCAAGGGTTCAGAACTGGGGTGGCATCACGTAGCAGGGTAGGACTCACAGTTCACAGAGTCCATGTACTAGTATCAAAGTTGTTGGAGCCTTCTGTCCCTTAGGATCTAGGCAGAAAGCCAGCCAGCCAACTAGCTATTGGAGTCATTCTGGGGTCATGGGTTGAACAAATGCAGGTCCAGTCCTCTTAACCAAAAAAAGCATGTAGCAGGTCAGCACAGCGGGGCAACAGTCTTTCAGAGCAGCAGTCCAGCACAGTGGCAGTCCTTTCAGCAGCACAGCAGTCCTTTTTCTGCAGAGTCCACAGGTTCAAAAGTGTACCAAAGAGTTGGTGTCTGAGGCCCAATATTTATACCAGGTCCCTAGTTTGAAGTGGCTGAAGCTTTTATAGGTTTTCCTTTGAAGTGAACAGGTTTCCTGCCTCCGCTGCCTTGGCTCCAGATAAATTACAGGGAGTATGCAGCCCTTTGTATGAAAGCAAGACAGTGCCTATTCAAGTGTAATTAGGGCTATGCCCAGCTCTGCCCTTCTATCCTCCCAGTGATGGCTCTTCTAGGCATACTTAAGCCCTCTATTTCAGTAGTGAAAAATGAATTCAAGAGTCATTTTACTACCAAGACATATGAAACTTAGAAGTGAATGCCCAGTTTTTTAAATACATTGCACCTAGCCCTCTGGGATGTCCATGGCCTACCCTAGAGATGGTGTATATGCATTAAAAAAGGAAGGGTTGGACTGAGAAAAAGGTTTATTTTGCCAGGTCGAAATGGCGGTCTAAAACTGCACATTCAGACTTCAATGGCAGACCAGAGATATGCTTAAAGGGCTACTTAAGTGGGTGGCACAATCCGTGCTGCAAGCCCACTAGTAGCATTAAACGTATAGGCCCTGGGCACAGGTATTGCAGCTTTAGTAGTAACTTACAAGTGAATTAAGTTTGCCGATTAGGTGTAAGCCAATTCAACAATGTTTCAGGGCAAGATCACAAGCACTTTAGCACTGGTGAGACATGGTAAACTGTGCAGCTATCTAAGGCCAGCAAAACGAGATCAGCAAAAACAAGAGGTGTGAAGGCAAAACATTTGTGGGGAAGACCAACCTAATATTTACAGGTCTTCTAATCACTGACATAAATCTTAAATTTACTAAATATTAATTGAATAATAAAATGCTAGAGAGGGGATTTTAAAAACTGTTTAAACAGTTTTATTAATTAAAATATTCTACTTTAATTATTAAATTATTAAACAAACATTTAGTTTGTTTGTAGAGCTCATATGCAGGAGCATTGTATTTTATTAGTTCTATGTTAATTATATTTAATCTAATCAAATGTACACTACTATTATACATTAAAATGTTTTAAATATTTTGAAAGTATTAACAATGTGTTTTATTTTTCCAGTATTTTATAAAAGGGGGAGATAACGGCCTACAAGTGAAAAGTTACTAGTAGTAACTATACACTCATAAGTTCTCTGCTAGATGTTTTTACAGGGGTTGGAGACTTAAGTCTACATACGGAAATGCAAAAAAGTGTAGATTTCTGCCCACGTGCACAGAAGTAAATTTATG
This sequence comes from Pleurodeles waltl, assembly GCF_031143425.1. Classification (NCBI taxonomy): domain Eukaryota; kingdom Metazoa; phylum Chordata; class Amphibia; order Caudata; family Salamandridae; genus Pleurodeles; species Pleurodeles waltl. Next base: position 915,430,047 of record NC_090449.1, read on the forward strand.
GTTGTGAGATGGGTCCTATATGTTTGTAAACATTGTACATTGGGCTACTATCGTCAAATAATGTAAAACCATAACTACATATGGATGCATTGCTTATTTTCGAGGCTCATCCTAATGTTTGTGATCATTTAGTAATTACAAACAGTATATAGCATGTGTAAATAAGGTGCCTGTTGCCATCATTTGTCATCTTTTAATTAAAGTATTTGTGTTGAGTGTTTACATTGAAGTAGGTTGGCAGAAAGGGAATTGCTACAGAACTCGAGGGAATGCAATCATTTACCATCTCTTCCATAACAGCATCAAGTTGAGACAGTGATAGAAGAATTTGTTGACTTTCACAATAGATTAGGAATAGAAAGAAAATAGAAAAAGAATAGAAAAGCAATATGGTTGCAGTTTTATTTAAATCACACCACCAGGCAGTTTGATAACTATTCAAAGATATTAGGGCCATGACAATTGATTTAGCACAGGTGATATTGTAATGGGAAGCATATATTAAAATTAGCCAAATGTATGTGAGTAATTATTATATTTATATGTATGCCAATTCTGTTATTTACCTAGGATTACGGCTGTTCTCTATAGCCGAATCTGTAATTATGTTAAGATTTAAGCACCTTTTATTAAGAAGCATAATTTTGCTCCTGATGTAATTCTAAATATTATAATTTCTCTGTATACAGCAAAACACCAGAATGTATGTTCTTGTACTTACCATATCCACTCTGCCAATTGTGTAGATATCACTTTCATCCACAGTTAGTTTTGTTCCATACCATATCCCAAGTCCATAGGTTGACAATGTAAGTAACTGAGAGATTCCCATTGATAAATAAGTAGCAAGTGCCTTCCTCATGGAGAATTTTTTTGCATGATGTAAGTTGACTTCATAACTGCAATAGGCAAATGATGATTTGTTTAGAATGTTACATACTAAATCGAGAGATTATTATGCAAAACCACACACCTTTATTCCTCATAAGTATTTAAAAGTTTCAACCTTTAGAATCCAAGGGAGTCATTGGCCCTATTACAGATAATGCCTTCCCCAGGGCAGTCCTTGTGGCAGCACTTTAGAGGAAGGTGGAATGGCTCTTTGAAACAGCTGCTTCATTTTTCACATTGCAAGCAGTACCCAGCCCACATTTTAAAAAAGACAAACAGGCATCCTGTTAAAGGTGAGTGCAGTGAGTAATTACACCCGTCTGCATTCAGGAGACACCTTTTGCCCTCTTGAAGGGATTGCCCTCACAGGGTGCCCATGACCATATTGTGGCGTGGGTGCAGAGCCAAAGTGTTTCTCTCATTGGTCCTCACCTCCATGTAAATGAGGGACCAACCCTTTATGATAGCGTCTATGCTAATTGTGTTGAGACACTATCTGTATTACAGAAAGGGCTATGGACACATTTGTTCTGTCTTGAGATATCATCATCAAAGACAAAATCAGTAATAACATTAAACAAAGGCCCATATTTATACTTTTTTTGCAAAAATGACGCAAACGCGGCGCAAACTTAAAAAACACAATTATAATTTGTAGGTTTGAACTGCTTTTGAGTAAAAAAATGATGCAAATGAGGCGCAAAAAAAGTATAAATATGGGCCAAAGTATCTATATTACACTCACTTCAAATTGAAAACAATATTTACAATGTGTACATTGTTAATTATAGCAAACCACACTTTCTGAATGTTTCCTGTAGATTTTGTGACCTTTTCTGGGCCCTTTTTGCTAGTTGTAGGACTTGGTGCACTTTACCATTGCTAAACAGTAATAAAGTGCCTGTGTTTCCCCTTTAAACCATGTCTTGTACTTTGAAATTCCCTACTTTGCCTGCTTAGCTTCCTCATTAGTCCATTGTAAATGGTGCCCGAAGTGCAACTATGGCATGGCATGTTGAATGGCAAAAGTGGGATGCTGTGTATATTTACAACATCCATAAATATTGGAAACATGTTTGTTTGCCAGGAAACTCAGTGTGCTCTGGTTGGGATACTGGGTTTCTGATTGTGCTCACCCTCTGGCAGCTTGGTACAAAGCAGGCAGGCTTATCTTGAAGGTAATGTGTATAGTATTTATGCAACGCTTCAAACAGTAACACAGTGGAAACACTACAAAAAGACTCCACACCAGGTTACAAAAATATATTATATTTTTATCAATAAAACAGGAAAAAAAAAAAAAATCCAAAAGGTAGAAATCGAGATATGAATTATTAAAGAAAAACTGTGGAAGTGCCACTTAGAACCAATAATCGCCTATTTGGGTATTTGGTCGCGCTGGACTGGGACAAAGTCAAGAGTTCAGACTGCTGAGGTTGGAGCACAGGCTGGCCACAGGACCACCACAAAGAGCCCGCCAAGCACAAGTCCCTCAATCCTTTTTGCAGCAGAGATGCATCAATGTTCCCCCTGCAGTTTTGGTGTTGCTCTGCATTTCTCCATGTGGTGATGCATCGGTTCTGAGTGTGATGCACTGACTCCTAGTGAGGTGGTTCTGAATGCAATGTTCTAAGTCAATCCACACTTTAAGGTGCCGAGATGAGTTGATCTTTTCCACTCAGTGGCAGCAGTATGCTGGTTCCGAAGTGAGGCGATGAGGCTGTTCTGAGTGTGAGTCAGAGTGCAAGGTTCCTTTCCGGTCCCTGCAACAGTGATGGGGAGGTGATCCCAATCTTGCAGCAGGTGATGTGTTGGTTCTGTTACGTGCAACAGCATTGAGACGCAGATGCTGCACTTTATACTCACATCCGGGCCCTCGACTGGATCAGCACACTTGGCAGAGCAAGACTTGCGGCAATTAAAGTCGAGATGCTCTGTGTAGATTGAAGAGAAGTATTTGATGTCCTTGAGACTTCAGACCAGGAGGCAAAGCAGCAAGCCCTTGGAGTCACTTTGGTTCTGAGGATGTAGAGATGCAGGTCCAGCACTTTTAACTCCCAGTCAAAGAGGCAGCAGGCAGGCACAGCTGAGGACCAGCAAAATCCAGCAGAGTCCTCACAGGTCCACAGATGGTCTGAGAATGTTTAAACAGAGCTGCCAGATTTACCATGTGAACTAACCAGTGATTGGTGAGATTTTATCAGCAATCCCTTACTATTTTCTCAAAGCCTGCACCTCATTTTGCAGCTCCACATCTTTGCTTCTCTGTAAAATTAACCAGGGACCCCTGTTTCAAGATAGCAAAATCTTGCAGACCTGTCTTTAGCTCGTAGGTAGTCCTGGGTGTAATTTTAATTACACAGTGTAAGTAGCAAATGATGGTGATTTTGTATAACAAACTTTTTGTGCAGTTACCAAGATTACACCACTAAGCCATGTCGTAAAACGATACTCCAGTTTGGGGAGAGTGTGTAACAATTGATGCACTGAGACAATGAATTGGCATGAGTGTGTGCAGCATCTTCTCAAAGCGAGCCGCATCTTCCCAACGAGAGGGGCAGTTCCTTCAGCAGCGGCAGCCAAACATTCCAAGTTGACTTTTTACTCTAGTGGACAGAGAGGGTTAATTTTTGAGTGCAAAATGAAAATTGAAACATGAACAGCAGTTCTTCTAACGCAAGAGACCAGAAAATCAAATTGAAATTATTTTTTTGGGTTGAATTTTTATCTGAATAAGTATGATAAGGCAATTTTTGAGTGTGAAAATTATTTTAATTTTTTTATTTTTAAAGAAGAAGAAAGTTCCACAGAGTCTGCAATGCTACTGCACATACAGTAGCAACTTCCTCTTTCTGTCCTGCCAACTCCTCCTTTTTTTTTTGTTGCAAAGATGTCATAAATATGATATGATGATGTAATATGTAAGGTCATAAGCAGTTCATGGTGGGGGCGCAGGTTATAGAAAGGTCAGTAAAGAATAACTGTTGAATTTCAGTGTTTTTTGTTTTAAGATAATCTTATATGTATTATTAAAATGCCTAGCACTAATGTCATTTAAACTTTGTTTTTTTTTTTATGAGAATTTCGAGGTATTTGATAATTTAAACATACATATTATGACTATACTAAATTACAGTGTCACTTTAACCTAGATGGATGGATGCAGACCTGGCCTGTGTCCAGGTCCTATGGCCAGGCCTGAGTTTTGACCCCATGCAAGGCCTAACCCTTGCCATGCTTGGCCTTTGGCTTTGCGCAGCATGGTGTTGGGTGCAGGGCCAGGAACACAAACAAAAAAAACAGTAAGTCTCCTGAGACACTAAATCAATGAGCCTAGAAAAGCTTAATATATTTTTTTAAATCTAAGTGGAGATTTATGCTTTTCAACTGAAATGGAGGGCCCTTTTGTGGTTGTTTGTATGACTGCCTTTTGTGGGCTGAAAATGTTAAAAGAAAGACTCTGACATGTTGATGTTTTTTTTTTTACTTTCAGTGGTTTTGTTTGTTTAACATGGTTTGTTTTAACTGACATGTTCACCTAACTATTTTATTTCAAACTCTGAAAAATTAATTAATAAATATAACTTGAAAACATTTTTTAAACAATATTAATGCCTATCACTGCCACTTCCATGCTGAACAGGTCCTCCTCTCTGTCTGTAAGGCCAGTGATTCCTATACTGCCACTGGGTGCACAGAAGTCAGCGCATCAGCACATCTTTTGACACACCCTCCCAAACTACAGCTCCTGCTTTGCAAGGTTGTAAACTTTACCAGGCCTGCTGTCTGTTGCCAGCAGGAGGTGGAGTTGTGCATGAAAAACATTAGCACTGGCACTTCCGTGCATCACAAAAAATGTGGCAGGAGTTACCTTGTTCTATCATAAACCACAGAGGGTGCAAACATGGGGACATTGGCTCAGCCTGCCTCTACCATAGCTAGAAAGCACAATAGGGAAATTACACATTAAAAAGGGACCAAAAAATACGGAGTAAAAATAAACACAAGAGGAAGTGACAAACTAAGAAAAAAAGAAAATGAATTTGAAAAAAGTGGAGTGGTGGGCCAAGAGAGGGTTAATGATGATGGAGGGGTACAATTAAATTAGAAACACAAGGGATAGCTAGGCAGGAGTTGGCTGAAGTAAAACAAAACGTCTATATGCTTGTACAGTGCGGCCAACCACCTGCTCTGTTTTTTGGAGTCAAAATGTGCTTCTGGCATATTCATTTAATATGAAGTGCTGGAGGTGAATTTCAAATAATTGTGTGTACTTTTAAGGATATTTTGTGCATTTATTCAAAACTAAATTACACAAGCTCTATGCACCTCTACTCCTTAGGTGCTCCTGTATTTATCTGTTGTATCAGACAGCCTTGAGAAAGAATAGGGGAAACAATCCTTGGCATCTCCAAGTCAAAAAAGGTAGCACTAAAATGTTTCTCTTCCAACTATTCTTGCCTCACTACAGGTAGCTAATCTCTGCTAACTGGTCAGCAGCTAACACATATTGGCCCTTCCTGGCCTCAAAGACAAGCCATTGCACTATGAGCCATAGCCATTCCCAGTGAAGGATATATGTTCCAGCTCCCGGATTGTGATGTGGGGCAGAACTGATGTTAAGCCTAACATTTTTATAAAATGTATTTTCTAGCTTAAGTTATCAGAAATCTGATTTTAAAAACAATGCAGAAAATACCTTTGAAACATTTTTTAGACTGTTTGTAAGTGTGTATAGAATTCAGAGAGAGATTATGGATTCTCTTTTGGGTGTAGTTTTTATATATGGACTGACAAACAGGGGCTGAATCTAAATTTCTTCTCACTTGCCAGTGTGAATGGATGTATTTTTTAGGCTCTGGGCTAGCTGGTGACTAGGGAAACTTAGCATCCAAACATTTGAAAACTAGTCATCAGTTGGAATTCATGGTGTTGTGTTGTGGATGGTTCTCAGCATCTCAGAGTGACCTGAAAATATCAAAGTATAAATTAAAAAAAATCTATTTTCTACATATGTGTGACAGAAAACCGGAGCACTTCCATTTGATTGTCAAAGTCTTACCAGCCTAAGTTCCCAAATTTCAGCCTACTGGAATTCTGTCTCCCATGTGTGGTTGGTCGGTGTAAGTCATATCAATGGAATGGATTAAAACATCAATAACACCATATTGAATTCACATAGTCCACGTTTTGACTGGCTCTGCTCATAGGCAGTGGACCTTGCCACACAAGTAGGGTATTTTTTAAACATTTTATTTAATGTTTGATATACAAAACAAAATAGGCACATGACACCAGGAAACAGAATTCATTCCTAAGCATAAAACAATTTCATGGTGCATTACAACTCGCTGAGGTATCTGCACCAAATGGACAAAATCGGTATTAACAGGATAAAGGTGTGGTCCATAGATTGATTCCACTTAATATTATTTTAGTCCAACATCATATTGTAACTGAATCCATCTGTTGTTGCAGCAGAAATGATCTGAAGTCTTTTGGGTGAGTTTTAGGACGTACAATGTTAGTTTTATCACTTATAAGTTCATTAAAATATTTCAGACCATGAAGCCATGTTGTATGTTTCTGGGATTGTTAGAAATTAGGGGGCCTCACTTACTATGCCCTTTCGGCACACTGCGCCGCCGGGTCATCAATTTTTTATGCTCTGGTGCTGCAGTGTGCAAGCCCATATTTACAAAGCCACACAAAACTACATTGCCTTCCCACGCAACACCCATGGAACCTGAATGAATCAAATGAATTCCCAGATTTACAAGTCTGGAAATGTGTTAGATTCTTACGCCACTTAAGGGGTGGCGTAAGAATGACCCAACAGGAGAAATATCTTTATTTCTCCCAGAAATTATTTTTGTGCAGGAAGGTGTCACAAAAACAATACTTTCCACAATGCAGGCACCCTTGCACCCTTGCACCACTTCTTTCTGGTGCAAGGGTGCCTGCATTGGCACTAGGCAGCAATTTGTGTGCCAGAGCAGGGGGATAGGACAGAAATGTGCCATATCTTGTAGATATGGTGCATTTCTGCATTGTCCTCGTGGAGCAGGGTGGTGCAGCAAGGCACTAGCTGCACTGCCCTGAACCACAGGGCTTGTAGATGAGTCTCTGGGTCTCTAGTTGGCAGAGGTATGCACCCTGTCTAGGTAGGGACCGCAATTCTAGTCAGGGTAACTTAGATATACACTATAAATTAACATGTGCTCCTCCCCTGCTATCTTGGCAAAGAGCAGGCAGGCTCAACTTATGTAATAATTATTTGTACAACAAATACAGTAGCACTACAAAAAGAGTCCAGCCTAGAAAAAGAGAGAATGTTTATCTGAGTAAAACTAGCCCAAAACGACAAAAGTCCAATCAGTAGAAGTCGAGATCAGCCTGGCTGATGAGGGATGATACCCCAAAACTGGTCCTAGGATTCTTGTTTCTGGTCCAAGGAAGACCTGGACTGGAAGATTGGGTTGTACTGTTCCCATGGGTCAAGGCTGAGAGGCATATGGCTGGGTCCAAACTGGGGTGTCATGGTGTGCAAAAGAACAATGAATTTAACTCAGATCTGTGCCTGTGGGTGAGTGTTTGAAAAGTTTCCCCACTCAGTCCATCACCCCTTTGTCTTTTGTAGCACTCAGTTTTTTGGTCAAAAAAAGTTACTTGTCTGAGTGAGCGAAAAACTGTGGGGGTCATTTCAACCTCAGCAGTCTTTTCACAAGACCGCTGAGGGACCGCCGTGCTGAAGACCGCCAGTGCTGGCGGTTTTCTGCTCGCCGAATTATGACTGCTTTTCCGGACGGAGAGCCACCAGCAGCCATACTGGCAGTCGGCGTGGAAGTAGAGGTTTCTCCACCTCCACCGCCCTGTCAACAGAACACCGGTTCTGTTGACGGGGTGCTGGCGGCAGAGCAGCCCCCATGGATCCCATCCCCTTCTGGAGGATCAACAGACCAGGTAAGTTGATCGTCCGTTAGGGGAGGGGGTTGGGGGAGTTGTTGTGTGTTGTGTGTGTGCATGGGGGTGTGCGTGTGAGTATGATGAGGGGGTGTGTGACTGTGTGTATGCATGCGGGGGTGTAGTGTGTTTGGAAATGTGTGCGTGTGTGCCTGTATGAATGTCTGGATGGATGTGTGCATTTATGTCTGAATGTCGGTGTGCGTGTATGACTGGGTGTCTGTTGGCATGTTTGTTTGTGTGTGTGCAGGCATTTGTGTTGGTGCTGTCTGCATGCAGGTCGGGTGTGTGTCTGTATAGTGATGTCTGGGGTAAGGGTGGGGAGGTGGGTCCTGGCACCTTTGGGTGGTTGCAGGGGGGTGGGGGGTGTTGGCGAAGGGCTTGGGGTGGGGGTGGGGGTGGGGGTGGGGGGTGGGGGAGACCCCTATCAGTGCCAGGGAAGGGATTCCCTGGCACTGATAGTGCTTATCGCCATGGATTTTATGGCAGTGACCAAGCCTATGAAATCCATGGCGGTCAGCTGGGTCATGATACCACCAGCGGTCTTGTGACGGCCGCCGGGCTGGAGACCCAAGTCTCCAGCCCAGTGGTCGTCTCCGTCCTAGCGGTCGGTTCAGAGAAGTGGCAGATGACCATGGCGGTAACCGCCATGGTCATAATTCCAATTTTTTTAACGCCAGCCTGTTGGCGGTAAGACTGCCACTTCTCCGCCAACCGCTAGGGTCGTAATGAGGGCCTGTATTTTTAGTGGCTATAAATTTGGGCCTGAATGGGATCTACAAAATGTAGATTGAGCTTAGCAGCTCAGTGACCAAAGACAAAGAGGTTGGTAAGGATGCAGACTTTGTGTTGTGTCTTTTGAAACTTTAAAACTGTTTTTTTCTCTACCCATGACTGTTCAAATTTATCTCCTGTTTTTCTTGCAATTTGTTCTTTCAAAACTGCTTTTTTCTTCCACTTGTGACTCATTAAATTTCTCTCCTAGATTTTCTCTATACTGTGCTAAGGTATCTAGAAGGTAATCTCCCCACCCCACCCTTTGTACCGGCTAAAAATGCAAAATGCATCCTAGAGGCTAAACAAAATGTGTTTAAGAGACTGCTTAATCTGCTTTATGTTTGAATTGTGTTTGGAAAGTGTATGTAACACTAATTTATTGCTAGAAAAAGTTTTTTTTTTAAGTATGAGAAAAGCAGTATTTTTAGGAACTACAAATTGTGGATGGAGCTTGTCTGTATCTACAGAGATTCTAACTTCAGAAGCACCTCCTTGTCCTCTACACACTAGTTTGTGTTTAAGGTCACATGTTCTCTTACTGTTTGTTGCATCTGTGTTCTAACTGGCTTCTGGGGGTAGGGTTTCTATTGAACCTATGACTTAGGGCTACAGTTCTGATTGGCTGATAGGTCTAGGTTTGTGAGTGGTTCCTAGGGCTTTGGTTTCCATTAGACCCAGGGCTTAGAGTAAGAGTTTTGGTTGGTTGATAGGTCTAGGTTGTTATTTTTACCAGTACTTGGGTTTCAATTGAACTTAGGGCTTAGGGTTAGAGCTTTGACTGAGTAATAGGGCTACGGCTCTGTTTGGTTCCTAGGACTTGTGCTTTATTGGGCCTTGGGCTTAGTGTTGGCTTTGGATCTGTTGCTAGGTCAGGTTTCCTATTGGTCCCAGGCCTTAGCACTAGGGCTCTGATTGGTTAGGGTTAGGGCTAGGGTTCCCATTGGCTAAAGGTCATAGTGACCAAGGGTTATTTAACTTTAGGGCTCAGGATGTCTCAGCCTGGGCATCCAGGCTAATGGCACAGAGAACGATTGTCCATTTTGGCCTGCTGATGCCAGGTTCAATCCTAGAGCCAGAAGTGCTGCTCTTTTTACAATTCACCATCCACCACTTTAACCTATTGTTGGACCTGGCCCTTTTTGCAGGGTCATCCCCAAACTTTTTGCCTCCTTCCTCCTATTTTTCCTGACCTGTTTGTGTTGTCTTTTGAACTCTTACCACTGATAACCAGTGCTAAAGTGCATATGCTCTCTGTATAAATTGTACTGTTGATTGGGTTATCCATGATTGGCATACTTGATGTACTTGTGAGTCCCTAGTAAAGTGCACTAGAGGTGCCCAGGGCCTGTAAATCAAATGCTACTAGTGGGCCTGCAGCACTGGTTGTGCCACCCACATAAGTAGCCCTGTAATCATGTCTCAGACCTGCCACTGCACTGTCTGTGTGTAGAGTTTTAAACTGTAAATTCAACTTGGCAAGTGTCCCCACTTACCAGGCCTAACCCTTCCCTTTTCCTACACATAAGACACCCCTAAGGTAGGCCCTAGCTAGTCCCCTGGGCAGGGTGCAGTGTATGGTTAAGCTAGGACATATATTAATGTGTTGTGTATGTCCCGACAGTGAAATACTGCCAAATTTGGTTTTCACTGTTGCAAGGCCTATCTCTCGCATAGGTTAACCTGGGAGCTACCTTTAAACATGGTTAAAGCATAGATTTCCTTTGGGAGCAGATAGACATGTGGAGTTTGGGACCTCTGAACTCATAATTTAAAAATACATATTTTAGTAAAGTTGGTTTTGAGATTGTGTGTTTGAAAATGCCACTTTTAGAAAGTGGGCATTTTCTTGCTTGAACCATTTTTGTGACTCTGCCTGTTTGTGGATTCCCTGTCTGGGTAATGTTGACAGTTGAGCTGTTGGCACGTCTCTCAGACGGTGACACAAAGGTGGCTGGGGTGTAGCCTTCATAGTCTAACGAGCCATCTGTGCTAGGAGGGAGGGGAGGAGTGGTCACTTGCACCTGAAAGGGCTGTGCCTGCCCTCACACACTGCAGTCTCCAGCCCCCTGGTGTGTGTCTGAGGCCTTGCCTGGGCAAGGCAGGATTTCACAAACAAGTGAGACTTTTCTTTGAAGTAAGCCTACTTCAAAGGACAAAATGGGTATAATAAGAGGACCCAAAACCACGGACTTTAGACACTTCTATAGGTAGACACTCTACCTCACTGACACTTCTGGACATGAAACCTGCTCGTGAAGAATCCCTGAACCAGACCTGCCAAGAGGAACTGCCTGGCTGTCCAAAGGACTCACTGGGACTGCTTTTCTGAGAAGGACTGCTACCTTGCTGTTGCCCTGCTGCCTTGATGCTCTCTGGCTGTGCTGAGAAGTTCTCTCCAAGGGCTTGGATAGAGCTTGCCTCCTGTTCCCTGAAGTCTCAGGACCAAAAAGATCTCACTCCTGCAACTGGACTCCTGGTGCGGCAAAAATTTGATGCACAGCCTGCTAAAAATGACTCAGAGCCTGCCCCGTGGTGAGAAATTCACTGCACGCCGCACTAGAACGACGCAGTCGGACTTTGCAAGGAAAAGATCGACGCAGTGCCTGTGTAGCGACCGGAACTTCGACGCGCGCCCCACCGGATTGACGTTCAGCCGACCAGGGATGACACCGCCCGACTTCCAGAAAGGAATCGATGCATCGCCTGCCGTATGGGAGAAATTTCCATGCAGCGGCCACTGGATTGACGCAGCACTTGTGTCTTCGCTCCGCAAGACCAGGATTTCACGCATCATCCCTGGGGTGCCAGAAAACCCCGCAACCTGAAGAGGAACCAAGTCCGCGCATCAGAAATCGACGCAAAGCCTTCCCCTGTGTGAAAAATAATTACGCAAGTCAGTGTGTGAGCGGGCAAAACCGACGCACACCTCCCCGTTTTCCATACATCGCCTCCTCTGCGGTCCCTTGCGGAGACTTTGAACGCGAACCAGTGACATTTATTTGTTCTTCAAAGACTTAAGACACTTTGTATCACTTTTACAGTGATATTTCAATGTCTACTTATTGCATTTTAATTGTTTTGACCTGCGTCTTATCAGATAAATATTATATATTTTTCTAAACACTGTGTGGTGTATTTTTGGTGTTTGGTATATGGTGTTATTGTATGATTTATTGCACAAATACTTTACACATTGCCTTCTGAGTTAAGCCTGACTGATCAGTGCCAAGTTACAAGAGGGTGGGCACAGGGTAATTTGGATTGTGTGTGACTTACCCTGAATAGAGTGACGGTCCTTGCTTGGACAGGGGGTAACCTGACTGCCAACCAAAGACCCCATTTCTAACACCTATCGACATCCCAAAATTCAATAGCACGGTCTCAGCAAATGCACACTACGAATGTACAACCAACAAACCATAATCACACTTAATATCTCAACAACCACAACAAAGCCCTGCAAAGCACATCTATACACCCTGCCTCACACAAAACACCACTCTGTCCAATACCACTACAAAATCGACACATAACCAACCGAACACAAATACACACAATACTTAACCTAAATTCCTACAAACACATTCTTCCTGTTCATATACAAAAACAGCTATACCCTCTACTTACTCCTAACAGAGTCTTTTACATCACCACCAAACCTATACGCAACCCTTCTTATATCAACCACCAACAACACCGTCCTCTTCTTTCTACCAAAAACAAACAACTAAACAATCTTTACACTCCGGTCCACCACACATATTACCTATTCCTGCTACCATATTTAACATAAGCACTCATAACCCCGCCCATCCCTTCTCACACACTGCATATACTCTCCCCTAATGCATATTGCCTTTCCCTTTATTACTCCACTCACCAACAATACTTTACATCCAAATCCTTCACAGAAATTCACTACATCAATATCTCACCTCATAACTTCACATAAACAAAACATAACACACACAAGAGCACATCAAAAGGACATCAAAATATCACACACACAACCACATTCTTTATTCCGTCACAAATTAGAAACAAACACCCACTCCTAACTTTATGGTTACACAAATAATACAGATCCTAAACAATCATTACTCCCAAATCTTCTATCTTCACCAACACCTACCACAAACACCCCAACACAACAACACTCATTCACTCACCTCTCTTCCATTGTACAGTTTAGAGCCTTAAAACACGACCTACATGCTCCACCACAACCACTAACCCATACACCTTCCACAGACACAAAACAAATAATATCCCACTCTACACAACTTGCCTTGTAAGCAACAAATATACCCTACAAAAACAACACAGCACACTACCTCCCTCTCAACTACCATCTTCAGCACTCACACTCATCGACCAAACAAATTGCCTTCTAAACTTGCTAAATGAGGATTACAATACAGAGCAAATAACATTAAGGCTATCTTCATACAGTTAATACAAGCACTAATAATACAAGTTCAAAGAGTACTACTGAATCCAATAGCAAAGTCACACAGCCACCAGAACACAATCTCCAGACTCCCTACTAACAAAAGGCTCAATCACCCTCATAAACAATCACCAATTGTATGGCCTATTCACTGACATACAACCTTACTTACTCTTCATAACTGAATCATGCTTGGGAGATGACAGGACTCCATTGAGGCATAAAGCCATTATTCCAGGCCATCAAACTGTCACACAAAATCTCAGAGGCAAAAGAGAAGGTGGAGTAGCTGTTATATTCAAGGAAACAATAAATCTCACCAAATATTACAACAATCCCATACCAAATTGTGAGGCCCTCATGACCAGATGCAACCCAACGCTCACTTTGTACTGCAACTTTATCCTTCTTTACAAAGACATAGCAATGCAACATTCCCACATTCATTTACAGTCACAGATTTAAACCTTATGACACTACACACTACCTATGCATTATTGGTGACCTAAACATATGGTTTGATAAACCCAACATACTGCATCCAAGAACTATCGTCACTGGCCTAGATATACTGAACCTGCATCAGATCATTCAAAAACCCACACACATTGTTGGCACATCCCAGATGTCATCTTTGCAAATCCAGAACTAGTTTCTGTTTCAAAGGATTATTCCAGTCACATGGTCAGACCACCATCTGGTAGTTTTCCCACTCAAAACATCATAAATAAACACACCTAAGGCCAACATGCATACATCCACCTAACAACCGGTGAATAAACTCAATTTTGAAAACTTGGAAACATAACTAACTTTCAACACAGATCTAGACACAGTGATTTCTGGTCAAAATATTTATGAGGGGCTCCAGGAAGTGCTCAATATCCTAATAACACAAATAACAGGAAAATAGGACAAAAGAAAAGCGGCACCTTGGAAAAATGCAGAAGTAAAAAAGATAAAACCACAAATTACAAAGCTGTAATGCACTTGGCTCAAACCAAATATCAATCAAGACAAAGTTGCTCCTACACAAACATAATAGAATATGCAGGTCAACAATCAAAAGAGCAAAAAAGGTACTATTCAGACAGAATTCATAATGATATATGAGCAAATAAAGAAATGTTTAACATTCTCACTGAATTTCTTAATCGTAAGTGCACAACAGGAGCTTATTCCATGTTTTAACTAGCAAACTGGCAAATCATTACAGAACCTAATCAGACATGTTGGACTCCTATTTAAAACAAAGAACTAACCCATTTACAACACTCCTTTCCAACAGTAGGCTAACCCTCCCCTTGTATTCTTTCAAACAACTATCACAAAGTGAATTTATGGATCTGGTCAAAGCAAGCCAGCCGGCTTCCCCTCTGACCTGTGTCCACCACAAATCTCCAGGAGCATTCTTTTAACTACCTCTGATGCCACATCAGTGAGAAAAATCATCAATAATTCTTTAACTACGGGAATACTTCAAGAAGATTTAAAAGAGGCATACATATGCCCATTATTAAAGAAAACAAAACTGGACCCTCATGATCCAAACAACTATAGATAGTTTAGAAATTGACCTTTCCTGGTCAAAATGGTAAAAAGAGCTACATTTGCCCAGATGTCAAAATTCATTAAAGAAAACTGCATACATTCTGATTTCCAAACAGGATTCTGTGGTTGTACGACGGAACACCGACTTCCGAAACAACGAGTGCCTTAACAACGAGGGCGTAACACCGACCTCGTTGTTACTACTAATGCCTTTACCACGAATGCCTTAACAACGATATTGAGTTGTAAAGGCATTCCTGATAAAAGCATTAGTAATAGGCACCATTGATCCTGCATCCCTCACCCCAACCCCCACCCCAAAACCTAAAACCCCTGAACCCCCACCCCCTCCCCAAAACCAAAAACGCCCCACCCCCCAACCCCGTCCCAAAACCTAAAACCCCCTGACACCCCACCCCACCCCAAAACCAAAAACGCTCCACCCCCACCAACCCCGCCCCAAAACCTAAAACCCCCTGACCCCCACCCCACCCCAAAAACGCCCCACCCCCCAACCCTGCCCCAAAACCTAAAACCCCCTGACCCCCCCACCCCCTCTCCAAACCAAAAACCCCCTGACCCCCCACCCCCACCCCAAAACCAAAAACTCCCCACCCCCCAACCCGCACCAAAACCTAAAACCCCCTGATACCTCACCATGCCCCAAAACCAAAAACGCCCCACCCCCCCAACCCCACCCCAAAACCTGAAACCCCCTGACCCCCCACCCCTCCCCAAAACCAAAAACGCCCCACAACCCCCAACCCCACCCCAAAACCTAAAACCCCCTGACCCCCACTCCCTCCCCAAAACCAAAAATGCCCCACCCCCCCAACCCCACCCCAAAACCTAAAACCCCTGACCCCCACCCCCTCCCCAAAACCAAAAATGCCCCACCCCCCAACCCCGCCCCAAAAACGCCCCACCCCACCAACCCCGCCCCAAAACCTAAAACTCCCTGAACCCCACCCCTTCCCCAAAACAAAAAATGCCTCACCCCCCCAACCCTGCCCCAAAACCTAAAACCCCTGACCCCCCACCACCTCTCCAAACCAAAAACGCACCACCCCCCCAACCCCACCCCAAAACCTAAAACCCCCTCCCAAAACCAAAAACGCCCCACCCCCCAACCCCGCCCCAAAACCTAAAACCCCCTGACCCCCCACCCCACCCCAAAACCAAAAACGCCCCACCCCCCCAACCCCGCCCCAAACCCTAAAACCCCCTGACCCCCATCCCCGCCCCAAAACCAAAAACGCCCCACCCCCCAACCCCACCCCAAAACCTAAAACCCCCTGACCCCCCACCCCCTCTCCAAATCAAAAACGCCCCACCCCCCAACCCCGCCCCAAAACCTAAAACCCCCTGACCACCCACCCCCACCCCAAAACCAAAAATGCCCCACCCCCCAACCCGCCCCAAAACCTGAAACCCCCTGACCCCCCACCCCCCAAAACCAAAAACGCCCCACCGCCCAAACCCCGCCCCAAAACCTAAAACCCCCTGACCCCCTCCCCAAAACCAAAAATGCCCCACCCCCCCAACCCCACCCCAAAACCTAAAACCCCCTGACCCCCCACCCCCTTCCCAAAACCAAAAACGCCCCACCCCCTGAACCCCACCCCAAAACCTAATACCCCCTGACCCCCCACCCCCTCCCCAAAACCAAAAACACCCCACCCCCCCCAACCCAGCCCCAAAACCTAAAATCCCCTGACCCCCCACCGCCTCCCCAAAACCTAAAACGTCACACCCCCCAACCCCACCCCAAAACCTAAAATGCCCCACCCCACCCCACCCCTAAACCTAAAACCCCCTGACCCCGCACCCCATCCCCAAAACCTAAAACGCCCCACCCCCGCCCCAAAACCTAAAACCCCCCACTTACCTGAGTCGTCCCCTCGTAGTCTGCGTCGTCCTCCTCAGCCGACTCCCTTGTTTGTACCTTAACCACGCATGTTCGTTGTTCAGGACATGCGTAGTTAAGGCACAAAATAACGAAGTTGTGATTAAAAAAAGCGTTGTTCCGCTTTCGTTAACCAAGACTTCGTTATAAAAAATTCAGCATAAAGGACGTTTCCCGGATTCTGCCCAGGAACACTAGTTGGTAGTTTCAAGGAAACAATACATTGCATAAATGAATCTCACTCATGACCAGATGAAACCCAACACTCACTTTGAACTGTAACTTTATCCTTCTTTACAGACCGAGACATAGCAATCCAACATTCCCAGATTAATTTTGATTCTGATTTCAAAACAGGATTCTGTCCAGGAGGAGGCAAAGAATCTATCAGGATGTGATCGCATACTCAGAGTGTGACTGCTCTCATGGCGCCATCGGGGAGCAGAACCTTGCACAAGAACACACATTGCAAAAGGACACTGTAAACACAAACTCCCTACTGTAGGCAACCCTGTCCTCAGATACTGGGCAGCAGGGGGGGGGGGGGTGTCAGGATAGTGGGTAGTTGGGCTATTGCACATTTTTGGTGGTCCTTATTTTTTCACAATTTTACTGTTCTGGCGTACCCACTCAATAACTGCCTCAGTTGTTAATGTCTCATTGACCCTGGTGGCAATTCTCCTGCATGACCATTTTGGGTGGGGCTCAAGCATGCCAGTCGATGTGCGTAATTGATGATCGTAATTGTGATGGAGCTCAGCCTGAAGTTTTCTGTGTTTCAGCCTATGCAGCCACCACCTTCTTGAGCCTCGCTTTGGGACAGCAGCTGTTTTGCTCATGGCTCCACGCAGCAACACAATTCCATGAAGGGGAAGCACTGTCAACTTCACCTTGGTGCCACCTGTGTTTGTTTGACTAAAGCACACTTTATGGATAAAAAGTCCTTGGAGCCTTTGGAGCCCCTTATGGTGCTGGGCTCAGCATAGCTTTCCACAGGGCTATCAGTTGAAACTATGCATGGCAAAAATGTATAGGACATATGGGAAGTAACCATATTATACTTGCCCGAGCTTCAAACTATTTTCCATTCACACCCTAAGGTAACTATAACTCCCGCCCCTTGTCATGCACAGATTTCTCATCAATTTTATTGCAAATGTTGTAGTGATAGTATCAATCATGCCATAAAAGACATCATCAATGATGTAATATGTGGGGTAATTAGCTGTGTGTGGTGCGGGCATAATTATAGTTACCTTAGGGCACGAGTTATGGTTACTTGAGATAACATAAATGTAACTGCTGAATGTCTATGATTTTGTGAGAGTAAATTCAGAACCCAACTATAACGTCCCTGTAACCTTTGGTAATTTTAAGTGAATTTCTATGTTTTTAAAATTATATTTCCTAACTCTATACCGTTAAGTAATTTTATTTCTTTATGTTAATTCAACTACTGTCGTGCATGGCCTTTGGCCAAGCCCTGTGGCCAACCCGTATAATCACCCAAACTCTGCCACGCATAGCCTTTGGCCGTGTGCAGCAGGGATTGTCTGCAGGACCTGGCCTGTGGCCTACCCTCTATAACCACCAAACTCTGCGCCGTGCATGGACTTCGGGCATGCATGGTGGGGGTTGCCCACAGGACCTGGCCTACAGCCAGGCCCTGCAGCCTACCTTCTATAACCACTAAACCCTATTCCAGTCAGGTAGTGTTTTTTTCTTTGGTGGAGATATAATCATATTCTTGAGCATAAAAAATGCGTCTCAAAAAATCGGTCGGAAACGTGCTGGGGGGGGGGGGGTCCTCTTAGTAAACTGTCCATCATGCTGGGGAAATGGTAGGAAATTGTTGCCTAGTACTGATTTATATGTGTGGGACACAACGGTGGGGCTTCTAGGCCATTTTTCATACATGTAGTTTTTAAAAGGTAGAACACGACCACTAGTCTCAGCAGCAGATGAGAAGAAACAACCCACTTGGCATAGTCACTACATGAGATGTTGTGCTAAAAAAACAAGGATATAAACACTTCCATCAAGGTGCAAGGTAATTTTCCAAAGGTGGAAAAGCAGAGAAAATAGACTTGCTTTTCCTTGACCATGCGCTAGAAATTAAAGTGATTAGTACTTTACGTAAGATGAGCTTCAACCTGGGCACCAGCTTTGTTTATATTTGTGATGCTCTGGGATCATAAAAGAAAGGAAATTGTCAGATCTCTTTTCGTTTGTCCTTTTTAGCTGCCTACATGAATGGGTTTTTATGTGTGAGGGGGGGTCTGGGAGCCTGAATAGAAGAAACATGAGATGCTGGTGGAATATCCTTGTGTTTCGTGATTTCAAAAATAACTGGAAAGGATCATTAGAGGGGGTAGAAATGTATGAACAGTTGTCATGTTTATCACTGTGGTCTGGCAAAGCCCAGCATGGACAAAAATCACACCCGAGCTGCAGCATGAGAACACAAGGGGATACATTCTTACACTCGGTCAATCACTAAAACCCACATTCCTCTAAAAAGTCATATGTATCAAAAGAACATGTACGCCAAGTTTGAAGGCCATCAATAAATTTCACATGAAGCCTTTACTATGATAGGAAAAGCACCAAGATGTGCTAATGAGGAAATGGAGGATGAATGGCAAAGTTAGGATATCATGGACAATGACCTTATCTCATCGAGCACCTGATAAGGGGGTGGGGGTGACCAAACAGGCGGGGCTTCTAATGCAATGCCTGGGCTGTCCCACCTATACAATTAAGTTATTGTAGCCCCGGGGAGGTAGTGCTCCTTCGGGCATAAAAACACCCTTGGAGGGGGACCCCATGTGCCCCCTCTATTCTCTTTAATAAACTGCGCATGCCCTCAGGACTGTATTCACTTTAATAAAATGTGCATGCCCCCAGGACTTTGCCCATCCAGGGACTTCATTAAAAACAAGCTCAGGAGACTGCATTTTTTTTGTTTTAATTCACAGCAAAATTCCTGAATATTCACAAATTTTGCTGTGAAGAAAAAAAAATGCTTTTTTGCCCTGGTGGGGTCCCAGGGTATTTGTTCCCTGCCCCATTTTCTTTTCTTTTCTTTTTTTTTGCATTTTTATTTTTTAGACTTGGTTGAAGCGAGTTTCAAAATGGCTGCCTGCACTTCCTGTTTGAAGTGTTGGCAGCCAATCAAATCGCTGCACAAGATCGGGAGCATTTGCGAATTTGTTGCGACCCTAGATATACAAATTTGGATTTCCTTTAATTTCTCAAAAACAACTAAAGAGATTTGCTCCAAATAACAAAAAACATGCTTTCTGCACCAAAAGCTACCTGTCTGCTAAGTTTTGGTGTAATTCCATCCAGCGGTTCGGGCTGTAGTTGTGTTCAAAATACCTACAGGAATTAACATGAGAAACACACTTTTTTTGCCCTTCCCCCCACCCCCTTTTTCTCTGTTCCCACTTGACGGATCACCCTGAAACTTTCCATGCACAACAAGACACTAGGAGACATTTATTTTGGAAAATGTCATGAAGATTCATCAAATGACATCAATGATGTAGCCAAGTCAAAAATGCTTTTCTATGAAAAATATATTTTATTTAATCAACCTAACAGACTAAAATGTCTACCCTGCAATTTAACAAATTATTCTTCCTTTATAATAATCCACCACTAATTCTATGAGTTCCAGAGAAGCATACTACTCACAACAAACTGCTTACACACCTCATCAGAAGTAGTTGGAGCTGTATAAATACAATTACAATTACTGCATTGGACATAGTTGGCAGTTAGACTTTGTGAAATCCTCCCATCCAGTCACAAAATAGAGGGATTAGGTGTGCCTGAATGGGCAATCTGCTGGCAACTAATTTTACAGTGCTCTGCATTCACACAAAGGATTTGTCACCACTACAGTGTCTGTGGCCAGCTTGGGGCCAGGGCAGGGGAGCCAGGGTGTTCTTAGCACTCCAAAGAGAAACCTTGAGAAACTTTTTCTACATACAAGGAGGCACCAAGTATGACAATAGGGCACTTGCCAGTTCACTTTCTAGACCTGCAGAAGGGCTCTCAGAAGGCTGCCTACAGCTCTGCCTGCTGTGTATTCCAGAAAACTGATTTGCTGCACTTGGAAGGATTGCTTTGCTGCCCAGAGCCTTCCTTAAATCCTCAGAGTCCTGCCCTGTTGCTTAAGCCCTGTTTCTCCACCTAAACCCCGGGCTACCAGAGTGACTCCAAGGGGTAGTTTGCTGGCTTCCTTTTCTGAGCATCTGGGGTATAACAGATTTCCACCATCTTGAGCCCACACCTGGACCTAGCTTGAGGAGTCTTAACACCCCAAGTGGCTCTCCTTCAGCCATCTACCATTAGTAGTTGTGCTAATGGTGCCTAGAGAGTCAAAATCCAAAACTTGGGACTTGGAAAATGTTTGCCTAAAAACTGCTTTGAAAAGCGATAGAAGACTGGGATCAACCTGCTTGTCGATCCACCTGAGGTGCATGTCAGTCGGCCTGACTTCGCAGTAGCTCTAGCTATGCTCTTCTCCACAGCAGTAAATCATGTTCAGTGATTCTTTGCCCAGGGGATATCCAGACTCCTTGAAATTCCATCGGCTACACCATCTTGCCTCTTCCTGCTGGAAATTTTCAACTTCCACGAAAGTGACAAAGTCCAAATGTAGAAATCGTCACCACATCTTCATCCAATGGCTCCAGGACAACAACGCTCCTTCCTAAGGCTCTGCATGCAGCCTTGCCCTGCTGAACTTTACCTTTCAAAACTTTTTTGCTGTTAAAAATGCATCTAAATCCAAGTCCAAAGGTAAGCACTGACCACACCCATTCTACTTCTTACATATGAGCCACACCCCATTGCGGTTGGCCATTCTTTCATCTTTAACCCAATCTCGCACAACTGGATGTCCACGGTTGCAGCTTTAATCTTTTAAGTGCTAGTTTTTACTAAAAACTTACAATTTCATAACTCAGGTTTTACTGATTGGATTTTTTTGTCATTTTGATATCAAATAATTTATTAAAATGTACTCTATTTTTTTAAATTGATGTGGGATTTTTCTTGTGTTGTGGTTTCACGGTATTGCTGGTTGAGTGCTGCATGAATTGTTCACTCATTACCTCTGAGTTCAGCTTGATGGCTTTTGTGCCAAGGCTACCCAGGGTTAAGCACAGGTTACTTTACTGAAATTTTTGTGATTCACCTTGCCAGAGATTGTGGCTTTTGCTTGACCAGGGCTAATCCCCTAGTCAACCAAGAACCCAGTTTCTCACATTGATTAATAAAAGCAAGTACTTTATAGGGTTGTTGACCCCACCTTATAGTCCAGCTAATTAATTTTAGTGTGGTGTCAGTATATATGCATACTCTATGCACTACAGTGGTTCTTGAGAGTACCAAAAAGTATAAGAGTTCGTTCATTATACCAATCACAGTTTGACTTCCTAGTATCATTCAATCATATAAACAATGTATGCATCGAGAGCCACAAAAACACTACTCCCTCCCACGTCACCCTGAATTGTCAATGTATACCCTACCCACAATCAAATAAAGTAAAAAGAATATCACAATGACCCACATCATCCCTGCATTTGCACTCCAAGCCTAAGAGTACACACCCGACCCTGGATGATTAACAACACCCATCACTGTCAAGGGAGAGCTAGCTCCTCTTGGGGCCGGGAGATCTAAATAAAGTGTTTCCGGTTAGTAGGGCACAAGTATCCTGTGAGTAAAAGGTTAAAAAATTACCTCTGTATCTATCAAAAGCTTTTGATTTTATTATGAATGATGCGGAGTAGAATAAAAAGAAAATTGTTGTTGGACCCTCATTAGGTTATCAGGGGGCTGTTGAATGGTGTGCTCAAGATCTGCAATAGATCTTCACACCTTTTTGAATGCCAACATGTTTTAGCCTACTGAGGTACAGTCATCTGAATCACATGTTAGTATGGATACCTCCAAAATATTGGCTCTGGGTATTTTGTGTATTTGGACAACCACAAATACTATATATTCCAGCCACCAGAAGGGACAGACAAACAGAACAACTTATTACTTTTGTGTACTATCCATTGAAACAAAATATTACAAATGACAATTTGTCACCTACTTTTACTTTCTCCTACTTTTTTAATACTTTTTTTAATTGAATGATTACTTTATTTGGAAACGCCATAAGCAATCTACAGAAATGACCCTATGCTGAAATTGGAATTATATTTACCATTCAGAACTGTACAGCTTTTCAGGGTCACCCACTGGTTTCAAACTCTTTTCTACCACAAACTGTAAATAGATAGAAACCATCACAAACTGTAAAAATTGACCACCACAATGCCAAAGGGGTAAAAATTTATTGTATTTTACAATTCCTCATGTTCCTGAAAACTGTTATGATCTTACCACAGAAAATGTTTTATTGAGTCTATTTTTAGAACAAATTCAATAAAGTCTAGAGTGGGCCACCGGCCTTTTGGCTTCTCAATGCATGCTTTTTTGTCATGGTTTTTGCAATACTACATTGTTAGGGCTGCAGGCCTCTCATCACTTAACAAATAAACATTGGTTAAGGACTAAAATGTTTTTGGTATTAAAAATCACATATTGACATAGTAGTCCCTTGCACTGAAAGAATCTACATTTGTATGTGGATGTGCTCCTTGTTAAATACAGAATGCTGTTACACACATTGAAGTTAGTCGTTGGCTGAAATGCTCTGCCCCTCGCCCTGTGATGTACGCTGTAAATGGTGGAAGAAGAATGTGAATGACACAAGAACAGACCAAGGTTGAAGAGGGCTGTAAGGAAACCTCTGTGAGTATTTTATAATCATAATTTTTGTAAAATGAAAAGGTTTTGGATAATGTCAGACCTAAAAACTGCACTAACTTTTTGCTGAGCCATTTCTACCCTTTTCAAAACAAAACTCAAAATGTTGCTATATTCTATCTATTTTCTGAGTCCCCTCTCTGGTAATCCATGCCCATTGATTCCCTTTAAAAAATACAGAATGTGGCAAAAAAAGGACACACATTTGGCTTGGATACGTCTTGCGGAAAAAAATAATGAAGGCTGAGTGTGAAGTACTCCAAAACTCAAAAAAGGGTTCAGCACTGGGGAGAAAGAATTAGCAGCCAAGTGTTTAATGCCACGTTATTTAAACTGCAAATAATACGAGTTATGTGACATTGCTCTGGTGTTCTAATGCCATGCAAAAATGATAAAATTTGATGCTACTTTCTGCTTATCTGACTTATCCAGGTGCATTCACATTTTTAAAAGGCCGAACAAATATTAAAAAACTGCAGAATCTGGTATATTTACTCAGCCAGCCAATGCAAGTGTCGTGAGTCTGAAAGAGAGAACATTTTTGTGAATTTCTCTATTAAAGTGTAATAGTGAGGATGAACAACTTCAGTTTATAGCAATGTACATTGAGAATAAAGTGCACTAACTTTAATTAGGTTTTGAATGGTAATTTGCTCAGGCTGTAGAGTAAGCTGAAGAGGTGCACAGATTCTGTTTGGCATACTTGTTTAGTTTACACATTGTAGGGCTGTTTTTGATTCTCACATCATCCTTGATTTGGTTATTTGAAATCCAAGGACTCGCAAGGTGATGGTCCCCTAACACTAACTCATATAAGATAGGGCACATTTCTCAGAATGCTTTATTTACTTAAAACAAGGTTCAGGTCTTGGAAATGGGTGCCTCCTAGTACTGCAAGGTTGTGTAGTAAACACAACTGCTTAAGTTACTAATTTCATCTTGGTTGATAAGTAATGAAGGCAGCATTTGTGAAATTCACCAGTTTGCAATGGACAGAGAAATGTTTATTCCAGGGTTTTAATATTATTTAGAAAATATACCTAACTGTCCTTAAGTGCTAGTATTACTTATGTGACTGCATCTCCTTAAGACAGACACATGTTGCCATAGACACCTTATCCCTACACACAATCACTATACAACACTTTAAGTAAGGTATATTCAAATAAAATAAAAAAGAGAACTCTAATAACAATTGAATTAATAAGCCATTAACCAACACACAGTCAAGGCATGTAAAACGAAGGCACAGCCTTCTTTGAATGGAGGACATCCTTTTTATATGCAGCTGATAAGGATAAGGATAAGGCTATCAGCAAGGGCAGAAGGAGGTTTTATATATTAGGAGAACAATTTACATGAAAGCATTAACTTACATATAAAGCCAGGAAATGGGATTGTTCACATTACTTACCAGTAATCTTGATTACACTGAGACCAGGTGCTTCTCAATCCCAGTCCTTAAAATGTGAGGTGCCCTGCCCAAGCAGCAACTTTCATTCAGTGTTAGTAATTTTTAAAAAAAGATGC
The DNA here is from genome assembly GCF_031143425.1 of Pleurodeles waltl. NCBI lineage: Eukaryota > Metazoa > Chordata > Amphibia > Caudata > Salamandridae > Pleurodeles > Pleurodeles waltl. Next base: position 915,454,955 of record NC_090449.1, read on the forward strand.
AGTAGTGTTAGGCCTGTCAGCCTTAGAGTGGTCTTCCTCCTAACTTTTTGCCTTCCTCTTTCATTTTTCTGACTTCCTTTTTGCCGATATTAGGATTCTGCACACTTTACTACTACTAACCAGTGCTACAGTGCTTGTGCTCTCTCCTCTAAAACATGGTAACATTGGCTTATCCCAAAGTGGCATATTTCATTTACTTATAAGTTCCTAGTAAAGTTTACCATGTGTAATCAGGGCCTGTAAATTACACACTCCAAGTGGGCCTGCAGCACTGATTGTGCCACTTGCTTAAATAGCCCTTTAAACATGTCTGAGGCCTGCCTTTGCAGAGCCTGTGTGTGCAATTTTGAACAGACATTTAACCTTTCAAAATCTTTGCTAGGCCCAAACCTTTCTTTTTAATACATATGACTCACCCCTTGGGTAGGCCCTGGAAAGCCCAGAGGGAAGGTGTTATGGGTACACTAGCAAATCCAAGAGCGTGATTACAGTACGATGCTGTTGCTTGCAACATTCACTTATTTGGATATATTCATTAAATCCTTGAATATCAAGTTTGCAATAACCAATGCTTATCAAATGTCTCATTTATTATAAACAATGCTTGTTGATTATGCACATTGTATTCCACCTGCTCCAACTGTAACTGCCAAAAACGTGCTCTTCACAATGTTATCTGTATTGAGCATGTGCCACAATCAAGAGGATAATTGCTCATTTCCTTAACAAGCAACCAACTGCATTTCCAGCTGCTGCAACTGTAATTGCCAAAACATGTGCTCTTCAGAATGTGATCTGTATTGAACATGTGCCACAATAAGGAGGATAATTGCTCATTTTCTTAACAAGCAATCAATTGCCAAGAGGCACGTGCACATTATATTATTTAAGAATACTTGCAAGTCTGAGGCATTGCTTGGCTTTGTACCTATTGCTTTGCTCACCTGTTTCCAGTCAATTTGAGTTCCTTGTCTTCCAGCCTACCTCCAATCGAGTTCCAGTGCTAGTCAGGTACTTTGTTCTCCAGCCTGCCTCCAGTCGAGTTCCAGTGTTCCTCATTCTCCGACAAGCTTCCAATCGAGGTCCAGCATTTCTCGTCCTCCGGACAGCCTTCACTCGAGTTCCGGTGATCGTCGCACTCTGGTCTGCTTCCTGTGGGGCCCGGCTCGCCTCTTCTGTCTTCTGCTGACGATCCCGTATTTCCTATAAAAGAGAGAAAATAAGAAAGGTGAAAAAACCCAGTTTGGGTTCATCTGAAATTTTCAAGCAAGTAACTTCATTTCAAGGCAAAGAAAGGTCAATCACTTAAATGAAACAAAACAGAGCTCCGGCCTTCATTACAACATTGACAGTAAATGCCGCCTACCGCCGTGCTGACAGCCGCCAACATACCGTGACCACAGCGGTATACCGCTACGGGTATTATCACCCACACAGAGAAATCTGCCACTATCCAGACACCCACACAAGTCTGCCAGCCCAAAGGTCAGTGATGAACTGGTGGTACCAAAACCCACACCGTTATGCCAACAGAAATACGCCCACAGAATCAGGACCCACGAATCACTGCAGCGGTCTTTCAACTGCGATAAGCAATTGGTGGTACACACTGCTGCGCTCAAAATACACACACACTTACAAAACCACACCACATTAGACAATTCAAACTACACACACCTGACACACATACACACACCACACCCACAAACCCACACCACTATAAAGCATACACCCACATTGCCCACAACCCTTTCAATGAAAAAAATGATTGCTAACTGAGAGAGAGACAAGCCAGGAGCACCCACTCAATCTGAGCCACAAAACACCATCACCCATACACTATCCACACACCTCACAGCATACACCACAACACATTACCCCACACATCCTCACACATACCACTCACACCACATCCATGGCACCCCAAAGACACCCCAGGTTTTCAGAGGAGGAGCTAAGGGTCATGGTGGAGGAAATCATCTGGGTAGAGCCAAAGTTATCACAGGTGCAGCATACGTCCATTTCAAGGAAGATGGAGCTATGGTGGAGAGTCATGGACAGGGTCAACGCCGTGGGACAGCACCCCAGAAGAAGGGATGACATTAGGAAGAGGTGGAACGACCTATAGGGGAAGGTGCGTTCCGTGGTTGCAAGACACCAGGTAGCCATACAGAGGACTGGTGGTGGACCCCCACCTCCTCTCCCACAACTAACAACATGGGAGGAGCAAGTCTTGGCAATAATGCATCCTGATGTCCGCGCAGGAGTAGAAGGAGGACTGGACTCTGGTAAGTCAAATCTTCACTACTATATCCCCCACCCTACCTGCATACCATCACAAACTCCTACCCCTACCGTCACACCCATCACTACACCACCTCACATATACCCCACTATCACAACCGACCCATCCCAATACCAAGCCCTGCATGCAACACCAATGCATGGACACCCCTCACAGACCTGCATGGACACCCATCACTAAAGCATGCCCATTAGAGAAAATCACCTAGCCCACAATTTCACCAGGCACACAAGGCAAAGCTGACAGGGCAATCACAAACATACAGGGCAATACACCCATGCACAAGATGGCACATGCAGATACAATAACACTGCATTTACATCCCCACAGGACCCCCACTCAATGTCACCGGAAAGGAGGTGACACCAACATCCAGTCCCCCCACAGAAGAGGCCCACAGTGATGACAGCAGCTCTGCACGCCTGGATCACAATGACCAACCTGGCCCATCAGGAACCTCTGGACAGTCGGTTACCCTGCCACAGTCCCATACCACCACAGACCCCCCTCAAGAAACACCAGCACAGCACCCACCCAGTGGGCCCATACCACTGTCCCCAGGACACGTCAATCAGCAGTGTGTCCACCACTACAGGGACCTCAGGCACCCCCAAAAACCCAAGACAATCAGGGACCTGGGGTCAGTGGCAGTGGGCACACAGTTCAGGGGACAGAGGCACAGGACAACAGGGAAGCTGGGAGGACTGCTGTGCGACAGGGGGAGGACAGGCCCAGGAAGTATACCAACATTCCCAGGAGACCTTGGACCAGATACTGTGCAAGTTACAGGAGACCCAGCGGCTGCAGGAGGGACAGTACCTGGGGATCAGGGAGGACCTCAAACACATCCACACCATCCTGGTCACAACTGAAGGGGTGCTGGCTGGCATGGCCAACATCATGAGGGCCCCTGACACTAGCCACACCAAAGAACAGCCCTCCACCTCCGCCGGCAATAGGAGGCCTGCCACTGGAACAACAGGCCACCAGCACCCCATCCCCTGCAGAAGGAGAACTACCCCGCAAACGGGCCCTGCGATCCAGGCAGAAGCCAGAGAACATTGCCAAGACCCCTGTCAGGAAATAAGACTCTCCTGATTGTCACCGTTCTGTCCCACTCTATTATCCTGTCCACCCAGAACTGCCATTGCTCCCCTTCCTATGCCCCATTGGACAATGCACCTGTGATACTAAGAGACTGGACTCTAACTGGACATTCCTCCACCATCACCCCAGCCCATTGCACATCCCCCTCAACCTCTTAGCACTTAAATAAACACCCTTGGAACAATTACAAGTCTGGAGTCTGTCAATTGATTGAAATATGTATTAGTTCATCAATCTGAAAACATTGCAATTCATATGTACAGTTATATATACATTGGTATGACCTGTAGTGGGAAGCAGTAAACACACCAGAGTGGGGCACAGAGATCTGAAAATAGAGATGCCAAAGGGTACAGTAAGTGGCCATAGACATAGGGAAATCAGACTGACATGTCCAATGTCCAACAGAAAACTGAAATGTAAAGTGAAGTTACAGTGTCTTACCTGTATGTCACTGGAAGTACTGCTGTATGAGACATCTTCTGTTGTCCACATCTTCATCCTCTGCCTCCTCTTCCTCACTGTCCACAGGCTCCACCGCTACCACAAGACCATCTCCAGACTCATCCTCCTGCAGAAAAGGCACCTGGCGTCTCAAGAACAGGTTGTGCAACATGCAATATGAAACAATGACCTGGCACACCTTCTTGGGTGAGTAGTACAGGGATCCACCTGTCAGATGGAGGCACCTGAACCTGGCCTTCAGGAAGACGAAGGTTCTCTCAATTATCCTCCTTGTTCGCCCATGTGCCTCATTTTAACGTTCCTCTGCCCTTGTCCGGGGATTACTCACTGGGGTCAGTAGCCATAAGAGGTTGGGATAACCAGAGTCATCTGCAAATATCGAGGGACAACTGTTAAACACACACTAACCCTTAGGGACAACTCCATACCCATACACCAACATATACTGGGTGGGGACCTTGGGCTCACCTATCAGCCACACCCGGTGCCTCTGGAGTTGAGCCATCACATATGGGATGCTGCTATTCTTCAAGATAAAAGCGTCATGCACAGAGCCACGATACTTGGCATTGACATGGGAGATGTACTGGTACGCCAAACACACCATCTGCACATTCAGAGAGTGATAGCTTTTTCTATTCCTGAACACTTATTCATTTCTCCGGGGGGCACAAATGCTACATGTGTACCATCAATTGCACCAATGATGTTGGGGATATGTCCCAGGGCATAAAAGTCAGCTTTCACTGTGGCCAAATCCTCCACCTGGGGGAATACGATGTAGCCTTGCATGTGTTTCAGCAGGGCAGAGAACACTCTGTTCAACAACGTTGGAGAACATTGGCTGAGACATCCCTGATGCCATGGGCATTGTTGTTTGGAAGGAACCACTTGCCAGGAAATGAAGCACTGACAGGACCTGCACTAGAGGGGGGATACCTGTGGGCTGGCGGATAGCTGAAATCAGGTCTGGCTCCAATTGGGCACGCAGTTCGTGGATTGTAGCCCTATCAAGTCTGTAGGTATGGATAATGTGTCTGTCCTCCATTATCGCAAGGTCCATCAGGGGTCTGTACACTGGAGGATGTCTCCATCTCATATTCATCCTCAGCGGTTGAAGGCTAGGGAGGAAAACAGTGAGCAGAGGATCATATTCACACATCTGTTGAAATAATGATGCATCTCTTCATTTTCAGAACCAGTATGTGGATCCGGGAGTTAGTTGATGTGCCAATGTCTGCTGTGATGCAGTTAGGTGCCATGGCCTGTGCCCCCCTGAAATGGCGGCTGCCTGACCTATGAGGAGGGACAAGTGGGTAATTCCGTTGGCGTTGTGCGCTGTTGCGGTCAACGCCTGCCGCGCACTTCGCATTGGTTAACGTTAGGCCCCATGGGTTCCCGGAGCCAATGGCGATGTACGCCAGCGGTGACAGTATGCACCGCCACGGACGTGACCGCCATTTTCTATCGGTTCACTTACTTGCTACCTGACCTTCAACATGAGAGGACCTACACTGCAAGTGCTGCTGTGACCTGAGTCTGGAAGCGACAATGACTCATGTGTCTGGGGAAAGGGCCACTGCCTTCACTTCGGAGGAGTTGGATAGACTGGTGGATGGAGTCCTACCCCAGTACACTTTACTTTATGGTCCTCCAGACAAACAGGTGAGTACATTGTGAGTCTGTATGTAAGGGGATGAGAGGGATATGGTGGGCCATGAGTATGACAGTCCGGATGGTATGACTAATCCCTATTCTGCTGTCTTTTTCCTGCAGGACAGCGCCCATCAGAAAAAGGGTATTTAGCGTGCCATCGCCAAGGAGGTGCGGACCCTGGGGGTTGTTGATAGGCGGAGCACCTACTGCCGCAAATGGTGGGAGGACCTGCGCTAATGGGCAAGGAAGATGGTGGAGGCCCAGCTGTGGCTGGCCTCCTAACGAGGAAGGGGTGCCCGTAGTACCCTGACCCCCCTGATGTTCCGCATCCTGGCAGTGGCCTATCCGGAGTTGGATGGGCGCTTGAGGGCATCACAGCAGGGGGTGAGTTCAAATTCAGATTCATGACTTTGCACGTGTTAAGGTTTTACCTGAGTGGGGATGTGGACTGTGGGTGCCCCTAGGACAGGGTGAACATGGCATGGTATGTCCCTTTTTGTTCAGGCTCTGAATTACTCCAACCCCAATGGTGTTAGTGGGCATCTACTACTGGTCAGGGCCCTGTTTGTTTCAGGTGTGCAGCTGATAGCGTTATGCTATGTACCCCATGGGCTGGTGACTATCTTTGTAACTGGTAATGCATGACCGAGTGCAAAGGGCTGCTCCCTGTGTGTTGTGTACACCAATTGTAGTGTTGTTGCTGGCATTGACCAAATGTATCTTGTTTGTCTCCCCCTCTTTTTTGTTTTGTCACCCTGTCCTTGTGTGCATAAAGCATCATCTGGCGGAGGAGCAGAGGCACCGGCGATGGAGGGAGCTGCATCCGACATGGCCCTCGAGGCCGAATCCACTGAGGGTGAGGGCACCAGGGGGACAGAGGGCGAGGGGAGCACCACGACGGAGACGGGGGGACACTGCAGACAGTGACCTTTCCTCTACTGGAAGGTCCCTGAAGGTGGCGGACACTTCTGTGCCCACCCCAACAACAGGTCCAGCCTCCACCTCCCCACCAGCACCGGCCTCCCAGCAGCCTGTCAGGGTGTTTCCCTTGCCTGCTCACACAGGAGGGTGGGCATCTCCTTCGCCCTAGGCACCTCAGGCCCTGCCCCAGACAGTCCTGCTGCCCTCAGTGAGAAGGCTATTGACCGCCTTAGATCCCTCACTGTTGGGCAGTCAACCATTCTGAATGCCATCCAGGGTGTCGAGAGGCATTAGCAACAAACAAATGCATACCTGGATGGCATTCACTCTGGTGTGGCGGCCCAACAGAGAGCATTTCAGGCTCTGGCCTCCGCACTGATGGCAGGCATTGTCCCTGTCTCCAGCCTCCCCCCTCCAACTTACTCTACCCAGTCCCAATCCCCTCAACCCCAGCCAATCCCATGCACGCCTTCAGACCAGCATTCACCCAAATCAACACACAGACGTGGCTCAGGCAAACACAAGCACAACACTTCGTCTCACAGGCACTCACTCAAGCACCATCCCCATGCAGACACACCAACATCTACTGTCTCCACTGTGTCCCCCTCCTCCTCCTCATCCACCTCCCTCCCAGTAGCATCTCCACTCACACCTGCATGCATCCTCATCCACTACCTCCATCACCAGCACGCCCATCACTAAACACCCCTCACTGGCAGTCACCACCCCCACATCCTTGCACACGTCCCCTGTGTCCTCTCCCACTGTGTCTGTGACCCCTTCTCCAAAGAACACAAACGCAAGCACACACCCGCCCAACAGCCATCCAGCTCACAACAGCATCCAGCTCATGCACCTGCACCCAAACACAGCAGACTGACACCTCCTATAACCTCTCCCTCTTCCTCCAATCCCAAACCTTCACCCTCTTCCCGCCCCAATGTCCCTAAGAAGCTTTTCCTAGCAAACATTCACCTCTTCCCTACCCCTCCCCCATCCTTCACCTTGGGCCAGAGTAGGCCAAAACACAGCCCAGCACCTCAGCCACCAAGTCCACAGCAGCTGTGGTTTCTGCAGCTGTCAGAGGCGAAAAGGGGGCACCCGTCAGCCCAGTCAGTGTGCCACAACCCCTGCCAAGGCAAAGAACATTCCGCCACCTGGCAAGGTGAAGAAGGTTACAGCATCCAGCAAGGGGAAGGAGCCACAACCACCCAGCAAGGCCATAGCAAAGACTCCAGCTGCCAGACTCAAGGTAACACCACAAGCTGCCAAGGGCAGGAAGGAGCACAAAACACCAGGCAAGGAACTTCAGCCGTCCGAGCCTGCAGGTGAAGGCCTGGTGGATACCAGCACAACTGCCAGCACCGCCACCTACACCGTGGCCAGCACCTCCACCTGCACAGCCACCTGCACCGCCGCAAGCACCACTATTGTCAGCAGCAGCAGCCCCAGTTTGCAGCCGTCCGAGGCTGCTGTAGAAGGGCTGGAGCCTCTCCCCACCACTGGCAGGCCCAGCACCTGCACTGCGGCCAGCACCACCACCTGCACCACTGCAAGCACCGCCCCAAGCACCGCCACTTGCACCACTGACAGTAGCACCACTGCCAGCAGCCCAAGTGGGCAGCCGTCCGAGGCTGCAGGAGAAGGGCTGGAGCCTCCCACCACCACTGGCAGCACCCCCAACAGCACCGGCACTACCACCACTGCGCAGCCATAGCCACCGGTGGATGGACTGTAGCCCTGCCTCCATGGACTATCATGCATCCTGGTCACTGCAGATCTCGTGGCTCTAACACCGAGGTGAGGGACTGTGACCTGGCACACCCCAAGTGCTGCATCACTGGCACAAAGCCCCCTCCAGAACTAGTGGAGAAAGGCATCCACTCACCTTATCCTTGGCAGGATGGAGCACACTGTGCACATAGCCCCCTCCAGAACCAGTGGAGAAAGGCATCCACTCACCCTATCCTTGGCAGGATGAAGCACACTGGGCACAAAACCCCCTCCAGAACCAGTGGAGAAAGGCATACACTCACCCTATCCTTTGCAGGATGAAGCACACTGGGCACAAAGCCCACTCCAGAACCAGTGGAAGAAGGCACCCACTGGAGAGACAGTGGCGTTGCACTCCCCAGGACCAAGTAGTGGGCAGACACCCACTTGGAAAACTCTGGCTTTGCACTCCCCAGGACCAAGCAGTGGGCAAACCACCCACTTGAGAGACAAATGGCTTTGCATTTCCCAGGACCAAGCAGTGGGCAACCCACCCACTTGAGAGACTGTGGTCTTGCACTCCCCAGGACCAAGCAGTGGGCATGGAGACCCCTCCAGGAGCAGTGGCATTGTACCATCTTCCGGCTGAGGTGCCCCACCTTCCCTGTCCCCCTGAGGTGCCTGTGTGTTTTTGACCTGATGCCCCTGCAGTGTTCTCTCCGTATTGAGATAGGAGTCAAGTGTGGGCTTGGCCTATGTGTTTTGGCCTAGTGGGCCACAGACATTTTGACTGGACATTGTCCCCCCTTTTGTACATATTGTATATTTTGTAAATACTGTTTCTGAATTATTAACGTATTTCTGACTATTTCTAATATAACACTCATTTGACTCTATTCCTTTTTTTGCTTGTGTTATTCCAGAGAGTTACGGGGTGTATTTGTAATGTTGTTGCATGTGTTTGTGTGTATGGTGTTGGGGGTGGGGGTGTTGCATGTTGCGTGTCACTCTCTTTTTCCTCCCCCCTTCCCTTATGTGCTAGGTGCAGTACTCACCGGGGTCGTCGTCGCCGCTGTTGGTACACCTGGTGTCTGAGCAGAAGCACCAGCATGTGGACTGTGGAAGACCTGCAGCTCAGGCTCCGTGGTGTCCTGGTTCTTCATTGAGGGTCGAGAGGTGAGTGGTTTTCCTTCAAAGTACTGTTTCCACTGTGCTTTTGATGGCATTGGTACCGCCCCGGAAAAGCTGGCAGATGGGTGGGTTGTAATGGGGTGGGCGGTACATTGTCTTCCGTCTGGCTGTTGGCGGTTACCGCAGTGGTGTTTGTGCTACCGCCATGGCGGTAGGAGTGTTACAGTGGCTGTCTGTGTTGGCGGTTTCCGCCGTGGTTATGATTCCATTTTTATTACTGCTGGCCTGTTGGCAGTATTACCGCCGCTTTAACACCAACCGCCAGGGTTGTAATGAGGGCCTCTGTCTTTTAAATAATTTATGACAATAAGAACTAGGGAGATTTATCATTTGGGTGGTAATCCAAGATACCGCGAAACAGACATTAGGGAAAGACCTATTTCCTGTAACAAGCGCTCCCCTAACAATTAGGAGATTGGAAATAGAACAAGTTTATCAGAACTGTTATTTGTAAGAGTTTACACCAGAACAAAAAGAAGCCCTTTAGCAAATTTCTTGCTTTTGAGTTTGGACATTGCCTCAGAGACTCTGAAAGTATTGTAAAAAGAGGGACGGACTTGTTCAGACTTATAGAAACATATGCACAATGTGTCAACAACAACTGACATTATGCAATTTACAACTGTTTATGTAACTTCAATATATTAATGAAGTAATTCTTTTGCCACCCAGAATCCTAAAAAAACAAGAACCCACTATTTTAAGAAATCAGAAGTCCTGACGCCCAACACAAAACGCAGTCCAGGGTCCAGCAGTCTGATTCTGTGGTCCATGAAGCAGAAGCTGGTATTTTCTCTTTTTCACTTCCCAAAAGCCCCTTCCACTTGACGTCTTGTGAGTGGGGAATGTACTCTTCATCGCAGTCATGTTAGTCCTCACCAGGATTGGAGAATTGTCATTGCCCCATCGGAACACCTGGAATTAAGGTGAGGGGCTCACACAGAACAGCACGGTACTATGTCTTTAAAAAGTACGACATGTGCTTTTTAGGTTTTCATGTCCTGTCCTGAAAAACACATAGGATAGCACTGGAGTTACCTTATTACATTTTATAAGTATAATTTCCAAATGGGCAGAGACGAAGTTTGGTGTCTCTTGACTCACATTTTAAAACTAACATGGTGAGATTTTAAATTGCAATTCTGAAAATGACACTTTTAGAAAGGAATTTTCTTGCAAAAGACATTTGGTGCCTACAACCTATTTGTGGTCACACGACTGGGAGTAGTTGGCATTTGAACTTTGTGTATTCCTTCTACATAGTCACACAAAACCGTAGCTTAGGTGTGACTTGATAGGTCATCTGGGGCAGGATGGGAGAAAGGGGCTGGACAGCCTCACTTACAGCTTAATAGGCTGCATCCTGTCCACAGACAAAGGACCTAAAGACCCTGTATTGTCCCTCCAGCTAGGTTGGACCCAGGGCAGGGGAGGCAGAGAATTACTTGCACTTCAAAGCGACTGTCTAGAAGTTAATCCTGCCTTCCAGAACCGGGACACTAAGGTAATAATACTGGACCTCAGACACCACCACTTCAGTACACTTCCGGATCTGTCAATACTCTGGCAGGAAGAAGGACTGCTCTACTGCTCCATGGACTGACAATCTGCTAGACTGCTGCTTTTCTGCACTGACCTGCTGCCTGTTGTCCTCCTATCTGAGTAAGGAGGACTGGGCCTGCATGTTTTGAACAGAGTGACCCCAAGGGTTAGTTAGCTGGACTCAGGGACATAACATAATTTCACCAACACTGCTTCTGTACCTGGACTCTGCCACCTCTGAGTCCATCCTGCCAAGTGGTGCCACCTCAGTCTTGGACCCTTGGAAGTGAGACTAGAGTGCTTTCCAGTGGAACCAACACATCCATCTCTGCTGAGTGATGTATCCCAGAGCAGAAGTGATACATCTCCTCAGCTAAGCGGCGCATCTATGAACAGAACTGATGCATCATCACTGCTATGTGGATTTGACCCGCTGCAAAAGACTTGCATTGCCACTACATCCTGCAACGCTTCCCCAGAGCAGATCCTCACATCTCTCATCAATCACAGCTTTGATGATGATGCTAAACTGCTGCATTGCAGCTCTGACGCTCTTCGGAATTTACCAAATGCCCTGAATGTGCAATGCATCCCCGACACTGAACTTTATATCGCAAGCTCCATTGGCAGGATCCTCAACATTGATGCAACAGGAACTTGCACTGTAACCTCTCTGCATCTCAGAATCGATCTTGGTTGTGCAATACATCATTGCTAATGATCCACACAATGCTGTGCAACCAGGATTTAAGGAACGTTGCTCAACTGGACTAATGGCACCCTGTGGGTAGCCTGCACTCCATTGGGTTCAACCTGAAACAGAAATTTTGTACCGGTCTGCTGCGACCAGATACCTTCAATAGCATTTTGTGCTTTTTGGCTCTATTTTTACATAAAACTTTAAAATTCAATATCCCCGTTTCTAATAATTGGATTTTTGTTAAATTGGTCTTACTTTATTTATTAAAATCTGTTACTGTTTGAAGTTTTGTACAAATACTTTACAAATTACCTCTAAGTTAACCTTGACTGCTTTGTTGTAAGCTACCACTGGGTTGAACAAAGGTTAATTTGGGGTTTGCTTGTGTCTAATCCAGATATGGATCGTGGTTGATGCATAACTGGGGTTCAAACCCCAGTCAACCAACAACACAATTTCTTACAAAGAGTCTTTCTACCATATGCACTACGTTTAACATAAACTTGGCCCCTTCTGAGCAGCCTACCTTTACAGAGATAATTTGTAGTAGTGTTACACTTTGGAATGCGGGAGGAAAAGGATGCCATGCAGGTCTGGGACAAGGAGCACAATGACTCAAAATAATGAAAAGTACCGGTAAGTAATGTAATAATTACCTATCGCCCATGCTCTTTGTCCCTGTCATTACAATTTGAGGATAGAGCGAAGATCAAAAAGAACACTGCCAATACAAAATATTTATACTTCTCATTACTTGAAATTGAGAAGACTTAAAAACCTATACAATTACCTAATTATTTCAAGAAGAGTATCTATTTTCCAAAGGTCAATTTTTTACAATTTGCTGGAGTAAATAAACTCAAAAAACTACGTGCATGTGTCACATGTATTTATTGGGATATTTTCCAGGTGATTTTACAAAGAATTCCAGAAATTCCTCTGCAGTCATTTTTACTTATCACACAGTTTGTATTGGTTGTATTGAGTTCACCAAAATATCAGAAATGTATCACTCTACATATTTTAACAAGTCTGGTTCTTTGAGTATTGCTTGTGTTCTATTGTTTCCTTATTTTATGTATTTGCAGGATTACATTCTTATTATATATGTATTTCAGACATTTGCCGAGTTATATTCCTAGTACATGTATGCCAACTGACATTTGCAGAACTACATTCCTAGTACATGTATTCTAGCCAACACGTTTTTCGCCCCTTGGGTGCCTGTGAGTCTGGGGCTTTCTCAAGGCTATAAATTTATAGTATGGGATCATTAGAACTGTTCTAGTAAGTTTTGTTGGTTCACCCCAACGCCTGTGATAGCATGCTTTTATAGTCTGGTGTAGGATTAGACAGTAGTGGGGGGTGGTGTACCGTCAGGTGAGGTAGCTAAAAAAGATCCTGATGCATTAGAGAAAGATTCAGTTTAAAATGACAACGTGTAAGGGCCTATGGATCAGTGCTCTTTGTGACAATAAGTTATTAGGAAAGGTAGAGACCATCACTCCCTAGTTATGCCTCCTGGTGCTAGGCATCTTGTGATAGCTATTTAGGGATTACTATGTGAGACAAAACTCTGAGATTCAAAGTGAAAACAAACATGCGTTATTTTGTTATTGCACTCCGAATGAACAAGACAGGTAGTTTGTTACCTTTGTGCTAAGTGACATCATAGAGGCAGGTCAAGTTACTTCTTTATTAATGTAGCTGGCATCAGACATCAATCCTGTATATCTTCAGATTTATATAATCAGTTTGTACCATTCTAACCCGTATTTATACAGCCAACAGCCATTTCTTAGCATCCCTGTATCACTTCTTTATTAAAGGACCTTCAGGCTGGGTCCAATGGGTCATTATTCTACACTTCTCTAATGGCAATATCAATGATGGAAGCTGAGATTGGATTTTATCATTTTTTAAACGTACGGTGTAAGCCCAGTCTACAGTGTGTTGTGGAGCAATCAACCTTCAGTGATGGTATTGCAGACAAGGTCTCAGTCAGCACCTTCTAGGACATTCCCTTGTCTGCGTTAGGTACATTTTACTAAAGATAAAGGGGCACTATGTAGGCATGTACAAACTGTACAAAATAGATCTGGGCATTACTAGACACCTTTTTGAGGTACCCTATTAAACTCTCCCATTCTGATTGTGTAAATGGGCTACTAATGGCATGCTCCCAATTACCTCATATTTTCTATCTTGCACCATCTAGATCAAGGATACACATCTGTACCCCACCTGTAATCCTCTGTTTTTCTGAAGGTTGCCCTAGGACATCTGTTCAACACCTAGGCAGGGAACTTAGCATAGGTCCCAAATTTGGCCCGGTCCAATCTTACATTTTTACTTGGCTTTCCGAAGTTATATGAACATTCACCACATCGTACAAATCCCCCATCACCTAACAGCCCCCTTTCAGCCAACTCATCCTCTGGGCAACAAATTTAAGATCCCAAAAAGCAGGATATGCCCAGATCTCCATGTCAGACATGAAAGGAGTACCTCCGACAACATACCTACAGACACAGTCCCAAACCTGAGACATCAGTGCAACAGATATTGCACAGTCTGAGATTCCAGCTGTAAGGTCAACTGTTACACACCCAACTACCCTGAGGGGTAACAGCCTGCAAGACACACCTTTTCCCTATTAGGATGATCCTCAACAGAGGGTGACCACAGCCCTCATCCTCCAAAACCTATCAGAAGCCTTCAACATCATCTCCCAGCCAATTATGATCCGACAACTCCACAAAGCAGGAATCTAGGGACACCCCTCAAGTGGAGTTGCTCCTTCCTCACCGGAAGAACCTGAAACATTAACATGCCCCAGGAAACCCAGCCAACACCTATGCACCACTGTAGACAACTTATCAAAGTCCAAAATTTGGCCCGGTAAAATCTTAAATGTTTATCCGGCTTCCTGACATGTTATGAATATTTTCCCTTCATACAGATCCCAAAACTCCCAACAGCCTTCCTTCAGTCAGCCTCTCACCTGGGCAACTAGTCTAAAATCCAGAAAAGCCAGCTAGGGCCAGATGTCCATGTCAGACATGAAAGGAGTACCGGCCACCACATACCTACAGAAACAGTCCCACACTGGAGACATCAGTGCCACAAGATATGGCACAGTCTGAGATTCCCGCTGTAAAATCAAGTGGTAACAGCTAAGCTAAGGGGTAACAGCCGCAAGAAGTACCTGCTCCCAATTAGGATGATCCTCAACAGAGGGGAAAATGCAGTCCTCATCCTCCTAGACCAGCAGCCTTCAGTACCATCTCCCACCCCATTCTGATCAACGAAGCAGGCATCGAGGGACATCCTCAAGATGATCTGTTCCTTCTTTATCAGAAGATTCAAAACTGCCAATTACCCCACTGAAACACAGGAACGCATCTGCAAAGTCCTACAAGGCTCCTCCCTCAGTCCAGTGTTTACCACAACATGTACCTGATTCCACTAGCCGACATGATATGGACTCTCAACATTATCACATATGTCAATGACACACAACTGATACTTCCTCTTGGATAAAACACCCAACAGTCGGAACAAGGTCACTACATGTATAACCAAAGAAGCCACCTGGGTGAAAGCCAATTGCCTCAAACTCAACTCGGAAAAGACCAAAGTTCTGATCTTCAGGATAGAAGCCTTAACATGGGACTCAATTTCATGGCAGGCAGACCTTTGTCCCACCCTCACACCTAGCTCACAAGCAAGGAACTACAAAATCAACAAAGACAACAAACTGGACATGGCATCCTGCTTAGAATCCCACAAGATGTTGAAGAAAATCTTCAATTGGCTACTAGACAGCACCAGGAAAATGATAACCCAAGCCTTTATCACCAGAAGACTAACTAGACTATACATACATACAACATGTATGTAGAGATAACATACCAGCTCACAAGGAGACTACTGACCATACAAACTACAGCAGGCAGACAAGTCCTCAACCTCCCACACTGAGCCCATATCACACCTAACCTTAGGGAACACCACTGGCTCCCAATACACAAACAGGCAAACTTCAAACTCCTAACCCACACCTACAAAGCACTTCACAACACAGGTCCTGCCTAGCTGCATTCATTTCCACCAACCGACAACCAAGGGACCAACCAACGTCCCTGCTGGACTCACTAGCACATACCCCATGCATACACAAAAGCAGAGCAGGGGGTTGTGACTTTTAATACCTGGCTCATAAAGCCTGGAATGACCTCCCACAACACAGCAGAGCCTCCTTCTCTCTTTGCCACATATGCAAGAAGCTGAATACTTTGTTCTTCGAATAAGTCTACCCGAGCTGACCTCACACACCGGCTGCTAAGTGTCGCATGGGATAACATAACATAACATAATACAACATATAACACATAACAGACAGCACACAATACACCACACAACATAACAGTCTGGGAATGACCCTCCTCAAATGTTTAAGTGAAGTTAGTTAAATCTATGGATGTGTGCTATTCCAAATTATTAAAGTAAGCATTGTGTTGATCCGCTGAAAGTCTGACCAGGGCAAAAGACACATCATGTCCTGAACTTCATATAAACAGCTACCATGCCTACAAAGGACAGAGGCAGTTTCCATCAGAAGAGGATAGAGCAGAGAGTTTTTCAGCCATGGTTTGGGATATTTGTATCCTCAACTATTTAAAAGAACTGGATTGCTGCACCATCTGGTTGCCTATTCAGCTGTTCTTCCACTCGAGCGCCCAAGGAGAACACATCTGTTTTATTTCCAGTTGGTAGTGAACCCTGACATCTGTCTAAAATTCCAGGTAGCTGCAGCAAGCAGGACACTGAATTGATCAGATCCCTCATATGAAACAGAGTGTCATTGGCGTACATCAAAACCTCCTGTCACCAATATCCTGTTTTAACTCTGGCTTCAGGAACGTGTATAGCAGTTTAATCTATTGGATCAAACTAGGCCCAAAATTAATTTCTTGCAATAACCCGAACATGTTTTCCCAACAAACTGGTTCAAGGGCATTTTCAAGATCAAGCGATGCCAGGCTGAAGTACATCCGTCCTGGGGGTTTTACCACTTTGCATGTCTACTGGGGCTGCTCAAAATTCTGTGCTTGTTATATGTTGAGCCAGCTTCTCAAGGAGATCCATCAGCAGTTGAGCCAGTCCTGATGACCTCAAGTGAGCAGTTAGCCTGCATTTATCAGGAGTCTCCACCTGAGCATAATTCTTTGTAGCTGTGATTTGAATGCTGTGGTAATGACATCCTGGATCTAGCCAGCATCTTCAGTAATGGAGTTGATACATGTTCTCTTAAGTTCCTTATGAAGGCCAAGCCAGTAGCACACCTGACTTATTTCCCTCCCGATGTACTCTCTGTCAGAATATCTGATGGGTATATTTAGCTAATCTGCTAATGGTCTTATTCAGGTGACTTCATTTACTCCCCAGAGAGGTGCATTTCTGACTATCTCGGGCAGTCTGTGCTTACCACTTCAATTCAAGCTGTCTAGCTACCCCCACTGCTTTAATAGCTTCTCATTAGATGGCCCTCTTTGTAGTTGACTGCCAGTAAATTTCAGAATGTGCACTTAAGATTTGCAAAAAGTGGACAACAAACTCTTTGTCAATTATGCTTGGATCCACAGCCACTAGGTGGTACCCATCACAGATGGAGCCTGAGTACCACATGGGAGTGAACCCAAGAAGGATTCTGCCCATGTAGGTCATCTCAATCCAATCAGCCCATTTCTCATGACTTATGAAAAAAATGGTCTAGTGGCGAGTATTACGAGTATACTCTATCTTGAGGGTGTCTGAGCTGCCATGGACATCCTGGCACAAGGACCATCTCTCGATGGATGTGTGTCCATCACAGGACACATAACACAATTAAATTTGCCTGTCCAGATCATAGCAATGCCCAGAGGTGGCAATGTTGATTCCAGGATCTCGGGGATGAATGTGATTTCATCTATATTGGGCACTTACACTTTAAAGAGGCAGAGAGGCACATCATCCAAGACACACAATCATGAGCTAGTGCCTCTCAGTGTCCTGTCTCACATCACTGATTTTGAAAGGCACCCTTCAATCTGCCCACATTAATACCCTCATGCATGTGAAGAGTGAACTGCAGAGTACCAATGAACCTGACATTTTATAACTAATTTAGTGTGCTTTTGTAGAATATGGTGTGTTTCCAGAAGACACACTATACCAGAAAGCCACTACTTAATATAGGAGAATAGCTAATGTCTTTTATTATAGCTCTTTAATCCCTGGACATTCCAGGTAAGTAGGTTAATATTTTGCATCATAGGGTGCGATCTCTTCGATCCACACTTGACCCCACCTAAGATCTGTGAAACACATATTACTACCTAGAGTATGTACATCGTACTATGTCTCTCCAGTTACATGCTTGTCAATGAAATCTTAAACCACCACCCTCCTCCCTCAGAGGCAAAATTTAACTTGTTGCCAGAGAATATTACTGCGTGGGTCAAACACCTCAATCTAAACACATCCTAATATAAAAGGCAATAACAACATTACCTCAAACAATTTCATGTGGCAAAAAAGATCTTTTAATTCCTGGTCCACTCCACCCCACTCTCGGACAAACCCCTGCAATAAATGTATCCAAATAACATAACATTATCCCAACTAAGCAGGACAATACCACTTCAGACAATCCAAGTGCCTGTCTCCTAGACCCTGAAACGTCATGGTCACTGTGGCGTGCAGAAGAGAGTGGGGCAAATCAAAGCAGATAGGATCAATTCATACAACAAGGCTTTGACTTGGTAGTGTTGACTCTCCACCTCAAACCTCAGATATTGTTTACTGTGCCTATATATCGGCATATAAAAATATGTGTCTTGTAAGTTTAGCATCACCAAGAAATTGCCTCGAGTTATGAGAGGAATTACTGCCTGCAGACTCACCATTCGGAAGAAGGTGCAATGAACAAATCTGTTCAAAATTTTCAATTCAATAATCGTTCTGTCCCATCAACATTTAAAACCAAGAAGATTCTTGAATAAAAACAAAGTCATCTCTGCTAGTCCGGAACAGAAATTTTAGTTACTTTCTAAAGTAGACTTTTGATCCTGGATATCATTGATTCTCTTCTGTTTTAGAGCCACTGAAGTTGAGTTGACAAAATCAAGAGAAGTGACGGAAAAGACATGAATTCTATGCAATAGCCATTCTTTACAATTGAAGTAACTTATTTGTCGCAAAGAAAGCTTTCCCCGAGCGAAGAATTTTGCAATCCTACACCCTACCTGAGCCAGCACATAGTCATTCTTTTCGGACATTCTCAGTAAACTGAGATTGGGATTTTTTTCACAAGGTGGTTCTGCAGCTTATAGCCCAGCCTTGAAAGGGATGATGAGTCTCCTACAGAACTTGAGAAGCTCTTTCCTGAAAAAAAGATTTTCTCCTAGTTGAAGGCCTGAATGGTTGGAGAACATTCTTTTTTTCTACAGATTTTTGCACTACATCGTTAAGCTCTTACCCAACAACTTAGGTCCATGAAAAGACAAATGATTTCTAAACACATTGTGAGAATTACAGTTTCCAAAGATCCAACTAAAGTTGTCTTCTATTGCCAAATAAAGCACTACCCACTGTTGCTGATTACCATAAAGTATGGAAGGATGTATCAGATGGAACTCCATTTTAAAATCACAGTTAGGATCAGACTTCCCCTGAAGACAGTCAAACTGTGTTTAGAAATCATTGAGCAGAGCCTGGGAAGTGTGACCGGCATACCTTTCTATCCTAGTTTTCCCCAAAGGAAGGTTTGTCCAAATCTGTCCACTCCTTTTGCAACACATTCTTCTTGACATCATGAAACAGTACATCACCAGAACATGATAAGGTATACTGTACAAAAACTCATCTTTCCCCTGCACTGGTGTGTTTCTGAAATTTAGAACTTATCTGTTGTGGTTAAGAAGATCCAAAAGTTGCTGTCCCTGCACATATTTTCATTTTGGACACTAATTTTGGTCCTCGTCTGCTCCAGCAGATACTTTCAGGCAGATACTTTTTGTATTTTTTCCTACAGTTCGGACAGGGCAACATTAACATCCTCTTTTTATTAGAGACTCTAACTCACCTCTAGCAAATGAAATCATTTCTTCATCTTCAGTATCTGTGTCAGTGTGGTGCCTCTTTTCAGAGCATTTCAACAGCTCCATCCTGCCTTTAATTAAGCTGTCATAACTGACTCTGCTCCCCATCCCAGCTCAGCACATGAGCGGGGAGCTGTCTGCTGAGCGCTGCACAAACAAACATGGTAATATATGAATACAGGGGCCGGAAGTGGAAGCAGCAGGACACTGGGAAGAGAAAGGGAGGGCCAGGTTTATGCTGAATGTAGCATATAGGATAAAAGGACTTAAAGGAAGTGCCTGTCGGGGGTGCGGAGCACCTCAAATCGTAAGGATTTGAAGGAGTAAAACAAACAATGAGTAATGACATTGCTATCTCCAATCTATGCTAACAATGTCAATATAAAACAAATGGAGAAAGAAAATGTGCTGAATTTGCAGCAGCAAAGGCATTAACTCATTAATCGCTCCTCATTCATTTCCCCAATTATCTCAGCAGATAATGGGAGGGTCAATCTCCTTTTAAATACATTGTGAATGTGATGAGCAGTGCTGGAGAGATTTTGCAGCTCGGCTGTGCAGTGCAGGAAAAGCCTCATGCTGACTGCACTTTTGAGATGCACTGAAAGGTGTTTGTTTCTGCTCCGCAGTGCTTGCTTGTTAAGCTCTGCAGTTTAGATTGAGGAAAGTTTGCTCATGGTGAGATGCCATTCTCTGAGTTTAAAGCTACCCCTTATTGGATATGAGATGTTCAGAAATTCCTGGGTTTATTATCTCGTATTGCATTATCATTGTAGCATATGCATCCATTGTTAATGGGACAAATGCATTACTTACAAATATTTGCAAAGTCAATATATATGGCCTATGAACTGAAACTGAAAGTCAAACCTACGGACTTTGTCAATGCTTGCTTATTAATGTTTGATGAGGTATTTAAGGCTAATAGGGTATAATGAAATGTGCATATGTGTTATATGTAATTTAATGTATATTTCAATATACAGCTATTTCTATATCTTAAAACTTTATTTCTGCCCCCAGGGCCATAAAAGTACAACACAGAAACACATACAATAAAAAGAAATACATTAGTAAAAATAATTTACAAATACAAAGATAAAATATACAATCAAGGAGCAGTATCCAAATGAGTAAGTAAAATGTTTGATCTAAGGATCCACATATCTCTAAGGAATTTAGCAACAGAAACAGTTAAAACCTGCTGAGAGTCTGATTTAAGAATGCAAATAGCAGTGGAATGTCTACGAACACCTAATAACCTACAGGCAGGAGCAAGCCAATTCCAGCGAGGCACTGTATAGGCAGGGCAAACAAATAGAGAATGAGGGAGATCTTCGGTGTAGGACTTACATGCTGGACTAGTCAAAGCCCCCCGGGCAATGCTTTATATGTAAATGACCTCAATGGGAGAGCCCCCACACGAAACTGGAAGTGAGCTTCCTATCTTTGGGGACCAAAATCTCGTCCCAATAAACTTAATATTTGTACACTTTAAAATTGATAAAATCACATGTCAGCCTTGAATGGTCCATGCCACACAGCTCATCAGAGTCTACCGGCCTCCAATAAAGCTTCTTTAGAACTCCTTTAGAAGGGAAAAGGGAGGCACTAGGACAATCCCATAGCTTGCACAACCCAAGTCGGTATAGTGTTTCTTTGATGTTTCCGAGCCAAGGGACAGTAAGAAAATGGTCAGCTTTCAACACAACCTGAAGGGCAGCAACGTAAGGAGCTAACTCCGGATTGATCCAAAGCCACTTCCAATAAAGGAGTGGGCGCTAGCAAGCTTTAGGCCCGATTCCCCTGACACCCAAGTCCTTGAAAAGAAGGAAGGAGCGGAGTACTCTGAGGGAGAGACACATTGGAAAAGCCCCATAATTCTGCACCCTAAAGGGCAGAGCCCATGGCTTTAGCTTCATAAACCTGAAGTGCCGGATGAATAGGTTTTGTGTAGGACGACACAAACTCCTTAATAAGAATACCTATGACCTGCTTGTGCTTTAGTGTCACCTTGGCAATGTGAGCCTTCCGAGACATATTATATGAAATAGATAAGCCTAAATAGCTAAATGATTTCACCATCTCAAGGTGGGTGCCTTTGAGGACAATATTCCCTTTAAAAGATTTATGCGGTTGTATGACATCAGTTTGGTTTTAAAAGAATTGATCTCCGGGCCCCTAGCGGAATAGAACTCCTCAAAGCGTGTTAGAAGTTTCTGCAGTTTCGGGGTCTTGGAGATCACAAGGGTGTCATCCACAATTAACAGAATTGGAATTTTGTCTGCTCCCAAGGAAGATGCATTTGTTTCTACCTGTGCCAAATATGAGGCAATATAGTTGACACATAATGAAAACAAGGTGGGAGCCAGAACGCAGTCTAGACGTACGCCCCTTAACACTGGAATTTTGTTGGTTAGCTGACCTTGATCGCCCCACCTGATATGACTAATAGTTGTCCTCATGAAGACGTATAAGAAGAGAGAGAACATGGGCGGCACTGCCATAGCTAAAAGGACCTTCCACAACTTGGCATGGGGTACTAAGTAAAACGCTGACTTCAGGTCTACAAAAGCAACGTAGAGGTTCCCTCCACCAATTAAAACCATTTCATGTAAAGAAGCAGGAACCTAAAGACTTGGTCTATGGTAGAGATTTTCCTTCGGAAGCCCGCTTGCAGGGGACTGAGCATATGGAGACCAGACATCCAGTATTGGATCTTACCCAATAGACAGTGACAAAAAATACTTTTTGTAGACAATCTAAAAGACTGATAGGCCTATAGTTGGAGGGCAACGACCTAGCACCCTTTTTGT
Organism: Pleurodeles waltl; assembly: GCF_031143425.1. Classification (NCBI taxonomy): domain Eukaryota; kingdom Metazoa; phylum Chordata; class Amphibia; order Caudata; family Salamandridae; genus Pleurodeles; species Pleurodeles waltl. Next base: position 915,477,521 of record NC_090449.1, read on the forward strand.
GGATCAGAACAACAGCTGATCCTTCTCACGAGCCCAGAATAGAAGCCCCGGCAACAACTGTGTTGGATATAAGAAGAATATAGCCAGGCCAAAGATCAATGTCAGTCAGGAATAAATCAGCTGGAACACCATCAGGGCCAGGTGTACTGCTGCGCTTGACCGCTCCAAGAGAGTGCACAACATCAGAGAGTGTAAACAACTGAGTGGGGGCAGAACTTGCCAACTGACTCATAAAAACAGGAGAAATCCAATGGGACGCTCCAGCTAGAGTGGAGAAGTCGACAGAATACAGTTGTCTAAAGTGTTCTTCCCAATCTGCTGCAGCAATATTTGTTACTATTTCCAATGCAGGTTTATTGGAGCCATTTGCAACCAGGGACCAGACTGTTAAACAGTCTTTTTCTAGCGAGGCATCTTTCAATTGTTCCCACCACCGTTCATCTAGTTCCTGTTTGGCTTTGCAAATGGGTGCCTTATAAGATTTCCTAATCAAATAAAAAGAGATGATATTCCCTGATTTGATGGCTTTAACCAGTGACCTACTTAAATCCTGGCATTCCTTTTTAAACCAAAGTTGCTTGCCTTTGGGTCTACCACTATCAGTTTTGATGCCTACAGAGAAGTGTGCTGCAGTCCTCCCAAAGCAAGTGAAATGGAGTGATACCAACTGGTTATTGTAAACTACAGCTTCAGCTCCCGCCTTGATACCGGATAGCAGAGAATTAGAAACAGTATTCACGGCGCGTAAGATGTCTGGACAAGCTACTATCTGGTGCCATTTCAGGTGGCATTTGTCATTAGTCATGCTAAGGTCCACCGCAAAGTGGTAGACTTACTGGTCAAAAGTAAATGATTGCAAAAACAAGCATTTGTGCTAAGAGCGGGTTGTTGTCACTTTCTGTCCTCACAAGGACCATCATATCAAGAACAAGTGGCCACAATCTCAAATCAACAAGACAATAGTCAATTCTGCTTGTGTGATTGACTCTATTATATGTGTGACGACTGTCAACATCTGATGTAGTCCTTCCATTGAGGGCCCTAAGCCTAAATTCAATGGTCAAGGCTTTTAGATGGATAGCTGCCTGCGACCACTTGCTAACAGGTGGATTATCGGGAAAGGGAATGGACCACCCTTGGTCCTCCTCATGAGTGATGCGGAGGTCGTCCCAATCAAGAGGTTCAAAGGTGGTATTAAAATCACCTGTCACAATAAAGTTGTAATGTTAAGGACACTGCCTCAGAAATGTTTCTAATGTGAGGAGAGTGCGATAAGCCATGCCCCCCCCCACTTCCTCTTGCATAGTCATCAATAATGTCTATTCCCTGGTTTGGCCCAAATTGCAACAAAATGCCTAATATATCTGGGGAATCAATAGAAAGCTGTTGAATTCTACAATTTAGAGTTAATTTGACCCAGATGGTTAAACCCTCAGAGGCTCTACCCCTCTTACTAGGGAGTGCTGTGATTCATGGTTCTTGTATATTTATAGAGATACAGGCCTGATTAATATATCTCCCTGGAGAGATCTGAACCCTGTTGCCACACAGGGTGGCTAAAGCTAAAATAGTTTGACTTTAAACACTGCATATTTGATTTATTATAATTTTAACTTTTGTGTACAAAAGTATGTAGAGTGTTACCATTATGATTTATACTGCTTGAAAAGTCTGTTCGTACACTATAATTTGCATGATCCTTGAAACAATTGATACTATGTTCAGATGTCCAGAAACTATCACTTTCCAGCACCTTGAAACTGTATTATGAGTTGAAAAACAAAGCTTACCTTGCCAATGCTTTTTTCTGTCCATTAAAGGCAACAACAGTCCTTATTGCAGACAGAACTTCTTCTGCCACAGCTCCTGATTTTGCAGAAGCAGATATTTCCTTAGCGGCCAATGATCCGAGGACCTGTGAAAGAATGTATATATGAATTTAGGTTAAAACAAACTCTCACACTCAATGTCGTCTCTGTGTGTGTTCTGGGAAGTGTTTCCTTCCCTTTTCTCCTTTCTATTTTCAGTTCTTAACAGCTTCTTTTTTGTGGACACGGATACGGGAGGGTTTAGCCTTCTGCACATGGGGGAAGCAGAAGGTATGGTAGGAACATTGGTGAGTACACACACCACGCTTTGACGTATGCTGTTAAGCTCACATTGATGTATTTAAGGGCTCTCTGTAACCATCACTCGTATGACGCCAGTCCTGTACGTCGTACCAAGACCTTTGTAATTTGTGCACAAATGTTCTCACTATCCCTTGAACTACCAATAAAAAGAGTTAAACTAAAAATAAACAAATAAATAAATCATACATAGCATTGATGTAAAAGAAAAAGAGAATGGAGCACACAAAAAATAGTATCATCCTATTAGCAATATTCAGGTAGTCATGACTCGTTAAATGTATAAGAGAAACATAATATGAATTTCCACGAAAGTGGTATCAGCGCAATATATATTAATTAAAAAGTTGAAGAAGAAGAGGAATTTTGAGATTAAATAAATCATATACATTGAATTTAATATGTAACAAAAGAATTTAAATGGTTCTAAAAAGTAATAGACAATATAACTACAGTTCCCCATACATGAAACAAATTCACCAGAAATAGAACAAATATATGTGTTACATCAACCAACGAGTGGTTCATCCCCTAATGTGATCATACAAAGTCCCACAAATTGGTTAGAGGGATGAAAACTATCCACTCTGATGATTAAGAAGCGGAAGGATTTCTCTTCATCCAATAGAAAGAAGGATAGTCCGGTTCATCCAAATTCAGCCGACACATGTTTCGTCCTCCAAGGGACTTCATCAAGGCTTAGGCTTTTTAACTTTTCAAAGCTTTTAGAACCTTCATTGTTTAGAGTAGAAACCGAAGGATTGACTAAGGACAACGTACTACTACTTAGAAAGGCACCTTATTTTTGGATGGCAGGATCATGTTGGACCTATATTGACTCATTTCAAATGTAGGAGACTTTTAAGCGCAGACTCTTCGTGACTATTGAATTACTTTGGACCAACATTATCTACTCTAAACAATGAAGGTTCTAAAAGCTTTGAAAAGTTAAAAAGCCTTAGCCTTGATAAAGTCCCTTGGAGGACGAAACACGTGTCGGCTGAATTTGGATGAACCAGACTATCCTTCTTTCTATTGGATGAAGAGAAATCCTTCCGCTTCTTAATCTTCAGAGTGGATAGTTTTCATCCCTCTAACCAATTTGTGAGACTTTGTATGATCAGATTAGGGGATGAACCACTCGTTAGTTGATGTAACACATATATTTGTTCTATTTCTGGTGAATTTGTTTCATGTATGGGGAACTGTAGTTATATTGTCTATTACTTTTTGGAACCATTTAAATTCTTTTGTTACATATTAAATTCAATGTATATGATTTACTTAATCTCAAAATTATTCTTTTCTTCTTCAACTTTTTGATTAATATATATTGCGCTGATACCACTTTCGTGGAAATTCATATTATGTTTCTCTTATACATTTAACGAGTCATGACTACCTGAATATTGCTAATAGGATGATACTATTTTTTGTGTGCTCCATTCTCTTTTTCTTATAGATTTAACTTGCTGGTACAAGTTCTCATGTTCCGACACACATGGTTGACAACAGGCATGTTTTGAATGTATGAGCACCTAAACAATACTCTGCATTTTAGGAATGTGCGGCAAGCCTTAGGTTTTCTGTTGTCAATTTCCTCTAAATAGCGTTGATGTAAACATGGAATCATATCAAGGTATTGCTGCTGTTAGGAGGGGCCAACATAAATAGCTGCTCCCCGCAGGGGGGAGCAATGATGGCTCCTGCTGAGACTCCACTCGTGACTCTCATCATTAAACATGGTGGGTGTCCTGGGTGGGCCCCAGGTCACCCATCATAAAAAAATGCGGGCCCCCAGGGGATGGGGTCACTGGGACAATAATAGGCCTGGCAAAGGGGCCGTGTTCCCTCCTTCCCATCAAAATAGATGCAGCCATGGGGGGTGGGATCACTCGGGCCCGATGAGGTTTGAGGAAGAGAGCCACACAGCTCCCTCCCCTTTAATAATAAAAGGCCCGGGCAATGGGGTCCCTGGGGCCTGATGAGGCTCTAGGAGGGAGGCCATGCAGCCCTCCGCATCTTTAAAAATATATATGGCCCTGGGGGATAGGGTCCCCAGGTTAATATTGGCTCCAGGTAGGGTAGCCACATGGCACAACTCCCCTTTGAAAAAAATATGGCCTGTGGTCGCAATAGTCTATAAAAGCTCATGATGGGGGCTGCAAAGCCTATTTTCCTTTCATTTATATGTAGTCTACAGGGACGGGGCCCCCGGGTCCTAATTAGGCCATGCACAACCAAAGGCCCTGCAAGGTCATTTGCCCTTAGATACATCTTTCAGGCCTTGTCATCACTGACTATCACAGGAAAAGGAAAGGAATCAGTGAATTCGGGCACAATGGGAAAAACTGGATTTCACAGCTACATGCAAGGGGTTTGCCGCAGGTCCTGGTCACAGTAAATGTGGCAAGCTCAGGACATCAAATATCCTGATAGTGGTGCACCCAAACTGCAGATAATTGTGGATGAGGGGCTGTCCCCTTCTACTCAGGGCCGGCGCTCTCACAGAGACTTGCAAGACTGATTTGAGCCTCACAACGAGTGTCCATTAGTAGTGTGCCATTGACGGAATGTTCTGATGGAAGCTGCCACGCTCCAGGTGGTTAGGTTTTGCATTAGCACCGGAAATATGCGTAGGCATCCTTGACATGATTTGCTTCAATTGCGGTTTTGCTGAACAAATTACTACTTATTGGTAGCAGCAGGGAAGTGTCTCAGCTTTACAGACCCTTTAGCTGCACTGGCACCATTCTTGACTGTCCAGTACTGTGCTGGTCTCACCCTGAAAGGTCTCATCCTGCAGACCACACTCTTATGGTGGCCACCTTGCCTGAGGCCAAGCTCTGTACCTTTTAAATATACTTTTTCACAACTATGTTTACTGTGTGCAACAGAAGTAGGAGGAAATGTGTGCTTACAAGACTATGTGTAAATAAGTGAGATATGTTCATATATTTTCTCAAATTCAATAGAGTACTATAGAAAAAGACACTCCTATTTTGCTCCGGGGGACGAACTGCTACCATGCGTTTACTATCCCTACACCAAAAATACCATTAAGCTATGTAAAATGGTAAACCTTTTCCATATTTACAGACAATCACTCAAAAATTCAAAAGTTGATGTAAAGTAGGGGTGGGTGTAACTCGCCGAGTTTCACTCTGCAGTATTTCGGGGAATTATCTAAAATTCCATAAGATTTTGCAGAGTTTCGGAAGCGGTGAAATTCTGTGCATTGTGCTGCTCACGACGATTTTTAGTGCCGGGAGCTTATCCCGATCTGTACAATCGGTGTGAATGGCAGCACGAGGTGCACCAGAGAGCGCTACTTCTTTCTGCCACTCAAGAAGATTTTCTACTGGAGCGGCAGCTTTCTCAACGCTAACGGCAGCTTTCTCAACTAGAGAGTAGTGACCTGCTGTAACTGCCCGCATTGAGAAATCTCTCCAGGAGGTGGTCTAGCGCTTGATTTTCTCTCACATGCTTGCGAACTTAACGTTGGCGAGCCACATGCGAGAAAACCTCTGCCACATGGAGGTTGGCAGAGTTGTTTTGGAACGCCTTGCTTGTTATAGAGAATGTAAAAAATAATGCGATGTAGACAATATGAAATAAAAAAATATTGCACAACACCAGGCCCAAGCAGAAACCTCACAGCTGTTTATAGTAAAAGAACAGTTTAGGCCCAACTCACACCCTGATACAAACAAGGTGAAAAGTTCACTTAAGAATGTTGTGGGATAGGAAACTTGAAACGGTTTTAAGTTTTAGCCCAGAGCACACAGGTGCTTGGTTAAACAATGGGTGCAGAAAATAAACTAAATTCTGAGCACACAGAGGCCTCAGGTACACAATGCTGCCAGTACACACTCTAAGGAGCTTATATCTACTATGAAGCCCCCACGCATTCTTAGATTAATGATGCCCTGTCATAAAGCATTGTTTAAAGTATAGTAAAGAATGTGTAATGGGTTGATTCAGGAATTCAGGGTTATGGGGTCACACGTCTTTACCTGTTTTTCCATCTTGAATCTGTAACTTGCAAATTACTTATTATTTAATATATGTAATAAAGCGTTGTATTGTATAAAAAGGCCTGGCTGCGAACATCCATTTAAGGAAATTCTCAGAGGTAACTTGAGCGGGCTGAGGTGCAGTCCCAGTTGCGACAGTTAGTAAATATTATCTTTGGATTGCCAAGAAGAGTCTGTGTTGTTATTTGAGTTGGGAACGTTTTGTCACCCTGTAACATGCTCCAAGTGGAGCACCCTCCCCTAATGTAAAGGGGCAAGCAATATTTAGCAGTTATTGCTACAAATGAAATAGTGATGGCTAGGATGTGCTGTAGAGGCCTTTTTAAGAGGCAATCTGTGCTAAAACCTGGTCTGTTGGAAATGTAAACTCGGAGAATGCACTTGCACAGAATGGCAACAGCAGCTTAACTGCAAAGGACTGGAAATATAAACTGGAGATCCTCAAAGAAATGTAACTTAATTAGACCAATGTGGAAGCTGCTGTGGCGATTTTGTGAGTGTTGAGCTAAAAGTTTCCTCTTTTTTCAAGGCTATGTATACATCTGAAGGATTTCACACCTAACTCTCATGCTGGATATTTTGCTCTGTTTTCAGATGTTACAACCTTTCACACCATCTCGTTCGTACTAGTCTTGAATGCGCAACTAAGCTACCTAGAGATTCATTGATGATTTTTGAGGCCACATTTCTGTTGCAGACCAAGCAGCATAATTATTATGAGAGGCTGTGCCACCAGACTTTCACCTTTTTTGATGCTCCGGTGGCGCAAACCTCTCAACCATATCTATGAGGCGCCACAAAGCCACTTTGCGTGGCTTTGCCTGGCTTTGCATGGCCTTATTGATGTGGAGTAAGATAGAACACTGCAAGTCACTGAATTGCCTTACTCCACCTGGGAGGTGTTCTGAGGGCGATGCAGTGGGCTTTCCCATGCAACACCCATGGATTTAGAGGCTGCCCCAGATTTACTTAATCATGTAAACCTGAGGCAGTGCCAACATTTTACGCAGTCCCAAAGCAGAAGTAGTGAGGAGAAATATTTCCATTTCACCTCGTTTTTACCTCTTTCCATGTGTACTGTATTCATAGACAGCACACACAGAACAAGGAAAATACCTCTCAAAGTTGTTCTTGTGCTGGAAGGTCTCCTTTCCTGCACTTAAACAATCCTGCATGCAACGCAAGCATCCTTGTTCCACAGTGCAAGGATTCCTTTGTTGGCACTAAGGAGCCAATTGTGTGCCAGCGCAGGGGGAAAGGACAGGAATGCACCATATTTAATTAATATGGTGCATTCCTTCCCTTTCACATTGGCTTAGGGCAGCACAAGACTTGTGGCGCTGCTCTACGCCAATAGCCAATAAGTATGGGCCCAAGTAACTAGCTTACTGTTTAATTGTAATCACCTGGAATCTCTCCAGTGATACTGCTAGGTTTTTCTTCTGGCCTCACAGATTGTGGAAGAATGGGTTATTAGAACCCTTACTTGCAGAAGTGTTTTATGACAATGTTATTCTTAGCAAGAACTGTGAGTATAGGATAATACGAAAGATGGGAGTCTAGTTGAAGGTACTTTGACTTCAAATGATAACCAGTGATCGAAGCGCAGCTTTTAGCTGCTTTGCTGCACCCAGAGAAAACACCTGAGAGTACTTTGACCACAAACTAAACTCCAAGGGGCATATTTGTGAGCCCCTAGCGCCTCATTAGTGTCATTTTTTTCTGCTAATGTGGCTCAACGAGGCCAAAATCCCTGCACCATATTAATAAAGTGGCGCAATGCATCCATTGCACCACTTTGTAACCCTTTGCGTTACATTATGCCTGTGCCAGCCATAATGTATGTAAAGGGGACATTCCCTCTTAGGGGGGGGCGAACAAATGGCACAAAGAAATCTAAGAGATTTCTTTGTATCATTTTTTTTGTTCACTTTTAACGCCTGCTCAAAGCAAAAGTTAAAAGGAGGCACACCATTGATTATGATGGGCCACAATGAGCTTTGCAGGATGAGCGTCAACATTTTTAAAGCTAATCTTGCAAAGCTCCGTACTAGCATAAACAAATTCTGATGCTAGTTTCCTAACTACCGCCATGGTGCGCCGTATTTTAAATACGGTGCACACATGGTGGTGTTAGGGGGGCGCTAAGGGGCGCAAGAAACAGTGCAGCACTATTTTTCTTAAATATGATCCTAAGTTAGTAGCTTTTACTAGCAAGCACATTTTCTGCTGCAAACCACGGATGATCTGCCTAAAACCAACTCTAACCTAAACATCAACTCATTCATTCATAAACATTTTACCACTGGTGGATCATCATAAGCTCTTAAAACGACAGTTTTCTTATACTGTCTGGCACAATTTATCTTTTTAATCATGTTAAGTATTGCCCTTTTTTGCGTTCTGTACTGTAGTTACTTTAACTGAATTGTTACTCATTTGGCCAACTGTTTGTTTCCATTGAGCGTCATATATCACGCACTTTGTTTGAAGTGTGCTTATTGTTTCCTGCATCACTTTGAATAATTTTCCAGATGAAGATGTGATTAGCGATAATAGCAAGAAGTATCAGGTGGCAATAGTACTGATCTTTCTCTTTGACTCATTTAAATAAATGATTTTAAAATGTGGATCAAGGAGCCCAGTGGCATCCTCGCAAAGTACTAGAAATCTGCACACTAAATCAATGCATGATTCAATTCCAAATCTAGACATCACAAAATATTTGGAAAGTGGAATTGGATACAAATCACAATTGCCCTCTCACACTTTTAATAATGCAATTTTCGTATGACATAGTCTTTTTACTAGTGTTCTATACCAAAGTTTCAACTGCAGCGTTTAACCTGTATTTATTTAAGAATACAGAACCCGCAATACCAGATCTATAGTTTTTTTTTTTAAATGTCACCTGGTTTTAAAAATAAGTAAATTCGTCTTGTTGTGCCTTTCTTACTTTTGAAGAAACTGCTGCTGTTGCTGCAAGTAATGGGCAGATTGATAAAATGACCAATGTTAATTTCCAGCCGTATACAAATCCAATGACGATCCCTGCCACAAAATTTGAGAGATATTGTGCAAACATGGACACTTTGTCTCCAAGGCCATCACGAATGGTGTTGATGTCGCTAAAGAGAGAGAAACGTAAAATAAGAGAGAGCGAGAACAGAGAATCAGGGAGGAGAGAATGAATGAGAATGCAAATTATCGTTTTTCTATACAGAAAGTGAATACATGCTAAGGCACCTAAAGGGCGAGAGGTGGGATGGCCTATACATTGCTGACCATCTCAATTAATAAAAGTCGGATTGCATAACAAAATCTTTGACTGACTGTCTACAAGCAAATTAATATGCAAGTGGTGTAGGAACAGTGCCCTTAACGTAATCAAGGAAAATGGGCCTTGTCCCCTTACTTTGGTAGCAAAAGACAGCTGCAATTTGAGTATGTAGTGAGCCACTTGCCACTGGTGACAAGGCACCAGCAGGGCGAAAGCCGAAAGCAGGGCGAGGTGTCAGGTATAAATAAAGGGATGTCCTCTCTCCCGTCCCTTAGCAGTATTTATTGATTCATTTTATCCATAATGATCTTAGGCTATTTCATGTAAGTTTGTTGTATGTGTATGTGTGTTGTGTATCAATGTATTAGCAACACATTTATTACGTTTTGACTTTTAAAGAATAAAGGTTTCGAAATAAAGTTAAAAAATATCCCTGTAAAATGTCTGCGCCTATTAACAAAGTAACAGAACCTTCCAAACCACCGCCAATCATTATATAGTCCGACTGTGTTTGCTAAACACAAACATTTATTACATCACTGAGGTCATTTGCTACAAAGTAATTACTCTTGCAGCAGTTCCCAGTCTTGGACTTCTTGTGTTCTCTTTCAGGGAGGACCTGTCCTGGCAGTTGGGACTGGACTGTTCCCACAGGAACAGGGTCAAGACTGATTTGCAAATAGCTGGGTCGAAACTAAGGTGGCTTGGTGGGTTGAAATGCTACCTCAAGTGGTTAGGCAAATTGTAAGCATGCCTCCTGTCACCTTTTGTGTGTGTATGATGCCCTAAATGGGCAAGGGTATGTCCAACATGGGTTTAATACTCACTGTGGTACTGGAATTACGCTACACCTGACTGAAAAGCCCAAACCTGGGCACAACCGGTTTCAGGTTCCTTGTGTTCCAGTTCAGGAAGGACTAGTCTGGCAGTTTGGGCAGGATTGTTCCAACTAGAGCAGGGTCAAGAACTATTTGCTATGATTGCTAAGATTGGGTCCAACCTTAGGTGGCTTGGTGGGCAAAAGAATGATGGGTTGGAATATTACCCTGGCAGACTGCAAATGTTTGGACATATTGCAAGCATTTCTCCTGTCACTTTTTGTGTTTTGATTTGATGCTCTAGGGAGTGTCCAGCTGTGGGCCCTGTGCTTACTGTGTCACTAGAACCAAACCACACCTGATTGAAGAGCCCCAACCAGGGCAAGGTCATGGGAACATTTACAAAAAGGCCATTGTGTGGAGTGAAATGAAACTTATGAAATTAAACAAGTTGTAAAGCACTTTAAGGAGTGATGTGGCATGCTCGAGGTAATATTAGCTGATAGACGCAGTTCTGCATGGGAATGAAGCTGGACTACATTGCCCATATGTCTGCTTGAGAAGGAGAAGGGGCTTTGGTTTCATGCCGGAAGAGCACTATTTAAATCACTTTCCCTAACAGCAGCTCAGGATGCAGCTCTGCATAGGAGCGGAGCTTGACTATATTGCCCATAAGTCCGCCTGAGAAGGAGAAGGGGCTGTGCTTTCACAGCAGTCGGGCGCTATTTAAATCACCTTCCTTGCCTGCAGCAAAGACAGGATGAAGAGCAGGCCCATGAGTCCCCATCCACAGCTGTTCAAGGCTGGGCCCACTCTCTTGGCTTCTTAAAAAAGCACCATTCCTGCAGTGCAAGTAAGGTCTTTTGTACATTCTTTATTAATCTTTAGCCTACATGGTGTGCCTGCGCCCCTGTATCAAGTGATGGGAAAAGAAAAGACACAACTTCTAAATCCTCCATGACCTCTAGCTGTGTAACTATTGACAACTTTCTGGCCAGAGCTGTGGGGGTCATCACCAAGAAAATAGACCTGGCTTAGAGATGCGTTTCCTTGGATCTAGGTTGCTCACCGACCAATCCCTGGTGGTTGCCTCTAACCTGGATCATATTAGAGCAGGGAAAGCTGGGATTGCCGCTGGGATTGCCCCAGGCTTGTCCGCACAGGTTTTGCCCCTTAGCCAAAGCCCTGTAGCCAAGCAGAAGAGAAAATCGAAAAATGTTATCACTGGCAGAGAAGGTGTTCTCTTCTGTGGTCATGGGTGATGGTCTACAGGATTTTTTTAATGTGATAGCACAGGCCCCTTTCTTCACGCAAGTTGCAGATACTCATAAAATTTGCCAGGCGCTTTTGGTCGATAGACTTGTTAAAACTGAAGCTGATGTTGCTGAGATCTCTAGCCTTTCCAACTGCCGCACTGGTCATCCAGGCCTGAGGCCCCTTCTACCGCATCTTTGCCAGCCTCCCCCACACCTCACACACATCAATGAAGCCAGGAGTATTTTGGGCTCTCAACAGCCATGCAAGAAGCTACTCGTGGTTCCTCTGAGAGCCCCCCCAGTTCTAACTCAAAGGTTGTATTTCTAATGGTCAAGATTGCAATTTTCCTTGTGCCAACTCGGTCTCTCGTTCCTGTCCTAGCAGCACTCCTTTACGCATCAATCTCCCCACACAAAGTTGTTCCTTTGAGGTGGTTCTGGTTAAGGTCCCTAAACTTGGTGACCCACATTCTGGGTCTTATGACCAGCTCAAGAACAAATTATGTCATTGGTTAGCCCGTGATACCAGTTTCTCTTTGTGGGAACACCAGAACATTATGATGGTCCAGCGGGTGTACTGGATTGGAACAACCGATAAGACTGTTCATGGAGACTGTGTCTTCCATGCCATCATCCACAACAACCATTCTCTGCAAAACGCAACATTAGTATTTTGCCCTTAGGCTTTTTTTATAGGCACTTGCAAGCTGGTATGAGCATGTCATGTGATGTGTATCCTCCATCACATCCCAGAGTGACAGTTTTACTATCCCTTGCTTCAACAAATACATGCCGTTAGCAGACATTAATGGCCTGGACTGACCTCATCAGAGAACAGAAGATATGATCCTCCCTTGTAGGAGGTCTGTACTCATCCAGGCTTCATTACAGCCTTATCCTCTCATTGAAATTGGGGCTTTTGATAATTCAAGTTCATGTTGAGAGGCAAAGGGTAGCCAAGAGGGAGGCATTTTAATTAACGCTTTAGTCTCCCCTAAATACCCTAAAGGGATGTGCTCTTTTTTAAAACTAAACTGATTTGTTGGATTGTGTCTGGGATAATTTCCAAAACGAATGATGCAAATTAGCTGAGTTAAACAGTTGGTTTTGATCTGATCTTGCTTCAAGAAACCTAGTGCTTGGTCCACCCAATATGGAAAGGATTCCAGGGCTTGTGTGCACCAACCCAGAGATCCCAAAGAGGCAGGGTAAGTGTGGGTCTGTTGAGCTTGCCATACTCAACATGTAATTTTAAGATATATTCGGTACTCTGTAAACATCCAGGGATACATATTTTGTGGTTGGTCCTTTTAAGTTTAATACATTTTTGTCTAATTAGCCTTTATAATTCTGTGGGACCCAATGATTCCTTGTGCAATCTAGAAAATCTGTTTTCCTCTCTATATTGCCTAAGAATAAGGTTTTCACTTGTATCACTTAATTTTAACATCTTAATATGGGGGGACTTTAACTCCAAACTGTGCTCTAATCCTACCCTTCTCCTGGAGGTCTGGGAAGCATGTTTTGTAGGAAACATGGATCATAGAGGTGGAAAGATGTTAATGTTTATTCTTGAGCTTGGGCTGTATAATGGAATGAAACTCAGGGAAAAATATGAATGGGACACTGCTACTTTTACTGGGCGGGGACAAGGTTCCATTACTGACTATGTCTCAGTCTCACCCCTTATGGGTACATTTATTGATTCTATTACTGTTTTAGTTAGCACATTTAGGCATCCCAATCCTATTGAGGATGCTTTAGTTTTTTCTGGGCCCGCTAATTGCCCAGCCAAGATTAGCTCTTTGGCTGTCTTTTCCCATGATCAAGAGAGGCAGCTTTGGTGGCGGGTGTTAATTAATCCAAATTTTTAACCCTGTTGATAAAATCTAATTTACCCCTAACAATGGAATACCTGCTGGTAGAAACTCAGCCAAGTGATGCTATACTTGTGCCCTTTTACTCTCTAAATGCCCAGATCAAAAGAAATCTACTGGGCCAGGTGAAGACCCGCAAAACTATTGAACCAAGCTGGGTCAATAAGGAATGTAGACATGCTAATAAGCGTCTGAGACAAGTACCATCATCTGTCCCTAGGGGTAAGGCTAAGGTAAGGAGTGTAGAGATGCCTATAAAATAGCTATTAAGAACAGAAAACAAGCTGTCAATCAAGAGATGTGGGATGGACTGGAGGCATCTATCCAACTTAAAGATTGAGGGGGCTCTGGAAAATCATTATTCGACCCAAGCTCTTTGAGGCTGCATTAGCAGGATAGAGGGCTAATATTAGCGCCTAAAAAAGATTTACCCATTTTAAAGTTATGAGGTCTTACATGGGTCCTAGAGTTAGCAAGTCGTAGATTGATATTCATTCTCCCACTTTCTATAAAGCTTGAATTAACCGAGGCCTGGGAGTTGATCATTGCAAGTCCATAAAGGAAGACACCTGGGGCTGCTGGATTACATAATGAGAATGTGGAGTTTGGGGCTCTAGGTATTACAATTGTGACTAACAAAGCAACCTTATGTGTTTTCCGTAAGTCACGGTATACTGCTGTGATTATCCTAGTTTATAAAAAAAAGGTTGCAGGAATGACCGAGGGTGCTACAGGCTGATTTCACTCCTGCACTCAATAGTTTAGGTCACTGGGCACATAGCCCTTAGACGCATTGAGGACTGGTCCAGAGCCAACAGGGTTATCTCTCCTGTACAATGTTTGTTTAGTGAAGTGCTTGGCACCAGTGAGCAATACCTTAATCTCCTCCTAGTTCACAGGTCTTCAAACTTTTTGATGCCAAGACCCCCCGTCAAAATGTTTTAGGCCTAAAGAACCCCTCCTGACTGAAATTCCTAGAACCTGGTACTCCTCATCATCTCCAACCATCACCAACCATAAATGCCCCAAATTCCCATGGAAAATCCCTTTTACGGCAGGAAAATAATATTAAAAGGTATTAAGCAAATGAAAGGTTTGTGGGCGACTATTGGTTCGATGTTAGAGGCTTACCACACAGTTCAAACAAAAAGTCTCCAAAAACAATTCCCCAATAATGCACAATGGTCCTTTATTTTTCACAAAGCATAATTTGACAAAACATATTTGCATGATAACACTTTTCTGAACAAATGTGATGGATGTGCCTGTTTTTTCTCCAGAGAGATGGTCAATCTGTGGTTGCACCTCATTATTACCAGTTCAACACCCAACTATAGAAATGAGCAACAAAAAGGTGACCAGTCAAGCTTTGCAAAGGGCAACACGTGTCACTGTTTTTTGGCATCTATTGAACCGTGTGAGCTATAAACATGTTTTTTAATTAAAACTAGCACATTATGCAGAAGATGAAGGACTATGTGGCAAATGGGGCGAATCTATAATTATGCAAAAATCGCCGCAGCCACACAGTCACATAATTCCGATGACCCTGGGCATAATTACTGTAATGCATAGGCTGCAACTATAGTGCTTCGCATCTGAGGAGAACCATACTATATTTCATGGGATGTTGATTGCTTGGCTTGTACAGCTGCATGGAACTGGAGGTTGCTGAACATCATTCATCATAATTAAAACATACCATTAACTATCATTGATGATGAACTGTAAGTTCCAAGTAGGATTTTTTCTTTCATTTCGGAGAGTAAGTGGTCCCTTAATCTTTTTCACACTGTTTTTCTAAAAAGGTTTTCATTTTTAACATTAAGAAAACAGACACTTCTATGTTAGCAAAAACTGACCCCTGGTTATATTAGTTTGCTGCTGAAGATGACTTCAGTTTTTAGGTCTTTCAACATCAGGTATCTACATATAAAATAACAGGCAGCTTAAATTAAAAATTTATGAAAAAGATTGTTACTCAGTGAAAAATGCACTTTAGTACATTAGGAAACATCTATTAGTTAGTGTAATGCATATGTCTGTGTGTAACCAGAGAGACACATAACTAAATCTTGGCTGGTGCAGTTGAGAATAGTGATGTGTATTTCAGTGCTAAGAGATCACATCCTGTGACAGAAAGCACTGTGACTATGTAAGTCATTATTTTATATTTACATTACACATAGTAAAGGATGGACTGCTGCAAAAGGTGCATAACCTTTTAAGAAACAATGGTGCTTCAAAATTATAGATTTAGTAAATCCCAGACCATATGCAATACATATTTGTTTTACATAACTGTCCTTTCAACACCTCCTCAAGGGTAGTAAAAACAATTACAATTAAAAGCATGCACTTCACAGCTCAGTTGTTAACTCTTTGAACTACCACTCAAAAAGAATACATCTTTGTCATCACAGAGCTTCCAGTGATTTGATCAATAGAAGCCACTACAGGCTCCCAAAAGCCCTTTACCTTTGAAGATTAGCATTTACATTTACACATTAACGCATAGTGCACATTTACATTTCTTTCAGGCAAGCAGGCACCTTGGCAGGAAGGCTTGTTAGGCTATCTGACCAGCTTGGTCCCACAGGAGACCTACTGAATGGCCCTTCAGCTGAAACATTCTAACCACTGGAATTAACCACCTCAAGATGACTGTCTTTCTCCAAAAAGAAGAGCAAATGTTTTTGGTTCAAGGCAGAAACGCATCCCCATTGGAAGGACTCTACCACCCATCTGGGAGTCATGCCACACAAATTGAAGAGCTCTGATCTAGTTATTAGTAAATATACATTTGCTAACAGGGGTTTCTTCTTCCTCTCTTTTATGTACTTAAGCAGTGTGTTTGATTGAGTCAATCCCAGCCAGTGTAGTGAATCCTACTTCGTTTTAATGGGATAACAGGAGTTAGCTTAGCCTTTGGCTTGCAGACTCGTGCCCCTGTCACCTAGTGACTTTTAACCTACTTAGCTTGCTCTTTCTTAGCACATTTCATTATTTATTTCTTCTAAGGTGGCTGCCTTGTAGAGTTAGGCCACTTGTTATGAGTTACATTATCAGTGTCACTGTGCTAAGGCGTCGAGATCAAGCACCAAAGACAAACAAACAGTAGGTGTTCACACTTAGGGATTTTCCCTCTCTATAATTTCGAGGGATTGTTTATAATAATTGCCGTCCCAAGCATGTCTGTTATCTATTGTTTGGGAACACACCTACGTCAGGGGTCCTTGAAGATCTGTATAAATATATCACACTTTAGACAGATAATCAGAGGGATTCCGACCAGAGGGCATCGCCACCATCACTGATATCAATGCTGCAGTCGTCTTGACGCTGACCCAGTCTTCGTGTCCCTGCGGAGTCTGAGATAGAGACCTCATTCCAAGGTAACAAGGGTTGGGGCCTCCTTTCATGGACATGGCATTGGCAGATTAGGTTTAACAAACCCAGCTCTCCTTTAGGTAGGAGGTGAGGCCTTTCACATTAGGGTATTAGGGCATATTACATCTCGTATGTCTTTTCTATGCATTGCAAGATGGTGGGGGTCTTTGTAATAAGGACTCTTGTCTTCACAATTCTGTTTCTTGCAATATTCATTATCCTAATCATTGCAGCCCATGCAACTTATCGGAAATTGCAGTTATGTTGAATAAAAACAATTGAAACTTTACTGCATCTTTGTCATTGCCTGTGTTTGTATGAGACATGATATATCTGTGAGAAAGGGGTAATCTCTGTTTAACCACAACACTCCCTGAGATGTCTTACTCTCGAGTCCATGCGTAAAGGCTGCCACAAATCAGCTTTTACTATTGTGTTTCTGGTGAGGTGCTGCTAGTGAGCCGGTAAGGTTGGGACAACAGTTGCGACTTGTTGTAGGAAAGACGTAGTCGACTACAAACAAAAGTACTGTCATCCTTTAACCAGCAGTCTTACCTAGAGCAAGAGTCCAAACTATGACATGGCGCCACCAACGATGGTGTTTAGCCACTAATTTACAGATACCCCGACTATCATTGGCTCACAGACAACAGATACCCTAAGTACCGTTATACGGATCTCCGTGGTCTTTGGGAAAATCTTCCTCAGCTGAAAAGGTAACACCTGATTACGCTGTAGGTTGTTTGAGCTCAAACTCATAAAAGGACTTTACTCCCCATTTTTTGTGTTCCGTTTTTCTAAACAAATATGGCTAACCCCATTGACATTCCTGAAAATGCTAAACAAGCACTAACACAACATTTATTAATGCATGGCCTTACAGATGAGGGTGGGGATGTTACTCTTATAATAGAAGTTAATGAAGCATACCAAACAGAAACAACTTACTGTTGGGTCACCTTTCCTGAGGTTGACCAAAGAACACATACATTCCACACATATGAAATTGTGAACGTACCTCAGCGGTACTGAGCATACCAGTATCATGAAATATCATTCACATACCAAGAGCATCAGAACTGGTTTGAAGGCGCCCTACCACATGTACTACAAAGAGTGAGGTTAGGTCCCTTCAGTAATGACGGACCAACATGGCCTATGTTTGCCACATACACACCTCTCCCAGGCATGCCAAATATGCCAATAGCAGATCTGCAAAATTTATATAATGAATTAGTGACATTATATAGATGATTAGTTCAGTTTGTAATGCGAACATTAAACACAACACCAGCGCGTCCAGCACCGCCAGCACCTGGTGGTTATCAATTGGGTACTGGGATTAATCCGCAAACAGCACATACTATTATGGGTAAAGTACCTGCAGAATGGGAAAAAATACCGTTCTGGATTGCCCAGAAAACTAATCAGCTGGAAGCTGTTTCTCTCCATACGGGACCACAGGAAAAACATAGTCTTCTCACTATGTGCTTGCCTTTTGGGATGGTTCCCGCGGTGGATGACTGTGCCACATGGGGTACAGTCTTCGCTGCCATATAAACTACCACACATGGTACCCCGACACTTGCCAATTTACCAGAAGTGTTAAAACAAATATCTGGGCTATCCTTTGGACCTATGGCTTATTGAAGATCTGGGGCCAGATGTATGTAGCAGTAGCTTTGCAATCTCCTAATAGCAAATTTCTGCGATTCGCTATTAGGAAATCGCAAACTGATATGAAGAACAGTGGGTTCAACATTGTTTGTCATTCCCAAATGGGTCGCAAGATACCTGCCTCATTATTATTCATGAGGCAGGTCGCCATTTGAGACCCATTTGGGAATGGCCACAATCACAGGGCTGGTGGCCTGCTGCGGTCAGCAGACCACCATGTCTGTGATTGCTTTTTCAATAAAGTAAGCGCTTTTTTTGTAATGCAGCCATTTTCCATAAAGGAAAACGGGATGCATTGCAAAAAGAAAACTGAAAAGTTTTCTTTTCATTTTCTTAAGAGTACGCAGTGGTCCGTGGGACCTCTGCCTCCTCTTAAAATATATCTGCTCCCACATGAACAAAGGGGTCCATTTGCGAGTAGGTTCCCACCAACTTGAAGTTGGTGGTAACTGCAATTGTTCTGACACCGCTTTTGCGGTCACAGAACAATGATGCGTGGCCCTGCGAGTCGCTATTAGGAAGGGACGCCCTTGGTACAACCCTTCTTTATAGTGGGTTGCAATCCCTATTCTGCGTGTCAGTAACAGGTTACCAACTCGCTAAATAGGCATGGTACATGGCCAGAAGCCTTTTACTGGTTGCAAACTGCAACCGGTAAAACTGCTTCATACATCTGGCCCCTGGTTACCTTTCTTCAGGGCTTGCACTGTAGAACATGTGCATTGGTCAGGTTTGGGTCAGGAGGGGAACGTACCAACACTTTTGAGCTACAATGAGGAGCCCTAGAGGGATAAGTCCTGGTCCCCATTTTATTTTCATTATATTTTAACGGATTAAATGTTTCTCTAGTAAACTCAGGGAAGGACATGCCCATGATAAGGGCAACACCCATGTTGACCCTACTTTATGCAGGTGCTGTGCTAATGTCTTGTACCCCAAATGCTCTGAAAATGCCACATTCAGAAAGTTGGCATTCTCTTGTCCTGACCATTTTTCTCCTGCCACCAGTATCCACATGACTAAGTGAATCTGGCAGTTAGTGTTTGTAAATTTCTCCCAGACAGTGAGACAAACGGGGAATAGGTGTTGGCAGGATGGGCCATCTCTTATTCAATGAGAGGGATGAGCTGTTACCTACTACACTTGCATATCACAAATGCCCAACATTCTCACAAAATGTTTTGACACTAGTCTTTTGTGTCCCCAGACAAGCTGGGGACAGGGCAGTGAGGCAGTAAATTCTAAGCACCTTTTGGGAGGGCTGCTGTACTGTTGTGCAAGAGAGGCTGCTATTCTGTTGCCTTGTTGCCCTGCTGCCCTGCTGCTTGATTAAGACGGACTGGGCCTGCAATTTGATCCCAGGACCACCAAAGTACTCCAAGGGTAAGTTGGCTGGCCTCCTGGCAGAGTCTCAGACAGGAAACCCTCCAACCTTTTTGAACCCAGCACCTGGACACTGTTTGCTGTGAGCCCTCTCCCCTCAAGTACTGCCACCCCATTCCTGCAACCAAGTGTGGTCTACTCTGGCAACCCTATTGGGTTAATATTAAGACTCTCACCCACTGTGTTGTCAGTCCAGTGGTGTGCTTCACCATCAAGTCCTGACCACAGACATTAGACTTAATGCTGGGTGGGCTCAACCTTGAAAGTACAAGGTAACTCTTTGAGCGGGACCTTTTCTTTTCAGGGTACATGATCTAAATGTTTTACTTGCCTCACGCTGCCCCTAACTACTTATAGTATTTTTTTTATTTCTTGGGCCCACTAAACAAGATTAAAAAACAATGTGTTGATGATTTGATAGTTGGAACTTTTATTATGTACTCTGCATCTGCTTAGGTCTGCATGTTTCAGCCTTAACATGCCCTGATCTGGTCACATTGGCTTCTTCAGGACCGCAGAAAAATCACATCTCTACTTGGAGTTGTATTAAATTCTTAATTACCTTGTTTTGCTCCTATTTTGGTTTCACAGTCATACATTCATCTTTACACGCCACATACACTTACTCAACCTTTTGATGCATTTCCTCAGTCTGGTTTCCGTAGGTAAAAAAGAGACATATTTCCTTCAGTCCTTATTACTAATGGCAACTATCTTTGTCAACTGAATTGCTATTTGTAAGTGTTTCCACCTATATGATTTCTTCTCTGTGAAGTAAAACATGTGGGGATTCCTCTCTGTTAGCCCAGCTGTTGACCATTAAGTACAACCTGTGCAGTGCAACTCAACTCATCGCAGCTGGTTTGGAACAGCTGCAGCGCGACACATCCCTGATGCAGGACTTTGCATTGCGGCTCACCACTTCCTCAGACCTGTCACTGTGAGACACACCCTCGATGCAGACCTTTGCATCGTGAGCCTCTCATCAATGGCATCTTCGATAATGATGCAGAACTCTGCATTGCAGCCCTGCAGCTTCCTGTGAACCAACGTTGGATGACGCATCCCCGACACAGGATCTTACAATGCTCTGTAATCAAAATTTAAGATACTTTGTTCAGCTGGACTAACTTGGTGCCTGCATCAGGCCGTTGCTCCAACGCACTTGGCCTGAATTTGTGACTTTGTTCTGGTCCCACACGACACAGTTGGTGTTTTCTGCTTCTAGGCACTATTCTTACTGAAATCTTTAAAAAATAAGGGGCATATTTATACTCTGTTTGCGCCGGATTTGCGTCGTTTTTTTTTACGCAAATCCGACGCAAAGCTAACTCCATATTTATACTTTGGCGTTAGACCCGTCTAGCGCCAAAGATTTTGGAGTTTGCGTCATTTTTTAGCGTGGACACCTACCTTGTGTTAATTATATGCAAGGTAGGCATTCCCTTCTAAAAAATGACTCTAAGGCATGTGCGCCTTATTTAAACTCCCGTGCAAAAACGACGCACGGGAGTGGGCGGGCCTTAAAAAATGACGTCCAGCCGCTTTTGCGTCATTTTTTAACGCCTGGTCAGGGCAGGCGTTAAGGGACCTGTGGGCTCGGTAGGAGCCCAGAGGTGCCCTCCCATGCCCCCAGGGACACCCCCTGCCACCCTTGCCCACCCCAGGAGGATGCCCAAGGATGGAGGGACCCATCCCAGGGAACTTAAGGTAAGTTCAGGTAATATTTTTTTCGTAATTTTTTTGTGGCATAGGGGGGCCTGATTTGTGCCCCCCTACATGCCACTATGCCCAATGACCATGCCCAGGGGACATAAGTCCCCTGGGCATGGCCATTGGGCAAGGGGGCATGACTCCTGTCTTTGCTAAGACAGGAGTCATTTCAATGGGGGTTGGGCGTCAAAAAAATGGCGCAAATCGGGTTGAGGCCAAAATTTTGCCTCAGACCTGACTTGCCCCATTTTTTGATGCCCAAGCTCCATTTTCCCCTACGCCGGCGCTGCCTGGTGTGAGTCATTTTTTTTGACGCACACCAGTCAGCTGCGCCGGCTAACGTCATTCAATAAATAAGGCGCCCGCATGGCGCTCTGGAATGGTGTTAGCCGGCGGTAAAATTTTTGACGCACAAGTTGTGCGTCAAAAAGTATAAATATGGCCCTAAATATCTCAGGTTCTGCTGATTGGATTGTTGTCATTTTAGTTTCAAAAAATGTAATCAATTTGACCCTATTTTTCTAGATTTGTGATGGCTTTTCTTGAGGTGTGTGTTCACTTTATTACTGTTTAGAGTGATGCATGAACATGTTATCCTTTGCCTCTAAGTCAAGCTTGATTGTTCTGGGGTCAAGCTGCTAAAGGGTTGAGCACAGAATAATTTGGGATTTGCTTTTGACTGCACCCTTACAGTAATTGTGGTTGCTGCTTGAGTAAGGTTTCATTACATTCTAAACCAGTAATCCAATACTCAGCAATAAGGCTGAATAAACATGATAAAGGTGTGTGAGAAGCTGCTATATTGCACACCTAGTCACTTTTATCAAGGGGAAGAGCTCACTATAACTGATCTGTTATTGAGGTTGTAGGCGTGTGCCCTATGTCATGCTGAAGAATGTTGTCTGATCAAAATTTACTGCAGAGGTTGGATGTTTGACTCAAAATAAAAGAAGTAGTGATAACAAAATAAAATGCCTAATGTAATAAAATTTCTTTTGGTAATGGCTTTGGTTAGTTTTACATAAATACATACTCATGAGAAGGCCGCAGTTAGAAATGTTACTTTGTATATGAGCAGAAGTCAATACATAAACAATAATGAGTAAAACGTCAATCGATTTTAAAAATTGCACAAGTGGCCTCACAGTTTTGAGAAAGCATTTGGACCGACTGACCAGTTCATAATGTTTTTTTAGTCAGTTCAAAGTTATTTGTGCACTGATTCTTAAGTGAAATGTTCATTCCATTTTCTACTGGACAGCCGATGGCAAAGATTGTGCAATAATGACAAGTTTCAATGCAAAAGTGCTCTGTCGCTAGTGCCCCGCAGAGAACTGATTTGAAGAGGCTTTGTGCACATGATGCAAATGCCACAAAGAGAATTTAATATTCTATGTTATTGTTCTTGATGAGATAGTATGCACAAGAGATAGCTGAGATGTCAGGAAAATACTTTTCTCTTAGCTTCAAAAACAGCATCACAATTCATACTGAAATTAAGAAGTTTTCAACCACTTACCACTGAAGTATCTAAAATGGGATGCTTAAATCAAGAAATAATTCCTTACTCTGTTAACCTGCTGTTTAGCGTTCCAGTCTTAGCTCTGTCAAACCAGGACATTTCCTGATGAAGGATGGCATAGAAGAATTTGTGCCGAATCCTTGCCGTCTGTCGTGTTGCAGCAAGGGAAAATGTCCAGACTTGAAAGAAACTCATTAGGAATACAGTAAATCCAATCGCAGCAAAATACCAAGCGTACCTTTTGGAAGAAAAAAGAGTTAAGCTAATTTTTGTAACCAATGACATAACATATGCATGTACTCAATGTCGCTCACAATGATAAATGTGATTTAATCTACACATTTAATATGTCTCAAACAAAGCATCAAATGTAAGTGCTGCATTGAAATAACAGAGAATGAAAAATTATAAGCAAAATGTCAATAATGAATGCAACCATTGGGTTAGGATTCTCGAGCCAAAATGTTAATCTCTAGTGTGAGACTACCTCATTTCATATAGCTGTGGGCACTCTCTTTTTGATTAGATAACCCAAGCTTATACAACCATTTCTCTATGTACCTAAGCCATGGAAAAAATAATCCACTATCAAGGCACATTACTTCTTCAATGCCCTCTCTATAGTGTACTAACTCCTGTATCAACCATAATCTGACTCAAAAGAGCAATGTCTGTAGATATACCATGTGTTCTATGTACTTGACAGCCAGATCAGTGTATGTAGGCATTAGGGGTGTTGACACAGGTAAACCCAATAATTCTATCATGTTTGTTTTCTCCTTTTATGCTCTTATGAGACAATTAACGTCAGTTACCCCCACAGCTTTGACCCATATAGCACGGCTACCCCCAGTAACAAATAAGAAAACAAAAACACTTACCATTCCGACACTGCTGCCACAGCCGCCTCCTGCTGCCTTGCTCCTCTTCTCTCTGGTGTCACAGCATTCACTGGGACACCAGCACAGGCTCCCCAGCAATTATGGTACTGCTTTCATGCCATACCTAGCATGAGAGCAGCACCAGGATTGGTCTGAGTGGCTTGGTCTGCTGCTTAGACAGTGCACTGTGGTCTGTGCAGTTTCTCCACCCTGGCTGTGCAACACAGCCAGGTTGGAGAAACCTAAGTGTGCCAGCCAAAACTCCGCTCCTCCTACCCTTACCCCTCCCATTGCCCAGCCCCGCGCCTCACTTCACAAGCTAGGTAAGCTAGGTAAGCCAGCAGCAGAAAAATAAAGCAATAATGAAATATTGTTTATTTTTCTGCTGCTGGCTCTTAGCCAGTGAGGCAACGCTCCTCTGCCACTGCTTATATATTTCTAAAGACAGTGTAATCAATCTACTCACTGATGCATTACATTTGTTAAGGTCATCCCTAGATCTATGAGCCAGATTTATTGAAAAGTGGCGCAGCACATGCTGCGCCAAAATTGGCAGCTCGGTGTTGCGTCACTTTAGAAACACAGATGCGCCGTATATAACTGAATACGGCGCACCCCTCGAATTCCCCCTGCGCTGGCACTAAATTGAGCTGCCAATGCAGGCATCCTTGCACAATCGTGCAATATGTCTGTGTTCAGGGCTGTGATTGTTTATGTGCGGGAAGGTGTCCTTCCTGTACATAAATAATCACTAATGGTGCTTTGGCACTTTTGTGTGTACTGCATAATGCAGCACACACAGAAGTCCCAAAGCATCATGTTCAAATGATTGTTTATGTGCAGGAAGGGACACCTTCCCGCACATAAACAATCATTTCTGGCATTTTGCTCTTTCTATGTGTGCTGCAGAATGTAGCACGCATAGAAAAAGCAAATAACGAGGAAGAATAAAGTATTCCTCCTCGTTGCGTCCTGCTCATGCCACCCCTGGGGGTGGCGTTAGATTTTGGCGCTGCCTCAGGATTATGAAATTTCATACATCTGAGGCAGTGTCAAAATGCAATGGGTATTGCTGTAGCACGCCCACAGCAACACCCATTGCACGCCCCTTCCATGCACAGTGCTGTGTGGGAAGGGGCCGTATTTACAAGTTGGCGTTAAGCCACAAAAAGTGGCTTAACACCACCTTGTAAATACAGAGCTGTGCTTAGTGCCACAGGAGCGTCACTAAGTGTGACGCTCCTGTGGCACTAGGGGCCTATATCTACAGCGCTATGTGTCATGACATGCTGGCCTTAAGTATTTTGGGGTTCCACAACATACTTGAGTCAAGAGTTACACCCAGGTAGACAAAGTTGGGCACAAACTCTAAAGTTTGCCTGCCCAACTTGAAATCCATTTTGAAATTCCTTTGTGGTTTTATGGTCTATACTTAGTTTTCCAATATTTATTTCTAAACTCTTCTCAACACAATATGCAGTAAAAATATCCAATAAATTTTGCAGACCCCTAGGAGTCTCTGAAATCAAAACAGTGTCGTCTCTGAATAGTAGTGCAGAAACTGTGCTACCACCACATTTTGGGGAAACATGAATAGATTTGCTAATATGGTCCACCACATCATTAATGTGGAGTGAGAACAGGATAGGCGCCAACACGCAACCCTGCCTCAGGCCTCTATTTATTGGGATTGGTTGCATCAATTCACCATTCAGTTCACATCCTGACTGTCTAGCCAAGAATGTCCCCAGGTACACCCTGGTTCTCTCATGATGCCCATAGGCCTTTCGCCGTACCATATGGAATGCTGCCTTTATGTCTATGAAGGCTACATAGATGTGTACCCCCTTAATCTTAATTTACTTCCATAGAATGCACTTAAATCTGAACACTTGGGCAATGGTACTTGTGTGTGCTCTAAACCCTGCTAGGAAGGTTCATATGACGTTCCTGTTATAAATCCAATCTCTCTATCTTTTAAGAATCTGTCTTGCATAGATTTTCTTCATTATATCTATAAGACTAACAGGCCTATAGCTCCCTGGCTTTTTTCTGCTCCCCTTTTTATATATAGCTACTATTATGGCCCCTTTTCAAGATGCAGAAATTGGTGGCTTTTGATGCAACAGTGTTCGTGTCCTTGTTAACACAGGGCACCCATACGTCCTTGTCATGCTTATGAAGATCTCCATAACTGGAGCTTTCCCTGGCTGAATTCTATATATTGCTTGTGAGGTCTCCTCCATATTATAATGCGATATACAACCCTTGTTGTTCTTAGAATATTGCATTACCAGCGAGCATTCCTCATGGGTAGAATACAGAGCTGTGAAGAGCTTAACACAAGTAGCACGGTCTAATGATGTTCAGTTTGTAATTATACAACCTTACTTCCTTTAGCTACTATTCTCCAGAAATTGACCTCATCTTTTAATTTTGCAGCCTGGATAAGGTCATTCCAATTTTCCTCCTCCCGTCTTCTTTGAGTGGCAGTCAGCATTTTCTTATAACTATTCCTAGCTTCCCTTGCCTGGTTAGCACTACCCTCCTTTAGGTTCTTTAGAAATAGTAATTTTTGACAACTTGCATTCTGCTGTGTACCAGGGATTACACATTACACAAGACCACTTAACTGTTCCTTGATCATTCCCAATCAATGGCTGAGTTACGGGAGGATTCCTGTATAATCAATGTGTTTCTATAGAGCTCCCTATCATTTCATAGTGGAAAGCGGTCACTAGCTTCTCTTTTATCCACTTTCAAAATGGTAATCCTATGCCAACTATTAATACCATGTAGAATGTAGTCTATCCTTGATTGTATACTACCTCTCCTGAATGTGTGCAATGTGCTATCCACAGCGTTCCCTGCAAAGACACTACCACTGCACTCTGTTAAATCATGGTCTATGGTCATATGTGGTAATTGCATTGCTGCCACAGTGCCTGGAACCATAGACCTATGTCCAACTGTGGGAGTCCCCTTGCTGCATCCTATTCCCCCAACATTAACTTGTTGCCATTTATTGACTCATAGGTGCAATTGAAATCACCCCCTATGATTACTGTCTCTTTAGGAATTATATAGTTTAGCACACCATCCAATATGGCTATGACCAGGGACTCCAACTTTATTGTACAAGGCCTATTATAAACATTGAATAGATGGAAATAAGTCATATCCTTCGTACTAAGACATACATCGAAAATGTCCTGCAAATCAACCTGATGTACATTAAGTGTGACATCTAGAATAATGTTGACCCAGAGGACAAGACCACCAGAACATCTACATCTTAGAGATGGAATCACTGCAATATAAAACGTTTTTCAACCTGATTTGTATGGTAGATCTATTAACCAAGTCTATTGGAACAGACAAATGTGAAACTGTTCAATGCAATGATGCCAGTCTGGGTCCTGAAGCTTATCTTTCAACCCTTCAACGTTCCACGAAACCAAAGCTATGGAATCAGTTTCTTGAGCCCTGGAGACCTTCATGTAAGCTTCTCACTTTGAATCACTGTTACTTTTGTCTTTATTTCTCCTGTTCTATACTAACTGACGCATTTCCTGCCTCACACCTCACTCCCTGAATTCTCTCAAGATTCTTTCCCCATTCCATTAGAGGGCCTTCCTTAGTGTCATATAAAGCGTTTTTATATTCAGTCAGTGTACAGATTCTAAATCCTGTGTTTCTTGCCTATGATGTGCTGTATTTACTCATGAACCACTGTTCCTCTTGATAGAAGCTTGAATTACCATAGTTCTACTCAATTTGAACCTCATAGTCTGATGGGTTACTGAGCTTGCTCTTAATTCCATTGCTATTATGCCATCAACAATTGCTCTATTTCGAGCAGCTTACTAAAATGGTGTCACAATTTCCAATATCTTCTGTCAAACGTTCCACCCTCACTATATCCGAATGCACAACTGATAAACATTGATGTTTATGCCTAATCCAGAGAGTAATTTTATTTTTCAGGCAGTCCTCTCCTGCCCAGCTTCCCTTATTAAGTTTCGGGACATTCCTTTAATAGATTCTATGCTCCCTGTTTACATTTTTCCCTCTTTAATAGTGTGCTTGCCTCTGTGGTTTCCCATTTTTGTTCTTGCAGGTCTTTACGCAATACACCGCCTTCATCCATTTGATGTCTTCTCTAAGATTGGGGTGGTGCCTCTTGTGCAGTCCAGTGGGGCTCTTCCCTGTGCGAATTGAGGTTTCCAAATATGCCAATATGATACTTTTGTGTGCCCTTGCTCTAGTTCTGTTAATAATTTACAAGAGGAAGTTACCTTATTGTTCCCTAGTTGTGCCGTTGGGGACTTTACTGGACCTCAACTTCCCTTTCTAATGCATTCACTTTTGCTAACAATAATTCCTGCCATTCCCTAGTGCAGCAAATGCAGCTCTGTGTTCTCGGTAACTGTATGTGCTCGCCTTGCCCTTGCTCTCGTGATCTACCTCCTTTAATGCACACGTTCGTAGGACCTGGTCAACCATCTCCCCCTCATTATTTACTAGTGGGATCAATCTATTTGTACAAATAAGGCCTTTCTTTCCACCTCCTCCATCCCCCCAGGACTGTATCAAAACTGTGCTTGTCTCTGGAGAATTTAGGGTTATTGGCAGTCTTGCTTGGTTTAAAGATGTTGCTTGCTTCGCGTTGTGTGCTTATTTTGGTTAGATGTCCCCACACAGTCATGCTGATTTTTAGACCTTTGGCCTCCTGAGTCCTTTCTGACACAGAGATACGTTATCTTTGCCTGCAGACAGTTTTTGATTATTAGATTTCCCTCCTAACATAGTTTCCACCTCCTCTATGAGGCTGTCTATGTCTGCTACTAAACAATTGTCTGCCACACTCCTCTTTAGCTTCGGTGTCTTTCCCTTCCCAGGGGGTGCTTCTGTTGCTTTACGTTTCCCCATTCGGGACTGCGCACCCTAGAAAACCTTTGACTGATTGTGCACTAGCATGCATAACTAAAATTCCTAACAATGGCCTACGAACCTGTTAATGACAATATATCCCGCCAAAGTGTTTTACACAATGCCAGACAGTCAAACCAATGTCTAACTGTTCCTTTGTTTACATTCCAAACATAGTCAGCAACGGTTCAAGGATCAAACCTTCATCGGCTCAATATTGTGGGTCTTTTCTAACTCCCAGCATGTTAATTTTTAAAAACACTATCTTTGTAAATCAAAGTACCTGCTTCCAAAAAAGTCTCTTTATAAAAAGCCAAGAGAGGTGGCCTTGCCCAGGCTCATCCTGGCTCCGACGGGCATGGAGGTGTGTGCCTTTGACCCAGGCTTTGCCTGGGTGCAGCCTGCGCACGTCTCAGCCAGCGGGACAGCAATGCTCTTATTTAGCACTTATTGGTACAGGTGCAATGTTACAAGGGATTTTGGGACTTGAAGTCCTCTCTGCTGTTGTTGTACACAGTGGCACTTCCCTGGCGCTGCGTTTGCTGGGACCAGTCTCTTCTCCCGGTTGCTGGCCCTGTCCCCTGAGCACAAAAGGTTCTAATCTAACACGTTAACCATGAAGCCGGACCGGGGTGCTCGTATATAGCACTTCTTGGTACCTGTACGAAGGCTTCTGGGACTTGATTACTTGCTTAATTACTGCAGATTGAAGTAAATCAAGACAACACCACCCAGAATAAATGAATTTGTCATATGAAAACCCAGGACTAGAAACACCTCCGAGATGACCTGGAATATGGTGGTCATCTTAACCCTGATGAAGGTGAAAGGGAATACAAAACTGTTAATTTCTGTGACATGTATTAACACTATTGCACCAGTCCATCAGTGTATCTTGTACTGGTAATCTACAAGTTCACAGTTACCATCTCCTGAATGACCAGATGTGACTTTTATTAGAAGTCAATTACATAATATTAGGTAATACCACTAGACTAACTTCGTGGTTGTCTTTGCCTCTGTCACCATTCTACATATAGAGATTTCTAATTAACGTTATAACTTTATTAACATAAAGTACCCCCCACACATATCCTCACTTATCCTTGGTCTTTCCTAGGTGAGACTCACGTTTTATTTCTGTATCAAACCCGTGCACAGTGCTCAACATTTTCTATAATCAAATGAAAAACACACTACGATTGTTAGTTTCTTTTTAATTCAGAATGCCTTTTCACTTTGCTGACTTGAAGTGTGGTGTATAACTTGTTGAAATCCACTAAAATACTTTCCTTACAGTATGCTTCATCTAACATCTAACATCTCATTGCAGCTCATTCTTGTCCTGACTTATTGGACAAAAAATGTATTATTTTCCTTTTAATCTGTTTTCATCTTAGTATTTTTTTTAATAAGTGCCTTAATATTTTCACTTCACAATTTTAGCATTCATTTTTTAAAATTTTAGGTCGGACTACAGACAACTCAAACTTCTTGCACAAATATTAAACTTCCTGTAAGAGTCTACACCATCAAGGTACATTTTCGGTGAGCCCATATCACAGCACTCGGGATTTATAACTATTAGTCACAGTTTATGGACTTTTGCCACTCTACAGAATATGACCATTCAATTGGTAGAGTAAATAAATCAGTCTGCCCTGGCAAAAAAGTTCACCTCCATGCAAGTATAATCTCAATGTGTGTGTACTATGTGGTACTAGCAGGAGACATGCCTTGGCCCCAGCGCACAGAAGCTGATGGGGGTCATAGCACTGACCCTGCACAGAGATGGTGACTGGCCAGTTGTGCCCCCCAAAGGCTTCATGTGCCACTTCGACTTTATGCATGTATTGATGCATGTCAAGTTTGCAGTGTCACTTCTTCCGTGATTTCCCAGCTACCTCCTGGGTGCCAATCCCAGTCTGCTGATGATGCTGCATAGATTTCCTGTGTGCAGGTACCCCTCACCGAAGCCCCCTAGGATGTTTTGAGGCTTCTGTGTAGGGGTGATTGTTGGACAAGCTTTTTACTCACCACCCCGCACACATGGTAGTAGATAAGAGCAGGTTCTGTGGAATGCTTCAGTGCCAAGAGCCAGGCTGTATTCTCGTTACATATAAGGGGAAAACTGGGCTTTGATGACGAAAGACATGGGACAAGGGCTAAGCTTTTAAAATTAACATTTTCACTGTAATTTCCGAGAAGAAATGCTGTTTTATCCTGCTGCGCATTGCACAAACCACGCACAGTCCACCAGCATCATAAAACACACTACAATCACCATGACTGAGAACTAGAGAAATGGACACCAAGAAGCTGAAGGAGTGAATATCAGTATTTTAGTGTTCATAAGCCTGCATGACAACCCGAGCCATTTCCATTCGGGATGCAGCAGTTAGCCTTAGTAGTCTGTATCATTCAGCTATAGAAGCTCATTCCGTGCAGGGTGGGACAGCTGGGCATAGCAGTAAGCAGTGCTGCTCTTCCTCTCGGGCAGGGCAAAACTGAGCCAGTGAAGTCAATATTTTGTACACATTCTGGGGCATATTTATCAAGGAGCTGCGCCATTCTTGTACCAGGCAACGGGGTGTAACAGTGAAACAATTTGTATGTTGAATTTATCAAGCCATGCAAGGCCACCTTGCATGGCCTTGCCTGGTTTGATAAATCTAGAGTAACACAACGAAGCACAGATCACTCCTCTACCCTTGGAAGGTGTTCCATGGATGGAGTGTGGGTGTTCCCACTCATCTCCCCATGGATTTTGGCGCATTCCCAGATTTATGATTTCCGAAAACCTGGGAATGCGTCAAAATCCTATGCCTTCCCAGGTGAGGTGTAACACAAAGAAATATCTTTATTACTCCTCGTTAGTTCCTCTTTCTATGTATGCTGCATTATGCAGCACGCATAGAAAGAAGAAAGTGCCTCTGAGGATTGTTTTGTGCAGGGAGGTGCCCCTACCAGCGCAAAACAATCCTGTCTGAAACACAAGAATCCTTGCACCAATGTATCAGATCCCAGACTCTCAGCGTTCCATCTTCTGAGCACTCAGACATTGACATTGGAGTTTTGTCAACTGAGAAAATAAATGTAACTGGAATTCACTTGGATATCAGCACATTCTCCTATTCCATCCAGAGGGATCAGAAGTGTGCACGCTGACAGATATTTGTTAAGCTGCAACTGATTCATATACTACTTTGCACTTATATCATCTTACTTACACATACACTTCACACTATCTAATTCCAGTAGATAAAGAAGTTAGACAGTGGACAGTGGACAGGAGCAGCTATTTTTACCCCTTCATGGCCTTCTGGATGTCTCTTCAAATCCTCTTCAGGCCGTATCAACAGGGTTGTTAGGAGCCCTGCAGAAAGAGCCATAAGCAACAAACAAGAACTGATTAACTGATAAATGTAATTAAAAGATCAGGCAAGATTCGAGGGGGTGTCAGTCCAGCTATTAGACACATTTGTAGGGGTAAAAATAAAACAAAAAAACAAAGGAAGTAATAAAGTTAACATCAAAGTGAAATCAAGGGAGCTAGGGGTCTCAAGTGACGTTCCATCACAGGATTTGAGATTCACCCTGCCGGCTGCAAAGAAAGTCAAATTTATGGACTATAAGAAGCCTGCTATTAACATCTGCATTTCCCCTTTACTTAAATCTCAAGACCTGTTATCAATAGCAAAGGCAAGTAAGTGAACCAGGATTCCCAATCAACTTTTGAAGAGCAGACCCATCAACAGGAGGTTTATTACTACATGAGTCATTGTACACTCACTGAGCTCATTGGGTCTATTCGCTGTCAAATTTCTCAAATTCCTAAAATCAGGTGCAACTGATCAACTCAGTGGGGACCCGATGCGTCCAGAGGATTCAAGCACATCTTTGGCTAAGCCATCTTGCCTAGGTATACTTCTGGCCCAGTCTAGCATCAATAGTGCCAACAGTGCCAATAGAGCTAGGAAGGGGGCAGCACCTAACAAGGCCCTTGTTTTGGTGGAAGTAGACGTAGATGAGTCAGCCGACTCCCTTATTTTATAGGAAATTGAATAAATCCTTCTGAGCTGAGTATGGAGCAGGTCTAACAAGAGGGGGACCGTGGCAAGTTATAATCATTTGCTCAGCCCTATAAAGTTGTCTCTCCCAAACCATCTTTTTTGCCTGATCGTTTGACTTAAGATCTCCCAAATTCATCTTCTAACAACAAGTTTTATGATACCATCTGGAACACATCCCTTATTAATCCTGTGTCCCCATTTATAGGAGGGGTACTGGCTAAAGAAGCAGCAGAATGCCAAAGGTTTAAGTTACCTGACAACACAAACAAACTTACAACATTAGTAACCCTGCTGGGCAGACATTTCTCCTTTGGGGCTCTCTTTTACGTAGCATGGAAGTGATAATTACGGCCCTAAAACTTTATTTCGATTAATTATAGCTGTAGGTGGACTTGCTTAATGCATTATTAGTTCATGTTGTGGAATAGATAATAAATTAAAGGTTTTAAAATAAATGGTCCAGAGAGTCCAAATAGACCCTGTCACCAGTTACCACACTTGTTTGCGCACTTTTGATATGCTTACATCTGTCCCATGCATTCTAGTTGCCATATTGGAAGACGTCAAATGTTCTAGAACTCAATCTGATATTTCCCCCTTAAAGCCAAATAGTACTGATGAGACAGTGTAAGGTCACCAAACCCATCATTACTCGCACCTTGAAGGTTGCTCTCAAAAAGGGAAAGTAAAAGGCTGAGAAAAGCATAGAAAAATCAGGGCAACTGACTAGGCCATGTTAAGCCCAATCACTCAATCACGAAGTACCCCTGATCAGGCAGAATCATCCACACCCCTAGAGTCCCCAAAAATGTAAATATATCTCCAAATAGAAAGTTGAACCATCCAATGTTTCTAATTTTCCAAGAGCCATCTACCAACTCGCTTGCCCTGTATATGAGCCAACCACCCTTCCACTGTAATACGCTGCACCCAGAGGGCCCTCTCCATTTGTGAAGCCATTTGAGCTTACCCTGGTTTCCAGGAACAGTAATGATAATGTAATTTTACTCCTAAGAAAGAGCCCGTAGCTAATAGCCAGCAATCTGGTCAGTGCCTCAAGATGCAAAAGCAGGACAAAGTAACTAGCAGTTTAACACCACTAAGTACAAATGGACCTCTGTCTTTGTATTCATATATGGAGCAACAGCATAACCACCCGAACAAGGATATTATGACACACACACACACCAATCCGACAGAATACAGCCACGCACACAAATCCGCCAGCCCAAAGGTCAGTGCTAAAGTGGCGCTATCAAAACCCACACCGTTATGCCAAGAGAACAACACCCACCACATTTTGACCCACGAATGACCACGGCGAACATTCAACGGCAATAAACCATTGCCAGTACATACTGCCGTGCACACAATGGACACCCACAAACAAAACAACACACACCTGACACCTATACACACACCATACCCACACACCCACACCACTATAAAAACACACACACACATTACCCACAACCCTTTATGTCTACAAAGCATTGCCACCAGAGAGGTACCAAGACCACTGACACAACTAGAGCCACACGCTACTCACATCTATACACCACTCACACACTCCACATCACACACCCCAACACATTACCCAACACACCCTCACCAACACACATCACAAAACATCCATGGCACCAAAAACACACCGCCATTTCACAGAGGAGGAGCTAAAGGTTACATTGTGGAGGAATTCATCAGGGTAGGGCCACAGCTATTTGGAGCACAGGTGCAGCAGATATCAATAGCTAGGAAGATGGAGCTATGGCAGAGAATCGTGGACAGGGTCAACGCCGTGGGACAGCACCCCAGAACTAGGGATGACACCAGGAAGAGGTGGAACAACCTACCAGGAAGGTACGTTCCATAGCAGCAAGACACCAGCTCGCTATACAAAGGACTGGCGGTGGACCCCAACTCCTCCCCCACAACTCACAGCATGGGAGGAGCAAGTCTTGGCAATACTGCATCCTGAGGGCCTGGCTGGAGTCGGAGGAGGACTGGACTCTGGTAAGTTAGCTCACTACTATTAACACCCACCCACCTGCATGCCAACACATACCCTCACCCTCACTCCCATCACTCCACTACATCCCACACACCCCACCAACACATCCCACTTATCCCAATGCCAAGCCCTGCATGTTGTACCAATGCATGGACACCCCTCACAGTCCTGCATTGACACTCATCACTAAAGCATGCATACAATAGAGAACTAACAATCCCACCATACACCAACATACAGAAGTGAACGTTGGCAAGGTAAATCTAACCATAGAGGGGAAGCCACAGCTGTACAATATGTCAGACACATAAACCATAACACATCGTTTAAATTCCCACAAGTACACCAGCCAATGTCAGCAGAGAGGATGTGCCAGCACTATCCAGTCCCCCAAATGAAGAGGCCCACAGTGATGACAGCAACTCTGGTCTTCAGGATCTGGATGACCTACCTGCCCCATTAGGGACCACTGGACCGCCTCCACCATCTGGAAACACCACCACAGGACACGTCAATCAGCAGTGTTTCCTTCTCTACGGGGACCCCAGGCCACACCTGATACCCAAGACAATCAGGGACCTGGGGTCAGTGGCAGGGGTCACACGGTTCAGGGGGCAGAGGCACAGGCCAACAGGGATACTGGGAGGACTGCTGTGCGTCAAGGGGAGGACAGGCCCAGGGAACCGACTCTCCAGGAGGCACTCTCCGAGATTCTGGGAGCCTATCAACATTCTCACGATATGATGGACCAGATCCCGGACAACGTGCAGAACAGGCGGCTGCAGGAGGGACAGTACCATGGGATCAGGGAGGACTTGCACGCCACTAAGCAACACCCTGATCTCCATAGTAGGGGTGCTGGCAGACATGGCCATGTGCTGGCAGACATGGCCAACATTATGAGGGAGGCAGTCTCACACCAGTGGGCCCCTGCTACTAGCCAGACATCTGAACAGCCTTCCACCTCCACTGCCGCTAGTGGCCAGGATGCCCCGCCACAGGACTCACAGGCCATCAGCACCCCTCCCCCTGCAGAAGATGAACCACCCTCAAACATTCCCTGTGATCAAGACAGAAGCCGGAGACACTTGCCAAGACCCCCGCCAGAAAATGTGACTCTCCTGATTGTCACCCTTGCGTCCCACTCAGTCACCCTGTCCACCTTGAACTGCCATTGCTCCCCTTCCTATGGCCCCTTGGACAATGCACCTGTGCTACAAACAGACCGGAACAATACCCTGGACTTTCCTCCATCATCACCCCTCCCATTGCACTTTCCCCCTATATGTTAGCACTTCAATAAACACCCTTTGAAAAGAATCCATTTGGAGTATGTCATGTATATCAAGTATGTATTCATTGAAACAGGTACATACATTGCAAATTAACTGTACATTGAATGACCATAGATTAATGACCTGTAGCTGACTGTAGTGATCACACCAGGAGTATATGTCAGGTCACCAACATCTGAAAAATGAATTGCCAGAGGGAACAGTAAGTGGGCTTAGATGTGGGAAATATCAGCATGCCATTGCCACACAGATTACAACCAAAGGCATTGAAATGTAAAGTTACACTATCCTACCTGTGTGTCATTGGAAGTATTGATGGATCACAGATGTTCTTTTGTCCTCATCCTCTACCTCCTCATCCTCACTGTCCACAGGGTCTACTGCTGCCACAGATGTATCTCCAGTCCCCTCATTCTGCATAAAAGTGACATGGCGTCTGAGGGCCAGGTTGTGCAACATGCAGCATGCCACTCCTATCTGGCAAACCTTCTTGGGTGAGTAGCACAGGGATCCACCTGTTAGATGGAGGCACTGGAACCTGGCCTTCAGAAGGCCAAAGGTCCTTTCAATGATCCTTCTGGTTCGCCCATGTGCCTCATAATGTTCTTCTGTCCTTGTCCTGGCATTCCTCACAGGGGTCAGAAGCCATGATAGGTTTGGGTAAACAGAGTCACCTGCAAATACTGAGGGACAACATTTAGTCACACACTATCCTATATGGCCCACACCATACCCATACACCAACATTTACTGGGTGGGAACCCGGGCTCACCTATTAGCCATGCCCTGTGCCTCTGTAGTTGGGACATTACATTTGGGATGCTGCTATTCCTCAGGACAAAGGCATCATGCACCGACCAAGGATACTTAGCATTGACATGGGAGATGTACTGGTCCACCAAGCACACCATCTGAACATTCATGGAGTGGAAACTCCTGTTCATTCTGCTGGGCAGGGACAAATGCAATATGTGTTCCATCAATTGCCCCAGTTGTCCCACTGCATAAAGCTCAGCCTTCAATGTGGCCAAATCCTCAACCAGGGGGAGAACAATGTAGCTGCACATGTGCTTTATCAGGGCAGTCAACACTCTTGTCAGAACGTTTGAGAACATTGGCTGTGACATTCCTGCTGCCAAGCCCACTTTCACTTGGAAAGAACCAGTTGCCAGGAAATGGAGTAATGATAGCACGTGCACAAGAGGGGGATCTCAGTGGGGTGACTGATAGCAAATATCAGATCAGGTTCCGATTGGACACACAGGTCTGTGATTTTGGCCCTGTCAAGTCTAAAGGTGAGGATAATTTGCCTGTCCTCCAGTGTTGCCAAGTCAACCAGGGGTCTGTGCATGGGGGTATGTCTCCATCTCTGCAGCAGTAGGGATCTAAGGGCCAAAAGAGTCAGGAGCCTGTCACAAAATGAACAATGGAGCTACAGCAGTAGGTTGCATTCTGTAAACATGTAATGGGTCAGTGTGACTTGTCCAGTATGTGCTAATATCTCTTGTGATGCAGCATAAATCCAGAGGACTGCACCCCCCGAAATGGCGTTTGCCTGCCCTGTGTGGAGGGACAGGTGGAAGTGAGGTAATTCTGCTGTTGTTGCGCGCCGTGCAGGAGGCGGTTGGGAACCGCCATGCAACTCCTCATTGGTTAACATTGGGCCCTATGGGTTACAGTGGCCAATGGTGATCTACGCCAGCGGTGACAGTATATACTGCCGCGGACGTGACCGCCATTTTCTGTAATTTTTCTCACTTGCTACCTGGCCTTCCATAGAAGAGGACCTACACTGCATGTGCTGCTGTGACCTGTGTCTGGAACATACCATGGCCCGTGTGGCCGAGGAAAGGGCCCCAGCCTTCACTTTGGAGGAGTTGGAGAGACTGGTGGATGGGGTCCTACCCCAGTATTGGCTGCCGTATGGGCATCCAGACCAACAGGTGAGTACACTGAGGGCACGATGCATGTGGCATGCCTGCATGAAGTGGTGTGTGTGAAGGCCTTGTGCAAGGGGGGTGGGTGGATGTCTCTTTGCAGCATACAGCTTGTGTGCTGGGCTATGTGTGTGCCAATGGTGATGTGAACAGGTATGATGGGCCATATGTGAAGCAGGATGGACACTTTGTCTAATGGTATTTTCCTGTGTGTATTGTCTCTGCAGGTCAGCTTCCATCAAAAGAAGGGTACATGGTGTGCCATCGCCAAGGAGGTGCGGACCCTGGGGGTCTATGGCAGGCGGAGCACCCACTGTCACAAACGGTGGGAGGACCTGAGATGCTGCGCACGCAAGACGACGGAGGCCCAGCTGGGGATGGCCTCCCAATGACGAAGGGGTGGCCGTCGAACTCTGACCACCCTGATGTCCTGCATACTGGAGGTGGCCCATTCATAGCTGGATGAGCGTTTGAGGGCATCACAGCAGCCACAAGGGGGTGAGTATAGTGCCTATCATTACAACTTACACATGGTAGGGTGGTATCTGGGTGGTGGATGTGTGTCAGTGAGTGCCCCAGGCCAGGCCTGACATAGCAGCATAGGTCCCCTGGTGGCTAGGTTTCTGAAGGGATAATCCTGCTTCCTAGCTTGTAGGCATCCACTACTAGTCACGGCTGCGTGGGTCCCAGGTGTGCTGCAGTTGGCGGTGGGTGCCTCTCCTTATGCTGGTGGCTAGCGAGATCTCAGTGGTGGTGCAATGCATACTGCGTAGGCCTATTCCCTGTGTGTGAGGGTGCTGTATACGCCAATGGTGGTGTTGGAGCAGCGATTGACCCAGTGTATCCTTTGTCTCTTCCCCCCTTTTTTGTTTTGTCATCCTGTCCTTATTTGCATTAGCATCATCTGGTGGAGGAGCAGAGGCACCGGCGACGGAGGGAGCTGCATCCCACAGGACCCAGGAGGCAGAGTCCACCGACGCTGAGGGCACCAGTGGGACGGAGGGCGAGGGGAGCACCACGGCGGAGACTGGAGTGGACAATACAGACTCTGATACCTCCTCCGATGGAAGCTCCCTGGTGGTGGAGGACACTTATGTGACCACCCCAGCTACAGGTACAGCCGCCACCCCCGTACCAGCACCGCACTCCCAGCAGCCCCTCATCGAGTTGCCCGTGCCCGCTCACCCAGGAGGGTGGGCATCTCCTTCGCCCCAGGCACCTCAGGCCCTGCCCCAGTAAGCCCTGCTGCCCTGAGTGAGGAGGCTATTGACCTCCTGAGATCCATCTCTGTAGGGCAGTCAACCATTGTGAATTCCATCCAGGGGCTGGCAGCCCACTGGCAACAATCTAATGCTTTCCTGGAGGGCATCCACACTGGATTGGCAGGCCAACAGATATCAATTCAGGCTCTGGCCTCCTCTCTGATGACAGCCATTGTCCCTGTTTCTACCGTCCCCCATCCAACCAACACTTCCCAGTCCCATTCTCCTCAACCCCAACCCATACCAGGCACACATACAGATGAGCATGCACAAAAGCCAACACCCAAGAGTGTCACAGGCAAACACAAGCACCACACTTCATCCCACAGGCACTCACACAAACACCATCCAGTTGCAGACACAAAACCATCCACTATTCCCACTGTCTCCCCCTCCACCACCTTCCTCCCAACTACGTCCACACTCACACCTGCATGCACTACATCATCATCCACTACCTGCGTCATCACCACACCAAGCAGAACACACAACTCACTGGCAGACATCTCCACAACATCCATGCACATGTCCCCTGTGTCCTC
This sequence comes from Pleurodeles waltl, assembly GCF_031143425.1. Classification (NCBI taxonomy): domain Eukaryota; kingdom Metazoa; phylum Chordata; class Amphibia; order Caudata; family Salamandridae; genus Pleurodeles; species Pleurodeles waltl. The sequence goes on from NC_090449.1 coordinate 915,517,536, forward strand.
TCCCACTGTATCTATCCCCCCCTCCTAAAGTACACAAACGCAAGCACTCAGACACCCAACAGCCATCCACCTCACAACAGCATACAGCTGATGAACCTGCATCGAAATCCTGCAGACAGACACCTCCACCAACCACTCCCTCATCCTCCACTTCCATTCCTTCTCCCTCTTCCTGCCCCAATTTCCCTAAAAAACTGTTCCTATCCCCCACTGACCTCTTCTCTACCCCTCCCCCTGTCCTGCACGTATGGCCAGGGTATCACAAACCCAGCGAAGCACCTCAGCCACACAGTCCAGGGGCCCAGTTCCATCCCCACGTACTTGTGGTGGAAAGGAATCCAGGCCACATTTACTGAAGGGGATGGAGCTTGCACCAGCCAGCCTAAAGGGGAAGGAGCTTGCACCAGGAGACAAGAAGGGCAAGGAGCCCGCACCTGCCACCTGAAAGGGCAAGGAGCCTGCACCTGCCACCTGAAAGGGCAAGGAGCCTGCACCAGCAGGCAGGAAGGGCAAGGGCTTGCAACTGCCACCCGAAAGGGAAAGGAGCCTGCACTAGCAGGCAGGAAGGGCAAGGAGCCTGCACCAGCAGACAGGAAGGGCAAGGAGCCTGCACCAGAAACTGTGATGGAGCCCCTACCACCAACCATGGTTGTTCATCCACCCGAGGGTGTAGGGGATGTGCAGGAGCCTCCCACCACCAGCAACACCACCACAGTGCATCCATCCGGGGGAGCAGCGGATGTGCAGGAGCCTCCCACCACCAGCAGCACCACCACAGTGCAGACGTCCAAAGGTGCAGGGGATGTGCAGGAGCCTCCTTCCACCACCAACACAGTGCAGCCGTCACCTGCGGCAGACGCAATGTAATCCTGCGTTCATGGGCTGCTGTGTGGCCTGTCCACTCCAGAACCAGTGGGATATTCACCCACTCGAGAGACTGTGGTCTTGCACTCCCCAGGACCAAGGACAGGGCATATTGCTACCTCCAGAACCAGTGGGGTATTCACCTACTCAAGAGACTGAGGCCCTGCACTCCCCTGCACAGGGCATGTTGCCCCCTCCAGAACCCCGTGGGTAAGACACCCACTCAAGAGACTGTGGCCCATTACTCCCCAGGACCAAGCACAGGGCATGTTGCCCCCTCCAGAACCAGTGGGTAAGACACCCACTCGAGAGACTGTGGCCCATCACTCCCCAGGACCAAGCACAGGGCATGTTTGCCCCCTCCAGAACCAGTGGGGTATTCACCCACTCAAGAGAGTGTGGCCTTGCACTCCCCAGGACCAAACACAGGGCATGTTGCCCCCTCCAGAACCAGTGGATAAGACACCCACTCGAGAGACTGTGGCCTTGCACTCCCCAGGACCAGGAACAGGGTATGTTGTCCCCTCCAGAACCAGTGGTCTTGTTTCAGCTTCCGTCTGAGGTACTCCCTCAGGTGTCTGGCTATTTACCAACTGATGCCCCTGCAGTATTCTCTCCATGTTGATGCAGGTGACAAGTGGGGCCTTGGACTTTTTGCCTGTGGCCATGTGGCCCAAGCAAACTTAGGACTGGCCAGTGCCCCTTGTTATGTACATTTGTAAATATCTGTTACATTGCCTAAATTATTATTTATTCTGTGTTGATCTTATTACAATCACTTTGGTGAATTTGTTTTGTCCTTGCATTATTCAGCCAATTTAGGGGAATTAACTTGTTTTCTTGTGCATCTGGTTGTGTGTATGGTGTGTGTGTATGCGTGTGTGTGTGTCACTCTCTTTTTCCTCCCCTCCTCCCTTGTGTGCTAGGTGGCTGTTCTCACTGTCGCCATCCTCACCGACGTTGGTGTTTGTGGTGGAGCAGAATGTAGAATATCATTGGAAATACATGAAGTTCTGGTTCCATGGTGGCGTGGTTCTTCCCTGTGTCTCCAAAGGTGAGTCATTTCACTTCTGTGCAGTGTTTCCACCAGGCTTTTGATGTCATTGGTAATGCCCCGGAAAAGGAGGGGGATTGTGTTGTTGTAATATGGTGGGCGGAACTTTGACATCCGCCTGGCTGTAAGCGGCTACCACCGTGGTCGCTGTTGTTTCCGCCCCGGTGGTCGGTGTGGTACATTGGCTGTCTCTCGGAGATCTTTCCGCCATAGTCATAATTTACCACCAGCCTGATTATCACCGAACACCAGGGTCGTAATGGGGCCTAAGTGTCTGCACACAATGGCCCAGATTTAAGAGGGCCCAGCGCCTCCTTGCACCAAATTAGCATTATTTTTTATTATGCTAATGTGGCCCAACGAGGCCAAATTCCCTGTGTCATATTTACAAAGTGGGGCAAAGCATGCATTGCGCCACTTTGTAACCCTTAGTGCCACATTATGCCTGTGCCAGCATAATGTATGCAAGGAGGTCGTTCCCCTGTTAGGGTTACAGCAAAAATGGGGCACTGGAATCTAAGAGATTCCACTCTGCCATTTTTAGTGGCTATTTTTAGCACCTGCACAGAGCAGGCGTTAAATGGGGCAAACCATTGTTTTCAATAAGCCCCTATGTACTCTGCAGGATTAGCGTCAAAATGTTGGTGCAAATCCTGTACAGTACATCTATAGCATCTAAAAGTCTGACACTGTTGCCCCTACCCTACACCATGGTGTGCCGTATATTAAATACAGGAACACTTGATAATGTTAGGGGGCGCTAAGGAGCGCAAGAAAAGTGGCCCTGCATTGGGTGCAGAGCCACTTTTCTTAAATGCGGGCCAATGTTTTTATGGTATTTTTATTCTATGCATGTCATGCACTATTAAACCTCTTTTTTTATTTTTTTACCAGACACTGCACTCAGGCACTTTATTTTCTTCAATCCTTAGCAAATGATGAATTAATAGCAACTGTTTATACCTACCTTAGGTTTATATTGAAGATAAGAAATATCCTTGAGTATTATTATAATTGACTCACAGTATCAGCAGCACTTTAATTACTTGCTGCTCCAGAATTAACTTACCTTATAAGATATTTGTCCTCTTTTAAGTAGCAACTAGGAGCAGCATTTAGGATTTTGGTGTTTGGGCTTTACCTAAGGCCTTAGATGAAGCTCAAACACAAGCATAAGGCCTTGCCCAAACGAAAACCTGGTCATGTACTATTAATATACCCGAGTGATCAATTATCACACAGAATTGTACATACAGGCTATTCTCCTCTTTATTTAACACCCAGTTCCTGATTAATTAGTTAACCATGTTTATGACCTATGCTGTTATTCCAGGGTCTCTGTTGTCTGAAGCTATGAAATTGAGGTGCTCTTTTTGACCCTTACTGTAGTAAGTGTACATAGCGAGATGTTTTTGTTCCTCTCCTTTCTTGCTTTGATCATTAGCCTATTGTGCTTTTCTGTGGAGGTGGGCTTTAAATATTTATCTATACTTCTTGATCACGCAAAATGAAATTGTATTTCCTGATCACGTATTATGTTGATCTTGGGAGTGGTGAAGCATTACATTGTTTTTATCTGTCCCACTGTTAATCATTTACACTGTTTTAAATTCTCATGATGTTGATACTGTAATGTATTTTATTGTACCGTTGTGGTTTAATTTTTTTAGACCAAATACAGTTTCTTTGACTTTGACTAAACCTTTGAAGTGCATCAGAGCCTGGTCCAGTGGCTTTTGTCCAGGGCTTTGTGTCACGCAAGACCTTCCTCCTTCATTCCCCATTAATGGGATTTATTGCTGCAATCCTCCCAAGTAATTCCAAGGTTATGGTGGGTAAAAAATATGAGTCAAGTCATTCACTATGTTGTGCAACAGGTTAGATGCATTTCCCAAAGACAACATTACACCCTCTGATAGCCTTCATGGAGAAACTGTAACTTCGGATCCAAGACTGTACAGTGAGAGGTTGAGAGTGTGCTTTGCCTGACTTGCTGTGTGAACAAACATTTCTGGGGCTCTGTCAGTATCCCCTCCATCTGGACCCAGTTGTCAGACTGTGTTTAAAATTATGTAGAGGCACTGAAATGTGAAGCATTTTTCGAGCTGCCTGCTTGATTGTATACAGTGTTTCTGATTTCTCAGTGTAAGTGTAGGCACACTCAGGAAAGGCACATACAGAGCTGTTGGTGTTAATCGTACTCACAGTCACTACAGAAAACAGCGACTCAGAATACAGACATACAGAAAATTCATCTGAGCCATAATGGTCTCTACAATTGGGGCAGACAGCACTGCTGCAAGGCACACTTTAATATTGTGCCTTTAGAGTCATGTACTTTCTGGATGAAGGGGTGGATGCTGACCAACCCAGAAGCTGAACAGACACAGCATTCATACGCATTGCTGGCAGTAGTAGTAATTTAGTGTGAAGGAGGTTAATGATGGCAGTGGATAATGGGTGAAATGCCAGATAGGAACCTAAAGCTGTCCCGGCATACTCCTTATACTGTGGCTGCTCTTGGTAAGAAGACTGTAGCTCTACCATATCGTAGGAGTGCTGTGCTGTGGTAGGCCCAAATGGTTCAACCACTGAGCATTCTGGGAGAGCTACATGAATGATCAGGACCCCTGGAACCATGAACTATAAATAATATTACTTTCTTCTTCTATGATTCCCAAAAATCTGTGTTTATTTACATGACATTTGAGTGTGTGAGATAGAGAGTTTTTTTGAGGCTTTTATTGTTGCACTGGAGTTTTTACGTAGTTAAAATGATACGCTTTGAAATTAAACTAAACTAAAAACCTTATGTTTTTCTTCATTGCTACTCAAAGCCCTTTACTTTCTTAAATAAACACTAACTTCAGTTATGAATTCCAAATGAAAACGTTACTTACCTTTGATAATGCTGAACAAGCCCTAAGGTAAACACATCAAAAGTGCAATGGGCAATAATATAAGGTCAACATACGCCCCTACAACGTCATTTATGAAAAGCCCTTGAATAACCTTCCACTAGGGGTCACAAAGAGATCTACCTTGATCCTAGAGAGACAAATAGATTGGATGAAGATGCCTCACTCACTAGTTGTGGCATGCACATCATCAATGACCTCATCCCACCCTGGCAAGATGGTACTGCCAGGGCAGACTCATGTTCATTAGAAAGAAGTTCTTGATAATAACTAACTGGACAAGACGGGATCCAGATAACCTAAAAATACTTTAAGGTAAACCAAGGGTAATACCTTTGTTAGTTGGTGCTTTAGGTACAGCTAAGCAACATTTCATTAAAATTCATGATACAGTACATGTTTTGTAGGCCTACAACCTTACAAAGGCTGTTTCAGATCAGGGAGTAGCAGATCATAATACAGAGTATTATCCAGCTCAGAATCATAATTTTTGTCAATGCCTAGCATTCTATGCCAAAGAGCTGATCATCCACCCTATGGTCCTTGGTATGATCAGTGTAAAAGAGCAAGGCTCTGTAGGGTATGAGCAGTGAAGCCTCTCCTCTTTCGAGGAGTAAGGTAGAACGAAGAATGGCATAAAAAATGCAGTCCAAGTCTGCAACACTAGTTGACCTGAAAAAATATGGTGTGCAATGGATAACCAGACAGAGCTTGTAGCTAACTCATGCAGCAAGCTGTAGTTACTTCACTGAGAACGACTGTAGCAAGAGTCAGTAGACACAACAGATAACTGTGCACACACTCAAATGTTATCTATATAAGGAAGTGAAAACCAAATTAATGTCCGATTGTGGCATCACAAAATCTTTGGATGGTGTCATATGAACCAGTCTTTTAAGAAAATGCGTCACAACAGGTGATTTAAACAAGGACAGTTGGTCCAGAGAAACAGAAAGGCTGAAAGGACTGATAAATAACTTTTACCAGTGCTCACAGTTTTTGGTGAGCTAAAGACCAGCACAAAAAGCAAAACTTTTGACATCTTTGCCTGTAATGTATTTGTATTGTAGGATCTACACCAAGTAACAAACTTACCCCATCATCCAGGGAACATAGTTTCCGTAGAAAACATTTGACATCTTTGACTGTAATGTATTTACACAATGATGGTAGGATTTACACCAAGTCACAAACTTATCTCATCATCCAGGGTATATAGTTTCTGTAGACAGACAGCTGGCTGGTAGAAGAGGGAGGGAGATTGAAAGCATTCAACTGTCACCTCTCAATCTCTCTGCATAGAGGTATTGATTGTGGAGGCCAGGGTACAGGACCTACTGTCCTGATCATATAGGAGGACAGATGCCTGGAAGTTTTGATTACCACACTATTCTTGACCAATATAGAGCAACAAAGATCATGGTTCTTCCTGAGCTTTTTCAGAACTCGGAGCAGAAAACACAGAAGTGGGAAGGCACATAGAAGTTCTAATTTAGGTGGAATGTGTCTCCAAGAGAGAGCCTTCTGGAAAACTCCAGCATGGACAATTCTGACACTTCACATGCTTGGTGGTAGCAAAGAGATTGATCCGGGTTTCTCTCTATTACTAAAATATGCCCTTCATCACTTCTCAGTTTGGCTGCCATTTGTGATCAACTAGGCATCAGTGGCTGAGTTCACCAGGCTTGACTTTTAAGGATCCTACCAATTTCCTCACAATCAGGGAGATGCCCTCATGACTCAGCCAGTTCCAGAGATATGGAGCCTCCTGGCCCAGGGCCCAGGACCCTACTCTGCCTTACTTGCTGTAGTACCACATGGCAGTAGTGTTATCCGTGAGGACTTGAAATTGCGTTTGGACAAAATGTTCAATAAAAATATTGTGATACACAAATATTGTGTCAAGATTATTGTGATCTCAAAAATATCATGGACAGGAATTTCTCACTGATTTTAAATGTTCGTTTTAGTATTGTTGTAAAAAAAATGTTTTCTTAAATATCCTTGTATGTAATATTGTCTTAATTGTTTAAATATGAAGTGTTTTGTACTTTTTTGTTCATATTTGTGTTTATATGTAAATTTGTTTTCCACTTTTTAAAAAGTGTAAACATTTTAAGTATAACTTTGAATACTCTTTTGAATGATGTATCTGGTAATTTATAGGAGTAGGATATTGGATTTATAGGGGAAAAGGGAAATGGATTTTTAATATGTTTGAATATATTAATGTCCGTGTACATTTATTTTTTATATTACAGTTTCTTTATATATTGTTTTTATTTATAATATGGATGAAATATGTTTTCAAAATCTCATTTAGCAATTTAGTTTATGTTATGTACAGCTCTATATTCTAAATTGATTGCTTTTAGAGAGATGTAAACATTTTGTCATTTTTAAAAATGTTTTACATAATAGTATGTTTTTATAAATGTGTGGTTTGAATGTTTTCTCTTTATATACAAAATAACCTGAAATGTGTTATGGATTTATTGTGTTCTTCTTTCATTTCAAATTTATATCAAGTTCTAATTGTGAAATAAATCACAATAAAAAATGTTAGGGATTATCTGTATCAAATAATTACAACGTAATATTTTACTAATTATTTTTTGTAAAAAATAAGTAAAGAAAAAAATGTAAAAATATTATTTTAATACATAACCTAAATATGCTTTTTTGTATGATTATTTGATATTTTCTGTATATAATTATGTTGTATTCAATTAATCGTATGTTTAGTAATAATAAATATTGTAGAGTTTAATATTTTTATTATGGGAATACTTTATTATTCCAAACTATAGAATACATATTATATACTATATATTGAATATACAGAACAAACTCCTTTGAATTATTATAATTTAAGTAATCAAAAACATAAATCATGTATGCATGTAATCATAAATGGTTACCTAATACATATGTATTATATTTAATAAATAGTGTTTTGGATATATAATCTATAGCTAATGTGTCTAATTTAGTAAAGTATTTAGTTTATGTTAATGTATTATGTATTAGTGCATATATTCTGTTGCAAGATGTTAATAATAATAATAATAATAATAATAATAATAATAAGTGTATTGTATAATATTTTCATTTCAAATTACTTATATTGGTATTGTGTTGGGTTTATATTTTAAATAATTATTAAGTAAGAGTCGGTAAAAGCAATTTCACATCTTCACTGTTAAATACCTTATATGTGATGTTTTACTATGGATGGTGAATAGTAATTGTTTTCTCTCCAACACTTTAATAAATTATTATAGTTTGCAGTGCTAATTATAAATGTCACTTTTTTACTGCCCAACATCTTCCCCATAATGGTTTAGATTTGAGTAGGAGTAGTAAATGTAACCTCTTTCATGACCAATGCGTTCTCTAAACTAGATTGGATGGGAGTGGGAAGAGTAAATGTAGCATTTTAGTCGCAGACACTTTCCCCAAAGTGGATTACGTCAGAGTGGGAACAGTAAATGTAACCACTTTAGTGTCCCACATTTTCTACTAAGTGGTTTATATTGGAGTGATAAATAGTAAAAGTCACCCTTCTAGTGTCCAACACCGCCCCAAATTGGTTTTGATTGGAGTGGGAACAGTAAATGTAACCACTTTAGTGTCCCACATTTTCTACTAAGTGGTTTATATTGGAGTGATAAATAGTAAAAGTCACCCTTCTAGTGTCCAACACCTCCCCAAATTGGTTTTGATTGGAGTGGGAATAGTAAATGTAACTCCGTTAGTGTCCCACACAGTAAATGTAACCCCTTTAGTGCACCGCACCTTTCCCAAAGTGGTTTACATTGAAGTGGGAATAGTAAAAGTAACCACTTCAGTGTCCAAGTTTTTCCCCTAAGTAGTTTAGATTGGAGAGGTAATAGTAAATGTCACCCTTTTAGTGTCCAACACCTTCACTAGACTAGATTTGATTGGAGTTGAAATCGTAAATGTAAACCCTTTAGTGTCCAATACCTTCCCCAAAAGTGGTGTGTTTTGAGTGGGAGTGGTAATTGTAACCCCTTTTGTGCCTAACAACTTCCCAAAAGTGGATTGCAGTGGGAATAGTAAATGTAACCCCCGTAGTATCCAACACATTTACCTAAGTGATTTAGGTTGGAAGGGAAATAGAAAATGTAACCCTTTTATTGTCGAACACCTTCCGAAAATGCTTTAGGTTGAGATGGCAATAGTAAATGTAACTCTTTTAGTGTGCAACACCTTCTCCCAATTAGATTAAACTGGAGTATGGAGCATTAAAAAAGTAGGGGAACTGTGATACTGTGTGGAATGGAAGTGGGGTGAGTGAGTGTGGGGGCAGGTTCAAAGGCTTGGCTAAAAAGAAACTAAATATTCAGTAGCCTTTTTTAGTCTTTCACCTTCAGTTAACTACATATAAAATAGCACACCGCTAAAATGAAAATTAAATACAAGTTAAGTTAATCAGCAGGCATTGCACATTATGAAACCTCTGTTATTTCATGCACTGCAGAGGTCTGTGTCTGCAATCAGAGAGCCACGGTATTTAACTCTGGTTGGTGTGGTAGAGAATAGTGATGAGGTCCCAATCTGTGACAAAGCACTACAAGTCATTATTTCAAACTCGTATTACACTCAGTAGAAGATATCAAATGTACAAAATTTAAGATAAAAAAGCACTTCCAAAATATAGATTTTTGTAATATTTGTACTGTATGTAGTGCAACTTCTTTTTTATACCTGTTCTTTCAAAGCACACACTTCACAGCTCAGCTTTTAACTCCCTTGCAATACCACTCAAAAAGAATAAAGCTGTGTTACAGAAAGCTTCAAATAATTCCATCAATTAAAGCAAATATCAGCATGCAAGCACCCGCGAAACTTTTAGAATACCTAGTTGCACACATTTACATTTTTATCAAGCAAACTGTGCCCTGACAAGAAGGCTTGTAAAGCTGCCTGCCCCTTCCTTTGTGTCACAGCACGAGAGTCTCCTTGCCTTACACTTCAATGGAAACATTCAACTGTTGGAATTAACCATCCCCAAATGGTTGTCTTTTCACAAAAAGTAGGGGAACTATTGGGCATGTTGTGTCATTCAGATCACACCTACTTCTACCACTGCTTCCAGTCACTATTACCGATGCACGGACTCTCTCTCTGACACCTTTGTCCAAAAGAGTATAGACTTCATGATGGAAATTAGACAAATGGTCCACCGAAAACTGCTCTGATGCTTATAGAAAATGTGTCAGCTTGGATAGGACATAGCCTTGCTGGACAATTTAAAGCATCCATTTCTCAGATGTGATGCTCTGTCGTCAATGGAGGTAATAGCATATTCTGCCTCCAACGCGGTAGCCAGTGTAGCTGATACAAGTTAAACAGTTGATAGGAGCAGCAGGAGGAGCTGGTGACTGAACAGTTTGCTGCCCCAGAGGGCCTTTACATTGTTGTTGGATTGTTGATCTTGGCTTTGAAAGCACTAGGGTTTCTGATGCATTGAAAGTGGGCTGGGCACTGGTGTTGTTTTAGAACGAACCCACTCCTGAAATCTCAAACGAGCAAGACTATTGGGGACACTGCCTCACGAGCACAGAAAGGCCTGGGTACATGTTGTCCCCCTGCTTTCCTTAGAATGCTCCAGGGATGAGTCTACCTTGTCTCTGAAGAGACTGGTGCCTCTATATGGCATGTCCATCAGTGTTGACTGGATGTCACTGAAGAAACCCGTGGATCTCATCCAAGTGTGGTGCACAGCAGTATAGACTGCTCAGCCCAAGCAGTCAGTTGTGTCCAGCCCAGAATGGATGACATACTTCACTGCATGCTTTCCATCTTAAATGATCTCCTCAAGTTTTGCATGGTATTTCTTAGGGATTGCTGGCACGATCTTGCTGCCCGTACCCCATAATGCATGCATTTATTTTACCAAGAGGCAGCTGGTATTTAGGGAATGAATTGCAACACTGGCTGAGGAAAACATCCTCTTTCTGAATACCTCAATATAATTTGATTCCCTATAGGGAGAACTAATAGGGAATGTGTTAGTCTTTAGCCTACTAGTGGACACCTAGACCACCAACCTTTAAGACATAGGGTGTTGTATCAGGAAGACTGGGTCACCAGAGGTTAGTCTGTGTTTTCTGATCATTTGCCTATTTACCAGGAGGTAAGAGCAAGGTTTGGCCCATGTGTCCATTACTGTGTCCATCAGAGCTTCATTAAAAAAAAGAAGTTGTTCTGTCATAGCTTGCCTGCACTGGGGGACTTCTGTCAGGACATCATTCTATACCTTGATAGGTGGGAGTTGCACTGATAACGCATTGGATAATCACGGCAAAACAGGCTGATTCTACTGTTGAAGGACTAAGGAGGGATTTAACCCAGGGTCTAGTGAGGTGTCCAGCTTACTGTCCTGAAAGTCCATATTACGATTATCAGCATCATAGTGATGGGATGTATCATATCCTTCATCTCCAGTATTATCTCGATTAAGTTGAACATGTCCAGAGACTGAGCCAAAAGGAATATGAAATATTTCTGGATGAGGTATGGGTAAAAGTTGTGTTCTGCAGAATAACAATTTGGTTGGCCAGGCGTGTCCATGGCTGTAGAGGACATATTGGGTTCAGCTCAGAATCAGATAAAACAATAGGTTCCCCTCTGGTGTTTGCAGTGTCAATGCCATCTTTGACTGAGCAAGAACTAGTGTGGATCATGTGACCTCGTTCAAAGTCAGGATCTTCATGGACTCCATAGTCAGAGTGGATCCCGCTGCAAATTCTAGAGGCACAAATGGCATCGACAGCAGATTGACCCATAGTATTTCAACTGTATGCATCCTCAGATCCTTGCGGCCCAAAGGCATGCCAGAGGGAGCTAGAAGGCTTCCAAATTTGCATAGAATGGCTTCCTTAAAAGCCCCTATTTGTTTCAGCATTGCCCATAAACCTCGAAATTTAAGGTGCATTGCGATAAGCTGTGGGATCGGTTGCTCAGTAGGAGACAGGGGCTGAACATAGAGGCACGTTGATGTTCCTGCACCTTCTCTAATCTAGAGTGACCAAAATAGTGAGAATGCTCCTTAGACTTTTTGTGTTTCTTTTTACATATGGAGTTATATGACTCCTGGAAGCGAGATGAGGACCTTTTGCCAAAACAGAATTGAGAACGAGAATAGGTCCCCATCCTTAACTTCAAATGGGGGTCGCCATAACATGTTTTTTGATGGTGTTTGGCAGTGTAGAGCTTGGCTTCTGGATCATCTTGGGTTTCACCCTGGTGAAGGCCCAGCAAAGCCTGAAGTTGTGCAAGGTCCATAGACACTAGAGACATACTGCATCAGCTTCTGTCACAGACTTCTACTTGTGACAGTCCATACAAGGTTTAACACCTGTAGTCTGGAGGTAGGACATTTCCTTAAACACTATTCAGAAAATGAAGTAAATTTGTCAAAAGATAAAAAAGGTTTTGGGAGCGAGCTTCAGATTCTCATCCAAAGCAATGGAAAGAAAGCAACTAACATCAACATGCAGAAATGGTGGATATTTGTGGCTCTGGAGTCACTTCCAGGGTGGTACAGAGTCAATGAGAAGCCACATGACACCACACACTGGCACACTGAAGCAATGCTGAAAAAACTTTCTGGAGCTAGACCGGTGTCTGAGGGCATTCGCAAAGTGAGAAATCCCAATGTAAGGAATCTGCAGTTAGAAGGATTTATCAGAATTTGTTTTTTATCTACCTCTTTTCCATAATAAACAAAATAACTTTCCTATGACAAATTGTATTTTTTGCACAAAATAAATAGGAGGACCATTGGGAATATTGGCTTCCATAGAAAAGGGTTATGCATTTCATGTTCCCATGCGATGTCCTGCCTCGAGTCAAAAAAATGAAGGGATAAGACGAGCATGCATATGAATGGTATATTATATATTTAGGGCCAGATTTATGGACCCCTTGTGCCATTCCAAAACCAGATTAGCAAGATTCTTTTTATACTAATGTGGCATTGGAAGGGGAAAAATGCTGCACCATATCTACAAAGTGGTGCAATGCATGCACTGCAGCACTCTGTAACCCCTTGCGCCACATTATGCTTGCGCCAGGCATTATGTATGCAAGGGGGGTGTTCCAGAGCTAGAAGGGGCCGTAAAAATGGTGCAAAAGAGTCCATGACATTTCTTTGTGCCATTGTTATTGCCATTTTTTAACGCCTGCTAAGTACAGGAATTAAAAAGATGCTCTCATTGATTATAATGGGCTTCTGGGTGATTTGCAGGATTAGCGTCATAATTTTCGACGCTAGTCCGGCAAAGCGCCGGACTAGCGTAAAAAAGTATGACACTAGCCACCATAACTACCATGTTTGCATATTTCTGTTGCCTGCTTTTGAAGCTGCATTGGCAATTTACTTTCTTTCAAATATATTTTGTGTTTCTAATTATGTTTCCACATTCCTGCTAATGTTGCACAATTTGTAATTTTAGAATTTATATTTGAAATTGTGACAATAAGTGATATCAAAATGTTGCTTTATTTCTAACAAGGATTGTTCTGCCCATAACATTTATTTTCCAATTGACTGTTAATATGCACCAAAAATGTGATCTAAGCTCCTAAAAAAATTTGAGCCCATCTTCATACTGATGGTGCACCACCAATGATTTTGTATATCAATATACTCTGAAGCAAATGCGATGTCATTGTGATGCATACGTTTTACACATAGTTTGAAATCTTACCATTATATTTGCTCACTATACAGTCCGGTAACTAAGACCATTCTCATACTATTCAACTTAAAAATTCACTATGCTCTACAACAGGATTCGCCACACTATCTGGACATCTCTCCAAGCACCTACAAAACCATACTTTCCAAATTCCTCTATATCTACATTTTGTGCCAGGTGCCCATGACTTTTTGAGCTATTGCACAGCCCTTATCGAAAGACATGCGAAGCCAGCAGATCTTCTGACACTTTCCTAACAAGAAGGTTCAATACCTTCAAGCAAACCAAAGAATGATCCTCTCGATCCCCATGCCTTAATAAACCCTCCCTTGTCAGAATTAGAAAATAAATTTTGCAAGCCAATTCCATAACCATTGAAGACAAAGATTGGGACACCCTAAAAGCAGTCACCAACATCAATTGACACTTTTCACTCCCTACCTTCAACAGAACACTTTGAATCATTGCAAATGGGGGAAATGCAGAAGCTAGAATTCCCAACTAAATCTGCTGAAATTCATCCACTGCTGTAGCACCTGGATATGGAATCCAACTGTAATATCTCTCTAATATCTCTCTATTTGAATAATTAACCTGCTTGCAAAAGATCCACTTCCAGTAAACCCAATTCCATGGCTATCCTCTTGAAACAATTCTGATATAACTTCTGTCAAAACTAAAAAAAAAAAGACACAGGCAAAGTCAAGTTTCATATATAGCTGTGTTCATGAGTTCATGTGGACATGTCCAATATGAGAAACATCTGCCAAAACCATTATGCATGAAAGCCAGAAAGGCTTGAAAATACATCCTCCAATCAGGATACAGAAAAGGGTCATTTCTTCATCACTATGGGCAAATACATGGTGAGATGTTGATCAGAAAATGCATGGTGCTACACATATATTAATCATCTAATCAATGATTGTTAGTCTTTTCACCCTTGGCGTGGTCTCCCTTAACTTTTTGCCTCTGTTTCCCAGGTTGTTGATATGTGCTGGACTCTGATTTTGCTGTTTTTGTTACTCTGGGCACCTTACCACTGATAACCAATGCTAAAGTGCAAGTGCTCCTTTACAAAATGTGTATGTAATTGGTTCATCCATGATTGGCATATTTGATTTACTAGTAAGTCCCTAGTACAGTGCACTAGAGGTACCAAGGGCCTGTAAACCAAATGCTACTAGTGGTCCTGCAGCACTGGTTGTACCACCCACATAAGTAGCTCTGTAATCATGTCTCAGACCTGCCACTTCAGTGTCTGTGTGTGCATTTTTTATTGTAAATTCGACTTGGCAAGTGTACCCACTTGCCAGGCCTCAACCATACCTTTTTGTACATGTAAGGCACCTCTAAGGTAGGCCCTAGGTAGCCCCAAGGGCAGGGTGCAGTGTAGGTTAAGGTAGGACATATAGTAATGTGTTTTATATGTCCTGACAGTGAAATATTGCTAAATTCGTTTTTCACTGCTGCAAGGCCTGTCCCTCTCATAGGTTAACATGTGGGCTACATTTAAATCTGAATAAAGTGTAGATTCCCTATGAGAGCGGATGGACATGTGGAGTTTGGGGTCTCTGAGCTCACAATTTAAAAATACAACTTTTAGTAAAGTTGATTTTAAGATTGTGTGTTTGAAAATGCCACTTTTGGAAAGTGAGCATTTTCTTGCTTAAACCATTTCTGTGACTCTGCTTGTTTGTGTATTCCCTGTCTGGGTCAGTTTGACAGTTGGGCTGGTTGCACCTCACACTAGACAGTGACACAAAGGGAGGTGGGATGTAGTCTGCATTTCCTGATGAGCCATCTGTGCTAGGAGGTAGGGGAAGAGTGGTCAATCCAACCTGAAAGGGATGTGCCTGCCCTCACACAATGCAGTCTCCAACTCCCTGGTGAGTGTCTGTGCCCTGGCCTGGGCTAGACAGGATTTCAAAATCAAGTGAGACTTTGCTTTGAAGTAGGCCTACTTCAAAGGAGAAAATAGATATAAGAAGGACACCCAAAACCCCAGACTTTAGAACACTTCTGGAAACCATGAGGAACCTCTGCCTGGAGAAGAGCTGAAGAGCCGAGGAAGAAGAACTGCCCTGCCTGTGATTGTGCTTTGTGGAGCCCTCCTGCAGTTGCTGCTTCTGCCTGTGCTAGAGAACACAGACTGGACTTTGCTTTGAAGTAGTCCTACTTCAAAGGAGAAAATAGGTATAAGAAGGACACCCAAAACCCCAGACTTTGGAACACTTCTGGAAACCAAGAGGAACCTCTGCCTGGAGAAGAGCTGAAGAGCCAAGGAAGAAGGGCTGCCCTGCCTGTGACTGTGCTTTGTGTAGCCCTCCTGCAGTTGCTGCTTCTGCCTGTGCTAGAGGACAAAGACTGGACTTTGTGTTGCCTTCCTTCTTGTAACGAACTCTCCAAGGGCTTGATTTAGAGCTTACCTCCTATTGTTTGAAGTCTCAGAGACAGCAAAGACCTCTCTCTGCCAGCACCTGGAGCCTCTGCTGAGACTTCTGCCCTGCCAGGTGGTGCCCTATCCAGTTGCTGGGCCTTGACAGGTGAAGCTGGTGGACCAAGTTTGGAAATTCACGCCCAGATCGCCGACGCAACTTCAGAGAGCGGCTAAAGAAACGACGCGCTGCCGGTTCTGCAGCTGAAATCGATGCAGCACTTGCAGCGCCGCTGTCAAATTGACGCACGCAGGTGGAAAAACGACGCTCGGCATCGTAGACGGAGGCTGCAGCAACGCAACATCGCTGGGTGCGAAAAAACAACACAAGCCTGCCCGGACCCAAGGTGCTTTGCCTGGAATTATGCATCTCTCTCCTGCAGGGAAAGGAATGAAGCACGCGGATCGGACCGGAGAAGGAGAAGGAGAAACAACACACGACCTCGCTTGTGGGTGAGAAATCAATGCACTGCTTACCTTTTTCGACACACGCTCGCGCGGGTTATTTTGACACAACCCAGGTAAATTTTCACAATAACAGCGTTAGAGTTGTGTTTAAAAGAACATGAAGATTATTTTTGTATTTTAATTGATAACTTGACTTGGGTATGGTGGATTTTTGTTGTTTTGGTCTTGTTTTGTTTAGATAAATATTTCCTATTTTTCTAAACCTGTGTTGTGTCATTTCGTAGTGTTTTCATTAAATTACTGTGTGTGTTGGTACAAATACTTTACACCTAGCACTCTGAAGTTAAGCCTGCCTGCTCGTGCCAAACTACCAAGGGGGTGAGCGGGGGTTAGCTGAGGGAGATTCTCTTTTACCCTGACTAGAGTGAGGGTCCTTGCTTGGACAGGTGATAACCTGACTGGCAACCAAAGGCCCCATTTCTAACAATCAAGTAAAACAACAATTTGTGATGGCAGCATGATACAAGATGACCATAGGCGTGACCTTAATATTACTGAAATGGTTTGGACTGTCCAAGCCGTCAACAAAACTATTTCTTCACAACCCCTGTCCACATCTATGTGGTCATCCAGATGTCTGTCTGTTGCTGGGCAAATAAAGCAATTCATGTCATGTATGGTGTCTCTTTTAAGCAAGCCTTGCATTACAAGCTATCTATTTGGGTTAATTAGTTTATCTGTAGTCATTCCAATACAATTTGCATGCCTTTGCCATCATTGAATATCATAAAACATGAATGAGAGAAGATTAATTCCTCATAAAATAAAACATGCTTCCACATTTGTAATTACAGAAATCTTTCAAATTTCCTGAATCCAATCTGCAATAACATTCTGTTTTCCAGTAAAGCATGCCCCTCTCAGATTTATCTTATGCTCCAAACAAAAAACCCATAGTTCCTTTGCCAAATCTGATAAGCACTGGGACCTGTTTCCCCCTAGCTGATGTAGATATTTTAAAGCAGACGCATAGTTCATTTTTATAAACACTGCATTTCCCATTAAAAACATTCTTGTAACTTTAATCTTATTATCAACTCGAAAAACATTTATGTTCTGTTTCCTTTCCACACCAGTCCTTAAAACACCAGTTTCCTGGTCTCCTAATCACATTATACATCATTTTCATCTGGCGTCTATCTCTAACCCAAAGTTCAGCTTCGAACTAAAAATGTCTCAAACATTCCATGCCTTCAGATTCTCCAACCACTAAAACAACTCCTCCTTTGCCTCGTGAGCCAAATTTATCCTATCGCCATACCACAAACCCTGCCTTCAAGTCTCTGCCTTGACTCTCTCCACAGAGTTTAAACTCAAATCCAACAGATATTATCCTCATAATTTAAACAGTACTTATCTGTCAGAAAAGGATGAACATTCTGTATGGGAATTATTTGTGGGTTATGGGAGTTCTAAAACTATATTGCTGGTCCTTTCTACAGGTTTCCTCCTACAAGAAATGTCAATCTGGTATTTTGGGTAGTTGTCTGGTATTAAAAGGTGACAGCATTTTTCACCGTACATCAAATCAGAATTTCTGTGTTTTTCAGAAATCTAAATGAGTAAAGTCATTAAAGTATATTTACTACTTCTAGTCTTACACTGCAATAATTTAAATGAAAGAAATAAATCAGAGGGTTTATTAATTTGCTACTGAAAAAGGAAAACAAACTGCAAGTATCAAAACTGTCTCTTATCACTCTCAGTCATTCAGCTTTCTGAGACTGATAAAATGAGTGCCATTAAGCCCTCATTTGAGTTGTCATTAAATCCTATTGGGTCTAGTAACAGCAGTTACTGGTCCAATTGAAAATAATTAGAAGTATGAGATCTACAAAATGAGGAACTGCCTGCTAAATTAAATCAAACACAGGATAGCTGAGTGTAATGTCCAAATCTGGGGACTTTGCAAAAAGGGCCTAATAGTAGTCTTAGTAGCATATTTTCTTAGTCTTTCAAGCCAATGATATGACTGCACTGAATGCAGGATAAACTAACCTCAGGAATTCATGTCTGATGCAAGAATAAGAGAAAAGTTCTAGAGTGCTGTTCAGTAAAGATGAATTTTAAGTGCAACTTATCAACATGTTTTTTAAGAAAGGTGCTAACTCTCTCACCTTGGTTTTCTGATAACCTATGCAAAATCAATCTCAATAGAAAAATACGCCTTAGTTTAAAACATACACATACAGTACTGCAATTTCTGCGAGCTTAACTTTTTCTTACTTTGACATTTCAGCTTCAATATCTATTCCTGAAGAACCATTGCATTCGTTATTGCTTGTTGGTAGGGCTGGAAAGGAACAAAAAGTTTAATAGCAACAAAATACACCATTTGTGCATCAAATAAATTAAATAGATACAGAGTTTCATTGTAGTCTCAATTTCTTCCCTGAAACTCCTACCATAGCTGTCACACGAGAGATGTGAACAGTTGCATGTCTGGCAAGGGCTAAGTCGATGGTGCAGGAGTGCACTGCTTGGCAATAACTCACAAACTTGGTTATAGTGTATAACTGAACCACGAGGCCAGCACCTCAAGCACCTTTATTACCTATGTGCCCTTTGCCATGGCCACAACCACTAGGACCCTGTGTCAAGGGTTCCACTCCCAGAACACCCCCACATTATTCATGCACAGTGGGTTGTCCCACCCACAACATAACATGAACTAGTTTCCTCAAGTGATGAGATAAGGAGGTGATAAAGAAAATGGAGCCCATAAATATGAATTAAAATATCAGGCACTAATAGGAACGTAAATTATTAATGGAGTTGATTATTTTACATAATTGGCATATAGTTGATCTATACCAATAGGTGGCAGATCCATAGCTATTTTATTACCATCTGCGTGTCCTTACCATGCTGTAGTAAGACAGAATGTAGATGCTGACATGCTATTTTGTGCTGCAGCTCCAACTCACATCCTACTTCTGCCTCGCAGGTCCCAGCCAAGCAGCAAGCAGACATAACTGACTCATCGAGCCATGCTAGGACCAATTAGCCATTATCACCCTATAATATTATCAAGTGCTGAAACCTATTTGCTCATTCTAGGTGAGTTCTGATGTTAGAATATTCCTGTAACAAGGACATCCTGTCACTCCTTGTTAGTGACTATGAATTACTAGAGAGTAGTGACGTCAGAATGGTTCTTCCTGCATAGATGCTTACCCGTTAAAAGCTGCGGTGAATGCAGGTGCATAGCTTCAGGGTGAGTATTTGGAATGTTACACCCCCGATAAATGTATAATAAATAGTAGATACAGATGCTTGAAGTTGGGTATGGTGAGGTGGCTGTCAAATTTCACCTAGAATTTTTACATGCACACAGACAAAAACATACACACTCTCTCACTCTCTTTCTCAACTCTGTATTCAAGTTCTTAAAACTGTTGGTTATTTTGAAACATATTGGGGGTCATTACAACATTGGCGGTAAAAGGCGCTTACCGCCGTGCAGAAGACCGCCAATACACCGCCGCGGCCGCGGTAGACCGCCACAGCTATTATGACACACATCACGGAATCCGCCGAAATTCAGACACCCACACAACACCACCACACCAAAGGTCAGTGATAAACATGCGGAAACAAATCCTCCACCTCCACGCCAACAGAAACATGCCCTTCCTATTACAACCCACGAATCCACGCGGCGGTCTTTCAACCGCGATAGTCCATTGGCGGTATACACCGCTGCGCTCAAAATACACACACAGCACCAAAACACCACCACATTGGACAATTACAAATACACACACCTGATACACATACACACACCACTCCCACACACCCAACACAATATAAAATACACACCCACATCACCCACAAACCCCTACAACCAGAAATTCTGAGAGAAGGCCAGAGAGAGAGCACAGCTATTGACAACCCATTCACACAGAGGCACACAACATCATCACCCACAGAACATCCATGCACAAAACACCACATACCACTACACATCACCACACTCATCAACACATACACCACCCCACACCTCACACACACCACCCCATGTCATGCCAAAGACACCCCCGCTTCTCCGAGGAGGAGCTCAGGGTCATGGTGGAGGAAATCGTCCGGGTAGAGCCACAGCTATTTGGCTCACAGGTACAGCACACATCAATAGCCAGGAAGATG
Source organism: Pleurodeles waltl (assembly GCF_031143425.1). Lineage (NCBI taxonomy): Eukaryota > Metazoa > Chordata > Amphibia > Caudata > Salamandridae > Pleurodeles > Pleurodeles waltl. The sequence continues at coordinate 915,538,155 of NC_090449.1, forward strand.
GAGCTATGTCGCAGAATAGTGGACAGGGTGAACACAGTGGGACAGCACCCAAGAAATAGGGAGGACATTAGGAAGAGATGGAACGACCTACGGGGGAAGGTGCGTTCCACGGTCTCCAGGCACAACATTGCGGTGCAGCGGACTGGCAGCAGACCCCCACCTCCTCCCCCACAACTAGCAACATGGGAGGAGCAAGTCTTGACCATCTTGCATCCTGAGGGCCTCGGAGGAGTCGGTGGAGGATGGGACACTGGTAAGTCAAATCTTAACTATCACATCCCTCAACCTACCTGCATGCTATCACACACCTCCACCCTCACACCCACCCCTATCACTCCAAATCCTCACTAATGTACCCATGACACCAACCACCCATCCCAACACCAAGCCCTGCATGACACAACTAAGCATGGACACCCCTCACTAAAGCATGTCCACTGCACATACCCAGAACACCCCCCCAACCATCAGCACACAAGCACCCACACAGGAATGCCTGCACTGGGGTTCATGCACACCCAACCATTGCACACCATGAAACACACACATGCAATAATCATGTTCTTATACCCCTGCAGGAACCCAAAGGAACATCACCACACTAGAGGGTCCAGACAACACCACTCCACCCCCAGAACAGGCCCACAGTGACGACAGCAGCTCTGCCCCCAAGGATCTTGATGACCAGCCCGGACCATCGTGGGCCTCAGTACAGTCGGTTCCCCTTGCCCAGCCACAGCCCAACACCGAGCTTCCACCCTCTGGTAACACCAGCACAGCACCCACCCAGCGGGCCTAAACCTCCCTACCCAGGACAGGTCAATCAGCGGTGTGTCCACCACTACAGGGCACCCAGGGTAACCCACCATCTCAACAACAGGGACCTAGGGGCAGTGGTAGTGGGCACACAGTCCAGGGGACGGAGGCACAGGAACACAGGGGAACTGTGAGGGCTGCTGTGTGACAGAAGGAGGACAGGCCAAGGGAACCAACTCTCCACGAGGCCCTCTCCTCCATCATGGAAGCATACCACTCCCAGGAGACGATGGCGACGGTCCTGGACAAGTTGCAGGAGACCCTGCGCCTGCAGGAGGAGCAGTATTTGGGGTTCAGGGAGGAGCTCAGGATCATCGGCTCCGCCCTGGGTACCATCGTAGGGGTGCTGACGGACATTCAAAAGATCTTGAGGGACACAGTGGCACTCCAAGGGGCCCCTGACACTAGCCACGATGACGAACTTCCCACCACCTCAGCCGGCGCTAGTGGACAGAACGCCCCGCCACAGGACCACCACACCAGCACCCCACCCCCTGCAGACGGACAACCACCACGCAAGCGGGCCCTGAGATCCAGGAACAGGACAGAGCAAGATGGCAAAACCCCGCCAGGAAATAAGACCACCCTGATTGTCCCCCCACTGTACCACTTTGTCACCCTGTCCAGATTGGAACTGCCCCAGCTCCACTTCCAATGCCCAGATGGGCAGTGCACCTGTGAGACTAATAGACTGGACTCTGCCATGGATATTCCTCCACCATCACCCATCACCATTTTACAACCCCCCTTCATTTTTTGAGCACTTAAATAAAGACCCTTGAAACACTAAAAAAACTGGAGTCAGTCTATGATTTGGAACTTTGTATTATCAATTACAGTGTCATAATGGGTTACCCATTGTAAGGCTAACATACCTATGTCACACATCACAAGCCCGTCAAGGATGCAAGCAGTTGACACGTAGGTTACCACACTTGTGAAACTGAAATGGAAGGGTACAAATCAATTAACAAATAGTGAGTGAAATGTAGGTACAGGATAGAGGTAGAAGTGTGAAAGTTAATGTAATGTTAAACCAGAAAATGTTCTCACTTGTGTGTCACTGGAAATATTGCTGTATGACTGACTCCCTGTTGTCCTTTTCATCTTCCTCAGCTTCATCCTCATCACTGTCCAGAGGCTGCACAGGCTCCATAGCTACCACAACACCGTCATCTGGATCATCCTCCTGCAGAAAAGGCACCTGGCGTCGCAATGCCAAATTATGAAGCATGGAGCAGGCGACGATGATGTCGCACACCTTCTTCGGTGAGTAGAATAGGGATCCACCTGTCATATGGAGGCCCCTGAACCTGGCCTTAAGAAGGCCGAAGGTGCGTTCGATAACCCTCCTAGTCCGCCCATGAGCCTCCTTGTACTGTTCCTCTGCCCTGGTCCTGGGATTCCTCACTGGGGTCAATAGCCAGGAAAGGTTGGGGTAACCAGAGTCCCCCAATAGCCATACACGGCGCCTCTGGAGTTGACCCATCATATCAGGGATGCTGCTATTACGCAGGATGTAGGCGTCATGCACAGAGCCAGGGAACATTACATTTGCCTGCAAGATGTACTGGTCTGCCAAACAGACCATCTGGACATTCATCGAATAATAACTCTTCCTGTTCCTGTACACCTGTTCACTCCTGCAGGGGGGACCAGAGCTACATGGGTCCCATCAATGGCACCTATGACGTTGGGGATATGTCCAAGGGCATAGAAGTCACCTTTCACTGTAGGCAAATCCTCCACCTGAGGGAATATGATGTATCGCCTTACGTGATTCAGCAGGGAGACAACACTCTGGACAAGACGTTGGAAAACATAGGCTGGGACATCCCTGATGCCATGGCCACAGTTGTCTGAAATGACCCACTTGCAAGGAAAATGAGCACTGACAGCGCCTGCACGTCAGGGGGGATACCAGTCGGATGGCGGATTGGTGACATCAGGTTGGGCTCCAACTGGGTACATAGTTCCTGGATAGTGGCACGGTCAAACCAATAGGTGACAATGACATGTGTTTCTTCCATTGTCAACAGGTCCACCAGCGGTCTGTACACCGGAGGATTCTGCCATCTTCTCATATGTCCCAGCTGACGGTGCCTACGAAGGACAACAGCGAAGAACCAGTCACTATTCCTCCAGGTATGTACCCACAGTTACACACAAGACTACACCAGACACAAAACCCTTCCTGTATGTGTGTTGAGTGTAGGCCTAGCTATGTGTGACGCAGTAGTAAATGAAGCCATGTGGGCCCCTGAAATGGCGGCTGCCTGACCTCTAAACTGGGACAATGGGATTCTGGGGTAACTGCGCTGGCATTGCACACCGTCGCGGTAGGTGGTCGTAGACCGCAGCGCAATGCTGCATTGGTTAACATTGGACCCTATGGGTCCCAGGAGCCAATGAACAGGTGCGCTGGCGGTGATGATGCGCACTGCCGCGGACGTCACTGCCGCGGACGTCACTGCCATTTTCTATCAGTTCAATCACTAGATACCTGACCTTCGACAGGAGAGGACCTACACTGCTAGTGCTGCTGTGACCTCTGTCTGGAATCCACAATGGCTGCTGCGTCTGGGGAAAGGGCCCCTGCCTTCACTGCATAGGAGGTGGAGAAACTTGTGGATGGGGTCCTCCCCCAGTACATGCTACTCTACGGTCCTCCAGACCAACAGGTTAGTACACAGGGAGCACGTTCTATGGGCTAGGCCTGGGTGGAGAGGGCTGGGTGGAAGAGGGAAGGGGGCAGAGTTCATACAACATTAATGCATGGGAATGAATGGGCCACATGGCCAGAGTAGGGAGGGGGCCACTCACATTGACGGTGCAGTTGGTAATGACTATTCCTCTTCCCTTGTGCATGTCATGTAGGTCAGCGCCCACCAGAAGAGGGACATCTGGCGTGCCATCGCCAAGGAGATCAGGACCCTGGGGGCCCACCAGAGACGGGGCACCCACTGCCGGAAGAGATGGGAGGACATTCGCCGCTGCAGAAAGAAGATGGCGGAGGCTCAGCTGGGGATGGCCTCCCAACGTGGGAGGGGTTCCCGTCGCACCATGACCCCCCTGATGTTCCGGATCCTGGCGGAGGCCTACCCGGAGTTGGATGGGCGCTTGAGGACATCACAGCAGACACAAGGGGGTGAGTACAACCTCATTCTGTGGACTTTGCGTGCAGTGGAGGGGTCTGGGTGGGGGAGGTGGGCTGTGGGTGTCCCTAGGCCAGGGCGAATTCGGTAGGTAAGGACCCTCCCTAATGTAGGCCATGTGGCACTCAACCCCACCTCAGCAGAGTGCCAAGTTGAGGTATAGTTGCCCCTGTGGCATCCATGTGTGCAGATTTCCACCATTGCCATGTAGGCCATATCCCAGATATTGCATGTGCAGATGTCAAGAGCACGGCGTAATGCAGGGGGCTGCTGCGTCTGTCTTGTCCGCCAACGGTAGCGGAATGCCATGCACTAAAACTCTCTTTCTTCTGTCTCCCCCCATTTTCCTTCTCTCCCTGTCCTTTTGTACATCAGCATCATCAGGCGGAGGTACAGTGGCACGGGAGCACGAGGGAGCTGCATCCAACATGGCCATGGAGGGCCACACCACAGACTCTGAATGCATCAGTGGGACGGAGGGCGAGGGGAGCTTCACGTCGGCCACCGGATCACCAACCAACGACACGGACTTGTCCGCCGATGGGAGCTCCCCTGTGGTGGCGGCACCATCTGTGCGCCCCAATTCTACAGGTACAGCCGCCACCTCCCCTACCAGCACCGCCCTCCCAGCAGCCCCTCAGCGTTCGCCCCGTGCCCGCTCACCCAGGAGGGTGGGCATCACCTTCGCCCCAGGCACCTCAGGCCCTGCCCCAGTCACCCCTGCTGCCCTCAGTGAGGAGGCCATTGACCTCCTCAGGTCACTCACTGTTGGGCAGTCTACCATTGTGAATGCCATCCAGGGTGTAGAACGAGAGTTGCAACACGTTAATGCATTCCTGGAGGGCATTCATTCTGGTCAGGCTGTCCTTCAGCAAACCCTGCAATCTCTGGCCTCAGCACTGATGGCAGCCATTGTCCCTGTGTCCAGCCTCCCCCCTCCAACTTCCTCCACCCAGACCCAATCCCCTGTACCCCAGCCCATCCCAAGCACACCTACAGACCAGCATGCACACAAGTCAACACACACAAGTAGCTCAAGCAAACATAGGCACCACACACACCACAGGCACTCACGCAAGCCTCACCCACATGCAGACACAGCAACATCCACTGTCTCCACTGTGTCCCCCTCCTCCTCTTCTGCCTCCTCCCTCCCAGTGTCGTCTACACACACACCTGCATGCACCACATCTACAGGCACTAGGACTCGCACCAGGACACCCAGCACCACAAGCCGCTCACCTGCACTCACCACCTCCACTGCCATTTACACGTCCCCTGTGTCCTCTTCCAGTGTGTCTGTGACGCCCCCTCCCAAAGTACACAAACGCCGGCAATCACTCACCCAACATCCATCCACCTCTCGACAGCCTCCAGTACCTGCACCTGCACCCAAAACACCTAAAGTGACACCTCCTACAACCACCTCCTCTTCCTCCACTCCCAGACCCCCTCCAGCTACCCATCCCAGTGTCTGTCAGAAACTGTCCCTATGTCAAATTGACCTTTTTGCCCCCACCCCCCTCCAATTCATCAGTCCCGTCGTAGCGCCTCAGCCAAAAAGCCTCCATTACCAGTGGTGCGTGTTCCAGGTTTTTGGAGTGCACCGGCCACCAGGGCAGGCAGTAGGACCCGGAGCCAAGGCACTGGCAGCCCACCCCCTGTAAAGGCTCTGAATTTGGAGAGTGGACGACGGGACCGTCTTAAGACTCCTGGTGGGACAACAAGTGACATGGGTTCGAAGGCAAATGGTGAGTCAGCTGGAACTCCAACAAAGGTGGGGAAGGGCCAGAGGAAGTCTGCCCAGCCTGTTGTGAGTGTCACGGCGGAGAAGTGCACCATCATTTCCGCCGCTCCAGACACAACCGCCAGCACCGTCGTCACTGGTCCAGAGACCACCGCCACCGCCGGAGTCACAGCCCAGGAGGGCCCAAGTATCGTCACTGGTCCAGAAACAACCGCCGGAGTCACAGCCCAGGAGGGCACAAGTATCGTCACTGGTCAGGAGACCACCGCCAGAGTCACAGCCCAGGAGGGCCCAAGTATCGTCACTGGTCAGGAGACCACTGCCACCGCCGAAATCAAAGCCCAAGAGGGCCCAAGTATCGTCACTGGTCAGGAGACCACTGCCACCGAAAGAGTCACAGCCCAGGAGGGCCCGAGTATCGTCACTGGTCAGGAGACCACCGCCACCGCCGGAGTCACAGCCCAGGAGGGCACAAGTATCGTCACTGGTCAGGAGACCACGGCCACCGCCGGAGTCACAGCCTAGGAGGGCACAAGTATCGTCACTGGTCAGGAGACCACCGCCGGAGTCACAGCCCAGGAGGTCCCAAGTATCGTCACTGGTCCAGAAACCACCGCCGGAGTCACAGCCCAGGAGGGCACAAGTATCATCACTGGTCCAGAAACCACCACCGGAGTCACAGCCCAGGAGGGCACAAGTATCGTCACTGGTCCAGAAACCACCCCCGGAGTCACAGCCCAGGTGGGGCCCGGCTGCCACAGCCCCGCTGGGCAATGATGGATCGTCATGCCACACACCAATGCCCATTGTAGAGATCGTCATGCCACACACCAATGCCCAGTGTAGAGATCGTCATGCCACACACCAATGCCCAGTGTAGAGATCGTCATGCCACACACCAATGTCCGTATCAGAACCGCCATGTCAAAGCACTGCTGAACAGTCCATAGACCGCCATGTCAAAGCACCGCTGAACAGTCCAGAACCGCCATGGCAAAGCACCGCTGAACAGTCCATAGACCGCCATGGCAAAGCACCGCTGAACAGTCCAGAACCGCCATGGCAAAGCACTGCTGAACAGTCCATAGACCGCCATGGCAAAGCACCGCTGCACAGTCCATAGACCATCATGGCAAAGCACCGCTGAACAGTCCATAGACCGCCATGTCAAAGCACCGCTGAACAGTCCATAGACCGCCATGGCAAAGCACTGCTGCACAGTCCATAGACCGCCTTGGCAAAGCACTGCTGAACAGTCCATAGACCGCCATGTCAAAGCACCGCTGAACAGTCCAGAACCGCCATGGCAAAGCACCGCTGAACAGTCCATAGACCGCCATGGCAAAGCACCGCTGAACAGTCCAGAACCGCCATGGCAAAGCACCGCTGAACAGTCCAGAACCGCCATGGCAAAGCACCGCTGAACAGTCCATAGACCGCCATGGCAAAGCACTGCTGAACAGTCCAGAACCGCCATGGCAAAGCACTGCTGAACAGTCCATAGACCGCCATGGCAAAGCACCACAGCACAGTCCATAGACCGCCATGGCAAAGCACCGCTGAACAGTCCATAGACCGCCATGTCAAAGCACCGCTGAACAGTCCATAGACCGCCATGGCAAAGCACCGCTGCACAGTCCATAGACCGCCATGGCAAAGCACCGCTGAACAGTCCATAGACCGCCATGTCAAAGCACCGCTGAACAGTCCAGAACCGCCATGTCAAAGCACCGCTGAACAGTCCATAGACCGCCATGGCAAAGCACAGCTGAACAGTCCAGAACCGCCATGGCAAAGCACCGCTGAACAGTCCAGAACCGCCATGGCAAAGCACCGCTGAACAGTCCCTAGACCGCCATGGCAAAGCACCGCTGAACAGTCCAGAACCACCATGGCAAAGCACCGTTGAACAGTCCATAGACCGCCATGGCAAAGCACCGCTGAATAGTCCATAGACCGCCATGGCAAAGCACCGCTGAACAGGGCAAAGACCGCCATGGCAAAGCACCGCTGAACAGGGCATGCACCGTGTAGGAATGAAGAGGCCGCCACATCAGGCATCCTTATCCCATATGCAGCTGGGACAGTGACAGGCCATGAACTTTCATGGGGAGACTCATCCAGTGTGGGCACCAGTCCCACCCAGTACCAGTAGAGAACTGCATCTACTTTTTGAGAGACTGTAGCTTTGCACTCCCCAGGATGTAACAGTGGGCAAACCACCCACTGTAGAGACTTGAGAGACTGTGGCTTTGCACTCCCCAGGATGTAACAGTGGGCAAGCCACCCACTGTAGAGACTTGAGAGACTGTGGCTTTGCACTCCCCAGGATGGCACAGTGGGCAAGCCACCCACTGTAGAGACTTGAGAGACTGTGGCTTTGCACTCCTCAGGATGTAACAGTGGGCAACCCACCAACTGTAGAGACTTGAGAGACTGTAGCTTTGCACTCCCCAGGATGGCACAGTGGGCAACCCACCCACTTTTATGACTTGTGAGACTGTGGCTTTGCACTCCCCAGGATGTAACAGTGGGCAAACCACCCACTGTAGAGACTTGAGAGACTGTGGCTTTGTACTCACCAGGATGTAACAGTGGGCAAGCCACCCACTGTAGAGACTTGAGAGACTGTGGCTTTGCACTCCCCAGGATGGCACAGTGGGAAAACCACCCACAGTAGAGACTTGAGAGACTGTGGCTTTGCACTCCCCAGGATGTAACAGTGGGCAACCCACCCACTGTAGAGACTTGAGAGACTGTGGCTTTGCACTCCCCAGGATGGCACAGTGGGCAACCCACCCACTGTAGTGACTTGAGAGACTGTGGCTTTGCACTCCCCAAGATACATCAATGGGCATGGAGCCCCGTCGTGGATCTGGCTTCGCATTCATCTGGCTGAAGTGCCCCCCCTTCCCTTCCCCCTGAAGTGCCTGTAGTGTTTCTATCTGATGCCCCGGCAGTGTTCTCTCCGATTTTGGTCAGGTATCTATTGTGGGCCTCGCCCATGCATTTTTGGACTGTTGGTGCACGGACATTGTTGTGTACATATCTGCACTACTTCTAGGATTGTATGTGTAAATAAGAGTGATTTTGAGTTATATATCTGTATATTTTTGTATGACATGTATATTGGCACATTACAATGTTTGCACGAATTTCGCATTGTCTATTTATTCTTCAGGGGGGATTGTGGGTTGTTACTGTGATTTTTGTGACTGCATTGGTGTGTATGTTGTATTATGCGAGGGTGGGGGTGGGGGTGTTTGGTGGGTGTCCCCCTAACTTTTGCCTCCCCCCTCCCCGTGTCGTAGGTGCAGTACTCACCGGTGTCTTCTGCGCCTACGTAGCTGTTGGTCGTAGAGTAGCAGAAAGACAAGGGCAGGTAGGATTTGTAATTCGGCCTCCATGGTGTCCTCGTTCCTCGTGGGATGTGTTAAGGTGAGCGTTTTCCCATTACAAAAGCTGTTTCTGCCGTGTTTTTATCCACGGTGAATCCGCCCCGGAAAGGGTGGCGGATTGGCGGGTTGTAATAGTGTGGGCGGTACATTGGCTCCCGCCTGTCTTTTGGCGGTAACCGCCGCGGTGCTTGTCTGTACCGCCATGGCAGGCAGTGTGTTAAAGTGGCTGTCTTTGTTGGCGGTTTCCGCCAGGGTCATAATTCCCTTTTTTTTTTTTGCCGGCCTGTTTGCGGTATTACCACACCTTTAACACCGTCCGCCAGGGTTGTAATGACCACCATTGTCTTTTAAGTAACCCTAGCAATCCGCACTGCCATCCCTTCCCATAACCTCTTAAACCCACTCATGCTCTGCTTCTCAAATAATGTGTTTTAATTTGATATGCCAGGGTGATTGCTGGGAAATTTGAAGCTTAACTCCACCAATCTTACTGGCTTGTCTTAGGCCCTGGGTGTATAAAAATATGCAGTCACCAGAAAGGCTTTTTATGTAATAGAAATATTCTTCTCCTTATTATGGACAACAGAGAAAGGATTCCTGAGCCCAACTATCATCCTGATGCACTCCAAGAGAAGGCTACAACCCATATTGAAATTTGCATGAGCTCACCCACACTAATCCCTTGTAGTACAAAAGGGATTTAGGAAGGATGAGCAGTGAAAAGTAGAAAGGGGCAGGGGATATATGAAAGGTTATATATAGATTTAAAAGAGACATTTCACCCATTCTAGGTTAGAATTTACAGCACTATGCATTGCTAGATATATATGTTTTTTTCTTGTTTATTGTAAGCAAATACAAACAAATACAAAAACACAAATGAGTAGCTTTGAAATATTGCAGAATGAGGAAACAATTATGAAGTGATCTGCACCAATGTGTGTCCCTTTAGCTTCAGTTCTATTTAACTTAAATTTCAATCTTATTATAGAGCTATTCACAACAGGACACATGTACTAAAGTTCCTACTCACAATTTCATGCAAATCCCAATCGGGAAATCGTAATTTCAAGTGAATAAAACTCTTTTGAGTTTCGTTTGTGATTCCCAGTGCATTGCAAAAGGACCTACCTCATGAATATTAATGAGATAGTTCGCAATTTGCGATCCATTTGGAATTGCATCCATCACAGGTATGGTGACTTGCTGGGCTCAGCAAACCACCATGTCTGTGATTGCTTTTAAATCAAGGATTATTTTTTAAACACAGCCCATTTTCCTTGAAAGTAAATGGGATGCGTTGAAAAAGAATCAATGAAACGTTTAATTTTCATTCCTTAAGAATAGACAGTGGTCCGTGGGACCACTGCCTGCTCTTAAAAAATATTTTCCCCACCATTCTTAAAGGGGAAGGGGTCCCATAGGGACCCCTTCCCATTTGCGAATGGGTTACCACCAATTTTCTATTGGTGATAAACTGCAAATGTTTTGCACAGCCCATTTTCCTTGAAAGAAAACGGATGCGTTTAAAAAGAATCAATGAAACGTTTAATTTTTATTCCTTAAGAAAAGGCAGAGACACTGTGGGACCTCTGCCTCCCCTTAAAAATATTTTCCCCACCATTCCTAAAGGGGAAGAGGTCCATTAAGGACCACTTCCGATTTTCGAACAGGTTACCACCATCTTTCTATTGGTGGTAAACTGCAAATGTTTTGCAACCGCATTCCGGTCGCAAAACATTCATACATACCTTTCCCATTCCGTATTAGAAAGGGATGCCCATAACACATCTCTTCCTTCCTGGTAAGACTTATCTCCTAAACTGAAAATATTTATTCCTCGGTCCGTGCTTCACCGGCAACATCAAGGGAGGACATGATTTTGAGGGCGATTATGGGCTCGACTTTTATTGGATCCCACATTTCTACAAAATCACTAAAAATATCCTGTAGACTATGAAAACACTGGATACCATTTTCCCTTACCATGGGTAGCAAGAAATGCTTCAAGCAAACTTCACCCTCATAATCTGTGAATTTGCCTGTGCCAACAGTGTATATGTAGATCATCTTTGCCTTTTGATACACAAATTACAACAAATTCTGAATGCAGCCACAAAGTGCCTCCTTTAAGTATACCTCCAGGGAAACATCAGCAGTCTTGTATGGCTTTCATTGTTTAACTGTCGATAGTTGATCGATGGTCAAGTCACTCTGAGCTATACATACACACAGGAAAAGGAACTAATATAAATGTGGTTAAAGTTTAAACAATACACACAGAATTGGTCCCAACATTCCACATTTGGCCCTAAGTTCATCATTCAACACTACTATTTTGTATCCAGATGGTAAATTTCTGAACCTCCTTGTCAAGAAAAAGACAAATGTATCCAGGAGCATATAAAATTTAGATAAGAGTTGAAAACCTTTAGTCTACTTGCTCTGGCGAACAGTCGCCATACTACACATGGATTACGACAATCAAAAATACCCCCAAACTGATGACAGCTGGCAACTGGAGGACTCTAAGATGACCCCTTTTTTTAAGTCCCATGTACCTAAGTCTTCTGTTGATTAGCTGCCATCATTTAGCTTAGAACATATAATATGAACAATTTAAATGATGACTATTATCCAGTCCATCCAGATTAATCTCTCACATTCTTCTCTATACTGCTGCTTTTCTCAGATAAAAAGATTTCAGCGTGGGTGACTTTTTTCATACTCAGCATATACAGTAAATAAGAATTCATAATACAAGATAGAAGTAAACATAGAAATGGGATTTGCAGAGCCATGCAACATGCTAGCACACTTCAAATCATGAATTTAGTGTCTATCTGTCACACGTCACATTCCAACACACTACTAGCCAGAGTATTACAAGACAAGACCATAACATCTTTTAATTACACTTCCATCATATGCTTAAAACTAAGAAAATACTGTTCCAACCACACACCCTGCATAGTGTACCATCTACTTGTATGGTTAAGCTTTTCATTGCCCCACATAGTGTTAGTGAACATAAATAAATGACATATAACGGTCAGGCACTCTCATAGACCTGAGGGAATGTTAGAAATGTGAGGTAATTCAGTTACTGCACTACAAACACTATTTGAGAGAAAAGTGTTAACACCACCTTACTATTTAAAGGTCACCCTCAGAGAAAGAATACATCTAATAACAGCAACTAATAATAACTTTGACAGGAACATTATGAGCAGGATAATTTTCTTTTTCATTGTGTAAATATATAAACTGGATTTGTGGATTCACCGAAGTGGTCTTTCGGATCTACAGCAAGTGGTGGGCAGTTGTAAAAAGGTCCCAGGATGAGTTCAGCACTTTTGGATTTATAAACTGTGATCTGTTGGAAATTCAAATGTTAATGGTTGCTGGAGAAATGAGATTAGGTTTTGTATGTTTGAAAGTGAACCACTACATGAGATGGATGGGAGAATACAGACGCAGTTTTAATAATTCAAACCTGAGATCTGCCCCCTAGTAGCTATGGCAAAGAGCATATAGGCTTAATTTAGGAAATTGTGTAAACTATTTAGCAGTAAAAAACAGCTAAAGAATAAAAAACACAACACAATTAAAATTGCACAACAAATATAGAAAAATCCAATGAACAAATGACACAAAAACACAAAAATCCAATAAGAGAAGCATTTTAAAAAGATTTAGGGGGCATGGTCTGGCTGCCGAAGAGAATGTCCGCCTGAGGAGAAAGCTCTGCATGCGGGGCTGGATTAAGGCCTAAGCGGGAGCACTATTCCCCGACAGCAACCTCCTCTGCTATCTCTCAGCACCGCAGGAGACGCATGCTAGAGAGACGGCGGGGGTTCGGGACTCGGAACAGCCGCTACAGCAGCACCAAGCATCGGACCGCGCGTGGCCTACTGTGATACACCGAGCCGCGAACCGAGAGTTATCACGGGGGTGACCGAGGATGCCACTGCCCCGGTGCCCCACGGCGGATGATGGGCGAACGGAGCCAAACGCCCGGAGCCCGCAGGTAAGGAGTGGGGGGGTGGACATGTCTCTCCCCCCCTCCCTTCTCCACGGGCAGCGCTACAGCTAATTACCTAATCCCAGGCTTAACCTCAAACTTCGGCTCGATCATAGAGCCAAGACGGAGCCCAGCACCATGAGGCCCTTAAACTAACTAACAAACATTGATGGGCTCACATAAGCAAAGAAACTTGGACTCTTGCCCCCTAACATCCATGGATTAAAGGATGAAAGTCTTACTAGGCACACCCCTGGCCTAAAAACAAAAGAGGGTATTACAAACATAAACCAAAGCTCTCTTCCTGAAACAAGCTGGCACCCTTTTCAGTGATCCTGAAGGAATTGTTCACTGAGGTGACAAGACGGATCATTGCGACGGGACAACACAAACACAAAAAGGGGGAACGATCTCTCACTGATCTACAGCGGCGCTACACCTGAAGTAGTAGATGTACAGTTCAACCTCCCTCAATATTCTTCACATTCCGGCTAAAGAGAAGGCCGACCCCACACCAACAGATCATCCCCTCCACATATGACAGATTGGAAGGGTGCGCAGGACCCTTGTACAACAAACCCCTAGCAACCGCACTAAGTCCTCGGGGACCTACCTGACCTCTGAAGCCCCACGGATAACCCCCTGTAACTGGCTCCTGAGATGAGATTAGCAAGGGCACATTCACCAACCGCTAAAGCAGGCTCATTAGGCACTAGCTTCCCCGGATGGGGACAACAACAGCCCTGCCCTCACCCCGTATCTGACAGCACTGGGTCTACACCCTCTGAATATCTACTTGGGCGCCCACACAGAATACAGCCCTGCCCGCTGTAATTCTTTACACCCTGCATTACTTTGCTACATACACACCATTCACTGCCCATATCCTAAGAAATATCCCATGAGTCACCATCTCCACTTCCCTAAGCCCCCATACCTATAACCTTCAGCGTCCCACCCCCTACCATATAAAACTCATTTAACAAGGAGGTTCCCTGGTGGACTTACAAGACTACATGTGAACCACCAATCCCCCCACTTCATCCTCACCCTACAACAATGCCCTCCCGGCGCGCGGGCCCTACAGGTTCAGACCCGCAGTTTAATATGACTTCCGGTAACAAGCTACTTCTCGCTACTGTTCTCTTCCCTCTCCCTTTCCCTAACATCACTTATTTTGGCTTCTTATTCTCAGATCTCTACACCCTCCTCCCCACCCCTGCGCTTACTAGAGCAATAGCCACTCTCCGGCTACTTGGGGGCTACTTCTTCCTCCCTCCTATCTCCCTATACTACTCTCTATATAATATTTGCTATCCCTCTGACTTGCTCTTTCACCTATCTAACTCTTCCCCCTCTGTGACCTAGGGCTTTATCTCCACTACACTTTTATTCTTTCCAGCTCCCTTGCCATCCCACACTTCAGCTGTGTTCTTTTACGCTTAACACCTCCTTCCCCCTCCTCTCTCCCTCCCTCTCTTTATCATCGAACACAGAACCTGATACATCTCGTAGACTAGGCCTCCCGTACGCACACCCATGGGGTCAACGACTCTACTCGCAGTCCTATCCTGGAATGTACACGGTATGACCCACTACATCAAACGGCAGAAGGTACTATCCTATCTCCGCTCCGAACTTGCCGACATTGCCTTACTACAAGAAACACACCTCTGCTCATCAGAATCAGAAAAACTCAAAACATGGCATGACCCAGAAGGACACTACGTCCTCGCCAAACTCACGGTAGGCCCCTCCACAATTTGTATAGGCTCCATATACGCTCCATATACGCTCCCACAGACTCTCAACGTTCCTTCTTTCTCTCTCTCTCAATCACCTATTAATGCAGATTGGCACCTCACAATATATACTAGGAGGAGATTGGAACATTGTTCAAGACACCATCCTTGACCGCCCAAGCGGTCTTGAGATAGGCAACAATGCAGACCGAGCCCTTCTACAAGATATCCTTTCAGATCATGGTCTGCTAGACTGCTGGCGTCTATCGCATCCATCCGATCCTGAATATACCTTCGTCTCTTCAGTCCATGGGACTCAATCACGGCTAGACTACTTTCTGATCAATCACCGGATGGTGCAATCGACTCGAATGTCGGAAATTCTCACGGCCGCACTGTCTGATCATTCCCCAATCTTATTAACTTTAGAACTCGGGATGATCACACCCGGCCGTAAGCCCTGGCGCCTCCCCAATCCCAGATACCGAACCCCGGACGGAAAGGAACAACTCAAAGCACACGTAGCCACATTCCTTAAGGACAATAAGGGCTCAGTGTCTTCGGCCCAACTTCTCTGGGCGGCGGCAAAGGCAACTATTAGAAGTCAGCTAAAGAGAGATGCGGCCATCTCCAATGCTCAAAGGAGGGATCAACAGACCAAACTAGAAGATAGTATACCCCACGCCACCATGAAGTACACTTGAGCCCCCACCTCACTCAACCGTCGCCACCTAGAACAAGCTAAAATGGAGTTCAACTCCCTCTATACCTCATGGCCGGAATATGCATTCCTTAAAGTTGAAGGTCCGCCACTATGAACACGGGGAGAAAGCGGGTGGCCTGCTAGCCGCCCAACTACATCGAAGGGAAGCTGCGCTAACCATCCCAGCAATACATAACTGAGACAACACACTTACTACACACCCACAGGCAATTGCAAATGAATTTGGTCATCATTACAAAGCCCTATATACCCCAAAAACGGTCGAGGACACTAATCGCCTGGATGCCTTCCTGTGGAGAGCAAATAAACCCTGTCTCTCGGCTGAAGGCAGGGCGCTATTAGAGGGTGATATTAGTAAAGTGGAGATCCAACAGGCGATAGCCAACTTATCATACCATAAAGCACCAGGGGAGGATGTGTTTACATCTGAATTTTATAAATGGACGGGGGCTGACACTGTGGAAGCCTTGTACGAGGCATTCAAAGGGGCTGACCAGACAGGTTCCCTACACCCTCTTTCCAATAAAGCCTCCATCACAATCTTACCCAAACCAGGAAAGGACCCTCTTCTCTGTGGAAGCTACCACCCCATCTCCCTCTTCAATGGAGATATCAAAATATGGGCGGGGATATTGGCGTCTCGCCTCAAAAAAGTCATCCCCCTCCCTAATTCACCACACTCAAGTAGGCTTTGAACCGGGCCGCTCCTCAAGGAACCACCTCTGCACACGGTTTCATGCTATCTGGGCAGCACGAGACACATGAGAGGAAGCCCTTGCCCTCTCATTGGACGCTGAGAAGGCCTTTGACCAAATAGAATGGTGGTACCATTTTGAAATCCTAAAACGTTTTAGACTAGGGAATGGTTTCATTAATAGAGTACGTCTACTATATTACTCCCCGACAGCCCAGGTAAATTGCGGAGGATTCGTCTTGGACACCTTCCCGATCCACAGAGGAACTCGACAGGGCTGCCCGCTATGCCCCTCATTGTTCCTACTGGCAGTAGAACCCTTAGCAGCGGTTATTCGTTGCTCCAATCTTATATCGGGAATCCCGATCCCAGGCGGGTGCTCCACCATCTACCTATATGTGGATGATATTCTACTCACCCTGACTGACTTACCCAAATCCCTCTCAGCCCTTAAAGAGATACTAATGGAATTTGAACATCTCTCGGGCTACCGGATAAACTGGGATAAAAGCGAAGCACTACCTTTATCCGCTGTAACAGTCCACACCTCTTTACAAGGACTACTGGTCAATTGTATAAACAAAGGTTTGGATAAAATAGTGACAGACAATTTAGACCCCTTGCTTAACAATATGAAGCGAGATTTTGAGAAGTGGAAGCAGTTGGGATTCTCTATGTGGGGCAGAGTGCAGGCGGTGCGAATTGTAACCCTACCAAGATTTCTATATGTCCTGGGTATGCCCCCCCTACATATACCCCTAGCTCTCCTCCGAGCGATAGACCACTGTATCCGCTCCCACGACTACGCAGATCCACACTACTGGCCCGACGTGAGTTTGGAGGTCTAAACCTCCCCTCAGTTGAACATTATGCCTCCGCATTACACCTTTCGCAGCTGGTCTTTTCACTCCCGAATGCACGAGATCCGCCACTTTGGGCGGAAGTAAAAAGAACGGTTACGGGCACCTCATACAGCCTCCAGATGCTATATGATACAGGTCGGGTGGATCAACAACCCACCAACCCCCGATCCGATCCAATACTGACATCCTACTGAATGCTCACATACAGTTTAACATGTATGTATCGTCTCCCCACCCCGTTATTATTCATATCTCTTTCTTCTTCATTTCCACCTTCATTAACCCCCTCCCCCCCTTACGTTCTCTCATCGCTCTGTCTGCCCTATGACTCCAGCTCTACCACCTCCTCACTCTCTATATGTGATTCTTTCTTCCCCCCTTGGTCACTATTACTACTATTAATGTTATTATTACCATCACCCCTATCAACACTAACTTCTCCCTCATATACATCCCGGCATCTGTCTATGCTCCTCCTCCTCTCTCATTTTTCTTTTGTATTCTTATTCTCTATTCCTTCCTCTTCTCCCTTATCTCTTCTTCCTCGGAATACTTATAGCCTCACTCCTCTCCTCTTACAAGTCTGATTTGAAAACCCCTCTTTCATTGGATAATTTCCGTGTCTTGTCCCTGATTACTCCATCTTTGTTCTTCACAGCACTCTGAGTTACCCGTTCTCATTATCTGCACTACTATTACTAAGGATTCCTTACTTAACTATTTCTCTATTATAAAAATATGCTGGTGGTAATCGTTATACACCATGAACATAAATAATTGCTTAAATTGTTTATTAATTTGACATATGTATATATGGCAGACCACAGATTGTATGTGTCAAATAAGCCTTAAAGGGCTAAGCTCTGTGTTCTTTGCATACCTGTTTAAAGTTGTGAAAACAATAAAAAAGTAAAAAAAAAAAAAATGTAAAGTGTGACTCAGTAGTCACTGTTTGTGGTTGGGTGGAACCTAAGCTTGATTTCAGGCTGAGTGCAAGGGAATGTGGGTTGGATAAAACAAGTGTTTTGTCCCGACAATACATTTCTTCTTGTGATTTAGGGCCTCATTAAGAGTTTGGCAGTCGGACGGCCAGACCACTATGGTGGTGGTTGCCAAAAGTCTGCCACATTACGAGTTACATAGCCAGGTCTGCCAAAAGATTGCCAAAATCCCAACACTGCCAGGACTCCGGAGAGCAGGAAATAGCCAGTTTGAGCACCAGCACCGCCAGCCCGCCAACCAACCACTGAACCTATTACAACTTGAAAATCGCCATGGTGGTCTTCCCATGGTGTTGACAACATAGGGGGTCAGAGGTCCACACAGTAATACACCACACCACATTGTACAGATTTGAAAACAACACAGCTGACACACACTCCCACACTTGACATACGTGCAAAGCACACTATAAAGCACAACCGTCTACACACCACAATCTTTTGCATCTCCACAACAAACACAGACGCCAGAGGAACATCGGGCAAACCAAACCTCAGATTAGGCAGCTCACCAACTCCCACAACATACATATCACACATTCTCACAAGACCACGACACATATACTTGCACCCTATCTACATTTGTACTCCCTGTCACCCCCACATCACACAGCACCATCAACTTATCATGTCCATCATTTCATCACCACCACCATGTCAACACAAAAACATCCCTGTTCAACAGATAATGACTTAAGAGTCATGGTGGATGAAGTCATTAGAGTAGAGCCACAAATATTTGAAGCCCAAGTCCAGCAGACCACTATTGCTAGGAAAATGGAAATATGGCAAAGGATAGTTGTAAGGAAATGCCTCCTTGGCATGGTTACACCCTGACCTTTTGCCTTTGCTGATGCCAAGTTATGATTTGAAAGTGTGCTGAGGCCTGCTACTCAGGCCCCAGCACCAGTGTTCTTTCCCTAACCTGTACCTTTGTTTCCACAATTGGCACACCCTGGCTTCCAGGTAAGTCCCTTGTAACTGGTACCTCTGGTACCAAGGGCCCTGATGCCAGGGAAGGTCTCTAAGGGCTGCAGCATGTCTTATGCCACCCTAGAGACCCCTCACTCAGCACAGACACACTGCTTGCCAGCTTGTATGTGCTGGTGGGGAGAAAACGAGTAAGTCGACATGGCACTCCCCTCAGGGTGCCATGCCAACATCACACTGCCTATGGCATAGGTAAGTCACCCCTCTAGCAGGCCTTACAGCCCTAAGGCAGGGTGCACTATACCATAGGTGAGGGCATAAGTGCATGAGCACTATGCCCCTACAGTGTCTAAGCAAAACCTTAGACATTGTAAGTGCAGGGTAGCCATAAGAGTATATGGTCTGGGAATCTGTCAAACACGAACTCCACAGCACCATAATGGCTACACTGAAAACTGGGAAGTTTGGTATCAAACCTCTCAGCACAATAAATGCACACTGATGCCAGTGTACATTTTATTGTGAAATACACCCCAGAGGGCATCTTAGAGATGCCCCCTGAAACCATACCGACTACCAGTGTGGGCTGACTAGTTTTAGCAGCCTGCCACACACCAGACATGCTGCTGGCCACATGGGGAGAGTGCCTTTGTCACTCTGTGGCTAGTAACAAAGCCTGTACTGGGTGGAGGTGCTTCTCACCTCCCCCTGCAGGAACTGTAACACCTGGCGGTGAGCCTCAAAGGCTCACCCCCTTTGTTACAGCACTCCAGGGCACTCCAGCTAGTGGAGTTGCCCGCCCCCTCCGGCCACGGGCCCACTTTTGGCGGCAAGGCCGGAGGAGATAATGAGAAAAACAAGGAGGAGTCACTGGCCAGTCAGGACAGCCCCTAAGGTGTCCTGAGCTGCAGTGACTCTGACTTTTGGAAATCCTCCATCTTGCAGATGGAGGATTCCCCCAATAGGATTAGGGATGTGCCCCCCTCCCCTCAGGGAGGAGGCACAAAGAGGTGTAGCCACCCTCAGGGCTAGTAGCCACTGGCTACTAACCCCCAGACCTAAACACACCCCTAAATTGAGTATTTAGGGGCTCCCCGAACACAGCAAGATAGATTCCTGCAACCTAAGACGGAGAAGGACTGCTGAGCTGAAAAACCTGCAGAGAACGGAGAAACCAATTGCTTTGGCACCAGCTCTATCGGCCTGTCTCCCCACTTCAAAAGAACTGCTCCAGCGACGCGTTCCACAGGGTCCAGCGACCTCTGAAGAGGACTACCCCGCATCTAAAAGGACCAAGAACTCCCGAGGACAGTGGCTCTGTTCCCTAAAGACTGCAACTTTGCAACAAAGAAGCAACTTTTGAAAACAACACGTTTCCTGCCGGAAGCGTGAGACTTTGCACTCTGCACCCGACGCCCCTGGCTCGACTTGTGGAGAACCAACACTACAGGGAGGACTCCCCGGCGACAGCGAGCCCGTGAGTAGCCAGAGTTGACCCCCCTGAGCCCCCACAGCGACACCTGCAGAGGGAATCCAGAGGCTCCTCCTGACCGCGACTGCCTGCTTCAAAGACCCGACGCCTGGTAAGGACACTGCACCCGCAGCCCCCAGGACCTGAAGGATCCGACCTCCAGTGCTTGAGCGACCCCCAGGTGGCCCTCTCCCTTGCCCAGGTGGTGGCTACCCCGAGGAGCCCCCCCCTTGCCTGCCTGCATCGCTGAAGAGACCCCTTGGTCTCCCATTGAATCCTATTGCAAACCCGACGCCTGTTTGCACACTGCACCCGGCCGCCCCCGTGCCGCTGAGGGTGTACTTTTTGTGCTGACTTGTGTCCCCCCGGTGCCCTACAAAACCCCCCTGGTCTGCCCTCCGAAGACGCAGGTATTTACCTGCTGGCAGACTGGAACCGAGGCACCCCCTTCTCCATTGAAGCCTATGCGTTTTGGGCACCTCTTTGACCTCTGCACCTGACCGGCCCTGAGCTGCTGGTGTGGTAACTTTGGGGTTGCTCTGAACCCCCAACGGTGGGCTACCTTGGACCTAACTTTGAACCCTGTAGGTGGTTTACTTACCTGCAAATCTAACAAACACTTACCTCCCCCAGGAACTGTTGAAAATTGCACTGTGTCTAGTTTTAAAATAGCTTATTGCCATTTGTGTGAAAACTCTATATGCTATTTTGCTAATTCAAAGTTTCTAAAGTTCCTAAGTGAAATACCTTTCATTTAAAGTATTGTTTGTAAATCTTGAACCTGTGGTTCTTAAAATAAACTAAGAAAATATATTTTTCTATATAAAAACCTATTGGCCTGGATTTGTCTTTGAGTGTGTGTTCCCCCTTTATTGCCTGTGTGTGTACAACAAATGCTTAACACTATCCTCTGATAAGCCTACTGCTCGACCACACTACCACAAAATAGAGCATTAGAATGATCTCTTTTTGCCACTATCTTACCTCTAGGGGGAACCCTTGGACTCTGTGCATGCTATTTCTTACTTTGAAATAGTACATACAGAGCCAACTTCCTACAATAGTCGACAGATTGAAATCTGTAGGCAGTTACCTGCACACAGTGGGCGACATCAGGCAGAGGTGGAACAACCTCAAGTGGAAGGTTTGTTCAATGCACCACCTGGAGGTCCACAAGACTGGCAGTGGGCCCCCACCGCCTCCCCCACAGTTCACATCTTCAGAGGAGAAGGTCTTGGCTATCCTGCATGCTGAGGGCTTGACAGGAATACCTGGGGGATTAGAGTTGGGTAAGTCACAACAGCTAAAGTAGCTAAACAAAAGTATTGCCATACATGCTCACTGATCACTCTTCCCCACTTACAATGTCACCCCACTTAACAGTCCAGTGTCCACCTGCCGATAAACCCCTGTCCAGCCTCAAACATGCCACCCACACCCACCTGGGGGAACAACATTTCTGTAAAGTGGATGTAGTACAAGGACTGCCAGCACTACAACTCCCAGTAGGAACTATGCCACCATCTCTAATACGATACCAATGTAGCCTAATCCAAATCACCACCCTACTCTGCTCCACATAGAAGTGTAGCCAGAGGGTATCAACTGAATTGTGATTGGCCAGGGCAGGCAGAGACAGCTATGCCAAACTCAGCACAGCCTTTGCCATGAACCTGCCTAGGGCAAAATCAACTGCATACTGTGTGGGTATGACAGGCCAAGACAGCAAGACCAAGCTCAGCATTGACAGGTAACATCACTCCACTCAGCCAAGACTGCCCTCAATGCTACTAGGGTCATCCTCCCTCTACTCAGCCTCTGCCATGTCCCCACCTAGGGGGAAATCAACTGTATACTGTGTGAGTAGGGTGGGCCAAGACAGCAAGTCCAAGCTCAGCAAAAACAAGTAATGTCACTCCACTCAGCCAAGACTGCCCTCACTGCTACAAGAACCCTCCTCCCTCTACTCAGCCTTTGCCATGTACCCACGTAGGGGGAAAGCAACTGTATACTGTGTGGGTAGGGCATGCCATTACAGCAATGCCAAGCTCAACAGGCACAGATAATGTCAATCCACTCAGCCAAGACTACCCTTGCTGCTACTAGGAAGGACCTTCTTCCCGCTACTCAGCTTTGCCATGTACCCACTTAGGAGACAATCAACTCCATACTGTGTGGGTAGGACAGGCCAAGACAGCAATGCCAAGCGCAGCAGGCACTGTCTACTCAATGCAAAACACCTGATCACTGTACATCTGTCCAAATATCCTTGTACAGCAACGTCTGCTCATCTGAGAGGATGACTCATAAATATTTTGTGTGGTATTTGCTGCAATATCACTGTAAATCCCAGGAGGAACAGTCCCTCCAAATCAAATTACCAGGTCACTGGCCACAATGACATTGTGCAGCTGTCTGGTACTTCAGGAATGCAGGATTACTATCAATCAATCACACAAGCTTTATTCGGTCTAATTAAACCGTCAAAGCAATAATTTGCAGCAATAAAACCATAATCTGTGCATAATAAATATATAATATCAAGGATTTAGGGGTAATAATGAGAACAGAATAAAAAGATCTGCGAATGTACAAAAAAAACATTGATATAAATCTCCACATATGTCTCCCATCCTATGTGTGAGGCGGAATCGTCGAATTTGAGCTACCTTTAACTTCCTCATTGATAAAGTAATAAAAGGTTTAATGAGCTTAAAACTATTATATAAACAGTAATTAGATTAAATAAGTTAAAATCAAGATTCAATTAATAACAAATCACTATGATTTTTTAAAAAATGTGTACGTATGTGCCATGCGGACGCAAGGAACTTGCTCACCGCACAAGTTAGGAAGGGGGAGCAATCAGTCATCATCAACCTTAGGGCATCTTTTCACGTTCTTAACCTCATATTCCTGCAAATGGGGCGGAGCCATTTACGCCGAACAAGGCCATAAGCAGGACAAGTAAACATAAAGTATGCTACAGTTTCTGCGGAGCCGTTACAACTTAGGCATTGATCAATTAGCAGAGTAGAGCACCATGAACTAGTAAAAGACTTCAGGGGGAGGCATCCATACCTAAACCGAGCATACAGACTTTTGCTTAGTTGATCAGTAATCAAATCTAAGAACTGTTCAAAGTGAGTATACCGCTTGAAATCGGGAAATTGAGATGTCAACCTACCATATGAAGTGCATAACAGGTAATTTTCCCTAACATGGGACCAGTAAACTGATTTTAAATGTTCCTTGTGAGCCCTCCTAAAGTTATTGGGCTGGCTCCAAAAGTCACTAAGGGCCAAATGTATGAAAAGTTTTTGCACTCACAAACGGTGCGAATCGAAAAAATCGGCCGTTTACGAGTGCAAAAATGTGTTCTGCGATGCATAAAAGGCTATCGCAGACCAAAAATTTGAAAGCGCAAAAATTGTGTTTTTTTGCGGTCCGGCAGGGTTTTGCGAGATCGCATTTTGCAAAACGGTATTTCCAGTAGGAAATTGTGAGGTGCAAAATGCGAATCGCAAAATCCAAATCGCTAATAGATGCATCAAAAATTTGCAAATAGAGATTTTTCGCAGAATGGCACTTTGCACATGCAAAATACCACTAAGTGAAACCAGGTGGTAACCAGGTGCAACCTATATAAAGAGGCCCAGAATGCCTCAGACTCTTTTCAACAATGGCTGCACTCTACGTCAAGGCGAGGAGGATGAGGATCCTGGCAGGTTTGAGGAGAGGGACGAGGAGACAGGTGCGCATTTTCAGAGTGCGCATTACACTTTTTGACCTGACAGAGGAGGAAGTATATGAGAGGTATAGGTTGAACTCAGCCATGATACTTGACCTAATAGCTGAGCTACAACCCCCACTGCAGTGCAGAACACTAAGGACACATAGTATCCCCACCCATGTGCAGGTATTATGCTCCTTACACCTACTCGCCTCAGGGAGCTATCAAGGGGTCATAGCAGTGGCTGGGGGGGTGTCACAGAGCACCCTCTCAGATTCTTCAATGCATTTATCAACGCCATGCTAAGCAAACTCCAACAGTACATCAGATTCCCCCACACCCCACAGGAAATACAGCAGACAAAAATTTAGTTTTATCAGATAGCACAGTTCCCCCACGTCTTAGGTGCCATAGATGGCACACATGTGGCAATATGTCCACCTTCTGTCACAGAGTATGTGTATTGAAACCGTAAACACCAACATTCCATGAATATACAGGTGATATGCAATGACTCCTACATCATAACTGATCTCGTGGCCAGGTACCCAGGGAGCACACATGATTCATATATATTTCGCCACAGCGGGATTCACACAAGACTGGTAGCTGGGGAGTTTGATGAAGGATACCTACTAGGAAATGTCAATCTTTACAATGGAGCATAGATAACAAACCCTTGTCAGGTGGCTGAGGTACTCATCAAACCTTCTGTCCCTTTCAGGAGACAGTGCCTATGCAGTGCGCACCTACATGATGACGCCCTACCTCAATCCCACCACACCGGCAGAACGTAGATATAATGCAGCACACAGGGCAACCCGCAACGTGGTGGAGTGCACATTTGGCCTCCTGAAGAGTCGCTTCCGTTGCCTCCACAAGAGTGGAGGGGCACTACAGTAAGGTCCAGAAACCACATGTAGAATAGTGGCTACTTGTGCAATCTTGCACAATATAGCTACAACCAGGGGCATACCTATAGAAATCAGTGACACTGAATCAGATGAGGATGACGATCCCATACCACCTCTACAGCCAGCAGACAGGACCAGTGCAGCAGAGGGAAGGCAAAGGAGTGCTGACATCACACACAACCATTTCAGACGTGAGTATGTATAACAAAACCACACTGACAACTGTACCTGTAATGATAGAAATTTATTACCTTACGTCAGGTAATTAATTGTGATGAAAGAAGTAAAAAGGTGAATATGAAAAACGAAAAAAAAACAAAAGAACAGAGTCCCACACTATTACTTCATAGTGGGGACACCAGTGTCAATGCGGCAAGAGTCACTTCCTCCTCCCTCGCACTCCATTGGGGTGCCCAGTTGACTCACTGGCACCCTGAATGTCGCCCTCAGTGGCAGTGCTGCGCCTGGCACTGCGCCGTCTGGTGTCTGAAGCAGGTACTTGCACACTACTGAGGCTCGAACTGTCCTCCGTGTCCCCCAAGGCAACCTCACTGGGAGTGGCCGACCTCTGTCCCATGACTAGTTCAATCACATTGGTGATTTGGACAAGGCCCTGGACCACATCCCTGCTGGTGTGTGCAGCCTCAACCTGGGCTGCCACAGCACGACCGTCGATGAGGGCGGTGGAGTTGGCCATCCTATTTGAGGACCTGCAGTAGTTCGCAAACATGGTTCGGAAACGGTGATCATGTCTGCGTCGACTCACTCTTTCGTGGCGCAGCTCCTCACAAAGGTCACGCACTGCACTGGTCAGCTCCCTAGTGTCCTGAGAGGCCTGCACCTGTCCCTCACACAGCTGGGTGATATTGTCATTCAGGGTGTCAATTCGCCGATGCAGGCCAACCAAATGTCTGTTGTGGACTCTAAGGTTCCTGTCCAGACTCAGAATTCTCCTGTTTTGCAGGCGCTGTTGCTGCAACATAGCAGCCTCAAGTCCACCAAACAAGGATGTACCCTCAGCTGCCTCCTGCAGTTGCTGCTAGGACACTGTGGCACTTCTGCGATGTGCTGAATGACCCCTGTCCTCTGGTATCTGGCTGAGTCTATCGGGTGCGGATGGTGTGCTTGGCCCTCCTGCTGCACATCAGAGTCACCACTGAGGTCTGGAAGTGGCAATGGCCTGGGCCTCCGCGCACAGTGGAGACATTGACAGACCCACTGGTGTTGGTGTCAGAGGGCAGCTGTGTGTCCATCTCCCCTACACACGGAGTTTGTGTGGCTGCTGTGCCAGGCCCACCAGCAACAACAATATGCAGCATGTCAGTTCTGTATGTTACATTATCTGTCCAGAAATGGCAATAAAGCTATAGGTACTGCTCTACATGGTGTAGTGTGTGTTGTGTTACCTTGGGTGTCACTATGCTTGCTTACATTGTCATGCCACTGTCTGTACTAGTTTGTGGACCACGACTCCCATAATGCATTGTTGTGCCTCTACTAAGATGTGGAGTGGACTACTTCACACACTAGTTCACATTACATGTTAATTCCTAAGGGGCTTTTATGCATGCACATATTGGGTTCACACAACAACATTGCACTTACCTTGGCTGGTACTTGGTTGAGCGGAGGTGTCTATGTCTGTGACCCCTGTCACTGCTTCCGGTAGGAGTGTCGATTCCACCAGGTCCTCCAGTGGTGTGGCAGGTGGCTCAGTTGGTGGTCCTCCTCCTGTGCTCCTGGCCTCTGCAAGACTCCTTGCCACCTTCTCCTTTGCCCGGGACTTCAGGTCATACCAGCGTTTCTTGATCTCCTCAATGGAGCGCTGTGCCACTCCAATTGCGCAGATTTTACTTTGGATCTCAAGCCATAGTCGTCTCTTCTCACTCTCTGGCACCTGGAGGGATGATTTGCCAAACAGGCGGTCATGGCTCCTCACCACCTCTTCTGTTAATACCTCCAGCTCCTGCTCACTGAACTTCAGTTTGCGCTTCCTCTCCTGCTTCTCCTGTGCTGGACCTTGGGGCTCCATTGTGGCTCAGGTGATGCTGCTCCTTCAGAGTGCTGCTCAATGTGGCTGCTCTCACTCAGGATGCTGGTTTGGGTGTGTCACCTGTAACTGCCTGGGATGACTCATTTCCTGCTGGTGATGTCATCAGGCTCCTCCAGGTGTGCATTCTCGAACTTTCTCTGATTTTGCGATTTTTTTACCGAATCGCTAAAAAATCGCAATTTGCGAGAATGCAAATAGCGATTCGGTAAATGGGCCTCGCAAACCACAAATAGCGATTTTTAAGAAATCGCTAATTCCGAATCGCTATTTTGTTACATGGCTAATTGCGACTCGTAAATAGCGATTTCTTAAAAATCGCATTTTGCGAATCGCAGACCCCAGTTTTCATACATCTGGCCCCTGGTCCCAAGGTATGAAACCATTCCGAGATGTACTTAAACCAAGGGATAGAAAGTACATTCGGTCTGTCCAATAGATCTTGCAAGGATTCCTTATAGACAACTAATTCAGGGGTGGTCCAGATACGAACCCAAAAGGTTAGAGGCCTTAGGGCTATTACATCAGAAATGTGGGAAAACCCTAGGTCCAAGAACACTGGAACCAAGGGCGTACTGCGAGGACATGCCAAGAGTGATCTTATGAAATTGTTTTTCCCCACAGATAATTCACTAGTTTTGATGCAGCCCCAAACCTATGCGCCATAAACCGCGGCACTCTGAGCCTTTGCTAGGTAGATTTTAATAGCTGGGGAAACAACTTTCGCAGTATTAGACTTTTGGAAACACAAAATTGCCCCTGACCTGTGTGCTAAAAGAGCTAAACTTTTCCGTACCTGGGCCTGCCAGTTCATATCGTTGCTGATTCTCACCCCTAGGTAATCAATAGAACATACCTTACTCAGAGGAACCTCATTATGTAATATATTGCATCGTTTGGTGCGACCAAGACCAAAGATCATGAATTTAGTTTTACTAGAATTGAGCTCCAATCCGTGGTCTGAACAGAACACACTAAATCTATTCAGGAGGGCCTGAAGGCCCATAGTTGTTTTGGAGATCAAGAGGGAGTCATCAGCAAATAAGAGAATTGGAACTTTTAAATTGTTCAATGAAGGGGCATCATTTTGGCAGTCAGATACAACTTGTACCACTTCATTGATAAACAAAGAAAAAAGAGTGGGAGCCAGGACACAGCCCTGGCGTACCCCCTGCCTGATATTAATATGATTGGTAAGTTCCCCCTGACTACCCCATCTTACTCGAGCGTAGGTGTTCTTGTGCAATCTTTGGATTAGGTGCACCAGATTCCTCGGGACACCAATTCTTTTTAAGACTTCCCACAGTTTCTCTCTTGGGACGAGATCAAAGGCGGACTTTAGGTCGACAAAAGCAACATACAAATTTTGTTTGGCCAAAGTAACGTATTTCCAGAGTAGCAGGAAGAACCTAAAAATTTGGTCCATAGTACTAATTCTTGGGTGAAAACCGGCCTGAAGGGGGGGAAAGGACCTGATTGGCTCGGACCCAATCCATAAGCCTGTCTAGGACTTGCTTAGAGAAAATCTTTTGTAGATTGTCAATGAGACTAATTGGGCGGTAGTTTGCAGGCAGTCCCACATCTCCTTTTTTATGGATAGGGATAATTGCTGCCCCGAGCCACAAGTCCAGAATAGGGCCACCTGCTGCGATGGCGTTCAATAATGTGTTTATATACCACGCCCAAATGACGAGTTCTGACTTAAATTGGTCCCCCAGTATCTTATCAGGACCAGGAGCCTTAGCGGATTTCAGAGAACTAATAGCTGCTGTGGTTTCAGCAACTGTGAAAACAATGTCATCTGTAGATCCTGCAAAGAGAGGTCTGCGTTCATCGCCCCTTTGGTCCATGTGGTCCTGCTGTATGGATGGAGTATAGATCTCAGAGAAATGGGCCACCCATCTTTCGGGCTGGATATGGAAATTTAGAGTGTCATTACCCCCTCTATGCCGGTTGGTCAGCAACCTCCAAAAAGAGCCCTCATCTCGATTTATGACTGCCTCCAACAGCTTCTGCCAAATCTCAAATTCCCAATTTTTCTTTGCTAGATCCAGGGCCTTGGTATAACTAAGTCTGGCGGCCCTAATCTCCTCCTGTGAGTGCTTATGGAGGGCAAATTTAAGATTGAGCCTCGCAAGGTCACAATCTTGGTTAAACCATTCTCTGGATCGGATGGTATCGGAAGTATGCCTCAAAGTGGTTTCTTTATAAAAAAAGTTCTGTAGGATATTTATCAATTCAACATGAATGTTCAAGATTGGGATACTATCAACCTCTTGTTTATCAAAAACCAAGAACAGCTGTAGAAAAGAAGAGTAAATTTGCTTGATCAGGAATGGATTAGATGTAACTTTTGGCCAGCTGACGCGAGTTTGCCTAAGGATCAGACAGAGGATCGGGACATCAGTAGTCTCTAAATGTTGGGCTCTCACAAAAGCTTGATTGGATAGAGTGAGACATAGGGGGTGGTGGTCGCTATCATAGCGGGGTTCCACCTTCATATCCAGAGTATTTGACCAGAGCCTAATGTCGACCAAAAAATAATCAATAGTGCTGGAGGAGCACCCACGCTTCAAAGTGGGGGCACGATTTGGATCCGATCTAGTGCGACCATTAAATTCTCTGAGTCCAAATCGGGAGCAAAGGGAGGCCATCTGCGTGGCAACACAAGAACCAATGCTGGGAGTATCGTCCTTCGTTTGGGGAATACCCCAAGATTCATCTTCATCAGTTGTCAAATTACCTACAAGGTTCTTGAATACGAAGGAACAATTTATATCACCCCCTATTACCAGATAATTAGATGGATGCAAAAGTTCCATAAATTCAGCTAACTGAGCAAGTGCCCTAGATTCCAAACTACGAGGGACGGACTTCGCGTACACATTGACCATGATCACTATAAAACCAGGCTGAAATGTAAGTCTAAGACCCAACAAATCTAGCGAGTTAAGGGATAATGCTGAATGGTCACATTTCAATTTCTTGTTCAATAAAATCATGATAACACCCATAGGTCTACCATAGCCTCCAGAGGCAGGTTGAGCTGCGGCAAAATATGTCGTGAACCCCTCAACATATATTATCTCTTCTGCCAGGTTAACTGAAAAAAACATATGTCTTGCTTAGTGATGAAGTTGACCCATCCGGTATCTCCCAGCTTTTTCTCTATGCCAGCCACGTTCCAAGACATAATGTAACGTTCAGGAAGCACAAATGTTGGCCTGGCTCTCAGGGGTGTGGTAAGCTTCAAAGCCACTGGTCGTTTGTCTCTGTGGGCCGTAGCAACTAAATGGGGTACTCTGAGGGAGGAACAGCATTTAGTCAGTCTAAATCAGATAACAGGGGGGAACGAATCTCGGTCAAAAATGGTTGGTTGCTCTTAGGTGGACCCTGACCCCCTCCCTCAAGGACATTAGATAGTCTATCAACCCTTCGTGTCTCCCCCCCGGAGGATACATACAGAGGCCAATTCCGATACCTCTGCCAAATTTCAGAAGTCTAGTCCGTAGATTAAAAGCCATGAGGTTATTGACCATGATGGTATCGGAAAAAATTATTGAAATATAATCAAAATCAGAGTCTAGTTGAACATGTCTACGTACCTCCCAAATATCGGCTTGAATAACAGAGAGACATTCCCTCTGTGTACCAATCCAATAAATAACTTTATTAATGAGAGAATCATGAGACTCTCTCTGGCCAGCAAGCAACCTAGGGACCCCTTTCATATAGATATAAGCATCCTTCCTACTCTGGTCATATCTCCCTTTTGGATCAGTCGCCTGAATTGGTCTAGGTTGACCTCGATGTAAACCTCTGAGTGGACTAGCAGGCACCTGTATACTCTTGCCATCATTAGCTTCCTTGGACAAGAGATTTTTACGGGGAAAACGCTGATTATTATGTTTTGGGGCAAGGTTAAGCATACGGCCGGTATCAATGGGATTGTCAACGGGAGAGGATAAACAGCTCCCCTTTTTATTCGTTACCATACTCGTGGACTTCGCCCCCAACTTTGAGCATTTGGGTAAAAAAGTTAAGTTATCCCCAGTGTCCAAAGTTGCTAGCGTGTTGGGCCCCCCGGTCGGCTCAGAGATATGGTCATTTGCACTGGGCAATTTGCAATTACATGTTACCTTCTGATCAAATAGTCCAGAAATTTTTACTAAGATTATCATTACCATGGATTTTAAATCGTCCAACTTCTGGGAAACAATTTCCAGTTCGAGTGACCTTTCGCACTGGGTCGGCCAGTCCAGTTCCTCTATATCGGGTTCCGCTGGGATTAACGGTGGAAAGCAACCTAGGTTCCCACTGGAAGTGGATAGGGGTAGAAATCTGTTCGAACAGGGAATGGCACTGGAAATTATGGTCTTGGAGCCTGAGTGCAGAGAGTCCCTGGTTTGGGTATATTCTACATCTTCAGCATTCGAAATATGCCTCATTGATGACGAGAGAGTTGCAGCCTGAGATATGGGAGGCGAGTGGAGGTCCGCTTCCACAGACAGATGAGGTGTCCGCAATTTCTTATTAAATAAATCCGGAATCTTCCTATGCGTTAAAGTGTTAGGAATGGGGAGGGGCGGAAATAGATGGACTCCTCAATATTGCCTCTACTTCCTCAAACAAGGAGTCAATAGCTTGAAATTCATTCCTAGTGGGCTTAGGAGGGTCGTCTACTTTCCTACTGGCTCGCTTCTTGTGTTTTTTGGCACCAGAGTGTGGCGCAGAAACATCATCTGCCTTCCGCTTCCCCATAACTGACTGCGTGGTATCCAAAGCCAAATAGCTAGGGACCTCAAATGAAAATTAAAGAGGGGTGGCCCGGCCCGGCCTCTGTCGGTCGCTGACGGGTGAAGGACGGGCCCGCCCTTGGCCCGGGCATTGCACGGCACGCTTAATAGCGCCCGCGATGTTCCCCAGGTGTGAGGGAGCAAGGAGGTGCCTGGGATTTGGAGTCCCACCAGGCACGAGTGGAGTAGCAGCAGCAGCGGCGTTGCGCTGCGCGCTTAATAGCGCCCGCGATGTTCCCCTGGTGTGAGGGAGAAAGGCAGTGCCTGGGACTTGGAGTCCCACCAGGGACGAGTGGAGTGGCAGCAGCAGCGGCGTTGTGCTGCGCGCTTAATAGCGCCTGCGATGTTCCCCTGGTGTGAGGGAGAAAGGCAGTGCCTGGGACTTGGAGTCCCACCAGGCACGAGTGGAGTGGCAGCAGCAGTGGCGTTGCGCGGCAATGTTCCCCAGGTGTGAGGGAGCAAGGAGGTGCCTGGGACTTGGAGTCCCACCAGGCACAAGTGGAGTGGCAGGATTACTACCTGGGAGGGATAAGAAAACAAAACATAGTACACTCTGTGATGTGCCTAATAAACTAGGTCCATCTTAAGCAGATAAAGCAAAAGGAGATTAATCTGGACTGGAAGGACAGCCCAACCTATGTGCTCAATGAATAAAGGACAACTCAAAGTTACCATTAAGCTTCAGCTAAATGCTTGTGGCACAACACAAATACACATTGCCCTGACCACATGTTGACAATTAACATGTATAACAAGACAGAACCAGGTCAACCCGCATAACAGTCTGCTAGGTCTGGAGATGAGCTAAGCCATATCATGCCCAACCACTGATTTGACTGCACTGCAGGAAATATAGGAGTCCATGAACTGATATCCAAGTGCAAAGATACCCAGCCCTCCTGTTGCAAGTCATCTAAACGTGGCATTGGTTCCCCAAATGTCAGGTCCATATAGGTGATAGCACGTGTGCCTCTCACAGAAGGGACAAATGCTATGCCAATGTGCACATGGCCCTAATCAAAGGTCACTGCAAACTGTTGCCGGTACATGTCACAATACAACCAGTGGCATCCTGTATCTCACTTCAACATGTCCACCTGCCACTGGATACACAGACATAAGTCAAGTGACTGCCACTCATCCAATGGATCAAGATATCATTCCTGAACGAGTGGTTGTTGAGGACGTCGTGGGCATATCTGGGGCACCTGGACAGACGACACCTGTCAGCCTCACCCTGACCACATTGACTCCTCCCGACCCTGTTGTAACATCTTAGGCAAATAGTCGTCCTCAAACCTGTCTCCAGAGGGCAGAATCAACAATCTTGTGTCCCCCCCAGTTCAGGTACGTAAGTCACACCTAGATACCTCTGACAATGACAGATCTGGACCCAGTGTTAGGGGCCAAACTGTGCCAAGGGTGTAGGCATGTGGCAGTAGGGTGTGTGGGAGGGATGGTGTGGGCCAGCAGCATCAGGCTGCTTGGGATAACTCTGACCAGGATACTATCACCCAAACCTTGGGAGTCTACCAACAGTCCCAAAGCATGATGGACCAGGTACTCAATGAACTCAGGGAGATCAAGCATCTGCAGAGAGATCACCACCAGGAAATACTGTCACAGTGGGAAACCCACAGTGCCACATTGGCCTCCCAAACAGGGGTGCTGAGGGACATCAAGACCACTCTAAGCAGGGTTTGAGAACAACACCAGACCCCTTCCTCTGGCCCTGTTACATCAGCCCCGTCAACCTCTGTGGCAGCCATTGGAAGGGAGGACTTGCCAGGGGAAGGACCTTCCTCAGATACTCCTGCCTCTGCAGCTGAAGATCGTCCCTGCAAGCAGGGACGTCCACCCAAACATTCAGGAGGTGCTGATGCCAAGACCTCATCCAATGCCAGGAAGTGACCTCTTCGTGATGGAGACCCTTTAGGTGCCACAGGACCACTATTTTGACTGTTCTTCACACACTATCCATTTTCCAGTATAGTAGTACACTGAGCCTTAGACTCCAAATATTGTGGCAACTACTACAATGCAAAAACAACAAGTGATGGACGGAATGCTGAACATTGTCAAACACTCACCCCCAGTTATAGATCTGGGTTTAATCCATTGTTCTTTTGCTCACCATGCCACCCCAGTTTGGACCCAGCCATATGCAAATCAGTCTTGACCCTGTTCCTCATGGGAACAGTCCAGACCGAACTGCCAAGCCAGGTCCTCACTGGACCGGAAACAAGCATCCTGGGACCAGTTTCGGGGTTTCACCCCTCATCAGCCAGGCTAGCTTGAATCCAGTGGCATGGGAAGCACGGGACCCACGTTTGGGCATACCCTTCCCACTTAGGGCGACAAAGCAAAAACAACAAGTGATGGACGGAATGCTGAACATTGTCAAACACTCACCCCCAGTCATAGATCTGGGTTTAATCCATCGTTCTTTTGCTCACCATGCCACCCCAGTTTGGACCCAGCCATATGCAAATCAGTCTTGACCCTGTTCCTACTACAATGATCACATCCACTTTGACTGAACCTTTCACTGTTTGATTCTTATTTTTTTAATTAATTCCCACCTTATATTCTGAGCATATGTGAATACACTCAACTAGCACACAATCAGGGCATATGAGTGAGCTTTCTTCCTTGTGGGATGTACAATGTCAAATCCATTACGAAGGTAATTTACATGGACATATCTTGAACAAGACAGAAATACATAGTAAGTTATAAATTCCTTCAAAAAACACTACACATATGAATTGAGGAAAATTATATCTACTCAGGATAGGCACAGTCTATCACCCTCCATGGTCCAAAAGAGATCCCGGGGAACAGATGTTCCTGATACATAAAAAATGAAAAAGTGGCACTTATGGCAACAATTAGGCAGGAGGCAAGCACTCAGGTGCGCGTGTGGCTGCCAAACAATAGAGATCCTCAAGAGAGGCACATCTTCAAGTCTGATGTAGCCAGCAAAACTAGCCTGTAATATGTATTGTATTACATGCCTTGTCTCATTGTGACTGAGATACCCCTCTTTACAAATCCGGACTCCTCCAGTCCCCCATGCAGTCACAGAAATCAGGAAACAACACATACTTACACTCAAGTGAAGTACTAATTAATGAGATCTGCCCACATGTCTCCAACTTCATCCTTTTCATTGTAATCCTCACTTGGCATTTCAGGAGGCTCACCAAGTAGCACTGCTAGCTCCCCCTCATCAGGGATCTGTGGGAGGTCTCTCTCAGTGCAAGGTTGTGAAGCATGCAGCAGGCCACAGTGATCTGAAACACTTTTGCGGGTGAGTAGAGGAGGAACCCACCAGACTTGTCAATGCTGTGGAATCTTGCCTTCAGGAGCCCAAAAGCCTGCTCCATGACACGGCGTGTTTGTCCATGTGCCTCGTTGCAGGTGGACTCCCCCTGTCATAGTTGGGTTCCTCACTGAGGTCAAGAACCATGGACGGTTTGGGTAGGCAGAATCCCCTGTAAGAAAAGGTGACATGCATGCTACCATACGTCCAGAGCAAAGACTTGCAAGCAGCAGACACAGCATACAAGCACACATGACATATGTGACTAACCAACCAGCCAGGCCCTCCCTGGCTACAGTCGTGTCATCATCTGGATAATTGTGCTGTTTTGCATGATGAAGTCATCATGGACTGAACCCAGTTATCAGGCACATACTTGGGAAATGTTGAGGTCTGTCAAACACACTACTTGGACATTGATGGAATGAAAGTTCTTGCTGTTCATTGCCATGGGGTGGAGCCAGGGCTACATGGGCACCATCAATGGCTCCCACCACATGTGGTAAGTGTGCCAATCCACAATGGGCAAAATCCTCATGTTGAGAGAAACAAATGTAGCTATCCCGGTGTTTCAACAGTGCAGAGAGAACATCCCTCAATACCAAACTGAACATAGGCTGGGACATCCCAGCAGCCAGGACCACTGTGTTTTGGAAGGCCCCTGTGGCCAGGAAGTGCAACACTGACATGACTTGGACTATGGATGGCATGATAATTGAGCCAGGTATGGGCTAGATGTTGCTTTCTTTTTGTGATAAATAGAAGTTCCACCTTTGTGGGTTTGACATCCAGGTCTGAGTAAGGTGCAGGCAATGTATCGGGGCATTGTATGCCTTGAGAGTTGGAGACTTCAAATTAGAACATTAAGTTGACAGCATACTGGTGAATTTCTTTGCTGGTGTCAGTAGAGTGCTAAGGTGCTTGACACCGAGGATGAAAATGATGAGGGACAAAATGATACTCTGGGGAAGTCTGCAGTTGACAGGGATCTTTAAGTCCTCTATAGTCATGAACACTTTGGAGTCCATAATTTCAAGTGCAGAGGCAATGCTCAGACTAATAGATGGTACTGAGTAAGGCGCAGGCAATGTTTGAGGCATTGTATGCCTTGATAGTTGGAAACTTTTAATTAGAGCAGTAAGTTGGCAGAATAATGACGAATTTCTTTGCTGGTGTCAGTAGAGTGCTAAGGGGCTTGACACCGAGGATGAGAATGATGAGGGACAAAATGATACTCTGGGGAAGTCTGCATTTAACAGGGATCTTTGAGTCCTCTATAGTCACGGACACTTCAGAGTCCATAATTTCAAGTGCAGAGGCAAAGCTCAGACTAATAGATGGTCCTTAAATGTAAAAGACTTATGAAAAGCACAGCATATAACATGCTTCTTCATATCTGCATTTTCAATTATTCTTTTTATGCTGCTTATTCCAATTCAAAGAGGAAAATCCTTCCCAAAGGATAAGGGTTAGAAACTGCACAATCAAGTGATACATAAGATGAGAGTTTTTTTTGTTGCATGTTGAAATGCACCTTCAGCATTTATCTGTCTTACAATGCATTCAAAAACAAATTTAGCATTGACTTTTCCTGCTATGTTGTTTAAAATAGGTATGCATACAGGCACAATGTGACTTGTCATGTCTCACAATATTGGATTATTAGCTACGTGCTATGAATTTTCTCGTTGCAAAGTAGAAAAAAACTAAGTAAAGGCCGCCCGGTAATATTTAGTTTACACTTTCATATTATTACATAATTTTCAGCAGAGAATGCCCAAGATTACGCCATTACACCATATTGCACAATTGAGCTTCTACTTGGGTGTACATATTATCTCAGAGTATAAGATCATAGGTATAATGTAACCGAACATATAGCGAGCAGCTATTGTTTGTGTATGTGAGAATGTGGTTTACTAGTTCAGATGGATTGAAGTTAGGTGCAGCTCAAGGTTTCAGTAACTTAAACCTGAACTCAACCCCAGATAGCTAAGGCATGGAGCTAACAGGCTTTACTCATAGAAAAGATGTAAAGCATTTAGAATGACCAAAGCAGTCAGAAAGTAAAAGAATAAAAAAATGCCACTACAATTGAAAAAAAGCCAAAAAGACAAAAGGGCAACTGGAGATGAGAATTTCAGATGATTTTAGTGAAAAAGGATCAGAAAGCACTAATCACCAATACAGGTCAAATGCTTGTGGTGGATCAGGACCAAGGCACAATTTCAGTCTACCATAATGGCACACGGGTCAATTACACCAGCCAGGTTCAACATTGTCAGGCGTTTAACAGAGGAATTTAGCCTCCTCAGGAGATTGACACCTTGGAGTGGTTGAGGGGCTTGTGTGCCTCAGTGACCTAGAGAGCTATGTTGGTGGGAGTTTTATTTCTAGGCACGGTCACCCAAGCCAGACTGGTTAAAGTGTAGAGATCAGATGAAGTGTGATGCACTGGTCCGCCAGTTTGGGAGTTGAGCATAAGGCTAACAACCTTGTCCCATGATAGCATTTGTTACAGAAATAGCAGCAAAAACCACAAAATCTTCTTAGTACGAGGGACTTCTAAAGTCTCCATATGAGACATGCATGACTGACAGTAGTCAATCCCACAAGATAGCTTCTGACAGGATGACAGAACTACTGAGTAACAAGTACAAGACCATAATTGGATTATGGGATGCAAGGATTAGGTATGACACAGGAAAGATGGCTCAAGAAACATTGAAAATGTGGCGCTACAACCTACACATCCTGGGGGATCAACAAAAGTAGGTGAACAGGATCTGGCAGAATGAAAGCCATCACAGGGAGAGGGTACCATGGTATGACAAAAAAGTAGCCTTCATCTTGAGCAGGGGCACAAAGAAATTGGTAATTGAGTGAAAGCCACTCAACAGCAAATTCAATACAGCCAGGTTAAAAAACAGACACATCAGCACCGCCATTATTCAGTGCTATGCTCAAACAAATGATACATAGGAAACATTAAAAGGTCACATCCCATCAATAGATAGATTTAAAGTGAGCCTGATGGCGTGAAGAACCACAAAATG
The DNA here is from genome assembly GCF_031143425.1 of Pleurodeles waltl. NCBI lineage: Eukaryota > Metazoa > Chordata > Amphibia > Caudata > Salamandridae > Pleurodeles > Pleurodeles waltl. The sequence goes on from NC_090449.1 coordinate 915,576,594, forward strand.
AAGCTTGTGTTAGAAGACTTGAATGCTAAAGTGTGAAATGACAACACAAAACATGATAGAGCCATGGGAAAAAAAGCTGTGAAACAATGTACGACAAAAGGAAAAGACTGCTTGAATTTTGCACCACAAATGATCTGGTCATAAATGGTATTCTCGTTCCTGACCATAATATTCATGAACTAACATAGTCTCATACAGTGGCAGAGACAGAAACCAGATTGGACACCTGATAATAAGTGACTCCTCTGGATTCTCACTGCAAGAGCTCAGTGTCAGGATGGGAGTAGATGTAAGTAGTGATCACTGTCTAGTGACTGCTCTTTTGAAGCTGAAGCTCAGAAAAACAGAAGGCAAAACATGTGGAAGACAGCATTTTCATTTGGCAAAATTACAGGACCCTAGCACCAAGAAGGCATTCATCTTATAAATCAAAAGAAGGTTCTAACTCTCTGCACAAATGGAAGAGCAGTCAAGCCAGCTGCAGATTCACTGCACAAGAAATGGGAACAGGTCTTTTCAACATATATTTTGAGAAATGAAACATTCCTGGGGAATAAGACAAGGAAGAGGAAAGGGTGGATAAGGCAAGACACATGGAAAGCTCTTGAAGAAAGGAGGGCAGGAAAAGTAACTCATTGATGCTGAATCTTGGAAGCTGCAGAAGAAGTGCAAGCAACAGTACATAGAAGCAAACAGGGCAGTCAAAAGAATGACAAGAACAGACAAGCGGGCGTACATAGTCAACCTTACCAGCCAAGCAGTGGAGCCAGTCAGTAGAGAGCAGAGATAGCGAAGATAGCGAAGGTAGTCACTGATGAATCTTGTGCAACATAACACCCCTATAATGGATAAGCAAAGCAGACTAATCACAACAGAGAGAGAGAGTAGGAAGCAAGCTGGACAGAACACTTTAAAGAAGTCTTGAACAGACCAGTACCAACAAGTGAAGTGGATATCCAAGAAGCAGAGATAGACACCATTCCATTACTGAAAGAAGAAATCGTCCCTGCCATCTGGTGTATCAAAAATGTCAAAACTCCTGGTCAAGACAACCTGAATGCAGAAATGTTCAAAGAAGACGCTGAAACATCTGCCAAGATACTCCACCCTCTGTTTACATTGATATGGTGGAAAAGAAAGTATCAGATGACTGGAACCAAAGCGTTGTCATCAAGATTTTAAATAGAGGAGTATTAACTAACTGTAACAACTGGTGTGGAATTACCCTTCCATTAGTTCTGAGTAAAATCATGATAGAAATCATTAAACAGCACAATTCTGAGCTTATGAGCAACAAGTTGAGAAAAGAACAGGATGAGCTCTGCAAAACAGAGGGTGTGTTGATCAGATCCTTACTTTATGCAACATCATAGAGCAAGACATTGATTTGCAGAGACAACTATACATCAATTTCATTAATTTTAGGAAAGTATTTGACAGTATCCACCATGAGAGACTCTGGCGTACACTGAGAGCATATGGCATATAACAGCAGGTATTTGTCCTCATCAAGAGCTTCTATGCTAGTTTTACCTGCAAGGTAGTCGATAGTGTGGCTTATTTTCAATCCCCACTGAGCTGCCGGAATGTCACTTTAATGATGGTCGGGTGGCGCACAGTGCAGGGCCATTTTACACGGCCAGGTAAAGCCATCCTGTGTGGCTTTTCACTGCCTTGTAAATATAGACTCAGGCAATGCCGTGCAAGTCGCTGTGTTGTCTCACCCTGTCACAGGGAAGCATGCCGTTGATATTTTGTAAACCTGGGAATGAGTCAAAAGCCTACGCTTCCTCAGGAGAGGCATAAGGGAGATAAGCAACAAGGAGAAATACCTTTATTTATCCTCAGTTTTCCTTTTTCTATGTGTGTTGTATTCTGCAGCATGCAGAGAAAAAGGAAAACGCCTCTTGTGGTTGTTTTTGTGCAGAAAAGTGTCCCTTACTGCACAAAAGCAATCAACCCTGCAACACAGACACCCCTTGCACCATGGTGCCAGGTTGCCTGCGTTGGTGCATAGCAGCCCATTGTGCACCAGCGCAAGGGAAAAGGACAGGAATATGCCTTATGATATAGATATGGCAGATTCCTGTCCTTTTCTTATGATGCAGGGCAGAACAGCAAGAAACCTTGTGACACTGTCCTGTACAAAAACCTCGTAAATGAGGCCCAGTGGGTATAGCTTCAAAGTCAAAACTGGTGTGAGACATGGATGCTTGATGTCAGCAATGCTCTTCAACTTAGTTATCAACTAAGTGATGTGGCACACTATCGAACATCAAGCCAGAG